>NC_141606.1:49012639-49612639 GCF_047967505.1 Dipteris shenzhenensis
AGGCCACGGCTCCGATGTGAGTTCATGCAATAGAGGTTTGCATACACTCCCCCAAAGCCTCTTGTTCTCCCCGTATCTTCCTGTGCACATGTATCTGCAAGCCAGTGTACTTGGGTACAATCACTACGTGGAATAATACCTTGCTACATGATGCTGTGCTAGCGTGAAGATTTTGTGGTACACCTAGTGCATAAACCTACGAGGAGCATCACGAGAAGGTGCTAGTTACAAACATATAGTAGTAGTACGTCAAACATACTACATTGCGAAGTCATATTCAGAAACGGAGGCCTATAAGACGGTTAATGACAGGTTTTGAGGACGTCTCCCAAGGCGGGTAGGGAGAAATAGAAGACTACAAAACTAGAGAACTTTGCATGCACCCAGATCTGGAGTACCACCTTCGTGGCATCTTCGGAGGTCGTTCTCCGATCATACTATGGATAACTAGTATGGATCTTTGGCCAGCTTCTCGAAGGCGTAGGCGGTTCGTATGACTGCACTAATCGTCGTAGTGTCACGTACTCAGGTCACGTAGTCGTAGCAATATGACAAGCAGAGGTTGAACCGCATTCTTTTCAAGGGCAATCCCTCAGTAACTAACTTCTATGTTCATGCGTTGGCTCTTGCGTGTATTTCATCACCCGCAGAGCCTTTTACTCACAGTAGCACACAAAATATTAGAAGTGCGCATTTTCTCTACTCTACCGGGTCATCCTTCATGTATACTATGCCCAGAGCTATCACTCGTAATCTCTACAGGGAGAGAGTAGGGCAATTAGCAAAGGGTTTGCGGGTTGTGAGTCGTCCCCAATAGCTTCATCAGGCTTTGACAAGCCTTTGGCCAGTGCCGTGAGTTCCTACGGTCGCTTTTCGGGTGTAAAGGCATATGAGAGAGGAGGGGAGGCAGTGTGCCTTCTCTTGGTGGATCAGTGGTGTATCTGCTCCTATCGGTTAACGGGGAAAGACAACTAGTCCGAGCATGGGCGGGACGGGTAGAGTGAAATAGTTCCCTTCACCTGTGCTCCCTCCATAGTGCTGAGTGGTTGTCAAGCTCGACAGTCGAGGTCTTCTTCGTTGTCTAAGCAGACTTGCGTCAGGGCTGGGCCGTCGCGCCAGGGATATCAGCTTTCTCTCCAATGCTTGGGGCGTCTCGAAGACTGGGTTATCAGAAGGATTGAAGTGTAGGAAGTTCAAGACCGGTTGTCTTCTTTGTGCACTGGGCTCGATGCCCTTGGGATTCGGTTTGTGATAGTGTATTCAGGTGGCCATTGTTGACTCCGCCAAGGGGGGGAAAAGGCGCAAAAATAAATTTGCATGTGCAAGGGCTTAAGGTACTAAGTACCTTTCCCATGCTCCTTGATAACGTATACATGCCGCCTAGCTGCGGGTGCACTGTAGGTCATTAATTCCATGGGGAAGTGGGCAAGGTGGTGGAGGGGTATTTCTGGTGCCTTCTCCCTAGTAGTCAATTAATTTGTGTTGTAATTCCACGTATTCTAAGGTGTTCTATGTGGGGATTGTAGATACCCCTAAATTCCTCGTCAAACCTCATCATTATTTGTGGGTATGCCCTTTTTCCTTCCGTTCCATCAGAGGTGGGTGAGTTGCATGACCCATGTGGTCTCAGTTTGGGTCTAGTTCTTTCCTCTTGTGAGATACATTTTTGGACCGTCTAAGTGGTGTCTCTTAGTCACTAACTATAGTTTAGCTAATCCCTTCGTGGGGGTATTGACTTTTTCATAGGTTAAGGGGCCTCCTTCGTTTTTCTAGTAGTGATCATGGGAGGCATGAGTGAGTGTGTGTGTGTGTGTGTGTGTGTGTGTATGTGTGTGTGTGTGTGAGAAAGAGAGAGAGAGAGAGAGAGAGAGAGAGAGTGGAGTTATCATCATTTAGTCATATTTACTCAAACACTATTTAGTTGAATACAAGACCAGAGAGAGCTTGAAATCATTCTATGTGAATCCTTGCATTTTTTTCAAATTATCATGGGAGGTACCTCTTTTGAAAGAATTGAACATTATCAATATTAATCTCCAAGTTTATACTGATAGATTCTTTATATTGTAGTGGTATTGCTATGCAATTGCATAGTATTGGCTGCATTGCAAAATATTAACCCATGAATCTCCCTAAAATGTTGTTTTATAAAATATTTACATCTAAAAAAGAAACAAAAGGCTCATGGATTATTCTAAAGTTAAAATTAAACTATATTGTCCTTATTATTGATATTACCCAAAAAAAAATCAAGGGATTTATTTTCACAATATATTAACTTGCCTAAATCTAGTCACCTTTATTATAAACATGAAATTTGAGAATTTGATAAATAGTTTAGAGCTACCTAAGTATGTTTCATTTGCGTACTTGAGAAAAAACTTGGTGGGAATTAACACACAAGGAAAATACCCAAAAAATATAAACATAGTAATGAGCATGACATATGTGTAGGGTTTCATGTATTCAATCATACCTAAGTCCATTTATTTGGCTAAAAAAAGATCTCTCCCTCCATGGAATTCTACCTTTTCCACAAGTGCATAGCATACATGGTTTTTTTAGGACTACCATCATGGTTGTATTGAACATTGAAGTATGTGGCATGTTAATTATGAAACTTGTTACTTATATGGCCATCAACCAAACTCCACAGGGCGCTAAATGGTCTTGAATGGAATTATGCTTAGGTTATGCCAACCAAGTTTTGACATCTATCTCTCTAATTGGATGGTGCATACACATGGCATGTGGTTTGGGACTTTCTTGGAAACATTATACATATGCAAGAAGAATGGTCATTTTGCAAGGAGTTTTCCATTTAAAGTATTAAAATGTATTGGTTGGGACGTTTAGAGGGGGTCACTTGGAAAAAAGGTGACTATCATGTGTGTTTAACAAAATGACATTTTTAAATCATGTTTTTACCAAAAAAATATTTATAGAGGCATATCATTAAAAGAAATTTGAAAAACTATTAGAATTAAAAAATAGGCTTTGAGTACATGTGATATATAGGGCATACATATAGTGACTCCCTTGAGCTACAAAGAAGATAGCACAAGAGTTGTAGTGTAATTTGAGATAGGTAAGGAAGAGAAAAGGGGCAAAGTGGAAAGTTGGCATGGACCAAGATGAGTTTGGGTATCAAAACCCAAAGGAAATATCTTATGAGTCATCGGGTCACCAAGGAAGAAATCATCTCATAATGTAGAGATGTAGATGAAGTCTAGATTCTAAATAGAAAAGGAATAATGTGGAAGTGTTAAAGAAGGTTGGTGGTCGTGGACAGTGAAGGGATAAGGGGCAAGATACTCTAGAGTATAATCCTCCCCTTCATAGCATATAAGCAGGGATTCAAATGAAGGATGTTAATCTTATCTCCTTGCAAGTCAAAGAGTCTCTAGATAATTAGAAGTTATAGGTGGGATTAAAAACTTGGGTTGTTCTCTATGTAAAAACCCCATATAGAAAACTTGGGTCATTCTCTATGTAAAAACCCCATATAGAATGTGTGTGTACTCAAGGGGTTCTTACATACCTTCTATACCTCTTAAGTATGTATATTTTTTTTAACTACATAAGAAAATAAAACCCTTTCTATTGAATGCACGCGCTATCTTAGATATTGCTTAGTGAACTCCCCAAGATTGAAATATGAAAAATGTTAGCCCTTGAGTTAGGCTAACATGGAGCCACGAGTTGAAGTGTAGTCATTGAGTGCTAGCCTCGAAAGTGGTGGAGTTTTGACCGAACATCATTTGCAGTAGCTGCAGAAGACTATGGTAGTTTAACGAATCACTATCAGTGGTAGGATGCATTGAGTGTCACCACACTTAGAAGGCAGTTTTGTTTAGGCAAATGCAGTTGTAATAGGACAAGAAGAGAGCAAGAGAGTAGTGTGTTGAGCTCTCTTCATTTGACCTAAGCTTGCTAGGATAGGGAGAAATTGAGTGTTCATTGCAAGCTGAGGTGGCTTGGTTATACTCATATCAATACAATTCTATTTAATACAAATTTCCAATGTCCATACCCTTGTTTTGTTAATGAATTGCTGAGTATTCTCTTAAGTGTGAGTGTAACTAGGTATTCTCCTATCATCATATAGTTCTCCTATGATGGCTAACCCCAAACTTCGAGTGTTAGTGTTGCCATATGTTCTATCATCTGATCACATCATACTTAGGACTACAAGAGAGGGCATCTTCACTGAGCATAGCACCAGATTAGGTTAACACCGTGCACTTTTTGTAAGTTAGGCACAAGTGAGGGAACTAAAGCATCAATATTTTGGTGATCTTGCTGGGGAGTGGTCCTATTGAATTATGAGTTGATGAGCTGCCCATTTAGGAGATTTAGAGAACCTATTTGGTAAGCTCAGTGTTGAGGTCAACAAGTTTCATGTTAACATGTGACAAAGTGAAAAAATTGTTGGGAATGTGGGCTACTATAGGAAATTTCTCCAAGTGACTCTAGATGAGTGGCATAGTCTAGTGATGTGCTTAAAGACCAGCATGTGGGATACACAAATTATTCGAATTGCTACTTGGATACTTTTGGCCTTAGTTGATGGTGGGTTGACGCATGCTCGAAAAGAAGAAGAAGATACATGGCCAAGTGTGAAGAGTTCCTAAGCCAAAATAATTAGTTACATCCAAGTGGAGTCCAAGCATTCATCTGTGGAGAGCTTGGATTTTGAGCAGATGGCCATTTCTTGTGTAGAAGATCAAAATGAATGAGAAGACCAACTCAGATAATGGAGAAAATGTATTCAACAACACTTGGCTCTCATTCTAGAGAATTACAAGCAATATGAAGGCATAAGACTAGCTACAACAAATGCCTAAAGAAACAAACAACAAGAACAGTGGTTTGCTTCTGATGGAGAGAGATGCCACCGAAGACCTAAGGTGAACATGGAGCAACTAAGGCAATTTTCCCAAGTTCGTCATCTCATAGTGGACCAAAATCCTACTCAACTTATAGACGTACACCGAATTGCACCTTTTAGGCCTCTAGATAGGACCAATCAATAGTCAATAGTCGCCTCATATGCATGAGGCATAGGTGGAAGGCTAGTGACTCGGTCCTTTTGAGTGGAAGACCTACCTTCTTAGGCTCTGGAGGAGAGGAAGAGCATAACTCCATTAGCAACATCAAGGTAAATTTTCAAATTTTCAAAGGCACTGATGAGATGAAGATCCATATAGCCACTTGCAGAGTTTCTTGCAAGTCTGTCACATCAATGGTGCTATAGGGGTGCTACAACAAAGGAGAACTACATGGACTAGTTTTCGTGTACTTCGATAAAAAATGCTCAGAGGTGGTTTAATCAGTTTCCAATTGGGTATTTTCCTGATTGGTATGCAAGTAGGACATCAATGAAGAAGATGTTTGGATGAAGCTAAATGAACCGAAGTAGAATAAGGGTGAGTCCATCCAAAACTTTGTACTTAGGATGCGAGCTCTTATCGATCACTTAAACTGTTCTAGATTATAAGTCTATGCAAGCCTGGTTGATCACAGGCTACACCTAGACTTGCACAAGCCATATATAGTCAATCCAACTAGAACTTATGAAGAATTACTAGACCAAGCTGTTGCTCTAGAGAAGAGTGAAGGCTATAAGAACAAGGCAAAGAAAAAAAGATGATGACAGTGGCATGCAGGAGGCACTAGCTAAGAAAGATAAGCTAAAGAAGGCCTTAAAAGAATTGGTGTTGAGAGATGATGCTCAAGATCATGTTATTACATGTGCATAGCACTAAGACATATAGAGTGCTATAAAGGAAAGGGTTAGATGCCCTAACCCTAAATGGGTTTGTATATATTCTACATTTTTAACTAAATCTAGTGTACAGTTAGTCATTTGTGGTGTGCTCTCTAGTTGTGCCCTCTCTCCTCATCTCCACTCTTTTGCTCTCCCCTCTTCATATTTTATCATGGCATTAGAGTTCCCTTGCCTTCTGTTGAGGCACTCCGATCCATATGCAAGAGTATGAGAGAGTGTGATAGATGGAGACTTCTTGAGTGTTCTCTTCTGTGTGAGACTTTCATTCATGTGAGAGGAATTTTCCATTCATTAGAGAAATTTCCATCCATACATCTCCATTCTTGAGAGACTCCGTGAGAATTCATTTCAGTTTATTCCATTGGACTGAGAGAGACTTCTCCCCTTGAGAGTTTCAAGAGAAAGATATTTCTAAGTCCATTTTGAGAGATTTTTTCTGTCTCCTGTGAGATAGAGACTTAGTTTTGTGAGGAAGAGAGCTGAGAATGTGTGAGAGAAAAAGATAGGCAGAGATCCTTCTCCATTAAACTCGGACTGTGCCTCAATCAACAATAGTGAGCATTGACCTCTACATCTACGGCCTCTCCATCTCAGTGTGGATGACATCAGCTCCCATAGCGGGCTCAATGCTCTAGTATCTAGGCTAGCTAATCCTATGAGCTCACAATGCAACAAAAGCCAAACAATGGCTCCCATAGATTTGCCAATGACCCACATGCAAAGAAGCTACGCTATCCATAGAGGCAATGCTCCAAAGCAACTTTGCTCAACCAAAGCTCAGTGCCATGTCACCAGCCATGTCAGCATCCACATCATCTACCACATTAGTGTAACCCTGGGTTAGTCAACTGAGTAGGGTTGGGTCAACCTGACCTTGGGCTAAGTCAATCAGTGCCACCTCAGCACTACCACGTGGCAATCCCCTGTCAAGCACAGTTACCTTCTACAAGGCACATACAATGTGCACCTAGTTGCCACATCATCACTACTCCACTGGCACATCCCTTGGCAAGCATACCTCTGCATGTGACCCTGAGTGCCACTTCATCACTAGCACTCCTTTTTTTCCCCTCCACCTAGATCAAGCTGTATTTCGATCCAGGAAGAATTTGAGGGTACTCCCAAAAAAAAAAAACTCAATTTTTTGTGCTTTATGTGCTCATCACATTGCACACACATTTAGACACAAGTATCACTCACTTTTGAGCCTTGCGGACAAATCCACTCCCTACATGCACATCAACCTCTACATCGATGCAGCTGACCCAGCACATAAAAAGAACCAAAGAAAAGAAATTATTTGTTGTTCTTTCATTGATCAACAGTTGGTATAGATCTAGATCAGAGTACACCAATAGTGTTTGCACCTATAGTAGGTCCTGCTATTGCCCAAGCATAGCAAGAATGGGATAAGAAAGATAAGTATGCATATCATCTGATCAAGCAGAATGTGCAAGATATCATGCTAGGATAGCTCAACACCATCAAGACACCGAAGGAAGCATGGGATATGTTTATAGCTCTCTACGAGACCAAGAACACTTCCATGATTCTCACACTGAGAAACCAAATCAACGAGAGTTTCCAAAATAACAGTAGCAATACCGATCATGCTTACGTACTTAGGATCAAAGACTACAAAAATCAACTCGTAGGCAGTAGCCAACAGGAGAGACCATGAATCGAACAGAAATGGTTCAAGTCATCTTGAATGGACTAGGAGAGGGATACAAGAATCTAGTCTAGAGTACTGACATTCAATGAAAAATTTTGACACTGGAAGAACTTCAATTAGCCTTACTTTGTGAAGAGCTCAGGATGCAAGCCATTCATGCATGCAAAGGTCATTCTAATGATCAGGCATTCACAGCTTTAGAAAGAAGTAGAGATAGAGGTAGAAGCAGAGGTAGATCATTCTAGAAAAGTGATCATCATCAGCAACAAAATCATCATCAAAGTCAGAATCAGTGTCAGCATCATCCTCAGCAACATGAGAATCAGAAAACAGGAAATCATTCTGATCGAGGAAGATTCCAAGGATGAAGGAATGCATCCACCAACATGTCAAACATTCAGTGAAACTATTGTCATAAGTTTGGAGAGTATGAAAGAGATTGCCGCAAGAAGTAGTACGATCAAGGTAGTCAATCCAGTAGCAATCGAGGGAATTTCCACAGAAGAGAAAATCATTGTGGTGGACATTCTAGTCACAGTCATTTTGCAAATGAACATGGGAATATATTTCTTGCAAATGAGGAAATGTAGAAGATTGATACACTATACCTAGACATTGATTCCAATTCAAAAGAGGATTTTAGTTATCAAGTTGACCAAGCAGATCAAGATCCTTGGTACATCGACAACGGTGCATCATCTCATATAAAAAATCATCAGGAATGGTTCACAGAGATGAAACCAGTAGAACGTCAAAAGAATGTCATCTACCCAGTAGATAATACATCGAATCTACTTCAAGGGACAAGCATTATCCCTATGGACAATTTCACTAGTATGAAAGGATTGGTAAAAGATGTACTCTATGTTCTGAAGCTTAGCAAGAAACTCTTATCAGTAGGTCAAATGACGGAACACAACTATTGAGTCATCTTTGATAGAGATGAATAAACTATCAAAGACAAATCCAAAAGATTTCAGCTAGTAGGAAAAGGAGTCAAGGAAGGATGCTTGTACATAATGCTAGCTACGGTACCAGATATGCATGCCATGTCAGCTCAATCGCAATAGATTCCACTATTTGCAAAATGGCACAAGAGATATGATCATGTCAATTTCAAGAGCTTGATAGATCTCAAGAATCAGAATATGGCAATTGGGATTCCTAAGCTACAATTTCTTGGAAAAGTTTGTGAAGCATGCTGCTTTGGCAAACAAAAAAGAGCCAAGTTTGGCAGAAGTACCTCTTGAGCACAAGGTATTCTTGATTTGATTCATACAGATGTATGGGGTTATCCCCAGACCCGCAAGATCAATGGTTCACTTTACTACTTGACTTTCATCGATGACTACATATTGTTGGGTCTACTTTTTGAAGAGAAATCTGAAGTCTTTTCAAGATTTTAAGAATTTGAATCCATGGTAGAAAACCAAAAAGGAAGAAAGATCAAATTCATGAGATCAGATAGAGGAGGTGAATACATGTCTTTGTGGGGGTTAAAGGTCACTGTGCCTTAACCCCAGTTATGTACAATACTCAAACACATATATAAATGAATGAAAAAGAAGATTAGGGTGGTTCTGCACCCACCAAAACTTGTGTGGCTCTCTGTCTCTCTCTCTCCTTCTTCCATTCTTGCTTCCGTTGAGAGCACTCTCAACTGGTATCAGAGCCCGGGTGATCTAGCTGAGCGTCCGTGAATGCTTGAAGCTCAGCAGCTCTATGGGAGGAAGGAGAAGCTCTATGGGAAGCTTTGTGGGTGACTTTACTTGCATCCGAGTGTGCAGAGACCTTGGAGGAACCTTTGGAAAAGTCACTTTGGCTTTACGAAGTGGTTTTGAGAGCCTGTTAAGAGCTTTCAAAGAAAAAGTCGTTTTTTGAGCTTTTCCCTGTTCCGTTCGATGACAGAGACTCCGTATTGACTTGTAGAGGCAACTATTGCTTGCTTTTGGTGTCCACATTACTTCAGGAGCTTGGAAACACCTTCATTCTTGAATCTGGGATCATTTCAGTGGATTTCTGACTCACTGTATCAGTTCCTGCGTTTTTTGCCCGGGTATTGGAACTCAAGTTTGGAGCAACCATTTGCAGATCTGTCAGTTCCGGTGGACTTAGGAGGTCCTAAAACTTCTATGTTGCTCATCATTCACACTCCGGTGGAGTTTACAGATAGCTCTGTTTCAAAAAACGTTTTTCAGTCCGTGTGTTGGACCCAGTGATTGAGACCACGGTTTCCAAAACCGTCTGTCCCATTGCGTTCCGGACGCCCAAAAACCCCTACCTATCAGTTCTTGCGCGATTTGGTGGAGGATTTTCAGAGTTATAGATCTCTGTGTATTCGATTTCGTCTCTCTGTTATGCATTTTTCATTCTAAGGTTTTGAAACCTTAGATTTATGCCACATGGCAGTGGATAAGTGTTGACTCCCATTTCTCACTCATCGGTTGGGATTTTGGAGTTCTGGTAGAAGAGAGATACTTGTAGATTTTCTTGCTGAGTCCGATTATGCAATGGCGCCCATGTTTTGAAGCATCTCAGGTTCTATTTTCAGTAGCGCTCATTACCGTGGGACTATGATTTCTTGAGCATACCTTATGCAGATCACTCTGGTTGCAGTTTGAGTAGTGTGCGCTCATTCGTGGTATGCATTGGGTTGCAATGGATGATTTATAGGCCATTTGGATGCATTGCGGTCCTTGTTGGATGCGCTGATAGGCCCAAATTGCCTTGTGGGATGCTATTTTTTATGGATGCTTTGCACATGGATGCTATTTTATGCTGAGGGACAGCTTTGAAACATTGCAGGTGATGCACTGATAGTGCTATGCTCTCTTGGATGAGACATTATTGATGCATATGCCAGTGGACAGTGTTTATGCTTGAGTCATTTGGCATTTATTGGCATTTTCTTTTGGGCCAGATTTGCTCATATGGATGCATAGTATATGCACATGAGTCAGACGCATCTTTTGATGCTTTGAGCTTTGAATTTTGGTGATATTTCACACTATTGTGGCATACACATTTGGGTGCACCTAGTATTTGGTGTGATTCTCTCTTGCAGGTACTAGCATTTGGGATTTTGCTTTATTTGCATCATGGCATCCTCTTCCATGTCTGAAAAGGAGTTTTTCAGCATTAAAAAGTCTTATGGGACAAACTTTTCTTTGTGGAAAGAACAAATAAGGGATGTGCTTATTCAAAAGAAGCAGATTAAACCCTTGGCAGGGATTGAAGCTAAGCCTGCAAATATGTCTGAGGATGATTGGAATGAGTTGGATGCATTAGCAAAGTCTACTATTAGACTTCATCTTGCAGAGTCAGTTTATTTCACAGTAGTAAATGAGCAGACTACGGAAGATTTGTGGAAGAAACTGTGTGCCACTTATGAAAAGGAAACTGCCTCTAATAAAGTTTACCTCATGAAGAGGTTGTTTGAGCTGCAGATGAAGGAAGGGGTCTCCATTGCTTCTCACTTGAATGAATTCAATATTATTTTCAGCCAGCTTCAGGCTCAGAAAATAAATTTTGATGCGGAGACTAAGGCAATATTTCTCTTATGTTCATTGCCATCCTCATGGGATACCTTCCGTACAGCTGTCAGTAACTCTGCACCTAGTGGAGTACTGAAATTTGATGATGTTGTGGGTAGCTTGTTGGCCGAGGAGATTAGACGGAAGTCTATGGATGGCAACAAGCAGGATGCAGCCTTAAATGTGCAAAGGGGCAGATCACAGTTCAGGGGGAATTCCCAAGAAAGAGGGAAGTCTCGTAGCAAATCCAGGGCACGGAACATTGAGTGTTACCATTGTGGCAAGAAGGGCCATATGAAAAAGGATTGCTACAAGCTGAAAAGAGAGCAAAAGGATAAGAAAAAGAATGCAAATTGGGGTGCAAATCAAAAGGAAGAGAGTCCAAGGGAGGACAAAGGAAAAGTGAAGATCGAGGAGATCAATGCAGTCACACGTGATAGTGACAATGATGTTCTCTTCATGTCTACTTTATCTGCAGAATTGCTTACCACTTCAGATGATGCATATTCCCAGGATTGGATTTTGGATTCTGGTGCTTCATTCCATGTTACTCCCCATAGGGAATGGTTCTCCACATATGATAGTGGAAAGACAGGTTGTGTGCATCTTGGAAATGACTATGCATGTGACATAGTGGGAGCAGGTGACATAAAGTTTTCTTTTGCAAATGGGTCTGCATTTGTTTTGAAACATGTGAGACATGTGTCTAAGCTGACCAAGAGTCTTATTTCAGTGGGTCAGCTAGATGATGCTGGTTTTCATACCACTTTTGGCTTTCAAAGTTGGAAAATTCAGAAGGGCTCTATGCTTTTGGCCAGGGGTGCCAAGTGTGGGACTTTGTATCCCTTACATGTATCAGGGGTATTTGATCATGTTGTTGCAATAACCGAGCAGCCAAGCACTTCTTTGTGGCATTGCAGGTTGGGGCACATGAGCCAGAATGGAATGAAACTCTTATGCCGTTTGGGTTATGTACCACATTTGAGTTTCTCTGATTTTGAATTTTGTGAGCATTGTCTCTATGGGAAGCAGACTAAATCAGCCCATAAAAGAAGGGGAAAGAAAGAGTTTGAAATGCTTGATTTGGTGCATTCAGACGTATGTGGTCCCATGCCTACATGGTCATTAGGCGGGGCTGAATACTATGTGACATTCATTGATGATGCAACTAGGAAAGTGTGGGCTTATGCTATAGCTCGGAAGAGTGATGTGTTCCAGGTATTTCAGAAATGGCTCGCCTTGGTTGAGAATCAGTCAGCTAGAACGCTTAAATGCCTACGGACTGACAATGGTGGAGAGTATCTCTCTCATGACTTTCAGCATTTCTGTGATACACGTGGGATTAAGAGGGAGCTCACATCCCCTCGTACTCCAGAGCAAAATCCAGTTGCAGAAAAGATGAATCGTACCATTCAAGAAAGGTTGCAATGTATGCTTTCCAATGCAAGTCTTTCTGGTGGTTTTTGGGCTGAGGCAATGAAGACTGCAGTGCACGTGATCAATAGATCACCTAGTAAGAGTTTGGATGGTGGTATTCCTGAAGAGGCATGGAGTGGCAAGATGCCCTCTTACTCTCATTTGCGTATATTTGGGTGTGAGGCATATGCACATGTGCCAAAAGAGCTTCGAAAGAAGCTAGATCCTAAGTCTAGGAAATGCATCTTTCTAGGTTATGGTGAAAGTGGAGAGATGGGCTATCGTCTCTGGGATCCAGAAGGAAAGAAGATCATACGCAGCCATGATGTGGTCTTCAATGAGAAGAAGATGCATAAGGCACCCATGAGGGATGTGGAAATGAGGAGAATCACTTTCCAGGATGTGAATCCACCTGCATATGTTGATAGACAGCAAGCTGTCCATGCACCAAATGTGCAAGAAATGGTACCACCAAGTACTCCTACAGGTATACAATCAAGGGTAGATGATGGATCATCTATTGGTGGAAATGATGAGCCAAATGTGGCTGATATGCAAGTGGGACAGCAAGCTGAAATGCCCTTGAGAAGATCATCGAGAGTGTCTAGACTGCCTGATAGGTTTGTTCCAGGGGTAGACTATGTGATGCTTACTGATTGCGGGGAGCCTTCTTGCTACAGAGAGGCTATGATGCGTGAGGATCAACGCAAGTGGGAGTATGCTATGCAATCAGAGATAAGTTCACTTATGAAGAATAAGACTTGGGACTTGGTTTATTTGCCACATGGAAAGAAAGCATTGCCATGTAAATGGGTCTACAAAATGAAGGTCACAGGTGATGATGTGCCTAGGTACAAGGCCCGTTTGGTTGCTAAAGGGTTCAAGCAAGAGAAGGGTGTGGACTTTGATGAGATATTCTCTCCGGTTGTGAAGATGACCACACTTAGATGCATGCTTGGACTAGTGGCATCAGAGGATATGGAGCTTATGCAGATGGATGTCAAGACAGCTTTCTTGCATGGGGATTTGCATGAGGAAATTTACATGGTGCAGCCGGAAGGCTTTGAAGAAAAGGGCAAAGAGCATTTAGTTTGCAAGCTGAAGAAGAGTCTCTATGGTCTTAAGCAAGCACCTAGAGAATGGTATCAGAAGTTTGATGCTTTCATTCGGTCCCAAGGTTTTAGAAGGAGTGAAATTGATCACTGCCTCTACACTAAAAGGGCTAAGGATAGTAGCCTGATAATCCTGGCACTATATGTGGATGATATGCTATTGGCTAGTAAGAATACTTATGAGCTAGATGCATTAAAGGCCAAGCTGCATGAGGCCTTTGATATGAAGGATTTGGGACTTGCAGGTCATATTCTTGGTATGCGCATCACGCGTGATCGGAGTAGGAAACTCCTTTGGCTTTCACAAAAAGAGTATGTTACAAAAGTATTGCAGCGTTTCAATATGGAGGGGGGGAAGGCAGTGAGTACTCCATTGCCTCCATATGTGAAACTGAGTCATACAGATAGTCCCAAATCAGATGAGGAAAGGGCCATGATGGCCAAGGTTCCTTATGCATCAGCAGTTGGGAGTCTTATGTATGCTATGATAGCTACTAGACCAGACATTGCATTTGCAGTGGGAGTTGTTAGCCGGTATATGGCTAATCCAGGAAAGAGGCATTGGGAGGCAGTTAAGTGCATCATGAGGTACATGAAGGGTACCAAGGAGATGTGCATTTGCTTTGGTAAAGGAGACATGCGTGTACTTGGGTACACAGATTCAGACTATGCAGGGCATGTGGATAGTAGGAGATCCACTTCTGGTTATGTGTTCACCTTTGCAGGTGGTGCAGTGTCGTGGATGTCTCGTGCACAGAAGTGTGTTGCTTTGTCTACCACAGAGGCTGAGTATGTTGCAGCCACAGAGGGTTGCAAGGAGGCTATATGGCTTGATCGGCTAGTGGGAGATTTGGGGATTCATACAGGTGTACCGACATTGCATAGTGATTCCATGAGTGCTATTCAGCTAGCACGGAATCCGGTCTTTCATGCAAAGACCAAACACATTGAGGTCAGGTACCATTTCATCAGGGAGGTACTTGAGGACAAGCGCATAGAGCTTGTCAAGGTTCATACAGATGATAACCCTGCAGATATGCTGACGAAGAGTCTACCGAGTCAGCGGTTTGAGTATTGTCGTGTATTGATGGGCATTGGATAGTATGCTCACTAGTTGTTCTCTCTTAAAGGCACATTGTCCTTTAAGTGGGAGGTTGTGGGGGTTAAAGGTCACTGTGCCTTAACCCCAGTTATGTACAATACTCAAACACATATATAAATGAATGAAAAAGAAGATTAGGGTGGTTCTGCACCCACCAAAACTTGTGTGGCTCTCTGTCTCTCTCTCTCCTTCTTCCATTCTTGCTTCCGTTGAGAGCACTCTCAGTCTTCAGCATTCATGAACTTTTGCAGAAGTCATGGCATTAGAAGACAATTCACTTGTGCAAATACTCCTCAGCAGAATGCAAGAGGTGAAAGGAAGAATGGTACTTTAGTAGACAGTGCTAGAGAAATGCTTAGTGACAAGAATCTTTCGAATTAGTATTGGAGGTAGGTGTAATAGCCACTACAAACTATTTGCTTAATCGGCTTCCAATTAACCCGATTCACAGTATGACCTTATCCCGGGAGATTCACTCTTCATTAAAGGGGGACGTCACCTGCGTGCATGAACTTCAAGAAAACCCCCTATTTAAGATCCACGTAGGATGATAAAACACCCCTATTTAAGCTTATAAGATACGACCAAAATTCCATTATGTCCCCCCCTTTCCTTAAATCTACATTCTTTCTCAAGCATTTAGATTACACAATAAGCAAATTTAGGTTACTTTCCCTATGACTATTTAAAACCATACACAAATTCAAACTTGTTTGGACTAGTTACCCAAGGTAACCTATATTATGTCCCCCCTTCTTAAATATGACATGGTCCCCCTAGCTTAAATTCAATATTGGGGAAAAAAAAAGGGCCCCCACCCCTAATGTATAAGCTTATGCCTCATTTCAAAAAAACCCCCTATTGTACACTCACGTGATATCATAAGTTTCCCCCTGTGAATCCCCCGGGGACCTTATGAAGCTTTCACTTGACATAAGCCATGCATTGGGCATCTTTGCATATTTGGTTGCATAGCATATACCCACATACATGATGATCACCGACCGTAAGAAATTGGATGCAAAGTCATGCAAATGCATCAGCATACAAGTTGTATGATCCCATCAACCGAAAGGTCATTATCTCCAAAGATGTAATCTTTGATGAGGAATCCAAATGGAAAACCTCAAATTTACAGGAGATAGATGCACCGATTTCATAATCATCTATAGAAAAGGTTGATGAAGGAGAGTAAGAATTGCTAGAAACACCCCAAGGAAAGCCACAACAACTTCAATGGTCTACTAGGGAAAGTAGACCTCCAACCAGATTGACATATGCTCAAAAAGGCAAAGCAATTCAGGTTGAAACCACCAACTATGCTCTTATGACTAGCATCATGGCTACATAAGAGCCAGTGTACTTTGAAGATGCAATAGACAAGCCAGAATGGCAAACTGCTATGAATGAAGAAATGGATAATTTGTACAAGAATAATACTTGCGATTTATGTGACCTTCCACTAGGAAAGAAGGTCATAGCAAAAAAATGGGTATACAAAGTGAAGTACAATCCAAATGGAAGCATTCAAAGATACAAAGCCATGCTAGTTGCAAAAGGATTTGCACAGTAGTATGGTCAAGACTATGATGAGACTTATGCGCTCCAGTAGCAAATATGGATTCCATATGGTTCTTGATATCACTAGCGACACTTAGCAGATGGAATGTGTACTAGGTCAATGTCAAGAATGAATTTCTCAATGGTTACCTAGACGGGGAAGTCTACATGCAACAACCAGTAGGTTATGTTGAGCTAGGAGAGGAGAATCACGTTTTCCATCTCAAGAAGAGTCTCTATTGCTTAAAGAAAGCACCGAGAAGTTGATACAACAGAATTGACAAGTATTTTGCTGATCTGGGATACATGAAATCCAATGCAGATCATACTCTCTATTACAAAGTTGAAGGGGAAGACATTACTATTGCACTTTTGTATGTAGATGATCTGATTGTGACTGGAAGCAAGGATAGCTTTAATAAAAAGCTAAAATAAGACTTATCTGCTACAGAGTTTGACATGAGAGTTCTTGGACTTATGTACTATTGTCTTGGTATTAAGTTCTGGAGAGATTTAGACAGCACCTTTATGAGTCAGCTCAAATATGTTGACAGTCTTCTGAAGAAGTTTCATATGGTAGATTTCAAGATTGTAGCCACTCCCATGGAACAGAGTTTGAAACTTACAAAAGATTTAGAAAAGCCTACAGTGAATGACAAGTAGTACAAGCAGCTCATCGGATCTCTAATATATCTGACTATCACATGGCCATATATTTGTTATGCAGTAAGTTCACTAGCATAGTTTATGGCAAATCCAAAACAGCCTCACTAGAATGCAACCAAAAGAGTCTTGAGATACATCAGAGGTACAAGACAGTTTGGAATAGAATACTATTGGCTCTTTCCCATGGCTTCCACAAGAAGAGCAAGGTATTCTCAATATGTAGGGTTCTGAGGCTTTTTGTCACCTACAGATATATTGGGGTTTTCATTTGTAGTATACATGTAGCTTAGGACCTGAAGTCATATTCTGGTGAGAGACGTAGGCTTAAGTGTAGTAAGCAAACATAGTGCATGCATGTGTGAAAGGAACATGCATTATCATGGTTGAGGTAATGAAGGCTTTTGCCTTCATTGGGGGTTGAGGATTTTAGGAGGAGTTTAAGGGTTAGAGGGAAGTTCAGGGTTTAGAAGGAGGTTCCAAGGTTTAGAAAGAGGTTCTAGAGTTTAGAAGAGGTTCAAGGGTTAGAAGGAGGTTCTAAGGTTTAGAGAGAGGTTCTAGAGTTTAGAAGAGGTTCCAAGGTTAGAGGGAGGATCCAAGGTTCAGGGTAGAGTGCATGGTGGAGAACTCGTCTCCCTCGTAGATCATGGAGGTTAAGGGTTAAGGAACTAAGGGTTTAGGGGGAGCATAGGAGTGGGAGAGGAAGAAGGTGTAAGAGCATGGGGGAAGGAAGAGAGAGGAGGGAGGAGGAGGAGGGAGGAGGAGGAGAAGAAGGGAGGAGGAGGGAGGAGGAGGAGGAGGAGAAGGGAGGATAAGAAGGGAGGAGGAGGAGGAGAAGGGAGGAGGAGGAGGGAGGAGGAGAGGGAGAGGATGAGTTGCAAGGTTGGAGGAGAGGGGAGGAGGAGTTGCAAGGTTGGAGGAGAGGGGAGGAGGAGTTGCATGGTTAGGACATGCTTTTGGACGTGGAGTGCAAGGAAGCATGGACACTTGAGACAATTGTCTGAAATACCAAAGTAAAACTAAACACAATGCCCCAAAGAGTGTGGGCTTCATTCCATTATGGGGTATTTATACAAGTTGGAGAGCTTCTCTCTCTGCATGTATGAATTGTAAGACATTCTCTCTCTACGTGTAGAACTTGCATATAGAAGTTGCATGTTGCATGTAGAACTCGCATGTTGCATGTTGCATGTAGGAGTTGCATGTAGAACTCGCATGTAGAACATGCATGTAGGAATCGCATGTAGGATTTACAAGTAGGACTTGCAAGTAGAAGTTGCAAGTAGAACATGCATGTAGGAGTTGCATGTAGAACATGCATGTAGGAGTTGCATGTAGAACTCGCATGTAGGAGTTGGATGTAGAACTCACATGTTGCATGTAGGAATCGTATGTAGAACTTGCATGTAGAACAGAAGGCCTACTTCATGATGTTGATCTTAAGGGAAGGTGTTGAGAGACCATGCTCAACATAATGTTATTACATGTGCATAGCACTAACACATATAGAGTTCGATAAAGGAAAGGGTTCAATGCCCTAACCCTAAACCTAAATGGGTTTGTATATATTCTACATTTTCAACTAAATCTAGTGTACAATTAGTCATTTGTGGTGTGCTCTCTAGCTGTGCACTATCTCCTCATCTCCACTCTTCTCCTCTCCCCTCTTCATATTTTATCAATTGGGCATTGAAGGGGAACCAAAAAACAATGAGAAATGGTGTAACAAGTGTTCTATCAATAAGTTGAGCACTTATTAATCCATTGACAGCTATTCTAGATGATAATTCTATGCAAACTGGTTGACCACAGGTTGCACCCAGACTTGCACAAGCCAGATACAGTTAATCCATGAACAAGAACTTATGAAGAATTGCTAGACCAAGCCATTGCTATAGAGAAGAGTGAAGGCTAAAAAAATAAAGCAAGGAAGAAGGATGTGAGACCTTATCAATCAATTGAGCACTATTCTAGATGATAAGTCTATGTGAGCCTAGTTGATCATAGGTTTCACCCAGACTTGTAAAAGCCAGATATAGCCAATCCAACTAGA
Source organism: Dipteris shenzhenensis (assembly GCF_047967505.1). Lineage (NCBI taxonomy): Eukaryota > Viridiplantae > Streptophyta > Polypodiopsida > Gleicheniales > Dipteridaceae > Dipteris > Dipteris shenzhenensis. The sequence goes on from NC_141606.1 coordinate 49,031,545, forward strand.
ACTTATAAAGAATTACTAGACCAAGATGTTTCTCTAGAGAATAGTGAAGGCTAAAAGAACAAGTCAAAGATGAAAGATGATGACAGTGGCACAGAGGAGAAACCCGCAAAGAAAGATAAGATCAAAATTAAGCTAAAGAAGGCCTTAAAAGAATTGGGAATTCGAGGGAAACCAGGCAACAATGATAAATGGTGTAACGAGTGCTCTAGGGGTGGACACATGGAAGAGAAATGTAAACTAAGTATTGCAATTGTACCTAGTTTGGGCACGATGAATCCAAATCCAATGGTAAATATCACCAAGTGTCAGCAAACCAATCGATGACTGGTGCTCAGACATTAAATAGTAAGCCACCACTTCTTGAGCAAAAGGACAAAGGTAAGAATGGTAAAGAGAAAATATATCCATCTAAAGTCAAGTGTTTTTGTTGTGGAGAAAACCATATAATTTTTGACTATCCAATTTGGGCTGAACATTTGAATTTTCTCAAGACTAACATGGAAAGGAAAGAATTGGATCCAGAATGCTGAGCTACCACATGGAGTTGATGCCCAAGTGATCAATCAATCAAAAGGGTCAATTGCAACCACTGAATACACATATTCTTCAAATAAATACATCAATTTGAAGGCTCAAAAGAAGTTAGCTGCTAAAATTGCAAGGGAGTTGAAAGGGAAAGCTTTAGTAGACAAAATGCCCAAGTAGATTAAGCAGTCCATTATCGAGAAAGGAGAATCCTCAAAATTTAAGGCAAATTCAATAGAATTGAGTATTGCACCTGAACATAGTGCAGAGCTAGCCCAAGAATGGGAAATATTCAAGAACATGCAAGTTAGTCTAACATTCATAGAGTTAATGCAAATAGCTCCTTACTATCATGATTTCTTTGCTCAGTAGATCAAAAAATTAACCAAGCAACCAAAAGAGGTGTGGTCTTTAGCCACTATACTTGTGATTGATCCTCTAATAGTTTTTTTTTTGAAAATGTAGGTTTATATTAATATGTTGTTAAATATATACAATCGTAAAAAATGATCAATAGACTTCCAAAAGAAGTTCTGATCTCAGTAACAGTGCAATCTCTAGATATGTCAGTAACCATCCATTCAACTGAAAAACCAGTAGCAGTAACTAAAAAAGAATAGCGATCTAGGCCATCTCCTGCGGCTCTTCTTTGGGCACAAGGTGAGCAACCACTCGTAGTACAATCATGCCTGGGATGCATGGATGGAGGCACGGCTTTTAGACTCTAGTTGTGCCGAATATCACCAAGAACCTAGTTTCTATTGGTCAAATGGTTGAGCAGGACTTGTAGGTCAGATTTAATCCTCATGGATGCTTTATTGAGGATATGAAAAATAAAGGTCGCTTGATAGTAAAAGGGAAGAAGAAGGGTAGGATGTTTACATTGGATGTAGACATGCCTGAATTGAGTGCAGCAATGCTTGCACATGGGACTAGTGTAGTTGCAGATATTGATATCTAGCATAAATGCATTGGTGATGTTAATGTACAACGACTTAGATTAATGCAGGCACAAAATATTATTGCAAGATTGCCTAAGTTCAAGGTTGCAGAAATGCATAAGGTATGTGAAGCCTATCAATTTGGAAAATAGGCAAGGAAACCATTCCCTAGACATGTTCAAGAGAGTAAGAGGCCATTGGAATTAATTCACTCTGATGTGTGGACTACTAAAGCTGCATCTATTTGAGGCTATCATTATTTTGTCACTTTTATTGATGACTACAGCAGAAAATTTTGGGTGTATTTTATTAAAAAGAAAAGTGAAGTGTTTGGGCATTTCAAAGCTTTTAAAGCTATGGTTGAAAAAGAAATAGGACTATAAATAAAATGCCTAAGGTTAGATGGAGGGGGAGAGTACCTCTCAAATGAGTTTGCAAGGTTCCTGCAGGAGCATTGCATAAAGCAGCAATATTCATGCAGTCATATCCCACATCAAAATGGACTTGCAAAAAGGAAAAACAGGCATATTGGAGAGGTATCTCATGCCATGCTCAACGAAAAAGACCTGCCAGATTATTATTAGGCTGAAGTAGTTGCTACAGCAGTCTACATAATGAACATGACTCCACTGCAGCAATACATGGCATGATGCCAGAGGAGAGGTATACTGGTAGGAAACCATATATTTCTCATTTGAAAGTTTTTGGTTGCATTGCCTATGTTCATGTGCTAGATGAGTTGAGATCCAAGTTAGATCCAAAAGCTGAGAAATGCATCTTTATTGGTTATTCTCTGTAGCAGAAAGGGTACAGATGCTATAACCCTTCTACTCGTAGAAAGGTATTATGCTGCTTGTTATTTATGTTGATGATTTGATCATCACAGGTGATAGTGATGAAGATATCCTTCATGTGAAAATGTTATTGAAGCAGAAGTTTGAGATGAAGGATTTGGGAGAGCTGCGTTATTTCTTGGGCATTGAGGTGATTAGATCACCAAGTGGGATACGGCTCTTGCTGAGGCAGTATGGATTGGACATGCTGTCCAAATATGGGATGACAGGCTGTAAGCCTATTTTAGTTCCTTTGGAGCAGAATGTGAAGCTGAGCGCAGATGCAGGTGAGCATCTAAAAGATCCTACTATGTACCAGCGGATAGTAGGAAGTTTGATTTATATGACTATCACTAGGCCAGATTTGAGCTATGCTGTTGGATTGGTAAGACAATTTATGCAGGCTCCAAGGAAATTGCATTTGGATGCGGCTAGACGCATACTCAGGTATGTGAAGTCCACATTGCAGTATGGACCATTTTATGAGGCTGGGGTTCAGATATAGTTGCATGGATACACTCATGCTGATTGGGCTAGGAGTATTTTAGATAGACGATCTACCAATGGATATGCGTTCTCTTGAGTGCTGCAGTCACTTAGAGCAGCAAAAAATAGCCTACCGTTGCCTTGTTGAGAATAGAGGCTGAGTACAGGGGTGTAGCAATGGCTGCATGTGAGGTATCTTGGTTGCATAAGCTACTTATATGATATGCATCTGGGCCAGTTGTCATTTGTTGTGACAACATGAGAAGTATACACTTGGCAAATAACCCAGCCTATCATGCTAGAACAAAGCACATTGAGGTGCATTATCACTATGTGCGGGAGAAGGTTTTACTAGGTCTTATTGGTCTAGTTTATGTTAGCACAGAGGATCAGGTAGCTGACATATTCACGAAGGCATTGGGTGCAGAGAAGCTGTGCAACTTTTGAGACTTGCTTGGTGTGCAGGAATTGGGATTGAGCTCGAGGGGGAGTGTTGAGATATCGAGCTCCACTCGTGATATGCCAGGGTGACCGTTGTGCATTTATGTCACCAACTTGTTAGTTGCAGGTGTGGTTGGTACACCGCCCATGAATAATAGGTGGATGACAGCTATACTTATGTACTCTAGTTCGTGGCTCAATTAGTATGCCACCTTAGTTAGCTGAGTTTGGTTTGAGACCCACATATAGGTTTCTTTACAGTAAACATCATTTTGGAAGAAATTGCTCAGAGACTTAAGTTTAAATCCTACAAGCCATCACCTTTTTGAGTATACATGGCAGATCAACAGCCAGTTGACCTACAAGATATGTTGCAAAATGTTGTCATCTCTAAGTGGTATCTATTATATAGCCAGTTTTATTGTGATTTCCATGGAGCAGCATGCCTATCTAATCCTATTGGGATGACCTTGATTCAAGAGTGCAAAATACTTCGTGATTGGATTCAGAAGAGATCATCATCAAAACAGATATTCAAGATGTGTGTATACCTACAAACCATCGAAAGGTTTTGATAGTTGTTGACCAAAGAATTTGGAGGTCAGAGATCCATTTCCTCAAGATGTTGAATCACAATTAATGGAGTTACAAATCCTAATTGTGGGAGAGATTAATATTTTCCAAGTGGCTAGAGATATCAAACAGAAGTTGAAACCAAGGTAAGAAAAAGGATCTCTTTCTAAGTAACTTCACTAAAGATGTTGAAGGGGAATGAGAGATCATAGCTAAAATGTGAGTAACTATCACCAAACACAAGAACTAAATCTCAAAACAAAAGATAACCCTGCTATGGTAGTGGTAAGTGCCAATCTTTCTTCTGAGCAACTAGGGGTTACAAAAGATTTATTTATCAAGTATAAGGATGTGTTTTCTTAGAGTTACATTGACGTAATAGAAGCTCGTCCTGAGTTGTGTAAAAATAAGATACCTTTGGTGCTAGATGCAAAGCAAATCGATAGCAGAGGTACAAAATGAATCCTAACTATGCCAAATAAGTGAAAGCCAAATTAGACCAACTCTTGCATGCTAGGTTTATTTATGCCATTATACGTAGTGATTGGCTATTTCTTATTATGATTGGGCCTAAGGAAAATGGTTATTTCCTATTATGGTTGGGCCTAAGGAAAATCATTGGCTATTTCCTATTAAGGTTGGGCTAAGGAAAATGGCAAACTCTAAGTCTATGTGGAAAATCAGAAGTTACGTGCCCAGATAGATCCATTTCCAATACCCTTGACTAATGGAATCTTGGACCAAGTTTTTTAGACATGAGATGTACTCATTTATGGATGGTTAAATGGCTATAATCAAATCATTGTGGCTCCAAAATATCAGTCTAAAACTACCTTTATCATAGAGTGGGGTGCTTATGCAGCCCGAGTAATGCCTTTTGGATTAAGAAATTCCCCATCAACATTCCAAGGACATCTCATCGAGCTCATTGCCATTTACTTAGATGATTCTTGTGTTCGGACAAGGATCATCTTGGGTACCTGGAAAATGTTTTTCTGAGATGTAGATAAGAGGGTATATCACTAAACCCAGTTAAAAGTGTATTCTCTATCTTAGTTGGGATACTAGTCATTTCTCAAGATGGTATACAAACTAATTCAGGTAAGATTCAAGCTATATAACAAATACCTGAGCCTCAAAATCTAACTCAAATTCAGGCATTCTTTTATGACATTTATTAGTTTCTATTGAAGGTTTATTAAAGATTTTGCCAAGATTTTAGCTTCATTGTATGAGTTGACAAAGAAAGATGCCAAGTTTGAGTGGAGTTCCAAGCTGACTAAGGTTTTCCATGAATTGAAGAACTGAGCAATGGCTGCTCCAATTCTAAGGCAACCAAGATGGGATGTTATCATCCATATGCATGTAGATGCGGCTAGGTATGCCTTAGGCATCATTTTGGCTCAACTTGATGGTTGACTAGATTATCTAGTATACTATGCCAACTGATTGTTAACACCTACCAAGTCCAATTATAGTACCACCGAGTGAGAAGCCTTGGGAATGATATTTAGTGTGCATAAACTAAGGAGTTATTTACTTGTTGTTTTGGTAATCCTTTTGTGTTCTATGTGACCATCAAGAATTTCTTTATCTTATCGTCAAGATTGTTATTCAAAGATTTCTTGTACATTGGATGCTTCTTCTTTAGGAGATCAACTTTAAGGTCCTTCATAAATGCAGGAAAGTCCATGTAGGAGCTGACTGTTTTATCCATGCTTCCTATACCCAAGGATACTCAAGGATTCACTATTGAACCACCAGATGTGAACACTTTGCAGTTGACTATTGTGAGCATGAGAATGCCGAGTTGATAGATTATTTGTCTAAGGTTACATTTCCTAATACAATACCTGAGGATAAGCACAAACAACTGGCCTTGAAAGCTTAGAAATACACTTTGATTGGTGGACATCTGTATCATCAATGTGTGAGAGTTCTTTGCATATGAGTTATGCCACACAAGTAATTGTGTTGCAAGAAGATCATAGACATTTCCAAGGGGAGTTAATTTCTAGAAAATTCTTGTAGGCAAGCTTATGGTGGGAAACCTTGTTCAAAGATGCTCAAACTAACCATATGCACTGTGATGTTTGTCAATGTAGTGGATTATTATTGGCCAATTAGTCTATGCCATTACAACCTACTCATCCATGGGAAGCATTTTTTAGATGAGGTTTGGATTTTATTGGTCCTTTCAAACCTACCAGGTTTACACAGAATAGGTACATCATTGTTGCTATACGGACTATGCTATTAAGTGGGCTAAAGCTAAGGCACTCCAAGATAACTTAGCTCAAAACACTACTAAGTTCATTTTTAAAAATATCATCTGCAGATATGGATGCCCTTTGTAGCTTGTTAGTGAGATTAGGGTACACATTTCCTTAATGATGTGGTATAGTTGCACAAGACTGAATCAAAGTCATCCATACATTTTCCATTACTTACTATCCTCATGGCAATGATGAAGCCGAGTCCACTAACAAAACACTAAAGCTCATCCTCATAAAGAAAATGCAATCTGATAAGCGTGAATGGGATACTAAACTTCATCTTGCTTTGTGGGCATATAGAAATGCTTATAAGGTCACTACAAATCTTACACCCTTTCATATGGCCTTTGGGTTGGAAGAAAATGTCCCCTTAGAATTTTTTGTTTTGAGTCATTGAATTGCTACCGAGCATCACTTGGATGAGTCAAAAGCAATCAAGGGAAATTGCATTAGCTAAGTCACTAGGATGAGATATGCCTCTAAGCAACAGCCTGGTCACCATAGGTGATACAACATAGGAGAACAGCATGGCATGATAGGCATATGCATGTGAAGAAGGGTATGCTTGTGTTGCTCTATAATGCTAAGTTGGGGCCTCTCAAAATGAAATTCAAATTGGGATGGAAAGGTCCCTACCAACTAGCTGAAATCTTTTCCAATGGGACAATTCAACTTGAAGATTTGCAAGGAAATGTATTCTTTGAGTTGTACAATGGAAGAAAAGTGAAGCCATACACTGAGTAGCAAGTTTCTTGGACACACATGATTTGAGTGCAGAACACTTAGTTAGCAATGCCTTGGTGAATTTCATGCCTGTAAGAAAATAATACAATGTCTGTGCTCAATAGATAATAGGATCTTGTATGCAAGAGAGAAAGCAAGATAGTATGGAGAATCAAAAATTTGATTACTGTAGAATTGATGCAATAGATGGCACTGCTTCCTGGCCATGTGCTCCTGTGAAAGAAGCTTCAATGGCATGCTAGAAATAGTAGAAGACGGAGGCTGAATGCTAAGGAATCAAGTTTGATGTAGCCAGTGATGAAATGGGCTTCACGGGCTTGCAGTTATATAGCCACTAGTCATAGTCGGTTAGGCTCAATTGGGTGGCCGACCCAGTCCACCCAAAATAGTCAACTAGGGGTTAGTCCTGAAATAGGCCACTGACCATACGATAGAGCTGGTGTGCAAAATAGAGCAACTAACCTACGGTCTTTATTCAGCCCACAGCCATTCGGGATCATCTGAGGCTCCAAATGGGCCCTGCAACCCAAGAGTGGGCTGCCTCGAGAAATGCTCCATCTACCCTTAGTGCGGTCAGTCAAGAGATGCCTTCCCGCACTTGCATGTAGCCTAATTGGCGGTGTGCCAACTCTATCTGAAGCCATCCAGCCATCAGGCCACACATGGCCCCCATCTGATGTCCAAACCACGACCTACCGGATAACCGAGCTACTCAAATGCCTTCTCCTTGTATGGGGGGCTTACAAGTAGAGTTAGTTGGTTCCCACGTAGTTACACGAGAGTGGAGAATTGATATCTAACACCACCCCTCAATGTCGACCAACAAGTGAACTTACTTTTTCGGCCCAATGCCAAGTCGATGAAGATGCCTCTCTAGCAGGTCTCTTCCAAGAGCCTTCATGAAGATGTCTGCAGCATTCTCTGTAGTCGGACAGTACACCAAGTTGATCTCTCTATCCATGATGAGCTCACGTACAAAGTGATATTGAATCTCAATGTGTTTTGTGCGAGCATGGAACATTGGGTTCTTTGCAATCGCCATGCAACTCTGATTGTCACATGATAACTGCGTAGGCTTGTTCTGCACTGCACCCATGTCCCCTAAAATCCTCCTCAACCACACTGCCTCACAAGAAGCAAAGCATGCAGATTTGTACTCAGTCTCGGTAGAAGAAAGAGCAACTGTGGGTTGCTTCTTGCTGACCCATGACACAACTCCAGATCCAAGTGAGAAACAGTACCCTATCACTGATCTCCTATTGTCCATGTCTCCTGCCCAATCCGAGTCACAAAATCCGGTCAAGATGTTGCCCTTGGTATAGGTGATGCCATAATCAAGTGTGCCTTTGATGTATTTCAGCACCCGCATCCCTGCCCTCCAATGGTTCTCTCGGGGCTTATTGGAAAACCTGCTTAGTACACCAGTCGCAAAGTTGATGTCCGGCTGTGTGTTGCACAGGTAGATCAAGCTGCCCACAAGCCTTCTGTACTTTGCTTCGTCCACCAGTGGTAATGAATCCTCGTTTGAGAGCTTCGCGTCAACATCCATAGGGGTACCAACTGTTTTGCACTCAGCCATGCCAAATGCTTTCAGTATCTCTCCAGCATATTTCATCTATGAAATGAAGATCTGTTTCGGCTCCTGCCAAACTTCAATTCCCAAACAGAAATTCATCAGCTGTCATTTCAAACTCTCTTCCTAGCAAATGCTTTGTCTACAAGATCTTCTCTTCATGGTTCCCTGTTGTGACAAGGTTGTCCACATAAAGGACCATGATCATACACCTACCTCCTTCTCTGAAGATATACAAATTTGCAACAGATGGGCTCCTCCTGAACCCATTTTGAAATCCCTCTCGGGTCAGTTTTGTTTCGTGGTTTATATGAATAGGATTAACTTTATCGGCCGGTTTAGAAGAAAGTAGGCATCAATTCATTGGTACCATGCTCATGGGGCCTATTTCAGCCCGTAAAGTGCCTTCTTTAGTTTGCAAACTTTACCTTCTGAACTGGGGATCTCAGAACCTAGTGGTTGTTCCACGTATGCCTCCTCCTTGAGATCTCCATTCAGAAAGGTAGATTTCACATCCATCTGAAACACGAGTCAACTTCCCTAGGTAGCGAAAGCCAAAACACTATGAATTGTGTTTAGTCGAGCTGCGGGAGCAAAAGTATCTTGATAATCAAAACCATGCACCTGTGCAAATCCTTTTGCCATGAGCCGAGCCTTGTACTTATCCAACATGTCGTCAAACTTGTACTTGATCTTGTACACCCACTTGGTTCCGATTACCTTGTGCTTTGGTGGTTGATCCACAAGGTCCCAAGTGTTGTTCTTCATTATGAAGCCATACTCTGACTGCATAGCCTCCATCCACCTATCATCACCTTGTGCCTCTTCAAGACACTTGGGTTCATCAGCATGGATTACTTCTGTCATCAAAGCATAGTTAACCAAGTGTTCCTGCGCCCTTCTTTACTCCTCTAATCTCTTGGACCGGCAGTGTTTGGATGGTTCCTCCTCAATTGCTAGAGGTTCTTTGCCATCCAAAAGCTGCTTTACCCACTTCGGGAATGACCGTTGCCATTGTGGTTCTATAGGCTCTTCTTCATCTTCTTTGTCTTGAATCCTCCCAAGCATCATTGGGGGAGTTTGGCCTGCTGTTGGTGGCGGTACTGGATGGATTTCCTGGTCTTGGTTGTCTAGGAAGAAAGCATCCTCCTCCAATTGATGCAATTGTTTTGAGAAGACCACATCGCAACTCACAATTACCTTCTTGGTAACAGGGTTATAGAGATGGTAACCCTTCGCCTCTTCACTGTAGCCCAAGAAAATACACTTCCGGCTCTTTGGTGGTCCTGGTAGCATCAGGGACATGCACAAAATAGTCACATCCAAAAACTCTGAAATGTGCAACTAAAGGTTTCTTACCAGAAAAGGCTTGCAGTGGAGTCATCCCATTGACAGCCTTCGTGTAGCTATGATTGAGGATGTAAACTGTAGTGTTACGTGCTTTAGCCCAGAAAGTCTTTGGCAAATCTTTCCCTTTCATCATACTCCGGCCCATTTTGCAGATGACGTGCATCTTGCGTTTTACTACTCCATTTTGCTGTGATGTATGTGGCGGGGGTTTCTACCTCTTGATTCCGTGACTTTTGTAGTAACTTTCGAATTCAGTCGATGTGAACTCTCCACCTCTATCCGATCTCAGCTTCTTCACCTTCCTCCCCAATTCTTTCTCAACCATTACATGCCATTCCTTGAACCTCTTGAAAGCCTCATCTTTCATCTTCAAGAAGTATAGCCATATCCTTCTACTGTAGTCATCGATCAGCATCATGAAGTAGAAGGAACCACCCAAAGCTTCTGTCTCCATGTTTCCGCAGAGGTACATGTGAACGAGCTCTAGAGGAGCCTTTGCTCTGCTGGCCTCTTTAGGAAAGGGCTATCGATGCTGCTTGCCCATCATGCAAGCTTCACATACATCGGGCAGATTTGAAATTTCTGGTAGGTCTACAATCATTCCACTTTTATGCATCTCCTTCAAAGAACTAAGGTTTAGATGACCAAACCTCTCATGCCATAGCTTAGTGTTCTTCACATCCGCTCGAGCATTGAAATCTGAGAGTTTGTAAATGTTGTTGCACTGTGTACCTTTACCAATGACCTTTCCTTGAAGATCCAGGATCTGTGCACCATTCTTATCAAATTGAACTTTGAGGTCCCGATCTGTGATCACAGAAATAGACAACAAGTTCCTCTTGATATCTAGCACATAAAGAACATCAGAAAACTATTTTACAACTCCATCTGACTTGAGAGCAATCGTACCTAGCACATAAAGAACATCAGAAAACTATTTTACAACTCCATCTGACTTGAGAGCAATCATACCTTTTCCTTTTGCTGGACATTCTGCATCATTGCTGACTGCTACCATGATGTCATTCCCTACCGGCTGTAGAGAGGTATACCAATCCTTTCGGCTGGTCATGTGGCACGATGCACCACTGTCAATGATCCAAGGTTCATCTGTAGGTACATGAACTGCCTTCGTGCAAATCTCCTCAATTGCGATGAACAGCTCTATGGGTACTACTGCCTGCGTGCTATTGCTAGACTCTTTCTTCACTCTGTTCTTCTCATCTGCAATCTTCTTGCAGCACTCATTCTGCTTGTCCCTGCCTTATTGCAATAGAAGCACTTGATCTTCTTCTGCTCTTTTTATCATCAGAAGAAGATGGGTTACTAGAGTCCTTACCCTTATCTTTCTTTGATCCGGTCCAGAAAGCTGAATCTTCTCCAGTCCTCATCTTTTGATGCATCTCCTCCTCCGGAAGCATCGCACTAAAATCCTCAAAGTTTAGGGGCATATTTCTATTCTGTGTATTCAACACTGTAACAAGACCGTCATACTTTGGTGGGAGAATCCATATGCACCTTTGTGCTACATTCTCGTTGGTGATGGTGATGCCAATCGTAGTCATCTGATCGCACAAATTCTTCACCTTGGTGATGAACTTATCTACCGCTTCAGACTCAGACAACTTTTCATTCGCGAGTTGAGTCTCTAGATTTTGAATCTGCATCTGATTCGTGATCTCGTACTGATTTTTCAAGACCATCCATGCCTCCTCTACTATGGTGACATGTTGAATTAATGCCATGATAGAATCACTAACACTACAGACAATAGAACACATTGCATCTGCATTTCTTCTTGTCCATGTGAGAATCTCATTCGCAGTTGGTACTATCTATTGTCCTACATTGGTTGGATTCCAAAGAGGATAGTTAGAGCCATCCAACTTGTGGCTTTTGCTGAACGGTGGGATTTGCAGTCTTGCGGGCTCGGCCATCTCTCATAATCTGCTCGCAAACAAAAACACACTACCAAATCTTCTAGCTAGAGTCCAGACTCTCATACCATGTAAGAAAATAATACAATGTCTGCGCTCAATAGATAACAAGATCTCGTACGCAAGAGAGAAAATAAGATAGTATGGAGAATCAAAATTTTGATTACTATAGAATTGATACAATAGATGGTGCTACCTCCCAGCCATGCGCTCCTGTGAAAGAAGCTTCAATCATGTGCTAGAAATAGTAGAAGATAGAGGCTGAATACTAAGGAATCAAGGTTGCTGTAGCCAGTGATGAAATGGGCTTCACAAGCTTGCTCTTATATAGCCATCCGTCGTAGTCAGTAGGCTCAATTGGGTGGCCGACCCAGTCCACCCAAAATGATCGGTTGGGGGTTGGTCCCAAAATAGGCCACTAACCATACGATAGAATCGGTGCACAAAATAGAGCAACTAACCTACGGTCTTCGTTCGGCCCACAGCCATCGAGGATCATCTGAGGCTCTAAATGGGCCCTACAACCCGAGAGTGGGCTGCCCCGAGAAATGCTCTGTCTACCCTCAGTGTGGTCAGTCAAGGGATGCCTTCCCACACTTGCATGTAGCCTAGTCGGCAATGTGCCAACTCTATCTGAAGCCATCCAACCATCAAGCCACACATGGTCCCCATCTGGTGTCCAAACCAGGACCTACCAAATAACCGAGCTACTCAAATGCCTTCTCCTCATATGGGGGGCTTACAAGTAGAGTTAGCTGTTTCTCGCATAGTTACACGAGAGTGGAGCATTGATATCTAAAAATGCCAACCAGAGTACCAAAATTAGCTACTTAGTGAAAGTGGAAGAGATGTGTAGCATGTAGACATGTTGGCAATTTAAACATTGTGGGCACATTAATGCAGAATTATCATGCTAAATAAAGGGATACCATGCAGCCATTGATCTAATGGGATGTCTAGTTGTAGATTCTATTTGGCTACATTGGGTTAAAGACTCCATTCATCATTTGCATTTGCATCCTCAGTCTTCTAATCCTTTCACATTTTTGTCATCAACAACAACTTCCATCTTTCCATCTTGTTCGCTAGCATCTTTACTTTCGTTAGCTTCAACCCCAAGGAGCCTTAGCATTTGAGTAGTGGCTAGTCCCTACCAGTCCATGAGGACATGGCTAAGGGTAGCTGAGGCAAAATGCTACCCTCGAGTTAGGCTAACATGGAGCCATTGTCACCAAGTGCCAACCTTGGAAATGATGGAGTTCTGACCAAGCCACCATTTGCAGCAGGTGCAAAATAGTCATTTAACCAATCAACACAGTAGTGGCAGGACACATCAAGCACCACCTCACTTAGAAGGAAATTTTGTTTGGGTAGATGTGGTTGTAATAGGAAGAGAACATAATAAGAGAGTAGTGTACTGAGTTCTCTTCATCTAACCTGACCCTGCTAGGATAGGGAGTGATTGAGTGTTCATTGCAAGCCAAGGTGGCTGGGTTGCACTCATCAATACAAGTTTCCATTTTCCATACCCTTGTTTTGTTTATGAATTGCTTAGTATTCGCTTAGGTGTGTATGTAACTCGGTATTCTCCCATAACCAAACTTTGAGTTTTACTATTGCCATTTATTCTATCACCTAAGCACATCATACTTAGGACTACAAGAGTGGGCATCTTCACCGACTACAACACTGGGTTGGGTTAACATAGTGCACCTTTTCTAAGGTAGCCATGGGTGAGGGAACCAAAGAATCAATAACAACCTAACAAGCCTCAATTTTCAAGGAGACACTAACACTAATAGGGAGCATAGATGGTAGGAAATAATAGAAGGGCAAATGATAGAAAATATAAATTTGAAAATGCAAACTTATGGTCAAAAAAAGTAAAATACAAACAGTCAACCAAGACTCCATATGAGTCAATCTAATTTAGAAGAATTCCTTTAAAAATTAGAAATCGAAAGTAATTTGGAGAAGTGTATCATTCAAAAAAAAAATGTATATTTCATCATAAATTCTTTACGCAATGCAACTTTTCCATTTTTTAAAGGGATGGTACACCTTCATCAACTTGATTACACATTTAAGTTTTTGTCAGTGAGATTCAAAATTATATTTACATTTTTAAGGAAAAGATGAGCTTACATCTTCTTGAATATCTTCCACTGCTCCATATTTGAGAATAGAATAAAGAAATTTGTTGTATCTCTGCTCATATCGATCTTGCTCCTAGAAAAAAGTAAATTATTTGGTCAAGTACTTAGAATTTATGGTGTCATAGAAATTGGTATAGTAAAAATCTTAAGTCTTTTTAAATATCCTTTAAATATAGAACTTTTGTTTCAATTCTCAACATCAGGGAAAACACTTTAAATCATGAGCATATCTCATTTTCATGTCATACTAACAAAATATTTTAAGAGCATAAATGTTGGAGTATTGCATGTTCATAATGTATTGCAATAAATTCTTTCTAGGTTAAGTCTACCCTAAGTAGGATCTTTAGAAATTTGGGTGGACAACAATGATTGAGTGTGATGGAAGACTTCAGAGTTGGATTTGAGGTATGACTGTTACCTTTATTTGCATCTTCAAACACACACACACACAGGGGGAGAGAACAGTCACAAACTAGCCACAAATCTAGTTTGTGACTCTAGTAGCCGACCAAGCCATAGCTGCAACGATGTTTATTAGTTCTGGGGATCAACAATTAGCTACACAAGTGTCTAAGTATGCCAACTTCCTTAAGATATGTATTTATATATTTGTTCATTTTTTTATATATTGTATATTTATTGAATTTTATTTATTATTTGAGAAATTATTTATGAATTACTTATATATATATATATACAATCTTCCTCTCTCTCTCTCTCTCTCTCTCCAGGTGTGATCATTATATATGTATATATATTCTCTCTCTCTCTCTCTTCTGCTGCGGATAGCAGATCGCGTCTTCTGGTTTCGGTTCACAATACTGAATGGGTTTCACCAGTGGTAGTCACCCCAAAGAAAACCAACAAGTGGCAGGTCTACATCGACTATAAGAAACTCAATGCAGCCACCAAGAGGGACCATCATCCTCTTCCCTTTCAAGACCTCATTCTTGAGAAGGTAAGTGGCCATGAGATGTATACTTTCTGTGATGGTTACTCCAGGTTTTATCAAATTATAATTTCCAAAGAAGATGTTCTTAGATCCACATTTTCCACACCCTGGGGGACATTTGCATTCAAAGTGATGCCATTTGGCCTCACCAATGCTCCTGCTACCTTTCAAAGATTTATACAGATGGTGTTTGGTCCTTATTTGGGGAATTTCTCGGAGGTGTTTTTAGATTATTTTTGTATATTCTTGTCACGTAAGGAGCACATTATGAAGGTTAGGTTGGCCTTCCAAAGGGTCAATGATGCGAATGGTAGTCTCAACCCTGAGAAATTACCATTGGAGCCACTCAAGGGAGGTTATTGGGACATATTGTCTCATTCAAGGGTGTCAAGCCTGAGAAGGTAGAAGCCATCCTCAAGCTCTCCCTGCCAACAACCACATGTCAAGTATGCTCATTTGTCAATCTAGTAGGATACTATGACTGCTTCATTGATCAATATGCTGCTTTGACATGACCCATGACTATGCTATTGAAAGATGGGGTTGATTTCTCTTGGAATGAGGATTGTGATCATGGGTTTGCATAAATCAAGAATGCTCTAGCTTCAGAACCCATTCTATGCAATCCAGATTGGTCAAAGACTTTCTATATCAATCTTAAGTTTGGTGAGCACACTCTGGTAGGTATTTTTCTCTAGCAAGGGGAGGATCGGTTCATGTATCCCGTTCGATTTTCTTCTCAACAATTGCTCGACACCGAATGATGCTACTCAGAGGCTGACAAGCGTGCCTTGTGTTTGGTGTTTTGCATTGAGAAATTTATGCATTATGTGGTAGGAAAGTCCTTCATTATACTCACTAGCACTAGTCTTGCAAAGCGGGTTCTTCAATCACCAAATCCCATGGGCCAGTTGGCCAAATGGTTGGCAATTTTATAAGAATATGATTTTTCTTTCAAAATTGTAAAAGGGGGTTATTCCAACTTGAAGAATGCTTTGATTGATTTAGAGGAGTGCCTTGATGTAACCCTTGTAGTGGCCATAGAAGTTGGGGATCCATGGTATGGCAGTATCTACAAGTTTCTGGCTGCTTTTTCCTTTCCTTTAGAAAGTACTAGCTATGAGAGAAAGAATATCCGCATAGATAGTAGGCGCTACACCCTCTTTGATGGGGTGTTGTACTGTCAAGGCATGGATGGGGTACTAAGACGGGCCATTGATGTAGATGAAGTACCTAAGGTATTGAAGCATTATCATGATGGATTTTGTGGAGGCCACTATGCCAGTGACTATATAGCTAAGAAGATTTTACATGCTGGGTACAATTGGACGACCTTGTTTAAGGATGTCACTATGCATTGCAAAACTTGTGAACCATGCCAATTCTTTGGTAGGAAGGATTTGTGTCCTGGGCAACATCACCCAGTGATGTCCATCCATACATTTCAGAAGTGGGGAATAGATTTTGTCGAGACCCTGCCCATGACTACCCACAAAAAGAAGTACCTTTTGGTAGCCACTCAATATGTCACTAAGTGGGCTGAAGCTATCGCCCTCCCCGTAGAAAATGGTAAAGCATTTTCAAATTTCATATTTGAATGTATCTGCATAAGGTTTGGGACACCCATGGAAATAATATCTGACAATGGGAGTCCATTCTTAAATGAAGTAGTGGAGTTACTCGTGGATTGCATGGGTATTGATCATCACACTTCTAGCATCTATTATCTAGCATCCATGGGTCAAATAGAGTGGACCAACGGCCTCCTTTGTAAAACCATGGGAAAAATGGCTATAGGGAATAGGAGCCAGTGGGATCAGAAGGTCACAGAAGCTGTATGGGCTTACAACATCACTCATAAAACATCTATAGGTCACAGTCCTTTTGAGTTGGTGTATGGTACTGAGGCCGTTTTACCACTAGAGATAGAGATTTGACATTGGCACAAGAACAGAGGATGACAGAAGATGAACATGTAGAGGCCCGGTTTTGGTGCAACTTGAGAAGCTGGATGAAACCCGATGCCTTGCCCTACATCAAACAGAGATTCAAAAGAATCGACAAAAGGCTCGCTTGAATGCTAAGATTCACGAGGGATGGGAAAGACACTTTGCTGAGGGGGATGTTGTGCTATGCTTTGATAATAGATTGGACCACCAAATGAATAAGAAGTTCCTTCCATTGTGGACCGGTCCATACAAGTCATCAAGGAATGTAGCAATGGGTCTGTACAAGTTTGGGAGCTTCATGAGCCATATGGCAAGAAGGTGATCAACAAGCATTACCTCAAGCCCTTCTTTGTGCATGATGGACCCAGGCATGGAAATGATGTGAATTCCCTGCCTGGGGTGGGGAACTGTTATGGATAAATTTGTCTAAGGAAAAAGGCATAAATATGTGTGTGTGTTTGTATGTGTGGCAATAGTATAATAAAATACGGTGTGCATAGGGCCCAAGGTTGAGGTGGCAGGGCATGATCATGGAATGAATAGAATGTGAAATACTTTTTTCTTATCCATGTCCTTTATCATCAATAGCCTTTTGATAATATATTGCAATAAATTATTTCTATCTCAATTGGTGCATTTCCCTATTACTTTTCTTTCAAAGACTTTTTTCTTATAATTGCTACTTTGGGAAATACTAAGAAGAGATAATATTAGTGGTTGTAGCTTGAATGAATAGAATCTGAACTACTTTTTTATTATCCTTATCCTTTATCACTAGCCTTTGTCATGTTTAATTCTTCCCTTCACCTCTAGAGTTTTAATAGAAACTCAATCTCTAAATATTTGTATATAAGTGGAAGGGGTTTCTCTTAATCTAGCTACTGCAGAAGGGGTAGAAGATTGTGGATGATTCAAGCTAGCACTTGGATCCCCAGTGGGGCTCTAACATTGGAGGGTTCTCCCATGCCTCTATCCCAGCTCATGGAATCTTCTGAGCTAGGTAGGTCACCTTGTGGTGGTTAGTGTAACCATAAGAACTAACTTTTGTGCTTGTTGTTGACCCTATGGATGTAAAGCTAGGTGTGTAGGTTGACAAGAGGGTATTTGAGGCACCATCCTTAGGCTCAAGGTTGGATCCTAGGACTTGTTCTGATCTCAGGTGCATGTGTTAGCCAATGTAGTTGATGCCCCAATTCTAATTTGATTCAACTTTGATGTGTGATCAAGGGGTGGCAACCCCTTGTGGCTTCGTTAATGCTAACACAATGACTTGCTAATGGAACGAGTTGATAAAGCAATGGGTCAGATATAGCAGTGACTTCATAATGCAATGACTTTATAACATGGCAACTTGCTGATGTAGCGACTTCATAATGCAACAACTTTATAACATGGTGAATTCCTAACATGGCGACTTGATAACACAACAACTTGATAATACTGTGACTTCATAATGTGGCAAATTTGTAACTCAATGACTTGATAGAGCAGTGACTTGCACATGTGCATGTGTGTGTGTGTGCGTGTGTGTGCACATACACATGTATACATATAGGTAGGTAGATAGATAGATAGATAGATAGACAGAAAGACAAACAGATAGACAGACAAACAAAGAGAGAGAGAGAGAGAGAGAGAGAGAGAGAAAGAAAGAAAGAAAGAAAGAAATTTTATTAAAGGTCCACGGAAGGCCATACATGGCCTATGGGACACAAAATCATCCGAAAGGAAAATACATCATCAACGATGCGCCAACTAGGTGGCCTCATCGTAATACAGCTAAGATGCCAAAAATGGCTACAAAAATCCTAGATACAAAATGAAATGAAATAGAGTACCAAAAATGCCTAGATACAAAATGTAAAATATGAAATATGAGGAACATCGTCTTCCCTAAGGGGTCTGTGATCTAAAGAAATGATGGAAGTCATGGCCATCAACCATGCCTCCTGCCATGAGTGTGAAGATCTGGGCAAGTGTCAAGTGGGCTGCTGGCGGTGCCAAGTCTCGATGGAGAAATCTCCTCCGAAAATCTGCCATCATCCTCCGTCGTCTAGAAATAAAGCAACGGGTACGGCCTCTGTGTAAGATCATCCTGCGGTGCTGCCGGATCATGTCATATGTACATCCTCAGGGTGGAACCATCGGTGCTCTCTAGCAAGATGGGCTATCTCTATGCTCATGGTCCTACACCTCGTCCTGCTCCTCATGAATAACCAGGTCTCTGGCAGGGATGCGACGGTGCTCCCTGAGGAATCTCTCTCTGTATCTGGTGATCTCCCTGATGAACAACGCTAAGCAATACTGATCCTCATACTCCATAATCCGAGAGAGAGTCCAAATCCGTGCCCAAATAAACAGTGAAATCTGCCACGGATCTCATAATATAAAGGGCATCTGCAAATAAAGTGCTCCTCAGTCTCCACCTCCCCCATAGTGCAACAAGGGCATATCCTAGTCTCTCGCCTTCATTCGGGAATGGAGCTTCTTTTATTCGAGGCTCGGGAGTTGATGTAGATGAACTCGGCTGCTCATTGCTTGGCGGAGGTGGAGGCACTTGTGCTTTCTTTCTCAGAAGTCGCTTCGGTTGGATCGGAATGATAGGGTCCTTCGTAGCCGCTTTCTGTTGGCGTGTAATTACATTGATAGGTTGTGACCTTAGACTTGCCGGACCCAGACTTTGATGGTCAACCCCAATGATGCCGATGGGGACGTCAGGCTTAACCTCTGTTTGTTCTGGGACCTTATTTTTCATGGGACAATCCATACAGGCATGTCCTATGCCACAATCTCTGCAGAGTGGTTGGAAAGTGGCTGGGCTACCGCGATGAGGGCACTCTGCGATTCTATGATTTTCTCCACAACCGTAACACTTGATTGGTGCGCAAAATGTGTTGGGTCGCACTTGATTTGCATAGACTGGTATTAGACCCTCTGCACCTTCTACATAGTACACTGGGTACTCTGCTTCATACTCAAATAGCGAGTCTACTTCTTCGGCTTGTAATTGATGTATGGGAACTGCCTGAGGAGCTGGATTTGGTGCTCTTGGATACGGTCGTGGATTTGGATTCCTGAGTAGTTGTGGGACTTGTGTCCGAACGGGAACAGGATTTAGTCTCGGAGCTGGGGGTGCTTGTGCAAGTGCCGGTTGCTTGTATACTGGCATGGGTGCCACTGGGTATTGTGGTGGTCGAGGCGGATTGTTGCGCATGTTGAAGATGCAACTGGTCTCATCATGGCCGCCGATGACACAGATATGGCACCACAACCGTGGCAGTGGATTTGCTTGTGCAGTGATCCTTGCTCTTAGGACTGGGCATTCATTTGCTGTATGATTTGCCAAGCAGTGTGGGCACCAGACATTTTCTCGCCGTGGATATGTTTGAGTTGGCGGCTGAGACAAGTGAAGTTTTTGATCCATGGCCTGCATCATATCTTCTTTCAGCTTCAAGGTCATGGCCTCGAGGCGATCTTCATTGGATGTTTCGGCAGTGTCCTTTGATTTACCTTTTTTCGAGCGCTTATCTCGTGTATTTGATCTGGCATCATCATTGCTAGTGTCTGAATCTGTCATGCCATCTTCGATGTCAATGGCTGCCGCATGAGCAGCACTAAATGTTTCATAGCTACTTATCTTTTTCATATCCTTGCGGATTTTCTTTCGTAGACCTGCTATGAACCATGCCGTGAGGTACTTTGCATCTGGGCGTGGGTCACATTTGGCGATCAATCTCTTCATCTTTCCCGGGTATGTGCGTACATCTTCCCTCCGGCCTTGTTCGATCTTGCTGAGTTGGAGAGCGGGATCATCTTGTAGCCTCTCCGTTTGAAAGCGACGTTTGAATTCGGTTTGAAGTAGGTCCATGTAGCACGTTCTTCCACAAGAAGGTCGAGGTACCATTCTGACGGCTCATCAGTTAAGGCCATTGGAAACCAAGCCACCTTAGTTTCATGGGATTGATCACCACCTGCTCGACATGCGGCATCAAAATGTTGGAGGAAGCGAGCAGGGTCTCCCCTACCATTATATTTGGGAAGTTCCAGTTTTCCCAAGGGGCGTCGGCCATGATTGTTGTGATTTCATCGATTGAAGAAGTTGTCAGCCTCAGCATCGAGCTCGATGTCCCCATCATGCTCAAGACGACGTCCAGCCATGTTGGGGCGTGGCGGAGTTAAAGGAAGTTGTTGAATTTCAGGGGGGAATTCGGGGTAGAGGATTGGCGAGGGCGGTTGTTGCAGTGGAGTTAGATGTGGATTGGGCGAGCGTTGGAGTCGAAGTCGTTGGCCGGAACGTAACTGCATGCAGATGGTGCGTGATTTGCCAAGGGTATCGCTACCCCAAGTGTGGGTGTGGAGGTGGTGCTGTTAGGAGAGTTAGAGTGGTGTTAGTTTGTGTAGGGACCGTCGTGTTAATAATGTGCCTAGGATTGTCCTACGTGTGTAGGGAAATGTGCCGATGCAGACGGATCGTTAATCGGAGGTCGCGGCGTGAAAATACGAGTGAGTTAATGCAAAATGAGGCCCACACGGGGGCGCGAATGAATGTGTGTGAGGGATGCCGAAATGGTGTGCAATGGGCTGGAAAAATACCCCATAACGTGGTGTTTCCGTGTGTGAAATCTGGGTTCAAACGGGGTTCAATTTGGGTCCCAAACGGATGAGTTTTGAGGGGTTAAAGGAGGGGTAAATTTGGCGTTTGGGGGGGTCCTAATGGTGGTGTGAATGGACTTTAAGTCCAACCGAGGGGTTGAAACCAAGTGACTCTAGTTAGACTAACTAACCTAGATCCTCCCAGTTACTGTAACTGGGAGGTTTAACTAACTGTAGTTAGATACTAACTGAAGGGTTAGTCTAACCTAACCGAGGGCTAACTAAACTAACCTAACCGCAGTTACTACTAACCAAACCTACGTAGCTAACCTAGGTTAACCACTAACCTAACTGCAGTTAGCAACTAACCGGAGGTTAGTTTAGGTGAGGGTTTTTAGGCTCCGCTGCTGGCGGGCGGGCATCACCGCCCGAGCAGGGTGGGTGGGGGCAGAAGGGGCGGGCGCCACCGCTGGCGACTCCGCTGCTGGCGGGCGGGCGTCGCCGGCCCGGGCGGGGTGGGTGGGGGCGGCGGCGGCGGCTCTGCGGAGTGCCGCCGCGGGAGCGGGGGTTGGGGTGGGGTGGGGTGGGGGGGGTTGAGCGAGGAGAGAGGGAGGGAGAGAGGGGGTGGGAGAGAGAACGAGGGGGAGAGAGGAGAGAGAAAGGTGAGAGAGGGGGATGGGGGATGGGGAGGGGGGAGGTGGTGGTGAAGGGGGAGGGGGAGAGGGGAGGGGGAGGGTGGAGAGAGGAGAGAGAAAGGTGAGAGAGGGGGAGGTGGTGGTGGAGGGGGAGGGGGAGAGGGGGAGGGGGTGGAGGGGGAGAGGGGGAGGTGGAGGGGGAGGTGGAGGGGGAGAGGGGGAGGTGGTGGAGGGGGGGGGGAAGGGGGAGAGGGGGAGGGGGAAGGGGGAGGTGGAGGGGGGAGAGGGGGAAGGGGGAGGTGGTGGTGGAGGGGGAGAGGGAGAGAGGGAGGGGGGAGGGGGGAAGGGGGATGGAGATGGTGGTGGAGAGGGAGGGGGGAGGGGGATGGAGATGGTGGTGGAGGGGGAGAGGGGGAGGGGGAGGTGGGGATGGAGATGGTGTTGGAGGGGGAGAGGGGGAAGGGGGAGGTGGTGGTGGAGGGGGAGAGGGAGAGAGGGAGGGGGGAGGGGGGAAGGGGGATGGAGATGGTGGTGGAGAGGGAGGGGGGAGGGGGGGAGGGGGATGGAGATGGTGGTGGAGGGGGAGAGGGGGAGGGGGAGGTGGGGATGGAGATGGTGGTGGAGGGGGAGAGGGGGAGGGGGAGGTGGTGATGGAGGGGGGAGGTGGTGGTGGAGATGAAGGGGGAGGGGGGAGATGGTGGTGGAGATGGAGGGGGAGGGGGGAAATTGGTGGAGATGGAGGGGGAAGGGGGAAGAAAGAGGGAAAAAAAACTTGAAAGACTGAAATCGAAAGGCAGGGACTGAAATCGAAAAAGCAGGGAGAGGTGATCACTTGATCGCTCTCCAAGTCTTTCTCGATGTAACGGGATTGTCGCGGAACAATGGACGGTGGGTGGAAGGCTAGGTCATCGCTGCGAGAAGGGCTCGATGTCACTTACATGGCGAGAAAGGAGTAAGGGGGTGGTCGATGGAGAGGGAGGAGTGTCTTGCGTGGGGCTCGGAAGGAGGAAGAGAATGGAGGCAAAAAGTGAAAGATGAAGAATGAGGGGGGGTGGAGTAGGTTTTTATAGGTTTGGATTTTAGGTTTAGGGTTTAGGTTTAGGGTTTAACCCTAAACTCTTCCCGAGTCATAACTCTTTATGGAGAGCTTGGTTTGCCTTTCTGTAAAAAGGTAAAATGATCGTAATTGAAAGCTCTACGCAACCGTGTCCACTACCTAGCCTAATTGTACATCATGTGGCTTTTACACCTACCTACGCATGTTTACTCGCTACTTGAGACGCTAGTCTCCCCGGTAGCGGCGCCAAATGTTGGCTCTTTCCTACTGTTTTCGTAGGAAGAGCTGGGTATTCTATGTTGCAGGGTTCCGAGGCTTTTCGTCACCTATAGATATATTGGGATTGTCGTTGTAGTATATGTGTAGCTTAGGACTCGAGTCGTGTTCCGGTGAGAGACGTAGGCTTAAGTGTGGTAAGTAAACAAAGTGTAAGCATGTGTAAAAGGCACGTAAACCATTGTTGTTGGGGTAATGAAGGCTATCGCCTTCATTGGGGGTTGTAGGGGGTTGTAGGGTTTAGGAGGAGTTTAAGGGTTCAGAAGGAGGTTGTAGGGTTTAGAAAGAGTTCAAGGGTTTAGGAGAAGTTCCAGGGTTTAGAAGGAGGTTCCAAGGTTCAGAAAGAGTTCCAGGGTTTAGAAGGAGGTTCCAAGGTTTAGAAGGAGTCCAGGGTTAGAGGGAGGATTCAAGGTTCAGAGTAGAATACATGGTGGAGAACTCGTCTCCCTCGTAGATCATGGAGTTTAAGGGTTTAGGAAAGCATAGGAGTGGGAGAGGAAGAAGGTGTAAGAGCATGGGTGAAGGAAGAGAAAGAGGAGGAAGGAGGAGGAGAGAAGAGGAGGAGGGAGAGGGAGGAGAGAGGAGGAGGAGGAGGAGAAGGAGGGAGAGGAGGAGGAGGAGGGAGGAGGAGGAGAAGGAGGAGGGAGAAGGAGGGAGGAGGAGAGGGAGAGGGTGGGTTGCAGGGTTGGAGGAGAGGGGATAAGGGTTGCAAGGTTAGGACATGCTTTTGGACGTGCAGTGCGAGGAAGCATGGACACTTGAGACAAATGCTTGGAATACCAATGTAGACTCAACACAATGTCCCAAGAGTGTGGGCTTCATTCCATTATGGGGTATTTATACAAGTTGGAGAGCTTCTCTCTCTGCATGTAACACAAAGTCGTATCACAAAGTTGTTACACAAAGTTGTATCACAAAGTTGTAACACAAAGTTGTGTCACAAAGTCGTAACACATTCTCTCTCTTCATGCAGAAGTTGTAACATAAACTTGTAACACAAAGTTGTTACACAAAGTCGTGACATAAAGTTGTAACACAAAGTTGTGTCACAAAGTTGTAACACAAAGTTGTGTCACAAAGTTGTAACATAAAGTTGTGTCTAGAAGTTGTAACACAAAGTTGTAACACAAAGTTGTATCACAAAGTTGTATCACCTTCTCTTTCTTCACAAGTTCATGTTGGCACAGAGTCAACAATGACCTTGATCTTTCTGCCTGTTTGGTTTTCTACCATGGCTTTGAATTCTTGAAATCTGGCAAACACTTCAGATTTCTCTTTCAGAAAGTAGACCCAATAATATCTGCTGTAGTCGTCGATGAAGGTCAAGTAATAAAGTGAACCATTGATGCTGTGGGTCTGGGCATAACCCCATACATCTGTATGAATCAAATCAAGAATACCTCGTGCACGAGAGGTACTTCTGTCAAAGTTGGTTTGCTTTTGTTTGCCGAAGCAGCATGCTTCACAAACCTTTCCAAGAAACTGTAGCTTCGGAATCCCAATATTTTGATTCCGGAGATCTAACAAGTACTTGAAGTTGACATGACCATATCTCTTGTGCCATTTTGCAGATAGTGGCATCTGTTGCATTTGAGCTGACATGGCATGCTTATCTGGTACTGTAGCTAGCATCCTATATAAGCGTCCTTCTTTGACACCTTTTGCTACTAGCTGACCTCTTTTGGATTTGTCTCTGATAGTGCATTCATCACCGTCGAAGATGACTTTGTAGTTGTGTTCCGTCATTTGACCTACTGACAAAAGGTTCTTGCTGAGCTTCGGAACATAGAGCACATCTTTGACTAATCCTTTTGTACCAGTGAAATTGTTCATAGGGATAACACCTGTCCCTTGAACCGGATTCGGTGTATTGTCTGTTGTGTAGATGACATTCTTTTGACCTTCTAATGCCTTCATTTCTGTGAACCATTCCTGATGATTTGTCATATGAGATGATGCACCGCTGTCGATGTACCAAGGATCCTGTTCCACTTGGTCTACTTGATAGCTGAAATCCTCTTTGGGATTGAAATCAGTGTCTAGGTGCATATTGTATCAGCCGGATGCAAATCCTCACTTGCAAGAAACATATTTCCATGTTCATTTGCAAAATGACTGTGCCTAGAATGTCCACCACGATGATTTCCTCTTCCTCGGGAATTCCCTCGATTACTGCTGGATTGTCCGCCTTGGTCGTACTGCTTCTTGCGGCAATCTCTTTCATAGTGTCCAAACTTGTGACAGTAATTGCACTAGATGTTTGACACATTGGTGGATGCATTCCCTCGTCCTTGGAATCTTCCTCGATTGGAATGATTTCCTCTTTGCTGATTCTGATGTTGCTGAGGATGATGCTGAGGATGATGCTGATTTTGACTTTGTTGATGATGACCACTTTTTTTATATGATCTACCTCTGTTTTTGCCTTTGCCTCTGCTTCTGTCTGAAGCTGTGAATGCTTGATCATTAGAATGACCTTTACATGCTTGAATGGCCTGAGTCCTGAGTTCTTCACTAAGTAGAACTGACTGAAGTTCTTCCAGTGTTGGAATTTGCCGTTGGATGGCAATACTCTGGACTAGATTCTCATATCCTTCTCCTAGTCCATTCAGGATTACTTGAACCATTTCTGTGGGATTCATGGTCTCTCCTGCTGCTGCAAGTTGATTGTTGTAGTCTTTGATGCTGGGGGTAGTAGGGTGTGCTTTTTCTATGAATGACCATGAAGCCAGACAAGAGTTCTTGGATTACCTCATTGACAAAATGTGTGCCTCTATCCGACACAATTTCAAGGGGGCATCCGAATCGGGTGATCACATGTTCGTACAAGAATCTTGCTGTGCTTTTGGCATCTGCCTTTCTGACTGCTTTAGCTTCAGCCCATTTTGTAAAGTAATCAGTGGCCACAATGATGTAGCGTGCCTGTGTTCCTTTTGCTGCTGGATGTATGGGACCCACATAATCAATCCCCCATTTTTCAAATGGCTGTTGTGCAACCACTGTTGTTAGGGGATTGAAGTCTTTGTGTTGTGGTTTAATAGTTCGTTGGCATACATCACAGCCTTTTACATATTCATAGGCATCTGCCCACAGTGTTGGCCACCAGTAGCCTGCGAGGAGAACTTTTCTTGCTGTGGCTTCCCCTTGGAAGTGTCCTCCTGCAATGCCTTCATGGACTTCGCTCAGGGTTGGCAGGATCTCATGAGGCATTACACATCTTCTTAATATCTGGTCCTTGCCCATCTTGTATAGTTGTCCTGCAATGAGTTGATATGGTGCAGCCTTTAGAATCAATTTTCTGGCATCTACTGCTTTCAAGTCAGGGGGTGGTCTTCCTGCCATCAAGTACCCAATGATATCTCCACACCATTCTGGAACAGCATTTATTTGAAATAGTGTGGCATCTGGTAAGTCATCTTCTATTCCAGTGGCTTCTTCTCCTGTCTTGACTCGAGACATGTGATCGGCAATGTAGTGTTGGGCACCTTTGCGGACCACAATTTTGAAGTTGAATTCTTGCAGCAAGAGGAGCCATCTGGTTATTCTTCCTGTGGTACACGGACGGTTCACAAGATATAGCAATGCTTGATGGTCGGTGTAGAAGACAAAATCATTTGCGAGAAGATAGTGCCGAAATTTCTTTACACTGTACACCATTGCTAGGGCTTCTCTTTCTGTGGTTGTATAGTTGATCTCTGCATCATTGAGTTGTTGACTGGCGAAGTAGACGGGGTAGTCTTTCTTATGTTCACCCGGTTGACAAAGCACACTCCCAATTGCATACTTGGATCCATCAGTATGAACATGAAAATCAATATCCCAATTGGGAGATAGAAGGATGGGTGCTGTGATTAGGCACCACTTTAAAAGCTCAAAGGCTTGGTCGCACTCTTTGGTCCATAAGAACTCCACTAATAATTTGTAAAGTGGTCTAGCTATCATGGCATACTGCAATATAAATCTTCTATAATAGCCGGCATGTCCCATAAAGACCTGTACACCTTTGGAATTTGTAGGAGGAGGCAATTCCATGAGGATTTTGATTTTGTCCATGTCAGTTGCAATCCCATGTTGAGAGACGATGTGTCCCAAAACAACTCCGTGGGTGACCATGAACTGGCATTTTGTTGGATTTAGGGAGATGCCATACTCCCTGCATTTGATTAGTACTTCTTCCAGACATTTGAAGTGGTCCTGTTTGGTTGAATGGATGCACAAATCATCCAAGAACACCTGTAAAAACTTATTCAAGAATGACTTGAAAGCTGTGAACATGACTCGCTGGAATGTGGCTGGGGCATTACAAAGGCCGAATGGCATGACTCTATATGCAAAAATACCCCATTCTGTAGCAAATGCTGTTTTTGATTGGTCTTGAGGAGCAATTTGTACTTGGTTATAGCCACTGAAGCCATCCAAGAAGCTATATATTTCGGATCCTGCCACCTTTTCCAACACTGTTTCTGTTAAGGGTAGGGGGTAGTGATCCCTAATTGTGGCGGCATTCACATTTTTCAAGTTTACGCATATTCTGAGCTTCTTGTTGCGTTTAGGCACAATGACAATGGGTGAAACCCAATCAGTGTGCTCTATCTCGTAGATGAATCCGGCATCTAGGAGTTTTTTCAGTTCGTCATAAACCATGGTGCCATATTTAGGATTTGTGCGATAAGGTCCACATACCTTAGGGCGAGCACCTTCCCTTATAGGGATCGTGTGAACTGCCACTTCTGGTGAAATTCCTTTCATCTCTTTGTATGACCATGCTAGGCAGTCACGGTATTCCATTAGGAGGTCTTTGAGTTTGATTTCATCTTCTTGACGGAGCTGTTTCCCAATGAGAACCAACTTTTCTTCCTCCCCTTCAAGGGCGAGGTTTATTGTGCGTGTTTTTGCTGGTCCCTCATAGATTGGAGTTTCTCCAATGCTATCGGTTTCTTGAACTTCAGATTCTCTGATTGGTCTTGGCATTGCTATTGGTGCACTGCCACTTGTATAATTCTTAAAGTATTCCAGCACTGCTCGAAGATCGGCCTCTGATGGGGTTGAACTAGCCTGAGATGTGTCATGAGTACTGGGTGGCATAGTTGCATTTAGTAATTTGTTAGGCTCTTCTTTCCTTTCTTTTTCTGAAGTCTCTTGATCGAGCTTCATCCGCACATGTGGCTTATATTTCCGAAACTTCTTACGTTGGGAACTGTGGGGTAACTTTTCCACTGGTAAGGTGTTTCCAAGTAAGGGTTCATGTGCTGCACATACTCCTTCCAGTCCTTCAGGGGACCATTCAAGAGGTGGTGGTTTTGACTTTGAGGGGACTGCCTTTGCAAGATACAATTCCACAATCCGTGTTTGGACTCGTTCGAATTCATTGAAGTGCTCGGCCTTGGCTCTTTCTGCGATTTCCTCCTGCAGCTTTCTTGCGGGATCGTCTGTTGTTATGCAACTGTGGAGGTTCAACTTTTGGGAGCTCAACTGCCATTAGGGCATGCAGAATGGCTAGGTCATTATCAAAGATTTGATCTTCAATTGCAGCATTGGAAGCCTCTGTTTCAAGGTCCCAAGGAAAATTTGAGTCATCATTGGTATGGGGACCTTCCTCAGGTTCATTATCCCATTCGAGGTCAGCCATAAAGAATGGCATCTCTAGATCGATTTGTTCTTCATGTGTCGGTGGAGGATCGACCTGTAGTGCATTAACATCTATCTGTGAGAAGATGGGGTCTAATGAATGGCAGTTGTCGATGGTTGCCAATGTTTGTATCCAGTTATTGACATTGCTTTGTGAGTCACCTGCTATGACATGCTGTTGCAAGGGATCTGATTTGCTCGAGATTGTCGTGGAAGATGTGTCATCCAATGCTCTAGGAACAATTGGTTTAATAACTCCTGTCCCCACATTCACCCTGACTGCAGTGTCTCGATTCTGGATTGTCAATCTATCCGTTCCCCAGTCATGGAGGACTGATGCTTCCCGTAACCAAGGACGTCCCAGTAAGATTTGATAGGATTTTTTGGGGAGATCCAAGATTGTGAATTGAAGGGAAAAGCGGACTCCTGCGATCTTTGTGGACACGCCATTCACTATTCCCAAGGGTTTAGCCCGTGAATCATCGGCAAGGCGTATGTTGAAATTAGCCTTTTGCATTGGTGGGAGACCCCATTCTTCATAAAGCTCCTTTGATAGGACATTGACACCTGCTCCACCATCAACTATGGCTTGGATTTCATTATATGCTTTGTGGATCAAAGGCACAGTGATGTTGCGTATGTCATCTTTCTCACCCATCCGCACAGGGATATCATCAATGTCGTTCATAGGTGGAGGGGGAGTTGTGAGTTCAATCCATCCTTTGAAACTCTCCCAGAGATTGGGACAATTTCGTAAGAGGATTCCGATGGGAATGGACACAGGGCAACTCAGGATGCTAGAGAGTGCAGCTCCTTCAAGTTGACGTGGCGGTACATTCTGTTGTGGAGTTTGTTGTTGGAACAAGGGCTCGAGTACAGTATCAATACTTTGTGGGGCCAAGTCATGGAGTGGGTCTTGAGCTTGTTTCTGAGCCTCAAATTGAGCTTGTTCATTTTGGACCCATTGCTGAAGTGCCTGAAAACGAGCCTTCTCCAACATAAGCATGACCGGTTTCACTACTGTTGCGGAAACTCTGGTTGATCTGGTTTCTCAGGGTGAGAATCCTGGATGTGTTCTTGGACTCGTAGAGAGCTGTGAACATATCCCATGCTTCTTTTGATGTCTTGACTGTGTTGAGCTATCGTAGCATGACATCTTGCACATTCTGCTTGATCAGGTGATAGGCATATTTGTCTTTCTTATCCCATTCTGCTTGAGCTCGGTCAATGGAAGGATCTGCTACTGGTGCAGAAACTGTTTGTGTAGATGTAGATCCCGATGTAGATCTCGTTGCTGGTACTGTGACAACAGATGGAGTAGAGCTACTGGTGGCTGGATCGGCCAATGGTCTAGGTATAGATCCATCGACATACTCCCATTTGTCCTGAAGCACAAGAATGGTCTCCATTCGGTATTTCCATGTACCGTAATTGGAGTTGTCTAACTTAGCAGATGCCTCCAGATTGAGGTTGCTAGTCGACATGGTGCAAACAATGTACTCAAAAGTGTCCTGAAAAACTCTGTATGAATCAATTGCAAATACACTGAAGATGCCAAGTGAAATCTCTGTACCGTCGGTGAAGATAGAACTGCAGTATATAAGATATGATCTGTGTTACAAGGCTTGTGGCAATGATGCCGGGAATAGCCAAGAGGCTTTACAAGGCTGAAAAATGATGTGCACGATGCCGTGAGATAGCCAAATAGGCTTTACAATGGTGGCATGTGTGTGTGAAATCAAGTGCTATCTGCCCACTGAATCAATCTGCAATGCCTCTGAACTCTGAAGTCTGCTCACTGAACTGATGAACGTAAGGTTTCAGGTAATGTAATGATGTGAAATCGGATGTGAGCGTATGGACTGACTCCGAGTAGGTACTAGTCAGGAATTTTGAGCATGGCTTAGATTGGCAACTTGGGGAATTCAAAGTGTCCCCTCTATGGCGATCTAGTCTACTCTGATCTAGATCTAAACCAACCGTCGATCGATGAAAGAGCAGCAAATAATTCCTTTTCTTTTGTTCTTTTTAAGTGCTGGGTCAGATGCGTCGATGTAGAGGCAAATGTGCGTGAAGGAAGTGGTTTTGTCGGTGAGGCACAAATGTGAGTGTAACTTGTGCCGAAATGTGCGCGCGATGTAACGAGCGCGTAGAGCACAAAAAATCGAGCGACTTTCCTTTTTGGAGCACCCTCAAATTCTTCATGGATCAAGAGATACGACTTGATCTAGGTGGAGGGGCAAAAGGAGTGCAAATGGTGCTCAATGATGATGTGTCACTGTGAGTCACATGCAGTGATGATGTGGCACTGTGCTTAGAAAGAGGTGTGCCAGTGAAGCTCTGTGCTGAGGTGGCAAGAGTGTGCACATGCAGTGTGTGCACAGTGTGCCTGGCAAGGGATTGTGCCTGCAGAGGGTCAGTGCTGACTGGACTGCTGAGGTGGCAGTGCTGAAGTGGCCTGGTGACGTCTCAGGGGGGTCACTATGTATAAACCCTCTATACCACGTGCGTTCAAGGCATATTTCTAAAATGCCTTATCTGTAAATTTTTCATTAATAAAATGTACCCCTTTTCTATACAAATCTAAAAAGTTTTTCCAAAACTATTTTAAATAATCCCATATGTATATTTATTTTTGTAAATTTTAGAAATAAAAAATATCCTTCTATTGAACTCACGTGATAGGGTTACATATGATGAGTGACCCCCCCGAGGGTGACGTGGCACTGATGACGTGGCCTGGTGACATGGCACTAATGACGTGGCCTAGTGACGTGGCCTGGTGACATGGCACTGATGACATGGCCTAGTGACATGGCACTGATGATGTGGCCTGGTGACATGGCCTAGTGATGTGGCACTGATGATGTGGCCTGGTGATGTGGCAGGATGATGTGGCCCTGATGACGTGGCACAAATGGGATTGAGAGTTGATGATGTGGTAGTCATTGAGTGTGCCACGTGTCAATAGGTGAGACAACCTTATCCTAGGTTAACTAGACCTTGGTTAATGTAACCAACCCTATCCACTTCTAACGAGAGTAACGCTACCCAGATTACCTTGAACCAAGGTGGGTGTGGTTTGAAGAGTGCCACGTGGCCTTATCTGCCATGTGGCAGTTTCTCTCTCAGAGAAGAGAGTCGACAGAGGCGACCTTGTCGAAGAGGAAGCGCGCTTTGTGGCTACGCTTCAATAAGGCTTGCCGTTGCAGGTCGTGGGCGTGGAAGGAGCTTGGACTGCGCCTCAGGAGCTGCAATTGTTCGAAGACTGGAGCACTACTGTGACTGAGTAATAGCATGGACGGTACTCTGTACCACAGGACAAGAATATCGTCGCTGCTCCTCACGACTGTGCAAAATCGTTCGATCTGGACCTTCAGGATACTGAGCTCAAGCTTGGGATTGAACCCGCTTTGGTCGCTCGGAATGGGTCTGGGTCTGCCCATGGAAATGCAGCTTAAGGTGCTATTGTACAGGACGGCATTTCAGCTTCACGCTCAGTGGCTGAAGCAAGATCGGATTGTAACGTCGTAGGAATATCTTCGTCGAAGACCTACGGCTTTGAGCAGAATCCCCAGCCAGAGCAGCAGCTGACCGATCAAAGAAAATCTTCTTCAGAGCATCTTCCTGCTAGAAAAGTAAACGGGAGCTGGGAGAAATCGCCCCGTGCTGCTCAAGGAGCGAATGGATCCTGCACGCCCCAAGAATCCTATCAAAGTTGGGGTGAGCAACGTTTTGTCTCCCTTTCAGCCACAAGCGCAGTGGACAAGAATTTGTTCTCCGGTCAGGAAAGATCTGGCAACGATAATCATTTCACGAAGGAGATGCCTTGGAGCTTCTCAATGCGGCAAGTTTCTCAACTCGAATGAAGACCCTTGAGCGGCAGCTTGAGTATTGTTGGAGCTTCGTTTGCTATTGTTGCCGTGGGTGTTGGGAGCTAGGAAGGAGTAGCATAGGTCGATGCTCGTGAAGGTCGAGCAATTGGCAGCAATCAGTAGCAGCGCTGGAGATAGAAGCAAGTCGAGGCCTTGGCTAACTCAGACTCTCTGTCATAAGCATATCTCTCTCACGAAGAGCTCTCACAAGACTCTCAATAGTCTCTGGAAACTCTCTTTTCTCTCAAATGAACTCTCCCTATATCCGAGCTTTGTAAGCTCTCTCACTCTTCTCTCAATAATGAAAAACATAAGCTCTCAATCAGAATTCTCTCAAGAGCAATGACGGAAATTTCTTTCAATGGACGGAAATTCTCTCAACGGAAGAGAATGAAACACTCAATCTCTCTCAATCTCTCAATCTCTCAATCACTCTCAAGAATCACAATGTCTCAGCAGAAGACAAGGGAGCTCTGATACCATGACAAAATATGAAGAGGGGAGAGGAGAAGAGTGGAGATGAGGAGAGAGGGCACAGCTAGAGAGCACACCACAAATGACTAACTGTACACTAGAATTAGTTGAAAAATAGAATATATACAAACCCTTTTAGGGTTAGGGTTAGGGGATCTAACCCTTTCCTTTATAGCACTCTATAAGGTTAGTGCTATGCACATATGATCACGTGATGGTGCTATGCACACATGATCACATGATGTTGAGCGTGAACTCTCAACAAAACTGATATCCAAAATTAAAGTACATACAAGGATGTGCCTTGAAGGAGCTTCATACTGATATAAGTTTCATTGAAAACAAATAACCGGTTGAAGAGATAAGGACAGTTTACTGAAAGGGGTAAAAACTACCATAGAAATAAGTAGTCATACACAGAGACTCATAAGTTCTTGTACTAGACCCAATGTAAAAAAATAATTACATTTTAGGGAGACCTTAAAGAGAACTTTGTGCTGATATAAGTTTCATTGAAATCGGACCACCGAGGAGAAAGTTATAGGCCAAATACTGACAAGGGGACTAACTGCTATATTAATTGCCATCTGCCCATGCAGATTTCGCCTTAGCAAACTACTCCCTCAAGGCTCCACAATTATCAACGATCCAATACCCCTAGAATTTGCCTAAAAGAGAGCAAAAAGCTTGCATGCTGGCTCAAGAAACGGATGGACCATGTGTGCACAGTGAGCGACCGAACAAGAACTACTCTAGAGACTTGAATAGAGAGAGAAAGAACATAGGAATGGAGACTCAAGGAAAATGATAAGAAGTGACTTTTATTGCCATGAGAGTAAGACTTCACTCAACTACACTCAAAATCCTACAAACACGAGGGAGAAGAAGAGGTTTCATACATACAAGAGGGAGTGGAAGCTCCAAGACTACTCATAGAGAGAGAATAAACTAGAGAGAGATGGACTCAAGAGTCTACATAAGAGAATATCTACAAGAGAGAGAGAAGGCTCATGGAATAGGCTTGGGGAGACTAGAGGTACAGCAACATGAGGCCTAATGGATGAAGAGATGATGAACAAGGGAGAGGAGGTCTCCTCTTATAGAGATTTTGTCACCCTCCTTCACCCATTTACAATTGCTGCCTGTAGATTCCTTTTCCCATCAATCACATAAGCCCGTATGTCACCATCCATGTCCTTTCTTGCTACTCTTGCCATGTGTCCTATCAAAAGATGCTCAAGACTCTTAAAATATTGAGAAAGTCAAGAATCTCCCCACATGGAGCCCATAGGGACCCTCTCTTTTCCATATGTCCACATCCTCCTTATTCCACAAGAGGAAGTGGAAGCTCCAAGACTACTCATAGAGAGAGAATAAACTAGAGAGAGATGGACTCAAGAGTCTACATAAGAGAATATCTACAAGAGGGAGAGAGGGCTCATGGAAGAGGCTTGAGGAGACTAGAGCTATAGCAACATGAGACCTAATGGCAGAAGAGATGATGAACAAGGGAGAGGAGGGCTCCTTTATAGAGATTTTGTCACCCTCCTTCATCCATTTACAATTACTGCCTTTAGATTCCTTTCCCCATCAATCACATAAGCCTATATGTCACCATCCATGTCCTTTTTGGCTACTGTTGCCATGTGTCCCATCAAAAGATGCTCAAGACTCTTAAAATATTTACAAAGTCAAGAGTCTTCCCACATGGAGCCCATAGGGAACCTCTCTTTTCCATATGTCCACATCCTCCTTATTCCACATGGGAATTCTAGATGGATTCCTCTTGACTCCACACTCCTCCACATGCCTTCCACACGCTTGGCATGTGGCCTCTCTTATATTATTGGAAGACATGGACATGAGCCCACCTCTTTATATGGCTCACTCTTCCTATTTTCTAAAAACCCCATAATCTCCCATATACAAATAACTCTCATCCCATACCAAGGTATTATAATTCATACCTATGGTATTTACAATGATCCATTCCACTCATTCTCTCAATCCCATACAATATCTTAGAGAATATAAATAAGTGAGCCGCTAGGCTATTACTTGATACTCAAACTCTTATCAAACATAGAAGAAAACAATACCAATGCCAAATAAAAAATTATCAATTTTTGGTGTCACATCTTTCCCCCCCCAACAAATCCTCTCTAGTGATAGAGAGGGTCTGCTAGCCCTCAAGGTGGTCGATTTTAGAAGAATTTAAGGTGATACTCATTGGTGCGTCCGAGTATCACCATGCCATCAACATCCTCAAGCTGGTAGGTTCCATTGGTGGCATTCATATACATCCTTATGGAGGCATGGCTACTATTGTGGTAAAATGGGTCATATGGCTAAAGACTACTATAAAAAGGAGAATGACATAATGAATGGAAAATTGCAGCAAGCCAATTATGCATCCTCTAGTAGACAGGGTGATGACAGAAATGAGCATTTGTTTATGGTGCAGCACATGACCAATTCTATGACAAGTGCAGAAGAAATCAATGATTTGTGGTATGTTGACTCAGGTGCATCAAACCACATGATAGGTCATGCAGAATGGATGCAGGATGCAAGGAAAATGGAAAGACTAGGATTTGTGGAGGTTGGTGATGATACTGCACATCCTATTGTGTAGATTGGTAAAAATCCTTTGTCTATGCAGGATGGGAAAAAGAAATACTTGTATGATGTATTTTATGTCCCGAATATCACTAAGAGCCTAGTTTCTGTCAGTCAAATGTGGTTGAGCAAGGCTTGCATGTCAAATTTAATCCTCATGGATGCTTTGTTGAGGATATGAAAAATAAAGGTCGCTTGATAGCAAAAGGGAAGAAGAAGGGTAGGATGTTTACGTTGGATGCAGACATGCCTGAATTGAGTGCAGCAATGTTTGCACATGGGACCGGTGTAGTTGCAGATATTGATATCTGGCATAAATACATTGGTCATGTTAATGTATAGCGACTTAAAATTAATGCAGGCCCAAAATATTATTGCAGGACTGCCTCAACGTTGTTTTTTGCATTTTGGCCTCTCTGCCATCCACCACAACCTCTTTGCTCCCCCTGCCTCTAAGGTTACCACGTCCTCCTCCATAGGAGTGGTTTTCTTGAATTTGCTGCATACTTTGATTTTTTCCACGGCCTCTAGATCGACCTGCTCTACCTCTGCCTCTACCTCTTCGAGCATTTGAGTAGAAGATAGCTTCTTTTGAAGTTCCTCCTGAAGAAGATGCACCACCATTTCTTTGCTCTTCAGAAATTAGAAGAGCAATCAACTCCTCAAAATCAAGAAATTTTTCACCGACGGCAATGGATGTTTGGAACTATGCATAATCCTTTCCTAGACCATTCAAGGTCACAGAAACTAAATCATCATCTTCCACTAGCGACCCAATGGAAGCAAGTGCATCTGCAATCTTCTTCACCTTCATGTGGTAGTCATTGATGCTCATATTTTCTCTGTGCACATTATGCAACTTCTGCTTGAGCTGCATTTTCCTGGCTTGCCTATTTGTGCTGTACATTTTTGTCAAAGTATCCCACGCCTCCTTCGGCGTGCTTGCATCCAGAATATGCACAATCATAGAATCTAAAATACTGATGGACAGCCGGTACATAACTTTTCTGGCTCTCTCATGCCATCCTTTAAATGCCTGCAACTCCTGTTGATTGGGAACATTAGGAATAACTGGCTCTTATTTAGCTCCAGTAATGAACTTCCAATAGCCTTTTGCCTTAAGGAAATTCATCATTCTAAACTTCCATGCTTGGAAGTTGTTCTTGTCAAGCTTTTGAGTGACTATCTGTGAAAGAGTATCAGACGCCATTACATAACACTGCAAAAATATTCTATCATTGCAAAGAACACGACTTCTGCCTCACAAGGACACGTCTGCAAAAGTGATAAAAGTGGTATTTGACCACATAGTCACTTCCTAGTGACGATTTCACATCAACAGGCAACAAGAATGATTTTATCACTCCCAATATCTTTGTGCACAGGCATACAATGCAATTTCTATGGCAACTTTTCAACAACCTGTAGAACAATGGTTGCACAGCAAAAATAGGGCACTTTTTTGAGTGCCTGTGGAAAACTTCTGCCACCAAAACGGGGGCCTCGAAATGGCCTCGAATCAAAAAATAATGAGACAGTGCACTCTTGCACTTTTTGACTGTGCTACCTGTAGAGATTTGCTCCCAAACTCGAAAAAGGAAAGCAACACTGATCCTCTTACCAAGACACCATGAACTTGGTTTGCTTCCTTGAGCTCCTTACCACAAATTGAGCTCTGATACCTGTTGGAATACTGAAAAGAAAGAGTAGAGTGGACACAAACTCAGAATACTTGCTTATAGAATGAAGAAGAAAGAGGTCCTTAAGTAGGCACCTCATACAAGGTCACTGACATCACTGATGACCTCAAAGCTCCACAATCATCTCCTCAATCTGCTCCTAGATTCACTCAATCATCCTATGTGGCTTTTCCACCACCTAACTGTGCTTGTGGGCACCTAACTGTGCCTCTAGCACTCACACATAGAAACATAAGGTGTGCCTGAGGCATACACCTTGAGATATCCCAACAAACCCCCCCTCAAGGAGATGCCTCAGGCTATGTCAAGGATACATCTAGTCTCATAGTTTCTCATGCCATCTCATGGTGGTCAAGGATAAATCTATGGCTAGGTTCTCATGCTAGCAAGGGTTTCCTTGGGTGTAAGGTAAACAGAAAGGGATACAAATAGACCTTCCAATGGTTATCTCCCCTACATGTACATGCACACAATGTCTGTAGGAGGTACCATGGAACAAACCATACACATGGCCTACATCATAAGGTGACCAGAGGTGTTTACAAAACACACAACACACAATAATTTATTTTTATTCATTTTGGAGGACTATCCAGGCTGAGTACCTTTACATAAAAAGAGAGATCTGGAGCATACATAGAGATGATTTAAAATGCATAATCTTCATGGGATGCCTCATCTTGTGGAGGCAAAATATCCATGTCAAGGCAAGGTCTTACCACATGGGCAGTGTCTAGTGCCTTATAAGATGGTACTATGATAGAACAAGTGGATTTGAAAGTCATATCCTTCAAGAGAACAATTATCTTGTCATCTCCATAGTTGTGTAGAGAAGCATATCTTAGGTGTCTGACCTTCATCTTTTTCTTGTACTTGGAGTCAAATAAAAGTGCCATGAGAGGGTAGATCTCTGTAGTTGCTTCCTTTTTGGCAACCATTGTTTTGGCAATCTTCAATAAGGAAGTCAGGTTGGCATTTTCATCCTTTGTAGCATAACAAGACATTGCTTTATGTTTTGGCTTTTCACATATTTGGCATAAGCAAGCCATGAGAGGCTCTAACCCAAGTATTGGGTAGTGTCTTCTCTCTTACAAGTGAAAAAGAACTGAAATACTTCCAAAGTATAGGCACTTGATGTAGCAAATAGTAGTGACTAGTTTTCAAACAATGATGCTACTTTTGCATGCTTCATAGAAGTGAATGAAATAAACACTTTCCAATCACAACCAGGTCTAGCAAGTCAAAACAAAACTGAAGCAACACTTATAGTGAAGTTATTGAAAACTTCAAATGACCAGAAATGCTAGAGTAGCATTTTATGTAGCATCATTTTTAAAAGTATGTCAAAACTGTCAAAACTAGAGAGCTGAACTTGGAGGGCTCATATCACACTCTTCAAAGCAAGGAAAAGAGGGCTTTCTGAAGCAAAAGAAAGCTCATATACCAGAGAAGGTCCAGCACAGAGGTTGGACGAAATGGTGCGCACTTTTGCCCGGGAGAGTTGCTACAGGCTGAAACTGAGTTTTGACGATTTCTCCCTCGTTACTGAACCAAATGACCTGAAAAATGGCTCAAAATCTTCGTCTTGAGGTCGCCCATCTACTCCTAAGAGGGCTCAGGCAATGGCGGAGTATGCAGGGAGTATTGAGCAACAGAAGAAATTCGCTGTTTGGAGAATGGCAGCCACCACAGACGTTTTTTCTTCAATTGCTTGCAGGTGGAAGTTCGCCCATACTAGAGGAGTTTCCAGCTCAGAGGGTTTGGGCAATGGCTATTTGTAGATGGAGAACCAAGCTCTCAAAGATTTTGGGAAGAAAGAGGAAAATGGAGAAGAAGAAGATGAAGAAGAAGATGATGATGTGGCAGAAATGGGCTCAAGGGGGATCAAAGGGCTCTGATACCATGTTGGAACACTGAAAAGAAAGAGTAGAGTGGACACAAACTCAGAATACTTGCTTATAGAATGAAGAAGAAAGAGGTCCTTAAGTAGGCACCTCATACAAGGTCACTGACATCACTGATGACCTCAAAGCTCCACAATCATCTCCTCAATCTGCTCCTAGATTCACTCAATCATCCTATGTGGCTTTTCCACCACCTAACTGTGCTTGTGGGCACCTAACTGTGCCTCTAGCACTCACACATAGAAACATAAGGTGTGCCTGAGGCATACACCTTGAGATATCCCAACAATACCATGTGAAGAGAGTGGGATGGAAGTAAGGAGTCTCACTTGTAGCTTTCTCACATACACAATGGGGGAATACACACAAAGGTGGAGGCTGAAAATAGTTTTCCTCTTCTTAGTTGTGAAAGTCAAAAAAACTCTCTCTTAGTATAAAAGGAATAGATGAACCCTATATGTGGGTCTCAAACCAAAGTCAACTAACCTAGGTGGCATACTAATTGAGCCTTTAACTAGAGTACATAAAGATGGCTGTCATCTAGCTATTATTCATGGGCAGTGTACCAACCACATCTACAGCTAACAAGTCAGTGACATAAATGCACAATAGTCACCCTGGCATATCACTAGTGGAACTCGATATCTCAATAGAACTTGCATATTGAAGTTGCATGTAGAAGTCGTATGTAGAACTTGCATGTTGAACTCCCATGTACAACTCGCATGTAGGAGTTGCATGTAAGAGTTGTATGTAGAACTTGCATGTAGAACTTGCATGTACAACTCGCATGTAGGAGTTGCATGTAGGAGTTGTATGTAGAAGTTGTTAGATATCAATGCTCCACTCTTGTGTAACTACACAGGAACCAGCTAACTCTACTTATAAGCCCCCCATATGAGGAGAAGTTATTTGAGTAGCTGGGTTATCTGGTAGGTCCTGGTTTGGTGGACACCAGATGGGGGCCATGTGTGGCCTAATGGCTAGATGGTTTCAGATAGAGTTGGCACACTACCAACTAGGCTACATGCAAGTGCGGGAAGGAATCCCATGACTGAGCGCATTGAGGGTAGACGGAGCATTTCTTGGGGCAGCCCACTCTCAAATTGCGGGCCTGTTTGGAGTCCCAAATGATCCCGGATGGGGCTCTGGGCTGAACGGAGACCGTAGGAGAGTTGCTCTATTTTGTGCCATGATTCTATCGTGTGGTCAGTGGCCTATTTTGGGACCGATCCCCAGTCAGCCATTTTGGGTGGACTGGGTCGGTCACCCACCAATTGGGTCTAACTAACTACGACTGGTGGCTATATAAGAGCAAGCTCATGAAGCCCATTTCATCACTGGCTACAACAACCCTGATTCCTTAGCATCCAGCCTCTGTCTTCTATTGTTTCTAGCATGCCATCAAAGCTCCTCACACAGGAGTGCACAGCTGGGAGGCAGCACCATCTATTGTATCAATTTTACAATAATCAAATTTTTTATTCTCCATACTATCTGCTTTTCTCTCTTGCATACGAGATCATGTTATCTGTTGAGTACAGACGTTGTATTGTTTTCTTACATGGTATCAGAGCTTGGGCTCTAGCAAGAAGATTTGGTAGTGTGTTTTTGTTTGCGAGTAGATTGTGAGAGATGGCCCAGCCCACAAGACTGCGAATTTCACCATTCGGTGAAAGCAGAAAGTTGGACAGCTCTAACTATCCACTCTGGAAGTTCAAGATGAAGACCCCATCCTAAGCGCATATGAGCTTTGGGATACTACTACTGGGGTGGACATGAAGCCGGTCCTGAGACCGAGATCGAAACCGGCCAATGCAACACAATAGATAGTACCAATTGCGGATGAGATTCTCACATGGACAAGAAGAAATATAGATGCGTTATGTTCTACTATCTGTAGTGTAAGTGATTCTGTCATGGCATTAATTCAACATGTCATCACAGTGAAGGAAGCATGGACGGTCTTGAAAAATTAGTACGAGACCACAAATCAAACGCGGATTCCGAATCTAGAGACAACTCACGAGAAATTGTCTGAGTCTGAAGTGTGGAGAAGTTCATCACCAGGCTGAAGAATCTACATGATCAGATGACTTTGATTGGCATCACCATCACCAGCAAGAATCTAGCATGAAGGTGCATACGGATTCTCCCACCAAAGTATGACAATCTTGTTATAGCGCTGAATACGCAGAACAAAAATTCTCCCCTCAACTTTGAGGATTTCAGCGCAATGCTTCTAGAGGAGGAGAAGCATCAAAAGACAAGGACTGGAGAATATTTGGCTTTCTACATTGGATCAAAGAAAGGTAAGGGTAAGGACTCTAGTAACCCATCTTCTTTTGATGATAAAAAGAGAAAGAAGAAGATCAAGTGCTTCTATTACAACAAGGCAGGGCACAAGCACAATGAGTGCTGAAAGAAGATTGCAGATGAGAAGAACGGAGTAAAGAAAGAGTCCAACAATAGCACGCAAGCAGTACCAGTAGAGCTATTCATAGCAATTGAGGAGATTTGCATGGAGGCAATTCATGTACTTGCAGATGAACCTTGGATTATTGACAGTGGTGCATCACGCCACATGATCAGTCGAAAGGATTGGTATATCTCTCTACAGCCGGTAGGGAATGACATCCTGGTAGCAGTCAGCAATGATGCAAAATGTACAGCAAATGGAAAAGGTACGATTGCTCCCCGGGGGATTCACTCTTCATTAAAGGGGGACGTCACCTGTGTGCATGAACTTCAAGAAAACCCCCTATTTAAGATCCATGTAGGATGATAAAACATCCTTATTTAAGCTTATAAGATACCACCAAAACTCTTTTATGTCCCCCCCCTTTCCTTAAATATATGTTCTTTCTGAAGAATTTAGATTACACAATAAGAAATTTTAGACTACTTTCCTTGTCACTATTTAAAACCATACACAAAATGAAACTTATTCGGACTAGTTACCGAAGGTAGCCTATACTATGTCCCCCCCTCTTAAATATGGCATGGGCCCCTTAGCTTAAATTCAATATTGGGAAAAAATAAAGAGGGCCCCCACCCCTAATGTATAAGCTTATTCCTCATTTCCGAAAACCCCCCTATTGTACACTCACGTGATATCGTAAGTTCCCCCATGTGAATCCCCCGGGGATTGCTCTCAAGTTAGATGGAGTTGTAAAACAGTTGTCCGATGTTCTTTATGTGCCAGATATCAAGAGGAACTTGCTGTCCATTTTTGCGATCACGGATTGGGACCTCAAAGTTCAATTCAATAAGAATAGTGCACAGATTCTGGATCTTTAAGGGAAGGTCGTTGGTAAAGGTACACAGTGCAACATCTACAAACTCTTAGCTCTCACTGCTCGAGCCGATGTGAAGGACAATAAGCTGTGGCATGAGAGGTTTGGTCATCTCAACCTTAGTTCTTTAAAGGAGATGCATAAAAGTGGAATGATTGCAGACCTACCAAAAATTACAAATCTGCCAGATGTATGTAAAGCTTGCATGATGGGCAAGTAGCATCGGCAGCCCTTTCCTAAAGAGGCCAGTAGGGCAAAGGCTCCTCTACAACTTGTTCACACAAACCTCTGCGGAAAGATGGAGATAGAAGCTTTGGGTGGTTGCTACTACTTCATGACGTTGATTGATGACTACAATAGAAGGATATGGATATACTTCCTGAAGACTAAAGATGAGGCTTTTAGTAAGTTCAAAGAATGGCATGTAATGGTTGAGAAAGAATCGGAGAGGAAGGTGAAGAAGTTGAGATCAGACAGAGGTGGAGAGTTCACATCAAGTGAATTTGAAAGTTACTGCAAAAGTCACGAGATCAAGAGGCAGAAACCCCCGCCACATACATCACAGCAAAATGGAGTAGCAAAACGCAAGATGCATGTCATCTACGAAATGGGAAGGAGTATGATGAAAGGGAAAGATTTGCCAAAGACTTTTTGGGCTGAAGCATGTAACACGATAGTTTACATTCTAAATCGTAGCTACACGAATGCTGTGAATGGGATGACTCCACTGTAGGCCTTTTTTGGTAAGAAACCTTTAGCTACACATTTTAGAGTTTTTGGATGTGACTGTTTTGTACATGTCCCTGATGCTAATAGGACCAAATGGGAACCAAAGAGTCGAAAATTTATTTTGTTAGGCTATAGTGAAGAGGCGAACGGTTACTGTCTCTATAAACCTATTACCAAGAAGGTACTAGTAATTCACGATGTGGTCTTCTCAGAACAACCGCATCAATTAGAGGAAGATGCTTCCTTCCCAGGCAACCAAGACTAGGATGTCCATCCAGTACAACCACCAACAGCAGACCGAACTCCCCCAACTATGCTTGGGAGGATTAGAGATAAAGAAGAGGAAGAAGAGCCTGTAGAACCACAATGGCAAGGGCCATTCCCGAAGTGGGTAAAGCAG
This sequence comes from Dipteris shenzhenensis, assembly GCF_047967505.1. Classification (NCBI taxonomy): domain Eukaryota; kingdom Viridiplantae; phylum Streptophyta; class Polypodiopsida; order Gleicheniales; family Dipteridaceae; genus Dipteris; species Dipteris shenzhenensis. The sequence continues at coordinate 49,075,470 of NC_141606.1, forward strand.
CCTTTGGACAGTAGAGAACCTCCAACCATTGAGGAGGAACCATCCAAATACTGCCGGTCCAAGAGAATAGAGAAGCAAAGAAGGGCGCAGGAACACTTGGTCAACTATGCTTTGATGACAGAGGTGATCCATGTTGATGAACCCAAATGTCTTAGAGAGGTACATGGTGATGATAGGTGGATGAAGGCTATGCAATTGGAGTATGGCTCCATAATGAAGAACAACACTTGGGACCTTGTGGATTGATCACCAAAACACAAGGTAATCGGCACCAAGTGGGTGTACAAGAGCACGTACAAGTCCGACGGCACATTGGATAAGTACAAGGCTTCGGCTCATGCCAAAAGGATTCGCACGAGTACATGATTTTGATTATCAGGATACTTTTGCTCCCACAACTCGACTAACCACAATTCACAGTGTTTTGGCTTTAGCTGCCTAGGGAAGTTAGCCCATGTTTCAGATGGATGTAAAATATACCTTTTTGAATGGAGATCTCAAGGAGGAGGTATACATGGAACAACCACTAGGTTTTGAGATCCCCGATTCAGAAGGTAAAGTCTGTAAATTGAAGAAGGCACTTTACGGGCTGAAACAGGCCCCACGAATGTGGTACCAGTGGATTGATGCCTACTTTCTACAAAATGGGTTCAGGAGGATCCCATCTGATGCAAATTTGTATATCTATAGAGAAGGAGGCAGGTGTATGATCGTGGTCCTTTATGTGGATGATCTTGTCATAACAGGGAACCATGAAGAGAAGATCTTGCAGACAAAGATGTTGCTAGGAAGAGAGTTTGAAATGATAGACCTCAGACTGATGCATATCTATTTGGGGATTGAAGTTTGGCAAGAGCCAAAACAAATCTTCATTTCATAGCTGAAGTATGCTAGAGAGATACTGAAGGCATTTGGCATGGCTGAGAGTGCAAGACAGTTGGCACCCCTATGGAGGTTGACGTGAAGCTCTCAAATAAGGATTCATCACCACTGGTGGATGAAGCGAAGTACAAAAGGCTTGTGGGAAGCTTGATTTACTTGTGCAACATGCAACCGACAAAAATCAGCTTTGCGACTAGTATACTAAACAGGTTTTCCAATAAGCCCCGGGAGAACCATTGGAGGGCAGGGATGCAGGTGCTGAAATACATCAAAGGCACACTTGATTATGGCATGACCTATACCAAGGGCAACATCTTGACCAGATTCTATGACTCAGATTGGTGACTTGGATTGGGTAGGAGATGTGGACAGCAGGAGATCAGTGACAGGTTGCTGTTTCTCACTTGGATCTGGAGCTGTGTCATGGGTCAGCAAGAAGCAACCCACAATTGCTCTTTCTTCTACCGAGGCTAAGTACAAAAATCAGCATGCTTTTCTTCTTGCGAGGCAGTATGATTGAGGAGGATTGTAGGGGACATGGGTGTAGTGCAGAACAAGCCAATGCAGTTATCATGTGACAATCAAAGTTGCATGGCAATTGCAAAGAACCCTATGTTTCATGCTCGCACAAAACACATTGAGATTCAATATCACTTTATACGTGAGCTCATCATGGATGGAGAGGTTGACTTGGTGTACTGTCTGACTACAGAGAATGATGCGGACATCTTCACGAAGGCTCTTGGAAGAGACTTGTTGGAGAGGCATCTTCATCGACTTGGCATTGGGCCGAAAAAGTAAGTTCACTTGTGGGTGGACATTGTGCAGGGGTATTAGATATCAATGCTCCACTCTCGTGTAACTATGCAAGAACCAGCTAACTCTACTTGTAAGCACCCCATATGAGGAGAAGTCATTTGAGTAGCTCAGTTATCTGGTAGGTCTTGGTTTGGACACCAGATGGGGGCCATGTGCTGATGGCTGGACAGCTTCAGATAGAGTTGGCACACTGCCAATTAGGCTACATGCAAGTGCGGGAAGGCATCCCATGCCTGACTGCACTAAGGGTAGATGGAGCATTTCCCAAGGCAGTAGCCCACTCTTGGGTTATGGGGCTTGTTTGGAGCCCTAGATGATCCCAGATGTGGGCTCTGGGCCAAACGGACACCATAGGTGAGTTGCTCTATTTTGTGCCACAATTCTATCGTGTGGTTAGTGGCCTATTCCGACCCCCAGTCGACCGTTTTGGGTGGACTGGGTTGGCGGTCACCCAATTGGGTCTAACTGACTACGATTGGTGGCTATATAAGATCAAGCCCGTGAAGCCCATTTCATCACTGGCTACAGCAACCCTGATTCTTTAGCATCCACCAACCTCCGTCCTCTACTATTTCTAGCATGCCATCGAAGCTCCTCACACAGGAGTGCATGGTTGGGAGGCAGCGCCATCTATTGTATCAGTTTTATAGCAATCCAATTTTTTATTCTCCATACTATTTGCTTTTCTCTCTTGCATACGAGATCCTGTTATGTGTTGAGCACAAACATTGTCTTATTTTCTTACAAAAGTCATATGTAGAACTTGCATGTAGAACTCGCATGTATAAGTCGTATGTAGAACTTGCATGTAGAACTCGCATGTACAACTCACATGTAAAACTCGCATGTACAACTCGCATGTAGGAGTTGCATGTAGAACATGCAAGTTGGATTTCTAAAAGGGATTATTTCTAGCCTTATACAAGTACAAGCAGAGCTTTGCCACTACTCTACACACACATTCTATTCTACTTAAGTCCATCTTGGCACAGAGTCAACATACTCCCAGATCCATTTTATTACCCATCCTCGGGTTATGGCTGATTTTGATTTTAGAGTTGGGATGTCATGTGCATAATCTAGTGGCTGTTGAGATTGTGGCATGCGAGTCATTCCTGCTGTAATGCTTTTCCACCATACAATATGTGGTCTGTAGTTAGGAAGCTTATCTCCTGTTAAGGAAGGGTAGATGGCTGTAAATTTTAGAGGGGATCTCGTTTTTGAGGTTGCGGATTCTGCCATCGAATCTTCTTGGGAAGAGGTTTAGCAGGGGTCTCGTTGTTGAGGCTGGCATTTCTTGCTATTTTGCATACATGTTGGATGAGATTGCACATGTATTATTAAGCTTGTAGAGATAAGTTTGTATGCAAGTCTGATATTTTTGCATATAGGAGATGGCTGTGATGTTTGGTAGGGGTCTTGTTGCTGAGGCTGTAGACTCTTTTGTTGGTAAGCTGAAAGGAAAGCAAAGAGTGGACACAAACTCAAAATACTTGCATTATGGAATGAAGAAGAGTGAGGTCCTTAAGTAGGCACCTCATACATGGTCACTGACATCACTGATGACTTCAGAGCTCCACAATCATCTCCTCAATCTGCTCCTAGATTCTCTCAATCATCCTATGTGGCTCTCCACCACCTAACTATGCTTGTGGGCACCTAACTGTGCCTCTAGCACTCACACATAGAAACCAAGGTGTGCCTCAGGCATACACCTTGAGATATCCCATCAAACCCCCCCTCAAGGGAATGCCTCAGGCTATGTCAAGGATACATCTAGTCTCATAGTTTCTCATGCCATCTCATGGTGGTCAAGGATAAATCTATGGCTAGGTTCTCATGCTAGCAAGGGTTCCCTTGGGTGTAAGGTAAACAAAAGGGATACAAAAAGACCTTCCAATGGTTATCTCCCCTGCATGTACATGCACACAATGTCTGCAGGAGGTACCATGGAGCAAAACATACACATGGCCTACATCATAAGGTGACTAGAGGTGTTTACAAAACACACAAAACACAATAGTTTATTTCATTCATTTTGGAGGACTATCCAGGCTGAGTACCTTGACATAAAAAGAGAGATCTGGAGCATACATAGAGATGATTTAAAATGCATAATCTTCAAAGGATGCCTCATCTTGTGGAGGCTCATTAACTGAAAGTAGATTTGCATTTTCTGTCTTTGCTTTGGCTCTGCAAAACTTCTCATTATGGTTGTTCTTGCCACAGTGCTTGCATGGATTAATTTTGAAGCAGTCCTTTGAAAGGTGATTTGTCTTTCCACAGTGATTGCAAGGGGTATACTTGCCCTTCTGGACTTTTATAGCAAAAACAGTGTCATTGCCTTTCCTGAGCTCCATATGCCTTTCTTCTTCTTGGAGAGCAGAGATAATACCTTCAAGATTAGGATTAGGAAGATTTTTCAAAGTGGTAACTATGTGATCATAATCTTCAGGCATACTCTTAAGTAACACTGCCATAGCATCATCTGGAGTAATAGGAGAGTTGATAGAAGCTAATTGAGTCATAAGACTCTGCATATAGTTGACATGAGCTGCTAAAGTAGTACCACTAGCCATCTTCAATTCAAAGAAAGAGATTTTAAGTGATATTTTAGAGATGTGAGAGCTAGCACCAAAAATCATGTCAAGCTTCTGCCAAGCTTCTGAAGGAGACTCTAAGTCAGAGATATGGTGAATATAATCATCTCCTAAAGCAAGAGCAATGATACCGTATGCTTTTTCTTCTCTAGCTAGATCCCTTGCCGGTTGTGTCAGAGTTGAGGATTCTCCAGCATTGGAGGCCGTAGAAGAAGCGGTAGGAGTAGGTTTGACAAGTCCCCGTAAGTTCTCCCTCATCAGTGCAAATTTCACCTTCATCTGCTATGTGTGGAAGCCCTTTCCATTGAACTTCTCTAGATTCAATAGGGTAGCCATGAGAGGGTCTAACCCAAATATTGGGCAGTGTCTATCTCTCTTACAAGGCAAAAAATAACTGAAAGACTTCCAAAATATGAGCACTTGATGTAGCAAAGACTAGTGACCAATATTCAGTCAATGATGCTTCTACTTACACGCTTCATAGAAGTGGCTAAAATGAATACTTTACAATCAAAACCAGGTCTAGCAATTCAAAAAAAAACTGAAGCCACACTTGTACTGAAGTTATTGAAAGATTCAAAAAAACAGAAATGCTAGAGTAGCATTTTATGTAGCATCATCTTCAAAAACTTGTCCAAAACTATCAAAACTAAAAGGCTGAACTTGGAGGGCTTGTAGCTCACTCTTCAAAGCAAAGGAAAAGGGGGTTTTTAAGGCAAAAGAGAGCTGTTATACCACAAAAGATCCTCTGGGAAGAAGAGGTGCAAAAAGGCGTCAGAACTCCATAGCTTGCCTTTCCAACGTCGACTGGTTTTTCTCTGTTTTCAGCTTGAATAAGCAACCATTGCTACTCAGATTTCAGCACAGGATAGCCCAAGGCATGGAGAATCTACCCCTGAAAGGAATTAGAGGAAGATAAGGTGTGCTGAGAGAAAACGCAGAAGGAAGAATTGACGAAAATCGTGTAATGGCAACGAAATGGGCATGGTTTTCTTTGATTCCTCTCAGCCAGAGGTTCGCCCCTTCAAGATGGATCTCCAACAGGAAGGACGTGGGAAATGGCTGAGAACCGGAGGAGAACAAGCTTAAGCAAACTTTGGGAAGAAGAGGGAGAGATGGTGAAGAAGAAGATGAAGAAGAAGATGATGATGTGGCAAAAAATGGGCTCAAGGGGGATCAAAGGGCTCTGATACCATGTTGGTAAGCTGAAAGGAAAGCAAAGAGTGGACATAAACTCAGAATACTTGCATTATGGAATGAAGAAGAGTGAGGTCCTTAAGTAGGCACCTCATACATGCTCACTGACATCACTTATGACTTCAGAGCTCCACAATCATCTCCTCAATCTGCTCCTAGATTCTCTCAATCATCCTATGTGGCTCTCCACCACCTAACTATGCTTGTGGGCACCTAACTGTGCCTCTAGCACTCACACATAGAAACCAAGGTGTGCCTGAGGCATACACCTTGAGATATCCCATCATCTTTTGCCAATTCATCTTGAGTTTTGGCATAGAAGCAAATGTCAAGTCTACTTTCTCGGCTTGTAATTGATGTATTGGAACTACTTGAGGAGCTGGATTTGGTGCTCTTGGATATGGTCATGGATTCGGATTCCTGAGTAGTTGTGGAACTTGATTCACATAAATTGGGATTAAACCCTCTGCACCTTCTACATAGTACACTGGGTACTCTGCTTCATACTCAAATGGCAAGTCGATTCGACCTCTAAGCCTTCTTTATGAGTACTCATGTCATATGAGTTTGCTCTTCAGCTGGATTTGGTGCTCTTGGATAAAGTCATGGAATCAGATTCCTGAGTAGTTGTGGAACTTGTGTCTGAACAAGAACATGATTTAGCCTCAGAGTTGGGGGCACTTGTGCAAGTGCCGGTTGCCTGTATACTGGTATGGGTGCCGCTTGGTATTGTTGAGGTCGAGGTGGGTTGTTGCGCATGTCGAAGATGCAACTGTTTTCATCATGACCGCCGATGACATAGATATGGCACCACAACCTTGGTGGTGGATTTGCTTGTGCAATGATCCTAGCTCTTAGGACAAGGCATTCATTTGCTGTATGATTGGCCATGCAGTGTGGACACCAGAAATTTTCTCACCATGGATATGTCTGAGTTGGTGGCTGAGAATGAGTTGGTGGATGAGACAAGTGAAGTTTTTGTTCCATGGCCTGCATCATGTCTTCTTTCAGCTTCATGGTCATGGCCTCTAGGCGATCTTCATTTGATGTTTCGGCAGTGGCCTTTGATTTGCCCTTTTTCGAGTGCTTATCATGTGTACTAGTTCTGCCGTCATCAGTCGGTCATGCCATCCTCGATGTCAATGGCTGCCACATAGCTGCTTATCTTTTTTATATCATTTCGGATTTTCTTTCTTAGTCCTACAATGAACCATGCTGTGAGGTACTTTGCATCTGGGCTTGGGTCACATTTGGCAATTAATCTTTTCATCTTACCCAGGTACGTACGTACATCTTCTCGTCAACCTTGTTCCGATCTTGCTGAGTTAGAGAGCGGGATCATCTTGTAGCCTCTTTGTTTGAAAGCATCGTTTGAATTCTGTTTGAAGTAGATCCCATGTGGTGCGCTCTTCCACTAGAAGGTCTAGGTACCATTTAGACGCTTCATTAGTTAAGGCCATGGGAAACCAAGCCACCTTGGTTTCATGGGATTGATCTCCACCTCCACGGCATGCGGCATCAAAATGCTGGAGGAATCGGGCTGGATCTCCCCTACCATTATATTTGGGAAGTTCCAATTTTCCCAAGGGGCGTCTGCCTTGATTGTTATTATTTCTTCAATTAAAGAAATTGTTAGCCTCTGCATCAAGGTCAATATCCCCATCATTATCGCAATGGCATCCAGCCATGTTGGGGCGTGGAGGAGTTAAAGGGAGTGATTGAATGTTAGGGGGGGATTCAAGGTAGAGGATTGGCGGGGGCGGTGGTTGCAACGGAGTTATATGTGGATGTGGCAAGCGTTGGAGTCAAAGGCATTGTCCGGAACGTAGCTGCATGCAGATTGGGCAAGATTTGCCAAGGGTGTCTCTGACACAAGTGCGGGGGTGGATGAAGTTTTGTTGGGAGGGTTAAAGTGGTGTTAGTTTGTGTAGGAACCGTCATGTTAATAATGTGCCTAAGATTGTCCTACATGTGTAGGAAAATGTGCCGGTGTAGACGGATCGTTAATCGAAGGTCACGGCGTGAAGATACAAGCAAATTTGTGCAAAACGAGGCCCAGAGATGGGCACAAATGAGCGAGTGCTAGGGATTTGTAAATGGTGTGCGATGGGTTGGAAAAATACAGCGTAACATGGTGTTTTTGTGTGTGAAATTTGGGTTTAAACGGGGTTCAGTTTGGATCCCAAATGAATGAGTTACGAGGGGTTAAAGAAGAGGTAAAATTTGCTCTTTTTTTTTGGGGGAGGAGGCCTTGGCCTTAAGGTTTGGTGTGAAGGGGCTTTAAGCCTAACTGAGGGATAGTAACTGACCCAATTTAGTTGACTTAACTGGCTCAATTACTCTAACTAACCTAACTATCTAAGTATGGTCAGATTGATTGTAGCTAACTAACAGTTAGTTCAACTAATTTAGTACAATTAACTAACCTAATGGTCTAGTTAGTGTAGTTGACTAATAGTTAAACTAACCTAACTAAAGTTAAAGATAACCTAACGTAGGTTAAGACTAACCTATGATATAGCTAATCTAACCTAGGGTTAGTGTTAGATTAGGTCTTTTTAAATTTTAAAGTAACTGTGTGGGGGGGGGCTTTTCACAGCGGCGGTGCGGGGGGGGGGGGGGGTGTTGCATAAAAGGGGGAGGGGAGGGAGGTGGAGGGGGGAGGGGAGGGGAGGGTGGAGGGGCGGGTGGACGGAGGGGGGTGGAGGGGAGGGGTGAGAGGTGAGCAGGGGGGTGGGTGGGAGGGGTAGAGCGATGCACCAAGCGGGCGGCGGAGGGAGGTTCGGGAGGATGCCACAATAGAGGGAGGTTGGGGCGGGCGGGAGGAAGAGGTTGGGGTAGGTGGCAAAGGCATCAAGCATCGCGACGTGGAGATAGCGGGCACCGCTGGCGCGCCACCACTGCGCGATTACTTCTAGCAGCAAGGTAGGTAGGTTAGTTGTGGGTAGGTTAGTGTAGGAGCGGATGGTGAGGGGGGGTAGAGAGAGAGAGAGAGAGAGAGACGGGGGGTGGGGGCAAAAGAGAGAGAGAGAGAGAGAGAGAGAGAGAGAGAAGAAGAAGAAGAAGGAGAGTTTTTTTACGTTGTAGGAGCAATCCCAAGGAGCCAGTTCTGACTCATCCGACGCGATCCGGGGATCGAACACAACACACCCAACGACAAGAGCCAGAGCACAGAGAGAGAGAGAGAGAGAGAGAGAGAGAGAGAGAGAGAGAGAGAGAGATAAAGAGAGAGAGAGAGAGATAAAGAGAGAGACAGAGAGATAAAGAGAGAGACAGAGAGACAGAGAGAGAGAGAGACAGAGAGAGTCAGAGAGAGAGAGGGGGAGGGAAAGAGAGAGAGAGAGAGAGAGGGGGGGGAGGGATAGAGAGAGAAAGAAAGAGAGAGGGGGAGGGAAAGAGAGAGAGAGAGAGAGAAAGAGAGAGAGAGGGGGAGGGAAAGAGAGAGAGAGAAAGGGGGAGGGATAGAGAGAGAAAGAGAGAGGGGAAGGGAAAGAGAGAGAGAAAGAGAGAGAAAGAAAGAGAGGAAAGAGAGAGGGGGAGGGAAAGAGTGATAAAGAGAGATGGGGGAAAGGGGGAGGGGGGGAGGAGATGGGGGGGAAGGAGGGAGGGGGTGGTGGAGATGGAGATGGAGGGGGGAGGGGGGGAGGGAAAGAGAGATAAAGAGAGATGGGGGAAAGGGGGAGGGGGTGTTAAAGATGGAGGGGGAAGGGGGGAGGGGGTGGTGGAGATGGAGATGGAGGGGGGAGGGGGAGATGGAGGGGGGGAGGAGATGGGGGGGAGGGGCCGGGGGAGATTGGGGGGAAAGGGGGGGAGGGGAAAGAGAGATAAAGAGAGATGGGGAAAAGGGGGAGGGGGGGACTCACGTGATAGGGTTACATATGATGAGTGACCCCCCCGAGCGAAAAGGAAAAGAGAAGGTAGATCAGCCCATGCTTGATGTGAATGCAGGTCACTCTTGTGTGGATGGTGAATCCAGTGGCTCAGAACAGAGCATTGATGATGAGTTGGGTATTCCTTCTGTTGTTACACCTAGAGTAAGGAAGACCAGGGATGTTTTGAGAGCACTTGGAAGTGAGCCTATTTTGCGCAGGTCTACCAGGGTTAGGTATCCTGTGGATAGGCTGAAATATGATGGATTTACAGCCATTCACTATGCCTATATGGTCAAAGTGATACAGGAACCAGAACCCACTTCTTTTGAGCAAGCCATGGGAAATGAAAAATGGGAGAAAGCCATGGATGAAGAAATGGATGCCTTGGATGCAAATGCTACATGGGAATTGGTGCCTTTGCCTAAAGACAAGAATGCAATTGGCTGTAAGTGGGTTTATAAGATCAAGCACAATGCAGATGGTTCGGTGAATAGATACAAGGCAAGATTAGTTGTCAAGGGGTATGCACAGACATATGGCATTGATTATGAAGAAACTTTCAGCCCGGTTGCAAGGATGGCAACCGTAAGAGCAGCCATTGCTATGGCTGCATCAAAGGGATGGTCTTTACATCAGATGGATGTAAAGAATGCCTTCTTTCAAGGTGATTTGCAAGAAGAGGTTTTTATGGAGCAGCCAGTAGGTTATGTTCATGCTATTCATCCTGAGTTTGTTTGCAGGAGGTTAAAGAAAGCCTTGTATGGCTTGAAGCAAGCACCTAGAGCATGGTCTGACAAGATAGGACAGTATCTTGTCACTATTGGCTTTCAGATTTCCAAGGCAGATTTCTCACTCTATGTGAGAAAAACAGAGAAAGGGATTATGCTGCTTGTCATTTATGTTGATGATTTGATCATCACAGGTGATAGTGATGAAGATATCCTTCATGTGAAAATGCTATTGAGGCAGAAGTTTGAGATGAAGGATTTGGGAGAGCTACGTTATTTCTTGGGCATTGAGGTGATTAGATCACCAAGTGGGATACAGCTCTTGCAGAGGCAGTATGGATTGGACATGCTATCCAAATATGGGATGACAGGCTGTAAGCCTATTTCAGTTCCTTTGGAGCAGAATGTGAAGCTGAGTGCAGATGCAGGTGAGCTTTTGGAAGACCCTACTATGTATAGACGCATAGTAGGAAGTTTGATTTACATGACTATTACCAGGCCAGATTTGAGCTATGCTGTTGGGTTGGTAAGTCAGTTTATGCAGGCTCCAAGGAAACCGCATATGGATGCGGCTAGATGCATACTCAGGTATGTGAAGTCCACATTGCAGTATGGACTATTTTATGAGGCTGGGGTTCGAATACAGTTGCATGGATACACTGATGCTGATTGGGCTGGTAGTATTTCTGATAGACGATCTACCAATGGATATGTGTTCTCTTTTGGGAGTGCTGCAGTCACTTGGAGCAGCAAGAAACAGCCTACAGTTGCCTTGTCGAGCACAGAGGCTGAGTACAGGGGTGCAACAATGGCTGCATGTGAGGTAGCTTGGTTGCATAAGCTACTCTATGATATGCATCAGTCTACAGATGGGCCAATTGTCATTTATTGTGACAACATGAGCAGCATACACTTGGCAAAGAACCCAGTCTTTCATGCTAGAACAAAGCACATTGAGGTGGATTATCACTATGTGCGGGAGAAGGTTTTACTAGGTCTTATTGATCTAGTTTATGTCAGCATAGAGGATCAGGTAGCTAACATATTCACGAAAGCATTGGGTGCAGAGAAGCTGCACAAGTTCAGAGACCTACTTGGTGTGCAGGAATTGGGATTGAGCTCGAGGAGGAGTGTTGAGATATCAAGCTCCACTCACGATATGCCAGGGTGACCGTTGTGTATTTATGTCACCGACTTGTTAGCTGGAGATGCGGTTGGTACACCGCCCACGAATAATAGCTGGATGACAGCTATCCTTATCTACTCTAGTTTGTGGCTCAGTTAGTATGCCACCTTAGTTAGTTGAGTTTGGTTTGAGACCCACATATAGGGTTCTTCTATTTTCTTTATACTAGAGTTCTTTTGGCTTTCACAACTAAGAAGAGGAAAACTGTTTTCAGCCTCCACCTTTGTGTGTATTCCCCCATTGTGCTTGTGAGAAAGCATCAAGTGAGACTCCTTCCCTCTCTCCCACTATCTTCATAGTCACCTGCATGCATGAACTTCAAGAAAACCCCCTATTTAAGATCCACGTAGGATGATAAAACACCCCTATTTAAGCTTATAAGATACCACCAAAATTCCATTATGTCCCCCCCTTTCCTTAAATCTACATTCTTTCTCAAGCATTTAGATTACACAATAAGCAAATTTAGGTTACTTTCCCTATGACTATTTAAAACCATACACAAAATCAAACTTGTTTGGACTTGTTACCCAAGGTAACCTATATTATGTCCCCCCTTCTTAAATATGACATGGTCCCCCTAGCTTAAATTCAATATTGGGGAAAAAAAAAGGGCCCCCACCCCTAATGTATAAGCTTATGTCTCATTTCAAAAAAAAAACCTGTTGTACACTCACATGATATCATAAGTTTTCCCCTGTGAATCCCCCGGGAGTACACCCGAGACCATTTAGTAAGGTGGGATGAATCCAATACCAAACGTTCCCAGCGTCTCCACCAAAAGATATGACATGAAGTTGGGGGTAATAAACTTCATGCACCTCTTCACTTCCTCTGCTTTCGAACTGACTAACAAAGATATTTATCTTTGAGAATGGGACATTAAAAAGAAGCTTTTATGCCAAAATACCACACCATACTTTCCTCCCTCATATGAGAATGAAGATGGTAACATCCCAAGTGATGTTGTAATCAAGCATAGGGAGAAGGAAAGGATCAACAGAGGCCATAATCTCAGCGAGCCGGTCTACGCCAAAGAGAAGAGTGATACATTGTTGAAAGAATATCTTGCGGCTCAACATGACATGAACTGCTCTCACACCTCTTGCAAGATGTATCTATTCTATCCTACGGGATCCTACATATGGTATCAGAGCTTTAGGTTCTATATCTATCCTAGCCTAGCACTAGATGCTATCTCTAGCATAAACTATTAGTTTTTCATCTTCTCTAATTTTCTTCTTCTTCCCCAAATCTTTGAGAGCTCTGTTCTCTGCTTACAAATGATCATTGCCCAAATCCTTTGATCTAAAAACTCCTCACATATCGGCGAACTTCCAGCTGCAAGCATTTAGGGAAATTTCGTTTGTATGCGCAATGCTAACACTCACACTCCTCGATGAACTTTCACGCAATTCTGCCTCTATACCTACCTATCTGCAAATTCCTCTGAGCCTGTGCTGGAGACATTGAGGGCAAGCTGCTGCTGAAATATGAGCTCATTTGGATAAGGAATGGAGGTGCAACAGACAAAAAACCAGTCGGTGGCTATGGCGACCTGACGCAACATTGTACCCATCCTTAATGGTAGCCCTTCTCTGGTATAAGGCCTTCTTCCTACATAAAAATCCCCTTGAATAGAGCTATGAGCTGTGAGAATTGCACCCTGCAAGTTTTGGTCTCTGTTTTGGACAATTTTGGCAATGTTATGAGTTTGATGCTACATTAGATGCTACTTTAGCATTTTTGATGTTTTAAAGTGTTGAATAGCTTCAATACAACTATGGCTATAGCTTTGCTTTAAGTTGCTACACTTGGATTTGCTTGGAATGCTTTCATTTAGCCACCTCTATGAAGCATGCAAGTGAAAGCATCATTTCCATTATGTTTTGTAGTATGGAATTTGGTTGCAAGCCTTTGCTACTCTAAATGCTTGTATTTTGAAGCTCTTCAACTCTTTCTAGCCTTGTAAGAGAGTAGACACTACCCATTTTAGGTTAGACCCTCTCATGGCTACCATCTTGAATATGGATAAGTTCAATGATAAAGGCTTTCACACATGGCAAATGAAGATTAAGTTTGTATTGATGAGGGAACACCTCTGGGGGGTTGTCAAACCTGCTTTAACTACTTCTTCAACAGCCTCTAATGCTGGAGAATCCTCAGATCCGACACATCTAGCAAGAGATCCTGCTAGAGAGGAGAAAGCCTATGGCATCATTGCCCTTGGCTTAGGAGATGACTATATTCATCACATTTCTAATTTAGAGTCTCCTTCTGAAGCTTGGCAGAAGCTTGACATTATTTTTGGTGCTAGCTCTCACATCTCAAAATTGTCACTTAAGATTGCTTTCTTTGAATTGAAGATGGCTAGTGGCACTCCTTTGGCTACCCATGTCAATTATATGCGGAGTCTCATGACTCAACTTGCTTCTATCAACTCTCCAATCATATAGATGATGCAATGGCAGTATTGCTCAAAAGTATGCTCGAAGATTATGATCATGTTGTTGCCACTCTGAAAAATCTTCCTAATCCTACTCTTGAAGGTCTTATTACTGCTCTTCAAGAAGAAGAAAGGCACATGGAACTTCGGAGAGGCAATGACACAGCCTACCAGAGAGGCAATGACACAGCCTATGCCATAAAAATTCAAAGAGGCAAGTTTTCACCTTGCAAACATTGTGGGAAGACTAGTCACCTCTCAAAAGATTGCTTCAATATCAATCCATGCAAACATTGTGGCAAAAACAATCACCATGAGAAGTATTGTAAAGCCAAAAAGGAAGAAACTACAAGGTCAGAAACTGCCAATCTACTTTCATTTGATGAGTCTCCACATGATGAAGACTATGCTTTTTAGGCACTTTGTTTATCATCACTTGGTCAAAATTTTGAGGTTCTCTGCCTGGAGTAGTACTCTAAAAAGAATATGTAAATCACCTCTCATCATCATATGATGTAGACCATGTGATATGTGTTTTGACTATCCCATTTCTGTAAACCTCACACCCTTGGGAACCCTTGCTAGCATGAGATCCTAGCCATAGATTAATCCTTGACCACCATGAGATGGCATGAGAAACTATGAGACTAGATGTATCCTGGACACTGCAAGAGGCAATCCCTTTAGGGGGTTTTGTTGGGGTAAGTATGATCCAGGGCTTGCTCTATGGTGCATGTGTGCATCTAGGGGAGTCACATGTGTGTTTGTGTGTGTTTTAAAGGCATATCAAGTGCTATGATGTGTCTAGTGTGTGAATTAAGTGATGATGTAAGACAAAGGCAATCCCACTGATGTAGGGATTGATTCCCATTGATGTAGGGGCTGATTGTCACTATGTAGGGAAGGTATTACCTTCTCCCCCTTTCTATAAGAGAGAGTTCTCTCTCTCACAATCATAATAGAAATCTACCATCTTTCTTTCATTGTGCTCTCACACCTCTTGCAAGATGCATCTATTCTATCCTACGGGATCCTACATAGATTCCTTTCCCCATTAATCACATAAGCACATATGTCACCATTTATGTCCTTTTTGGCTACTCTTGCCATGTGTCCCATCACAAGATGCTCAAGACTCTTAAATATTGAGAAAGTCAAGAGTCTCCTCACATGGAGCCCATAGGGACCCTCTCTTTTCCACATGTCCACATCCTCCTTATTCCACATAGGAATTCTAGAAGGATTCCTCTTGAATTCACACTCCTCCACATGCCTTCCACATGCTTGGCATGTGGCCTCTCTTATATTATTGGAACACATGGACATGAGCCCACCTCTTTATATGACTCACTCTTCCTATTTTCTAAAAACTCCATAATATCCAATACACAAATAACTCTCACCCCATACCAAGGTATTTATAATTCATACCTATGGTATTTACAATGAGCCATTCCACTCATCCTCTCAATCCCATACAATATCATAGAAGATAGAAATAAGTGAGAGCCGCTAGGCTATCACTTGATACTCAAACTCTTATCAAACATAGAGAAAAACAATACCAATGCCAAGTTAAAAATATCAATTTATGGCGTCACATCTTTCCCCCCCGAGCAGATCCTCTCTAATGACAGAGAGGGTCTACTAGCCCTCAAGGTGGTCAAACATAGAAGAATTTAAGGCGATACTCATTGGTGCATCTAGGTATCACCATGCTGTCAACATCCTCAAACTGATAGGTTCCATTGGTGACATTCGTATACATCCTTATGGAGGCGTGGCCAAAAGTAACCAATCTCTACTTTTGTTGTTAAGTTAACCCTGGAGGAAACATTCCTTCTTTGACATATTTCTTAACATCTTGTAGTTCTAGCCATCCAGTGTCTACCAAAGAAACCAGCACTCGGTCTTGTACTACAATGGCTTGAGTAGCTAACTCATCTGCCCTTTGATTTTCTTTTCTGTTTTTATGAACAAACTCACAAAAATCAAATTGACTACATAGTGCCATAGCCTTTTGATTAAGCTCCTTTAAATGAGGACTTCTTGTCTTGTAATGCCCTTGCATTTGCTTTAAATAAGGAGAATCTCTTCTTACTTCCAATTCTTTAACTCAACTTTGAAGACAACCCTCTAGACCACGAATCAAATCATTATACTTAGCTGCATTGTTAGTTGTGATACCTGGAAGCTCTTGTCCTCTTGCCCATACTTCTTGACCTTTAGAATTCATCAAGACCATCCCCCTGGCTCCTTGTTGGCATGAAGGACTAAAAGCCCCATCAAAATACAAAACAAAAGCTGTTGGTGGTATATCTCTTTTATTTTTAATGTTCTCCTTACATTTCTTTTCTTCTCCTAGATCCTCCCATCTTGTGAGCAAATCTACCATAGTGGACCTAGTGGTATTTTCAATGACAAAAGAGAGAGAGAACTCTTGAAGCTCTAACAACCATTTTGCAAATCTCCCCCCAGGATTAGGCTTGTGAACTAGATATGCTAATACTGACTGAGAGGTAAGGAAGAAAAATGGTCGAGGTAATAAATAGGAGCAAAACTTTCTGGCTGAAAACACCAAAGAGAGAGCTTACTACTCCATTTCTTCATACCTTGTTTCCACCTCTGTAATCTATCGGCTGGCATAATAGATGGGTTGCATTCTACCTGCCTCTTATTTTTGTACCAATAGAGCACCAATTGAATGCAAAGATACACTTGGATTTACTTAAAAGTCTTGAGACCAATCAAGGGGGTTCAATATTGGCTCCTTACTCATGGCCTCCTTAAGTTGCTGGAAAGACTCTTGTTGCTCCACACCCCATTGGAAAGAAAATCCTTTTCTTGTCAACAAGTTCATGGGATGCACTATCTCTATGAAATCATCACAAAAGCATTGATAATACTTACTCTTTCCTAGAATTCTGTGAACACCAATGATACTCTCAAGACTTGGTAATGCCATGACTGTTTGGACCTCGTCAGGATCCATTTGCAGGCCTTCTTCAGACACAATATGTCCCGACAAGGCTACTTTTGTTTAAGACAAATGACACTTGCTAGGATTTAGACACCCTTTTGCTACATCAATTCTAGTTAGGGCATCTTTAACTTCTCCATGTGATATATGCACTGAGAATAAATGCAAAAATCATCCAAAAACACCCTTATGAACTTTCTCAAGTAAGGCTCAAGGACTTGACTCATGAACCTTTGAAATGTAGCTGGTGCATTGGTCAACCCAAAAGGCATCACCCTGTAAGCAAAAACTTCCCAAGGTGTGACAAATGATGTTTTCTTTTGATCTTCCTCCTGAATATGAATTTGAAACTACCCAGAATACCCATCACATACAGAATACATCTCATGCCCTACTACTTGGTCTAGTATTTCATCTTGGAATGGCAAAGGAAAATGATCCCTCTTAGTGCATGCATTCAAAGGATGAAAGTCCACACAAACTTGCCACTTATTTCCTTTCTTCGGTGTGACAACTACAGGAGATATCCATTCTGAATCATCAACAAGAAAGATGAATCCTACCTCAAGTAGTTGTGTTACCTCTTTCTTTAGTGCCTCAGCTTGGATCACCCCCAATCGCCTTAAGCGTTGCCCAACTGGCTTGCTTTCTGGCTTCAACTCAATCTTGTGCTCCATAAGAGAGACTGGTTGAACATGTGAATAGCTTGTTGCAAAGAGACATGGAAAATCATCTAGCATATCCAAGTATTGGAGCTTCTCACTACCTGATAGAGAATCACCAAGAAGCTCTTCATTGCATTGGCGTCGTTTAGTGTGCTCCACATCCTCCACATGAAGTGTCTCTACAGGATCTTCTTGCGCCACCACCTTGTTCCTTCCTGATTCATCCTGATCAGCACCAAGACAAAGACCAAAGGCCACTCCTTCCACCTCACCCTCTGAGTTGGACTCCTCGGAGCTACACCCTATCTCTTCTTCTTCATCGGCTAAGTCAGAGCTTGAACTCTCTGATGTTGAAGACTTTTCCTTGACAACTTCCTTTTTGTGGCTTATGATGTTGTAGCACACCTTCTTATCATTTCCATGCCAAATCCATTCTCTAGTATCCCACTTTTGAACAGCCTTCACCTTGCATAGCCAAGGCCTTCCCAAAATCAATGGATAGCCACGTGCATCTGGCTTGGTAGGGATCACCTGAAAAGTAGTCGACACAGAAATTCCACATACATCCACTTCTAGATTCTTCACAAATCCCAAGGTCTTAACCCTAGTGTTGTCAACCAATTTGATGCAATAAGGAGAGGTCGTATTAGAGTATTTCAAATCAGCATCTATCATGATCTTCTCACTCATGACATTAATCGATGCACCTCTATCAATGTACACATTAGAAATCACTTGACCATCAATGATCACATCAACCACAGGTACATCATCACCAACATCTATATCTACCTTTTTAACAATAGGAATGGCACTTTTCTTCTTTTTCTTCTTTGACACTCTTGTGCTTGCTAGCTTTCCCCATTCCTTCTGTAGTTTTGGAGACAAAGCAAGTAATTGACCAGGGGTGATATGAGCTTCCTTTTCTACAAAATCCCTCCTTCACCCATTTACAATTGTTGTTTGTAGATTCCTTTCCCCATCAATCACATAAGCACATATGTCACCATCCATGTCCTTTTTGGCTACTCTTGCCATGTGTCCCATCACAAGATGCTCAAGACTCTTAAAATATTGAGAAAGTCAAGAGTCTCCTCACATGGAGCCCATAGGGACCCTCTCTTTTCCACATGTCCACATCCTCCTTATTCCACATAGGAATTCTAGAAGGATTCCTCTTGACTTCACACTCCTCCACATGCCTTCCACACACTTGGCATGTGGCTTCTCTTATATTATTGGAACACATGGACATGAGCCCACCTCTTTATATGACTCACTCTTCCTATTTTCTAAAAACTCCATAATATCCAATACACGAATAACTCTCACCCCATACCAAGGCATTTATAATTCATACCTATGGTATTTACAATGAGCCATTCCACTCATTCTCTCAATCCCATACAATATCATAGAAAATAGAAATAAGTGATAACCACTAGGTTATCACTTGATACTCAAACTTTTATCAAACATAGAGAAAAACAATACCAATGCCAAATTAAAAATATCAATTTTTGGCATCACAACACCAAATTTGTTAACAATATTATGGTATAGAAAATGTGCAAATGTTCTAGCTTTACATGTTTTGAGTGCAATAGCCTCTACCCATTTTGTGCAATAATCAATAGAACCAAGGATATATTGATTACCATAATATTTTGCTGGAGGCTTGATTGGTCCAATAAAGTCCAATACCCACTTTTGAAATGGACCCAATGGGAGGATGGATTGGTGTGGCATCCTATCACTATCCATTGGTCTATCATCTCTTTGGCAAGGTAGGCATGATTTTACATATTTGTGGACATCCCTTAACACTGTGGGCCACCATAATCTAGCCTACAAGATTTTCTTACATGTGATATCTCCTGAGAAGTGACCTCCTGCCGTACCTCCATGTGCTTTTATTAATACAATTTTCTGCTCATGGTCCTGGACACATCTCCTGATGACCTGATCAATGCTTCTTCTATACAACACTCCAACAATGATAAGAAAAAGTCTGCTTTGCAATACTAACTTCTTTCTTTGATCTTGATTCATTGTTTCTGGGATTAGTCCATCAATGAGAAAAAATAACATTTTGTCATACCAGTTTGGCTACTCATCAATCCGTACCATGAACAAATTTGCATCAGGAAGTTCATCTGGTATACCTGTCGGAGGCTCTCTTGACTGTAGCTTGCTCAGATAATCTGCAATTGTATGATGTTTCCCTAGTCTATGGACAATTGTGTAGTCAAACTCTTGCAACAATAGCATCCATCTTGCTAATCTTCCTGTTAGATACTGTTTGTTGACCAAGTAAATTAAAGCTTGGTGGTCAACATGAAAATGTACTTTGTTAGCCAAAAGATAATGTTTAAATTTATTCAAAGCATACACCATACCAAGCGCTTCTCTTTCTGTTGTTGCAAAGTTATTTTCATGTTTTGTCAAGATTTTTCTTGCATAATATATAGGTATGAACCACTTAGGTGATTATTTTTCCATGCGTACTGGTCCCACTATTGAATCTGATGCATCCACAAAGACTTCAAAAGGAAGAGACCAATCAAGAGGCTGTAATACAGGAGCGACCATCAGTATCTTCTTGAGAATGTTGAAAGCTTGTTCTTAAGGAGTGTCCCAGATGAATGGTTTAGTATCCCTTGTGAATTTAGTAAGAGGATAACATATATCAACAAGGTATCTCATAAATCTGTAGTGCCATTTTATTTGGCCGATGAATCTCTATAGTTGCTTGACATTTTTTGGAGCTTTAGCATTCTAGATTAATGAGACCTTGTTAGGGTCAATCTTCATGCCTTCTTGTGAGATAATATGTCCTAGTAGAATACCTCTACTGACAGAGCAAAAGCACATTTTGTTGGGTAGTAAATCTACATTTAGCAAAGCATAATGACAAGTGATGCAAATGATCTATCCCTTTTCCAAATACTGAGAAGTCATCCAGAAATACCTTCATGAATGAGGTCAGGTACTCTGCAAATACCTCTTGTATATATTTTTGGAAAGTGGGTGGTGCAATTTTCAATCAAAAGGTCATGACATTGGATGCAAATACACCCCATTTTGTTAGAAATGCAGTTTTATCTCTGTCTTCTAGAGCCATTCTGATCTGGTTATACCCACTGAAACCATCTAAAACATTGTAAATCTCATGTCTAGCCACAACATCAATCAATGAATCACAAAATGGAAGAGGGAATGGATCAGTGATGGTTGCTGCATTCAACTTTCTATAGTCGACATATATTCTCAGTTTCCCATTTTTCTTTGAAACAATAACAATTAGAGATACCATGTCACATGTGTTAGGGGATATATGAAACCAACCCTTAGCAACTTGTCAATTTCCTCCTTTACCAACTTGGCATAATTTGGATTCATTCTATATCTCCCTTGAATGATTGGTACTGCATCCATCTTTAGATTTATTCTATGTTGACAGAATAATGGATCTATCCCCTTCATATCAGTGTAATGCCATGCACAAATGTCCTTGTACTATTCTAATAACTTTTTGAGAGCCACTTTGAATGGTGGGGGAAGATTTGTTCTTACCATAACTGTTTGTGGGTTATCATTGTCTCCCAAATTCATTTCTTCCAAGTCATCTTGTCTTACCCAAGCACTCCTTTGCATTTGCTCTTCAAATTGAATTATTGCCTCTTGAATTGCTTGTTCAGGTGATGTAGAAGAAAAAGATCTTTCTACATTGCTATTGTCTACATTTATATCTTTTTTGTAGATTCTCCTATCAAAAGCTTTTCTGACGTCCTGTAGCAGCGGGAAGTGTGTTGGACTGCTATTTTTGTTCATCCAAGTCAACAAATTGATCAATAATCTTCACAACATCAATTTTAAAAATAGGAAAGATAGTGGGGTTCCTTTTGAGAAAATTTCTTCCTCATCTTCATCAATATCGAAAGCCCTCTGCTTCTAGTGGCTCTGTTTTTCTGGGAAAACTTTTTGTGGAAGATAACTTTGATTTTCTTTTCTCCCTTCCTGATAGTGATTCTTTCTGAGCCCCAATCTTTCTTGACTTTGCCAACTCTCAACCATGGCCAACCCAAGAGCATGTTGTAAGCAGAATCTTTTTCCTCCATTCTAAGTACCACAAATGTAACTATGAAGTTCATAGCCATGATTGTAATTTCTTGCCCTCTTAGGATTCTAAGAGGTTGGATTCTTCTTTGCTCAGCCATCCTCACTTGGAATGGTGTTGGAACCAGCTCACTACAGCAAAATATTTTAAATATATCCTCTAATAGGATATTTACACCTGAAGCTCCATCAACTAAAACTTATGGAATTTTTTGCCTTTTGTATATGACATCAATAAGTGGCACTTGATAGTCCACATATTCAATTGTAGATGTATAAATGTCTGGAGTCTCTTCTTCATCATCACTTGCTTTATAGTCTCTGCATGTATTTGACTCTTGTGTTAGCAATCCCTTGCAAATTTGATGTTTGACGGTTGGAACCAAGTTCAATAACTGGTCAAGAGTGATTTGAACTTGTGACTCCATAAGCTTTTGGTAAAAGAGTGTATGGTCTTCTTGTTTTGTATTGATGCCTTCTTTCTACTCAGTGTCAGTCATCATAAGCATTCTGACTTTTTTCTACTGTGATGGAATGTAGCACATCTTGCGGTTCTACTGTTATATCTTTGTTTTCCCTTTCTGGTGTTTCTAATCATGTTCTCTGTCTGCAGAATGCATATCCTATTTTGCAGATGTGTCTTGTTCTAAGGAAGCTTTTTTAGTGTAGCTTCTATCTATTGCAATCTATTCTGATGTCTTTTGACTGCTTTGAGGAGATTTATCCTAGTTGCCATCTTTGGTTTGTTGTGCAAATGTACTATTGTCGGACTACTATCAGATCTGTTTATATTGACTGATCCCCTTGCCTTTGTTAATGTGATGCTCTTTCTTGACATCCTGGGAAGAATTATTGGCAAGTACTTGTTGCAATGCTTTGTTTCTTGTCTCATTTTGATTAGACCAATTCGTTGCCCAAGCATTGTCTCTTTGTGTTTCTCCCAATCCTTGTAGAGGCTTTGTATTTTGTGACCTTGTAATTGCTAATGCATGAGTAGTATTTGGATTTTGCTGATTGTTGTAACTATTATCCGAATTATGAGGAGCGATATATACCATATTCACTCCTCGAGGTTGTTGTTGTTGACCATTTTGATTGTTTCTTCCATCATAATGGATGATTTGCATACCTCTTTCCCCATGGTGTTTACACCAAAGTTCATGTTGTGGGCCTTGCCTATGGCCATCCATGCCATAATAAGTGCATGCCTGGGTTTGTCCTTTCTGTTGTTGTTGTTGATTTCCCCATTGTTGCTGAAATTCCTTCTAGGGGCTGCATTTAGATATCTTTTTTGGGCTGGACTTGCTATACTACTACTTGATTGTTGGCAAGTACAATTGGCTCTTGATTGTGTTGTTGTACATAAGGTGGTACCCTCCCTCTGTAGTTTGGGTTGTACCAACATCTTTCTTTGTCATGGTTATCTTTCTTGCAAAATTCACATGGAATCCTTTGGGTCTGTGGTGCTTGAGGTGGTGGCTTCAAGCTTTGAAGCTACTCCTTGAGCATTTTCTCCAGCTTGGAGATTTTATCTGCTGTCTTTTTTGTTGAGGATTTTTCTTTGTTTTTTTGCTTCTTCTCTTTCTTTTTCTTCTTGGCATATTCTTCATCATTCTTATCTTCTTCTGATAAGGTAGCTTCTTCTTCATCAATGCCTTCTTTTGCTTCACTATGAGTGTCTATATCTAAATCTGATTGTGAATCTGAATGCTTTTTCCTCTTTGTCTTCTTGGACTTTGACTTCTGAGTTCTTTGTTTAATCCTTTGCAAAAATAATCCCCCAGTTGCTCCTGGGTGGGTTGTTGGTTTGTTGTTAGTCTTTTGTTGAGGTTTCAAAAGATAAGATGTTTTTGTTTCATAGTTCTCAGTTTCTTGAGGATATCCTCTAGAGTTTTCTCTTTTCTAAAATGACTCAAGAATGCTACTTTTAATGTGTCACAGTCAGCAAAATGAGCAACATTGTATTGCATAAACCAAATCATCACTTTACCATTGAAGGTAGCTGCAAATTGTTTTTTATTGGTAGCATTTGGCAATTGTCCCAATCCACTAGTGGTGCATCTTCTCTCAAATTGTCCAACATGACTATCAGGGTATTCTTTATCTTTGCCAATAAATTTGGCTGCTTTGACTAGTGGGTTCTGCATCTTTGGTTGTATTGATGCACTAGCTTGCACTTGGGAGGTCTTCTTTTTAGGAGGTTTGGGGAGGGGATTGAAATTCATCCTCTGTCTTGGACTCATGAATACATTAGTTGTAATATTTGTTATAAGTGCTCTTTGTAGGAGTTCTTGTGTAGGACTAGGCAGCATCGGTTTTTGTAATTCAGCTTGTGCTTCATGCAGTTCCCTGCTATGTAATGAATTATTTGAGAAACTTGTGCCAATTAGAATATAATCAGAGTCATGTAGAATGTCATCTAGATCTTTCATTTGTGATGTAGTCTCTGCTCGACTTCTATTTTGTGTGAAGTATGCAATACCAACGTGATGTGGATAGATATCTTCCTCAAGCCTATTTGACATGGACTGTGCTTTCCATGAAATAAATGGAAAAAGTTTTACTCACTGGATTTTAGTGGATTGATTGTTCTTGAGTTTGAAGCCTCAAATGTTGCTCTGCCTACTGCAACTCCATATTGTTGTTGGATTGTATTTGTTGTAGTTGCTTTTCATTGTTTTTTATGTCACCTATTGCCCATCATTTTTTGCCGATAATCTAACTTTTGTTGTCATCTATTGGTGGTCTTCTTTCTACTAGTAATCTAACTATTGTTGTCTTGATTTGTTGTCGTCTATTGGTGGTCTTCTTTCTACTGCCAGTAATCCGATTGTTGTTGTCTTGATTTGTTGTCATCTGTTGTTGGTCTTCTTTCCACTAGAAATCCGACTGTTGTTGTCTTGATTTGTTGTCGTCTGTTATTGGTCTTCTTTCTGGCAGTAATCTGACTGTTGTTGTCTGACAAATTCTGTATTAGTGCAGCCTAGCTTGTTTGGCTGTAGCTCATCTTGGTGGTCATTTGCACCTGCCAATTCGATGTGAATGAATTGTATGCGGCTTTTGTAGTAATGCAAACTATGTAGATTTGGTGTGTGAACTATGAATGGTCATTCACCACTCCAACCTCGCAACCGTATTTGGTTGCGCTGTGGGTCTGTATGAGTGGCATACTTGCAGAAGAAAATTATCTAGTAAAATTGTTTCTGCTTCAACTTGCTTTTGTTTTTGTGGAGTTGTTGCTTTTCTATCTCTACTATTATTATCAGCGTGAATCAGCATGAACTAGAGACTCTAGGAACGAATGCTGTGAGGATTGCCAAATGTGTTCAGAGTGGTATTCAACTAATGAAAACACAGAACACATGTCAAATCAAATGCAACAGGTGCAAGGAGTTGGACAAGAGATTGGCAGGAGTCGGATTGCATGTAGACTGAACTAAATAATGAAAGAATAGCAGAGAACTCGTGAATTTGCAAAATGGGTATTTTGTATTATGCTTAAACAACAACTCAACCTCAAAAAGGGTTGTTACATGACTTTTATAACTGTCCAAATCCCTTTCGATTGTTATAAGTCTACAGTCAGTTATATCTTTTAGTAACATCCCTGGTTATAATACATCATACTATTGCATTAGCCCACTACTTATTAGTTACAGACAGTGGTATCCACTACATGCTTAGTAACCACCTTGTGCCATGGGACTAACTTATCTTAACCTATGCTAACCCTGGGTTATTGGCCACGTAGGTGGAGACTAAGTCTTCAACAACAATTAAAAAAAAAGGTCCTTTACTTTAAAAAGAAGATGGAAATTTGGCCCTTTCAGAAATAGAAAATATAGAGATAATAGTCACCCTTTTCAGAAACCTTCTAAGCACAGTGGAATTAATAGACCATAATGTTTTAGAGGCAAGACTTAAGTGTCATGCAGCCAGACAACCCTCTAAATTCTAAATTAGATAGAAATAAATTGGAAGCATTGTTTTCCTTAAAGAGCTCAAAAAGGATGTTTTTGCAATGGCTGATGGAAAAACCCTTGGAGAGGATGGACTTCCAACTGAATTTTACAAGGTTTTTTGGGATACTGTTGGTCCTTCTCTACTGGCTGTCTGGAATGAGAGTATCCAATTGGGGCTACTCCCAAAGCATTTAAATGGGGGTTTCATTTAACTTATTCCAAAGGAAGGGGACAGAATAGTATTAAAAAACTGGAGACCCCTAACTATGCTTAACTGCTCTTACAAGATATTTGCTAAAGCACTGGCCTTGAGACTCATGCACAAAATGGACAAGTGGATCCTGGAAGAACAAAAAGGATTCATAAAGAACAGACACTTGTTGGAGGCAATTATCAATCTCTGGGAAGGATGTACACATGCTAAGGAAACAAAGTAGATTTTGATAAGGCCTATGATAGACTCAACTGGGACTTTCTTCTATAGTCCCTCGGTAGCTTGGGTTTGGGGAAGAACTTTATCTCATATGTAGCCTTGCTACTTTCCAGTGCCTCTGCAAAGGTTTGTGTTAATGGGGAGATGTCTCAGAGTCTTATGTTAAAAAGATCCATCAAACAAGGGTGCCCTCTTTCCCTTGTCTTATTTGCAATTGCTACCGATGCCTTGGGGTGGTTGATTAAAGATCAAGTAGTGGCAAGTGAAATCAATGGCATAGAACTCCCCTAAGAAAACAAGTTGGTCAATCAACAATTTGCAGATGACACCACCCTCACAATCAAAAACACAGATGTGGACATCCAAAGGGCAATGGAGTGCATGGACATTTTCTATAGAGCATCTAGGTCAAAGATTAATCACACCAAAACAGGGTATGCTGTATTAATAGGGGACAACTTAAACCTATTAGACCACTTGGGATGTAAAAAGATACCTCATGGTCAGATATTCAAGCTACTTGGTATCCCTATAGGTTTCAATGTCAAGATGAAGGAAAAATGGGATTGGTTCCTTGAGAAATTCAAAAAGAAGCTAAACAATATCAAGGGGTTGCAGGAAAACTTGGCAGGGAGGAGAGTTGTCCTAAATCATTGTTTTTACCCAATGTCTATTTTCTATCTCTCCTGCTGGTGCCCATTCAAAGCAAGACTAGAAAAATTCATAAGAATATGTAGATCTTTCCTATGGGGTGGGAATGACACCAGAAGGAGGATTGCTAAAGTTAAATGGATTTTTTATACTAGGCCAATAAAAGAAGGAGGGATGGGGGTAATAAATATTCAATTGGCTTCCTACAAGCTAGCTACCACGTGGGTAATAAAAGCAATTACCAATCTGGATAGAGACTGGGCTAATCTTCTGCTCAGGAACTTTAAGCATGTCAGACCTCTTAGAGCCCCAAGATGGAAGGACTACCTGCTTTGGCAGCTATTGGAAATCTAGAGCCTTGCATTATCAAAGGGAGCCAATTGTGGAAGTCGCTATGGGGAGCCTTTGAATAGATTAAATGTTTCATCACACTCATAGGGAAAGGAAGTTACATGACTCTAGATTCCATATGGGTTTCTACTTTTTTTCCAAGGCAGCAGTTGAGTGATAATGATTTTTTAAGAGCTTGGAACTTGGAAAAGAAGGAATTCTCTAGCTGGGGTGATCTTTGGGATAGGAATAACTTTAGATGGAAAGCTTGGCTTGAGATAAGAAGAGAGTTCAGACTGCAAAATGTAGATCAAGAGCTGGTCATGAGAAGATTGCACCTGTGGGAGGGGGATATTTCTTGGAAGGGAGGTAGGGTATTTGACTACACCAAAGAGTTTGGCTGGGTTGGTAGCTCATCTCTTTTACCAATACCCACACCCTTTGAAGGCATTGTGGAGGTTGTTGCTAAGTTAAACAAAAGGTGGCACTGTTCTGATAATGCTAAAAAGTGGACTCTCAGATTTGAGTTGATATGGAATAGAGAAAACCCTGAAAAAATGTCTACCCTACTATGGCTAACTTTGCATAAGGCAGTCTCGACCAATAGTAGAAGTCTCAGCATTAGCAAGGGGGATGGCACATGCAAATGTGGTGTGATAAATAGAGAAGATATTTTTCACCTCTTCATTGCTTGCAAGAAAGGTATGGAAACATGTGCAAATCAAAATTGGGGGGCTCTCAAAACTTCTTATGCCAAGTGGCCACTTGGGAGCCTTTCAATTCAATGATGAACTCATGCATGCTGACTACCTCTTTAGTAATTGGTATGGTTTCTTTTTGCTAACTAACTGAATATCCTCTGTTATGCCTCAGGCAAAATTTCTCTTGGATCAGGAGTTTCATAATTACAATGATCAAATCACTCAACTGTAATCTGAATTGGCTTACCACACTCAAGAGGCAGGCAAATGTTCAAGTGCTAAACTAGACATGTAGTCACAACTCCTCCCTCCTCTCTACCCAGTCAAAGAAGAACCAGCTGATTAGACTACATCAACTAGATCTTGCTCCTTATTTGTTCATCCCATGTGCATAGGTTATTGCTAAAGGCTCCATTGTTGAAGGATGGCACATCTACAACTCCTTGTTGTTTTCTTCTGATTACCATGGCTCTCTGTCTCCTCCTTGGACTGGGATATATAGCTTGAGACTTATCAACTTGGTAAAATTAAGATAATGGTTTTGTCTCCTCTTATTTATAGAAAGATGTTCTTTTGTATGCTGGCAGCCCTCATTAGAGGTGAACTTTTCTGTTGAATTTTTTACAGCATTGTACAAATGATCAAATTATAAACAAAAAAATTCTTTGCCCAAAAAAAATTAAAAAAAAAATTATATATATGTATGTGTGTGTGTGAGGGAAGACATTGATAAATTACTAAAGGCCCAATTCATATTCTTGATCATTGATAGAATTACTTGGCTTTCCTAAATAGTAATTGCTCCCAAGAAAATGGAAATTATGTGTGCACTATTAGAAGTTGAATGCCAAAACAAAGATCCCTCTTCAAAGAACACCCCTACTATTTTCTAATGAATAGTACAAAATATTTTTTATAAATACCTTACATCCTTTATGTAAGTGTTCTTGGATGACTTCAATGTGTTTGATACAAATCTCGATACAGAGTGAGAACACGTGGATCATTTGACCAAGTTCTTGATGAGATGTTGTCTCCATGTTCATGTGAATCCATCAAAGTGTGCCTTTGCAATTAAGATCATCATTCTATTGGGCCACGTGGTTTTGGATTTGGAATCATGGTTGATTTAAAAAAATGAGATAGTGCACAAATTGCAATCACCTTAGAATTTGAAGTAGTTGCATAGGCTTTTGGGACAAGTAAATTGGCATAGTTGGTTTTTGAACTATTTGTTGGTGGATGTGGCTTCCATTTATATAATTAACTAAGAAGGATCATCTTTATGATTCAATGGAAGAGTCTGAACAAGTAGATCTATACTATACAAGTAAATTCGCCTTGGCAATCTATAGACCATAGCCTATATTTGGGGAGTTATTTGAATTTGGTGGTAGGACATCTTTAAAAAAATATCATAATTATTTTAAGTTAGTTGATAAAGGTTTATCAAAGGATGGATTTCCCGTGCTTCGTTCCTTGAAATGGATTTCCTAGTTTAAAATACTAGTCTACAGGAGTCAGTATTATTCTAAAGAAAACAAGAACCTTTCAAATCTAGGGAAACTATAAATTATAAAAGGAAACAATACATATAAAATATTAGGTGGAGCATGAAGAAACTATAAATTATAAAAGAAACAATACTTTGAAATATTGGGTGGAGCATGAAGATATTTTTTTAAAAGCTCAATCATAGGAATAACAGAAAATATGCATCTTACAAAGGAATTTTAAACTACCATTAATTTTAATTAATATTTCAATAGATTTAAATAAAATATAGAAAATTACATTTACTAAGTTGAAGACAACTTATTGAATGAGGAAAATACAAATCCAATTAAAAAAAAAACAATGCAATACATTTCAAACTTTGATAATTTAGATGGAATCTTAAAATGTTTAAAATAACTTGCCATGAAGGTTAGTGTGAAGATATTACTATTAAGGAATCACACTATTATTTGGAATGCTTTAAAAATAACTATCAATAAATAATAATATTTTGAGAGTAAACACTCTATTCTATATAAAAATTCATTTAGTATTTTATTAATACAACATTAAATTTCTCAATTTCATTAATAGATAACATTAAATTTTATATTGAAAATCATAGATTGACAAATGAAACATATTTAATAATAGAGAAAAGAAATATTACTTGAATTTTGGTTTGAATATCATTGTCGAAGCATGATCTAAATGGAGAAAAGCACTCAGTGTCCCCTTTCATATAAATCCACCAAGCAAAGGCTTGCATTGATGTACCAATCTTATGACACTCTGCATTGAAGTCATCTGCATATTCGTTTCTTGGTAGCAATATCCAAGAGCTTTTTTTGGGGCTTGAACCATCACACTATTAGAAAAGCAATTTTATATATGCAATTTTATCATAAAGTACATCTTAGTTTGTTCAAAAATAAAATTAAAATAGTCTTATGTAGTGGCTATCATATATTACCCACATAGGTACTCTAAAAATGTGCTTAATTGTAAGCAAAATTTTGATATTAGGAATGTAATTTTCACACTTCAACCTTAAATTATAGAGCCCAAACAATTATCTTTTATCTAAAACACAAGGAAGCAATTAGAACCTGTAGATTTCATCTAAAAAATTTAAGGTATACAATATTTTGTACATCATAAAGGTGCCATTTGTAAAGCTTAACATTTTGTTTTATGAAATATGTTATATGATGGACCCTCACTCACCCTCCATCCCCTACACACACATGCATGCACACCCCACATGTGCATGCACAGAGGAGCACCATATGCATGTGCACCCATGCACACATGTGCACATGCACGCACACACACACACTCACTCACAACTATTAATGGGATTTAGAACCTCCACCTTCTTATCATGTAGTCACACCCATGTGCATTGTAATCATCATTACAAGGGTTGTAAGAGGGAAGAGGATAAATAAGGGGAATTAGGGAAACTATGGCACAAGGGGGTAAAGGCTAAGGGAATGGGGATGGAAAGAGGCAAGGAGGAAATCGGAGAGAGTATGGACATCAAAGGAAATAAGGATAGATACATATTACTACATTGAGATGTATCATGGCAATTTCCAAGAATGAGGTTAAAGGAGCACAGAGCATCCCGCATCAAATAATGGTCACTCTTTTGATAGCCAAGTTCATTCCCTAATTAAGTATCCTCTCACATGCATCCTATGGGATGGTCATATTCCATGTAATCCCATAGTCCACACACCCTCAAGTGCCAATATCTCACATAAACCAAGCCCCAGATCCATAGCCTAGGATATTCCATAGATCCTTGCCAATTATAGTGCACACACAAGCATCAATTAGGACAAGTGGAGTGATGGCACAAAGATGCTTGCCACCTCATCCTACTTTATCCTTATAAAACTATTATCCCTTGGATTTCACACACCTACCTGATTTTATATACTCATGGGACCATCCACTTGGAACGGTTCCCTTCATTGCCAAGTTGTGTGGCTATTAGGCTATCAAGGAGGGTGGCCACCCAATCCACCTTCTTATGGCCTCAACTTAGCCACCTACAAATGCACATTGGTAGGGTCTTCTTCCTTCCTAAAATGTTCCTTTATTGTTGCAACTAACAAAGGACAACTTGGGTCAGGACTGCTTTTCATATCACACTTTTGGTAGCCCTTCTAGGAATGTTGCCAAGACTACAAACCATTTATCTTCTATCAATAAATTCAAAGGATGCACAACAAGTTTTGAATGCTACATGGTACTCACTGGGATTTCATCCAATCACCCATAGAATACTTGGACACCAACCATTGCAGGGAGGAGGGAGGTAGGAAAATAGAAAAACAAGATATAAATATTATGGATGAGGTACATGATGTTGCATTAGATTAGAGCACAGAGGAAAGCCATAATGAAGTTGAGGAGTTGCAGGTCTTGTACATCCCCTTCGGTTTTATAATTCTTGGGACTTTTATTCTCAAATCAATCTCCTCCAAGGGGGTGTGGTTTTTTGTCTTTGTTTCTTGGGGCTGCTTTGCTTGAGGACTCTCTTAATTAATGCATCAAGGTGGGTTACTCAAAGAAGATGAGATATACACTTTGTTTTATGCTTTCCCCAGCCAACCATACACCCTTATCGATGATTTCTCTCATGCATGCACGTCTCTTCCATTAGGGCAAAATAGAAGCCCTCTTCATGAAGAGCAAGAACACAAGCTTCACAAGCAAGGGAAGGAGTGGCACCAATCAAGAAACTTGGAATGTGCAAAAATGCGACATCTCAAGATCTTTGCAGGATCCACTTCTCACAGAGTTGAGCATCGGCACCAAGTTTTTGCACTGCAATTTCCTACTTCCCATCGAGGTGTTGTCACATTGGCTAGGAATCTCCTTGCACTTTTGATTCTGTAACTTGGTGACCATGACCTCTTTTTAGGCCAAAAATGAGTGCCAAATACTCAACTTGGTCACACATATTAGCTACCACACAAAGTTCCTATATTAGAATTCCATTCCATTAGGCACATTAAGGGTCATTCTGGCACTAACAAACTTTGTAGATGGCTTTAAAACACCATCAAAGTGCAAAATTCAAGATGACATTACACAAGAACCAAGATTCAAACATTTTAGGTCTCACAATAATCAAGTATAGGGAGAATTAGTGGGTGTGGAGATGCCTTCCAATGAAGGTGTGGATATTGCGAAAATCTTGACAAGGCATTTAGCACACCAAATGCATAAATTACCCTCTATTGGAAATTTATCTTATGCCAAAACAAAACTAAAATGTCTAGCTCCAATTGATTTGACTTGGTAAAAAGGGATTACGAGGTCAAGGCATTCTAACCATAGAGATGCATATTCTAACCATGTGTCTACCCAACAAACTACAACGTATTTGATTGGATGCATGCCACATGTATGACTATGTGTTTGCCATGTGTCTCATTGTGTGATTGCCACATGTGAATTTAAGAAAATGCCAAAGGGATACCACGTGTGATGGACTTCATTACGTGTGATATTTGCCTTTAGGCAGAGCTCATGCTTGGCTTGCTTTCATGCAAATGTCAAGGCATAAATACACTGGAAATTTTCCAATAACAAAGTAATAACTTATTGCAATTGATGACTTCATTGAATCGAGCATAAGTGAAGTTAAAAATGCTTGAGTCAATATCCATCAAGTACTCAACAAAGTACTCATCTATCCACTCCCTTATGAATCACACGATCTTGCCATAATCACCAATGCATGAAGTGGATAATTTCATGCAAAATATATCCATGTGCCTTACAAGTGTAAAGGCTTATGCAATTCAAAAGGTTGCCAATAATGAATGGCAAAGAATATATGGAAGAGATGAAACACTAAAATAAATGCTTTGCAAAAGTATGGGAGGGCAGTTTGCAACGTGCCAAATAAAATGCTAGCTTAATCACTATTTCAATTGCTTGAAGGGGTTTGAATAGATCTAGGGACCAAAAACTAAAATACATGCAATTCAAGTTCCAATTACCAAGAAGCCTAGATCTTTATTGAAAGTCGTTGCTACCTGCAAGATGCACACGAAGCTCGGAATGACCATAGTAGTTAAAGTGAATTGTCATGATGCATCCAATGGCATGTGGAGAGGCTTGAACTGGTCCATCTTTGTAGCCAAGATGTGGAGAGACTGAACTAGTCCATCTTTGTAGCCAAGATGGACAAAAGAATTTCCATGACTACTCTTCGACTCAGAGGGCAATGCCTATCTTGTGAAGATAGTGGGAGAGAGGGAAGGAGTCTCACTTGCGGCTTTCTCACATGCACAAATGGGGGAATACACACAAAGATGGAGGCTGAAAACAGTTTTCCTCTTCTTAGTTGTGAAAGCCAAAAGAACTCTCGTACAAAGAAATAGAAGAACCCTATATGTGGGTCTCAAACCAAACTCAACTAACTAAGGTGGCATACTAACTGAGCCACGAACTAGTGTAGATAAGGATAGCTGTCATCCAGCTATTATTCGTGGGCGGTGTACCAACCGCATCTCCAGCTAACAAGTCGGTGACATAAATGCACAACAGTCACCCTGGCATATCGCGAGTGGAGCTCGATATCTCAACACTCCCCCTCGAGCTCAATCCCAATTCTTGCACACCAAGCAGGTCTCTGAACTTACGCAGCTTCTCTGCGCCCAATGCTTTTGTGAAGATGTTAGCTACCTGATCCTCTGTGCTGACATAAACTAGATCAATAAGACCTAGTAAAACCTTCTCCCGCACATAGTGATAATGCACCTCAATGTGCTTTGTTCTAGCATGAAAGACTGGGTTCTTTGCCAAATGTATACTACTCATGTTGTCACAATAAATGACAACCAGCCCATCTGTACTGATGCATATCATAAAGTAGCTTATGCAACCAAGCTACCTCACATGCAGCCATTGCTGTACCCCTGTACTCAGCCTCCTCTGTGCTCGACAAGGCAACTGTATGCTGTTTCTTGCTGCTCCAAGTGACTGCAGCAGTCCCAAATCCTTCATCTCAAACTTCTGCCTCAATAGCATTTTCACATGAAGGATATCTTCATCACTATCACCTGTGATGATCAAATCATCAACATAAATGACCAGCAGCATAATCCCTTTCTCTGTTTTTCTCACATAGAGTGAGAAATCTGCCTTGGAAATCTGAAAGCCAATAGTGACAAGATACTGTCCTATCTTGTCAGACCATGCTCTAGGTGCTTGCTTCAAGCCATACAAGGCTTTCTTCAACCTGCAAACAAACTCAGGATGAATAGCATGAACATAACCTGCTGGCTGCTCCATAAAGACCTCTTCTTGCAAATCACCATGCAAGAAGGCATTCTTTACATCCATCTGATGTAAAGACCATCCCTTTGATGCAGCCATAGCAATGGCTGCTCTTACGGTTGCCATCCTTGCAACCGGGCTGAAAGTTTCTTCATAATCAATGCCATATGTCTGTGCATACCCCTTGACAACTAATCTTGCCTTGTATCTATTCACAGAACCATCTGCATTGTGCTTGATCTTATAAACCCACTTACAACCAATTGCATTCTTGCCTTTAGGCAAAGGCACCAATTCCAAATGTAGCATTAGCATCCAAGGCATCCATTTCTTCATCCATGGCTTTCTCCCATTTTTCATTTCCCATGGCTTGCTCAAAAGAAGTGGGTTCTGGTTCCTGTATCACTTTGACCATATAGGCATAGTGAATGGCTGTAAATCCATCATATTTTAGCCTATCCACAGGATACCTGACCCTGGTAGACCTGCGCAAAATAGGCTCACTTCCAGGTGCTCTCAAAACATCCCTGGTCTTCCTTACTCCAGGTGTAACAACAGAAGGAATACCCAACTCATCATCAATGCTCTGTTCTGAGCCACTGGATTCACCATCCACACAAGAGTGACCTGCATTCACATCAAACATGGGCTGATCTACCTTCTCTTTTCCTTTTCGTGATACCTGCGTACCACTCTCTGCATTGCTTTGAGGGGATTCTCCTGATCTCAATCTGCCTGTCCATGGTGAAGTATGTGAACCACTGGTAGAGGACACTCCAGGTCCACTGATATTTTGTGATTGCTACTGTGCATTCTGTGCAGCATTACCATTTTGTGCATCTACATCAATCATCACATTTACTGGTTTATACCAGCTGCTCATCTCATCAAAAACAACATCTCTGCTCACTGTGAACTTACGTGTAGAAGGGTTATAGAATCTATACCCTTTCTGTTGCAGAGAATAACCAATAAAGACGCACTTCTCAGCTTTTGGATCCAACTTGGACCTCAACTCATCTGGCACATGGACATAGGCAATGCAACCAAAAATCTTCAAATGAGAAATATCTGGTTTCCTACCAGTATACATCTCCTCTGGCGTCATGCCATGTATTGCTACAGTGGGAGTCCTGTTCATTATATAGACTGCTGTAGCAACTGCTTCAGCCCAATAATAATCTGGTAGATCTTTTTCATTTAGCATAGCCCGAGATACCTCTCCAATATGCCTGTTTTTTCTTTCTGCAATTCCATTTTGCTGTGGGGTATGACTGCATGAATATTGCTGCTTTATACCATGCTCCTGCAAGAACCTTGCAAACTCATTTGAGAGGTACTCTCCCCCTCCATCTGACCTTAGGCATTTTATTTGCAGGCCTGTTTCTTTTTCAACCATAGCTTTGAAAGCTTTGAAGTGCCCAAACACTTCACTTTTCTTTTTCATAAAATACACCCACAGTTTTCTGCTGAAGTCATCAATAAATGTGACAAAATAGTGACAGCCTCCAATAGATGCAGCTTTTGTAGTCCACACATCAGAGTGGATTAATTCCAATGGCTTTTTACTCTCTTGAACATGCCTAGGAAAAGGTTTCCTTGCCTGTTTCCCAAATTGACAGGCTTCACAAACCTTGTGCATTTCTGCAACCTTGAATTTAGGCAATCCTGCAACAATATTTTGGGCTTGCATTGATTTAAGTCGCTGTATATTAACATGACCAATGCGTTTGTGCCAGATATCAATATCTGCAACTACACCGGTCCCAGGTGCAAACATTGCTACACTCAATTCAGGCATGTCTGCATTCAACGTAAACATCCTGCCCTTCTTCTTTCCTTTTGCTATCAAGCGACCATTATTTTTCATATCCTCAACAAAGCATCCATGAGGATTAAATCTGACCTGCAAGCCCTGCTCAACCATCTGACCAACAGAAACCAGGTTCTTGGTGATGTTCGGGACATGAAATACATCAGACAAGTATTTCTTTTTCCCATCCTACATAGACAAAGGAATTTTGCCAATCTGCACAATAGGATGTGCAGTATCATCACCAGTCTCCACAAATCCTGGCTTTTCCATCTTCCTTGCATCTTGCATCCATTCTGCATGACCTGTCATGTGGTTTGACGCACCTGAGTCAACATACCACACATCATTTTGTTCTTCTGCACTTGTCACAGAATTGGCCACACCACAAAGGGTGTCTCAATCTGAAACAGTGCACTCTTGCACTTCTGGCTGTGCTACTTGCAGAGATTTGCTCCCAAACTCAAAAAGGAAAGCAACACTGGTCCTCTTACCAAGACACCGCGAACTTGGTTTGCTTTCTTGAGCTCCTTACCACGAACAAGGCTCTGATACCATGTGAAGATAGTGGGAGAGAGGGAAGGAGTCTCACTTGCAGCTTTCTCACATACACAATGGGGGAATACACACAAAGGTGGAGGCTGAAAACAGTTTTCCTCTTCTTAGTTGTGTAAGCCAAAAAGAACTCAAGTATAAAGAAATAGAAGAGCCCTATATGTGGGTCTCAAACCAAACTCAACTAACTAAGGTGGCATACTAACTGAGCCACAAACTAGAGTAGATAAGTATAGCTATCATCCGGCTATTATTTGTGGGTGGTGTACCAACCGCATCTGCAGCTAACAAGTCGGTGACATAAATGCACAACGGTCACCCTGGCATATCACGAGTGGAGCTCGATATCTCAACAAAAGCTTCTTCATCATTTATAGGCACCCAAGCACTAGCAAGTTGATCCACCAAGGCACAGTTTTTCCCAACATGCTCAACCCCTTTCACTCCTTCAT
Organism: Dipteris shenzhenensis; assembly: GCF_047967505.1. Taxonomy (NCBI): domain Eukaryota; kingdom Viridiplantae; phylum Streptophyta; class Polypodiopsida; order Gleicheniales; family Dipteridaceae; genus Dipteris; species Dipteris shenzhenensis. The sequence goes on from NC_141606.1 coordinate 49,112,665, forward strand.
TCATATTGAGGCAATACAGATTTTTTTGAAGAAACAATTGAGAGGTGCATTTAGTTGACCAAATGCATGTCGAAAATTTTCCCAATCTTCATATGAAGAATTTTCCAAAGACACTTAATTTATTTGAGATCCTTCTAATCTAGAGACAAAGAAAGTAATTGCCTTTATGTCCATGGTCACCAAGCTACGATACCTTTTGGTCGACGAGAAGATGGCTTCTTGTCAACTTTGGATACTATCCCCCATAGTCTCTTTCGATTAAAGCCATTTTCATCTTGACAAACCACATATGATTCTTTGTTCATAAAATTGATCATTTTTATCGAATTATTTTTTCTCAGGAGCCATAATTCCTTGCCTCCACTGATCATTAAGTTGATGCTTGTACTTGAAAGTCTCAAAAACACACAAGAGAGACACTCAATTAAAGATTACATAGAAGAACCTATAGTTGATCACTCAGACGACACCTTCATAGCGAACAAACAAAAGTGGGTTTTTTAAAGATGGATGTAAGAAACTAGGCACTCATTTGGATTTGGGACAAAAGGCTAGATGACAATGTCATTCTTTTTTTTTGGAAAAATTCATGTGGATCACCAATAGTTAGCCTACCACACCAAACTTTGCCAACCTTTATCTTTTGGTTAACAAATCCAAACGAAGTCATGTAGCATATCAAATCAAATGGCAAGGCATGATATAAATATTAAACATGTTTGTTGCACCAGTTAATAAAGCTACATGCATTAAAGTAAAGATTTTATGAATTTATGGGTAATTTTCTCCACCAATTTGAGCATAATTGCCCATTTTATGCTATCATTTCTCAGTTCGGTGCTCCTTTCCAAAGGGGGTCTTTTTTTCAAAACACTAAGATCCACAATTGAACTCAAAGATCTCTCAAGTGTCTATCATATATAGAGCAAAATAGCCCAACCCTCAGACCAAGAAGGTTACCTCTAATACCATGTAAATAAATACGACTCTTGTACTAACTATTGGGATATATCAAGGTGTATGCCTTTGGCACACCTTGGTTTCTATGTGTGAGTGCTAGAGGCACAGTTAGGTGCCCATAAGCACAGTTAGGTGGTGGTAGAAGCCACATAGGATGATTGAGAGAATCTAGGAGCAGATTGAGGAGATGATTATGGAGCTCTGAAGTCATTAGTGATGTCAGTGAGCATGTAAGAGGTGCCTACATAAGGATCTCACTTTCTTCATTCTATATGCAAGTATTCTCAGTTTGTGTTCACTCTCTTCTTTCCTTTCAGTTTTCCAACATGGTATCAGAGCCATTTGATCCCCCTTGATCCCATTTCTGCCACATCATCATCTTCTTCTCCATCTTCTTCTTGACCATCTCTTCCTCTTCTTCCCAAATCTTGCTTAAGCCTATTCTCCTCCGTTTCTCTGCCATTCTCCATGCCCTTCCTGTTGGAGATATATCTCAAAGGGGAAAACCCTTGGCTGCAACAAATTGAAGTTTCATTGCCTCTGCTCGACGACATTGCACGAAAATCAATGACTATCCTTCCTATGTTTTCTTTGAGACTACTCCATGCTTCTCTAATTCCTTTCAGAGGGAGCTTCTCCATACCTTGAGCTATCCTATGCTGAAATTGGAGCAGCAATGGCTGCATATTCAAGCTGAAAATAGAGAAAAACCAGTCGAAAATGAAGAGGCAAGCTATGGTGCTCTGACGTAGATTTGCACCCCTTCTCCTCAATGGACCTTTTGTGGTAAATAAGCCTTCTTTTGCCTTAGAAATCCCCTTTTTCTTTTCTTTGGAGAGTGAGATACAAGCCCTCCAAGTTCAGTCCTTTGTTTTTGATAGTTTTGATAAGTTTTTGAAAATGATGCTACACAAGATGCTACTTTAGCATTTCTGAGTTTTTGAAGTTTTCAATAGAATCAGTACAATTGTGGCTTCAGCTTTGCTTTGAGTTGCTATACCTGGTTTTGATTGAAAAGCTTTCATTTAGCCACCTCTGTGAAGCATATAAGTGAAAGCATCATTGATTGAAATTTGGTCACAAGACTTTGCTACATTAAATGCTTATATTCTGAAGCTTTTCAGTTGTTATTCTAGCCTTGTAAGAGAGAAGACACTGCCCAATACCTGGGTTAGACCCTCTCATGGCTTGCTTATGCAAAATATGTGAAAAGCCTAAACATAAAGCAATGCCTTGTTATGCTACAAAGGAAGAAAATGCCAACATGGCTTCCTTGTTGAAGATTGCCAAGATAATGGTTGCCAAAAAGGAAGCAACTTCAAAGACAGAAAATGCCAATCTACTTTCAGTTGATGTGCCTCCACAAGATGAGGCATCCTTTGAAGATCATGCTTTTTAAATCGTCTCTATGTATGCTCCAGATCTCTCTTTTTATGTTGAGTCAAGGTACTCAGCCTAGATAGTCCTCCAAAATGAATGAAATAAACTATTGTGTTTTGTGTGTTTTGTAAATACCTCTAGTCACCTTATGATGTAGGCCATGTGTATGTTTTTTTTTGTTTTTGAAGTGTTTGTTTTCGATATGATCTTCCAAAGGCTCCAAGATTCATGTTTGTTGCATAAGAAGGGTTCGTGTCTATGCCTTTTTGTTCCATGGTACCTCTTGCAGACATTGTGTGCATGTAGATGCAGGGGAGATAACCATTGGAAGGTCTTTTTATATCCCTTTTGTTTACGTTACACCCATGGGAACCCTTGCTAGCTTGAGATCCTAGCCATTGATAGATCCATGACCACCATGAGATGGCATGAGACACCTTGTGCTAGCTGTATCCTTGACATAGCCTGAGGCATTCCCTTGAGGGGGGGTTTGTTGGGATATATCAAGGTGTATGCCTCTGGCACACCTTGGTTTCTATGTGTGAGTGCTAAAGGCATAGTTAGGTGCCCATAAGCACAGTTAGGTGGTGGTAGAAGCCACATAGGATAATTGAGAGAATCTAGGAGTAGATTGAGGAGATGATTGTGGAGCTCTGAAGTCATCAGTGATGTCAGTGAGCATGTAAGAGGTGCCTACATAAGGACCTCACTCTTCTTCATTCTATATGCAAGTATTCTGAGTTTGTGTTCACTCTCTTCTTTCCTTTCAGTTTTCCAACACTAACCACATATTGAACTTTAATACATAGTTTGAAGAGTTGAATGATAGGTAGATCATATTCAGATAAGTATTTTATTATTATTTTGTATAGTTATTGCTCATAGATACAAAGGGTTACCACCTGTTGAGTGTATCCCTTCATATCCACACATGGATATGTATCAGAATCATAATAAGGATGTGTGGGGTTGTTGTTGGAATGATAGTTTTAGCTATTGCTGTAAGCATGTATATTCTCCTAAATTATGAAGATGTCTATTACCGTTGATCCCATGTTCATTGATCTTTTCTTTTGTAATTCAATAGTTCAAGTTTCTAAATTATGTTTCAAATGTTGATGTTTTATGCAATCTGCAGTGCCATATCATAGCATTGTAGATCTAGTGCAATATTACAAGATGCTCATAAGTTGTCTGTCAGTAGTTTCTTTGTTTTTAGAGTGATGAGAGTGGTAGACATTATATATGGAACACTTTTACAGTGTTCCATATGAACCCCAAAACACTGGCGATCTTGCTATTCATGTACCCTGCCAAAATTCCAAGACTAAAATTGCCAAGAAGATTGATGTTCTGTGTAGAAAATGAGGGCTAGCAATTCTAGGGCAAAATCATTTTGCTTACAGGATTGGTGAAGATTTAGTGTTGTTTGATAGAAGAAGCATTCGCAAAGCATATTTGATAGTATGGATAGAATGGAAAGCAATAGGAAATGGTTTGCATGTTAGATTTATGGATCAGTTAGGATCCACCACTTCACGTATGCAATTGCGATAGCGGCACTTGTAGGAGCGGGATGCAGATCTGTAAGTCATTGAACCATTAGTAAATGCAAAAGAACCCTCAGGGGTGGATGGAAAGGTCCGAATGGCATCTCAGGATGGTGTTGGCATGGCTCTATCGGGAGAATTGTTGTAGCATGATCTATTCTTCATAATCAAAACTACCGCATTGGCTCAGTGGCAGACAAAGCATCTACCACGGTATGACCTGCTTCAAGTCGGAGGGACTGGGAAAAAGAATCCATCCATAGAACTTAAAGACGAGGATGCCATTAGTAGCATAACAATTGGAACACTAGCTAAAGAACTAGCAAAAAAATCTAATGAGGACCAATAGTTTAGTAGTACCCACAATAGCCCATGGTATCCAAATCTAGCGACACCTCAAGGGACAGCTAAAAAAATTATGTTCCAAGAAGCACTAGACTGGGCCAAATAGAGGTGTAAGGAGAGGGTGGCACAATTTCAAACATTTTCTTATCTTTGTTCATTTTGTGTACCAGTTTTTAAAGAGACTTTTTAAAGAGACTTTAATGAACCAAGAGTGGTTTCAATGGTGAATTTGGATCAAATTGCACTATGAGTACGTCAAATTTTAGATTTTGGGGGGCTAATGTGTTGAGTATGCAATGTTGCACATTTCCCTCTTTACAACATGTGAAATGGGAAAATGCCTTTGGGATTAAACTTGAAGATTTTCCTAGCTTGATCAAAAGGGTAATGTTGCCGTGTAGTTGAGGTGGTAGGGTATATGCCACGTGATAGGCTTTTGACTATTACTGATGTGTCATGTGAAAAATGGCCACATGTGATAGGTTTTTGACTATTACTAATGTTCCACATGACAAATAGCCACACAAACTATTGATGGTCTATTGGCTACCACGTGTTACTAGGCTATAGTCCTTGCCACTAGTTTAGATCAATAGATTAGTCCTCAAGACACAAAAACAATGGCCATAGTGCATACTGCTTGGTTTTAGTTTTATCACCCACCACTTCAAATCAATAGATCATTCTTCAACATGAAGACATACATGCATTAGTGCAGGCATGCACCAATGTAGCAGACATTTTCAGGTTTGGAAATAGATCAACTTGGGGAACCTCAACATTCCAATGTGCATTTATGAACGTAGTATACATTATGTACTTGGACACAGATTAGTGGTTGGATATAGGGCTTCATTTCTATCGAATAGTATCATTCAATAGCTCACATGCCTCAAGGACAATTTAAACAACTTTTGTTCATTCTTACTATCAGCTCCTTAATGAGCCTATGATAATGCATTTGATGTTGATAGATGTCCAAACATGTACATAGTAGACAATCTTCATCTGATAATAGTTAAGCATAAAGGTTTGATAGTCTATCTACTTGCATCTGATGTTGATAGATGTCTAGGCATGTACATAGTAGACAATCTTCATCTCATGATAGTCAAGCATAAAGGTTTGATAGTATGTCTACTTGCGAAGCATAGTGTCAAAATTGCTTCTTTAGCCCCTACTTTTATGCAACACCTAGATCACTCTATCCATAACAACTATACAATCTTCTATGGCCTTGCATCATATGATAGATATTACTCTACTATATCATACCTTAGATAGTGCTGTCAAGTCTTTTGTGTTGTGGTAACACCCTTGTTCCTCACAACCTTCTAGATTACATCATCTCACCTACACCAATTAGCTTCACATCAAGATGCATATTCTATAGAGTTGCTTCATTCACAATCATCATTAGTGACATGACATACCTACATTCAACATGTTCAGTCATACATGCAATCGTTCATGTAGTCATTGATTGATCAACCATCCGGGAGGAATACTTCTTTCTTCTTTTGGCCCATTTTTTTAGTGTTGTTTCCAAAGATGAAATATGATCTACAACTAAAGAGAGGTAATTGAAGGCTATACAAGACAGACAAGAGGACTTCCCTCTTTTGGCATACTGCCTTCTTACCATTTACCTATTTTTTGGATTTTGTTCCCAAAAGGAAAGGACAATCTCCAACTTAAGATGGGGAATTAAAGGTTAAGTTTTACAAGATATACACAATGTAGACTTCCACTATATAGTCACTATGCTCAACATGCACATACTAAGTCTAATAATTTTAATTTTTCTTTCCAATACTGGTTGCATCATATTCTCCCAAAACTCAAACAATATATCTTGTACATGCACCCTCTACTTATGTAGTGCAATTTAAGAGGAGGTGTTAAGTATAGTGTACATTGCACTATTCTAGAGAGGATTTTAAGGGCATGGGACAATACCTAACCCTAACTTTAAGGGGTAAAGATGTATATATTCATCATCATGTTCAGTACAAAATAATGTAAAATAAGTCATCTCCTATGTACTCCACTCTTTCTCCCCCCAATCCTCCAACAAACCTCTAATTCTCAATCTTGGAGACCCTAATCCCAAATCGTATACCTCTAGTATATAATCATATAACTAGATGTTTGAAGGCTCTTGGAAAGGGAATCAATTGACACTTGACACTAGAATAGAAGTAAAAGAATAGAATACTTTATGCTTTACATTGAAGATTTTGCTATTGAAGATCACTTTGAGTACAACGTTTCCTACCTAAGCAAGGTTTATGATGTGAAGATATGAAAATAAGTTACTCTAACTTGTGAATGGAAATTAATCTCGTTTAAATTGTATTTTTCTATATTAGAATTTGAAAAGGATGCACACACACACACACACATACACAAAATAACTCTCTCCACGCCTCTGTGTGTGTGTACGCACGTGCATACATGTGTGAGTGTGAGTGTGTGTGTCATAAGTGCATGCCTTTGTGTGTGTGTGTGTGTGTGTGTGTGTGTGTTTGTGCATGCATGCACGAATGTGCATGTATGCTTGTACGTGTGCATCTACATGTGCATGTGCATGCCCCATGCATGTGTGGGTGTGTGCGTGCATGTATGCACATCCATTTGCAAGTGTGTGTGCATGCATACGCATGCACACACACAAAGAGAGAGAGAGAGAGAGAGAGAGTACCTCATGATTACTACAAAGTATTGAGAAGTACACTGTATCAAAGGCTACATAATGCTCATTTGAGTATAATTCACCATAAGTATTCACTTCTGCAGATGCATCTCGTGAGAGTCCACGTAGGTTGTTCTTATCAAAGTGGAATCTTGCCTACAATAGAAATTTTTTCTTTAGAGTAATATTTAAATAAAATTCTTATTGAAACTTTGAATCGTATTGTACATTTTTCATTATTTCTTGTATGGCTCTCTCTCTCTCTCTCTCTCTCTCTCTCTCTCTCTCTCTCTCTCTCTCTCTCTCTCTCTCTCCCCCTCTCTCTCTCCCTCCCTCCCTCCCCCCCCCTTTCTCTCTCTCTCTCTCTCTCTCTCTCTCTCTCTACACATATGTACTCATCCATGTAGATGAATGCATGCACGTGCACAATGTCATGCATGCACACACACACACACACACACAATAATTTTGATTAGTAAATGTACCTCACACACACACAAACACTTATTTCTTTACACACACACACACACACATGCATACTTTCCCAACTATGAGTTATTCTTTTATGTACACCTCGTGAAATCTCCCTTTACACTCTCTTTTTAACCACCCCACACACCAAGCACACTAATCCTCCCATACCTCCACTAGTCACTTCTCAACCCATGCACTCATCTGCTCCTTACTCCACTTGTGATGTAAATTGTTTTTTAAATTATCTCAGAATCCATATGGTTTTCTATATTCCTCAGTAAAGTGATAACAACCAAGCGGGGGAAAATAGGAATTACCTGTCTACCCAAACATAACTATGTTGTTCTAATACCTAGTTTGTTTGGATGGTGGTAGATAAGTGGACCCTAACCTCAAAAGCTGACTGAGGATTGGTCATCTTTTTTCAAATTTTTGTTTTTCAAACTTATACTATTAAAAATTATTCATTTTTGTGGAGATTTTGCAAACTCTCATTGTTGCATTTTTCAAGTTAGATGTCTTAAACGTTTTTCCTTTATAAGTTCCCCTTTTTTAATTTTTTATCCAATTGATGGAATTAATTGTATGGCTCAATTATTAATGGGAATTTTTAATCCAAAAACACACACAATTTTTCTTTTATTACTTTTTATAAATGTTATTTTAAAAATAATCATAGATTAGGAATAATTGTAGCATAGTAACACAAACTGGACATAAGCTATGTTTGAGATTAAAGAAAAGAATAGATGACTTCACAAGTGATTACTAGTTGAAACAGGAAGAGAAACTCACAAAATTGAAGACCCAAACACAATATATTTACTGTTGGAAAATAGATTGACCTCCATGCATCCCTACAAGGCTTGTTGTGGAGGTCTTATGAGCAATAATGACTATAATAGATGTCAACTCCTAGACACTATGCTCGGACAAGAGATGGAGCCAAATTGACTCAAGTAATACATAAAATGATGACTCACTGTCATTGCTAGTCTATCTAATTGTATGCTGTAACACATACAGCTTACAACACAAAAAAAGACGTCCACATGAGACTATAAAGAAAGACGACACATGCTAAGAAGACCTATAGTTCACCTCTGACAGATACAACACAAAGTTGCATGCAACAAGTACACGTACAACTTCCAAAATTTATAGAGATCCTAAGTTTTCATGCTTGCCATGAGCCTCTAGCATAGCTACCCAATCACTAGCCATCTCCACATTCTCTCTCATGAGGTGCCAAAAGACCCAAATAACTAGCTATGAATTCAGGACAGAGAAGTGTTGCTATGACTCACAGCCTAAAACCACCTTATCAAGACCACGTCCTATTGGCAACTCCATGCATGCCAAGTGTCCATAGTTTTCTCCACTCTACAACCTTAGACCATCACGACCCTAGTAGGTATAACCATTGCTAATAGACCCCCTTAAATCAAGTAGAGGAGGATTAACTAGAAAACCAAAAACACCACTACTACCAAGCTAAAACTATAAGCCAAAATTGAATCATAATGCTACGAGCTAAAAGGCATAATCACTATTGGGATAGCCACCATCCTCTAAGTCTATAACATTACCTTCATTCATGAACCCGGCCAATTCTTTTGTGTCTTTGTCTTTGATTATGCATGCCTTGGAGTTGATCCCATGCTTATCAACATAGGCCTTCTTGTAGTAGTGCTTACCTTCATGGCCTTCTTTGCCACAATATTTGTAGATGACCATGGGCTTCTTTTCTTTTGCAGCAAATGCCTACTCACCATTGTTTATCTACTACATCTCTAACAATGCCAACTAGGCAAGCCACATCATCAGTTGCCACCTCAGCAAGTGCCCCATCAACACTAGTACCTCAACTACCATGTGATCATGCCACATCACCCCTCCCACATCATCATTGACATGTGTCACATAGTGTCACATAGGCATAGCTTGTCTCTACATGTACACACCATTGCCACCTCACACATAGCTTGTCTCTACATTTGCACACCGTTGCCAAGAATTTTTTCTGCATATGAACATAGTTGCCACATCATTTTTTCTCCTTTTTGCCCCTCCACCTAGATCAAGTCATATCTCTTGATCCAAGAAGCCTTTGTCGGTGCTCTAAAAAGGAAAATTGCTTGATTTTTCATGTTGTGCATGCTTGTCACATCATGCATACATTTTTATGCTTGAATCACATGATTTTTAGCATTGGCACAAAATCATTCTCTCACACACATTGAAGCCACTTCAATGCATCTGACCCCACACCTAAAAGGTGTTGAGATATCGAGCTCCACTCATGATATGTCAGGGTGACCATTGTGCATTTATGTCACTGACTTGTTAGCTGCAGATGCGGTTGGTACACCGCCCATGAATAATAGCTAGATGACAGCTATCTTTATGTACTCTAGTTAGTGACTCAGTTAGTATGCCACCTAGGTTAGCTGAGTTTGGTTTGAGACCCACATGTAGGGTTCACCTATTCCTTTTGTACTTAGAGAGAGTTCTTTTGGCTTTCACACCTAAGAATAGGAAAACTATTCTCAACCTCCACCTTTGTGTGTATTCCCCATTGTGTACGTGAGAAAGCTGCAAGTGAGACTCCTTACTTCTCTCCCACTCTCTTCACATGGTATCAGAGCTCGGTTCGTGGTAAGGAGCTCAAGAAAGCAAACCAAGTTCACCGTGTCTGGTAAGAGGATCAGTGTTGCTTTCCTTTTTCAAGTTTGGGAGCAAATCTCTACAGGTACCACAACTGAAAAGTGCAAGAGTGCACTGTCTCAGATTGGGACATCCTTTATGGTGTGGCGAGAGGGCAGTACATGCTGCGGGCAAGGGCAAAGCCCTTGGTGACATTATTTTTTTGATTTGAGGCCATTTTGGGGCTCGTTTTGGTGGCAGAAGTTTTCAGCAAGCACTCAAAAAAGTGCCCTATTTTTGCTATGCACCACTGTTCTGTAGGTCGGTGAAAAGTTGCTGTAGAAATTGCATCGTATGCCTGTGCACAAAGATATTGGGAGTGACAGAATCATTTTTATTTCCTGTTCATGCAAAATAGTCAATAGAAAGTGGCTGTGTGGTCAAATACCACTTTCATCAGTTTTGTAGATTTGCCCTTGTGAGGTAGAAGTTGTGTTTTTTGCAGTAACCGAATATTTTTACAGTTTCCTGTAATGGCGTTTGATGGTCTTTCATAGATAGTCACTGAAAAGCTTGACAAGAACAACTTCCAAGCATGGAAGTTTAGAATGACGAATTTCCTTAAGGGAAAAGGCTATTGGGAGTTCATTACTAGAGTTGAACAAGAACCAATTATTCCTAATGTTCCCATCAATAGGAGTTGCAGGCATTTAAAGGCTAGCATGAGAGAGAAAGAAAAGTTATGTACTGGCTGTCTATCAGTATTTTAGATTCTATGATTGTGCATATTCATGATGCAAGTGTTGAGATATCGAGCTCCACTCGCGATATGCCAGGGTGACTGTTGTGCATTTATGTCACCGACTTGTTAGCTGGAGATGCGGTTGGTACACCGCCCACGAATAATAGCTGGATGACAGCTATCCTTATCTACACTAGTTCGTGGCTCAGTTAGTATGCCACCTTAGTTAGTTGAGTTTGGTTTGAGACCCACATATAGGGTTCTTCTATTTCTTTGTACTAGAGTTCTTTTGGCTTTCACAACTAAGAAGAGGAAAATTGTTTTCAGCCTCCACCTTTGTGTGTATTCCCCCAATTGTTCATGTGAGAAAGCCGCAAGTGAGATTCCTTCCCTCTCTCCCACAATCTTCACATGGTATCAGAGCCTTGTTCGTGGTAAGGAGCTCAAGAAAGCAAGCCAAGTTCGTGGTGTCCTGGTAAGAGGACCAGTGTTGCTTTCCTATTTCGAGTTTGGGAGCAAATCTCTGCAGGTAGCACAGCCAGAAGTGCAGGAGTGCACTGTTTCAGATTGAGACGCCCTTCGCGGTGTGGCGAGAGCGCAGTATATGCTGCGGGATAGGGCAAATCCATCAGTGAATTTATTTTTCTGATTTGAGGCCTTTTCGGGGCCCGTTTTGAAGGCGGAAGTTCTTCGCAGGCACTCAGAAAAAGGCCCTGTTTTTTGCTGTGCGACCACTGCGCGGCTAGTCGGTGGAAGGTGCCACAGAAATTGCATCGTATGCCTGTGTGCAGAGATATTGGGAGTTGCAGATTCATGCTTGTTGCCTGTTGATGCAAAATCGTCACTAAAAAGTGACTGTGTGGTGAAATACCACTTTCGTCAGTTTTGCAGATCTGCCCGTGTGAGGCAAAAGCTGTGTTTTTTGCAGTGACAGAATATTTTGCAGTGTTCTGTAATGGCATCTGATTCTCTTTCACAAATTGTCACTGAAAAGCTTGACAAGAACAACTTCCAGGCATGGAAGTTTAGAATGACGAATTTCTTGATGGGAAAAGGCTATTGGGAATTCATTACAGGAAATGAAGAAGAACCTGTTCTTCCTAATGTTCCCAGTCAACAGGAAATGCAGGCATTCAAAGGATGGCATGAGAGAGCCAGGAAAGTTATGTACTGGCTGTCTATCAGTATTTCGGACTCCATGATTGTGCATATTCAGGATGCAAATATGCCAAAGGAGGCATGGGATACTTTGGCAAAAATGTATAGCACAAATACGCAAGCCAGGAAAATGCAACTCAAACAGGAGTTGCACAATGTGCACAGAGAAAATTTGAGCATAAATGACTACCACATGAAAGTGAAGAAAATTGCAGATGCACTTGCCTCCATTGGGTCGCCAGTGGATGATGACGATTTGGTTTCTGTGACCTTGAATGGTCTAGGAAAGGATTATGCACAGTTCCGGACATCCATTGCCATCCGTGAAAAATTTCCTGATTTTGAGGAGCTGATTGCTCTTCTAATTTCTGAAGAGCAGAGAAATGGGGGTGCATCTTCTTCAGCAGGAACTTCAAAAGAAACTGTCTTCTACTCAAATCTTCTACTCAAATGCTGGCAGAGGTAGAGGCAGAGGTAGAGGAGGCCGATCTACAGGCCGTGGTAGAAATCAGAATATGCAGCAAATGCAAGAAAACCAGTCCTATGCAGGAGGACGTGGTAACTCTAGAGGCAGGGGGAGCCAAAGAGGCCGTGGTGGATGGCAGAGAAGCCAAAATGCAAACAGCAATGTTGAATGCTACTATTGTGGCAAAATGGGTCATATGGCTAAGGACTGCTACAAAAAGCAGAATGACATTATGAATGGAAAATTGCAGCAAGGCAATTATGCATCTTCTAGCAGGCAGGCTGATGACAGAAATGAGCATCTATTTATGGTGCAGCATATGACCAATTCTGTGACAAGTGCAGAAGAACAAAATGATGTGTGGTATGTTGACTCAGGTGCGTCAAACCACATGACAGGTCATGCAGAATGGATGCAAGATGCAAGGAAAATGGAAAAGCCAGGATTTGTGGAGACTGGTGATGATACTGCACATCCTATTGTGCAGATTGGCAAAATTCCTTTGTCTATGCAGGATGGGAAAAAGAAATACTTATCTGATGTATTTCATGTCCCAAACATCACCAAGAACCTGGTTTCTGTTGGTCAGATGGTTGAGCAGGGCTTGCAGGTTAGATTTAATCCTCATGGATGCTTTGTTGAGGATATGAAAAATAATGGTCGCTTGATAGCAAAAGGAAAGAAGAAGGGCAGGATGTTTACGTTGGATGCGGACATGCCTGAATTGAGTGCAGCAATGTTTGCACATGGGACCGGTGTAGTTGCAGATATTGATATCTGGCACAAACGCATTGGTCATGTTAATATACAGCGACTTAAATCAATGCAAGCCCAAAATATTGTTGCAGGATTGCCTAAATTCAAGGTTGCAGAAATGCACAAGGTTTGTGAAGCCTGTCAATTTGGGAAACAGGCAAGGAAACCTTTTCCTAGGCATGTTCAAGAGAGTAAAAAGACATTGGAATTAATCCACTCTGATGTGTGGACTACGAAAGCTGCATCTATAGGAGGCTGTCACTATTTTGTCACATTTATTGATGACTTCAGTAGAAAACTGTGGGTGTATTTTATGAAAAAGAAAAGTGAAGTGTTTGGGCACTTCAAAGCTTTCAAAGCTATGGTGGAAAAAGAAACAGGCCTGCAAATAAAATGCCTAAGGTCAGATGGAGGGGGAGAGTACCTCTCAAATGAGTTTGCAAGGTTCTTGCAGGAGCATGGTATAAAGCAGCAATATTCATGCAGTCATACCCCACAGCAAAATGGAATTGCAGAAAGAAAAAACAGGCATATTGGAGAGGTATCTTGGGCTATGCTAAATGAAAAAGATCTACCAGACTATTATTGGGCTGAGGCAGTTGCTACAGCAGTCTATATAATGAACAGGACTCCCACTGCAGCAATACATGGCATGACGCCAGAGAAGATGTATACTGGTAGGAAACCAGATATTTCTCATTTGAAGATTTTTGGTTGCATTGCCTATGTCCATGTGCCAGATGAGTTGAGGTCCAAGTTGGATCCAAAAGCTGAGAAGTGCGTCTTTATTGGTTATTCTCTGCAGCAGAAAGGGTATAGATGCTATAACCCTTCTACACGTAAGTTCACAGTGGGCAGAGATGTTGTTTTTGATGAGATGAGCAGCTGGTATAAACCAGTAAATGTGATGATTGATGTAGATGCACAAAGTGGTAATGCTACACAGAATGCACAACAGCAATCACAAAATATCAGTGGACCTGGAGAGTCCTCTACCAGTGGTTCACATACTTCGCCATGGACAGGTAGATTGAGATCAGGAGAATCCCCTCAAAGCAATGCAGAGAGTGGTACGCAGGTATCACGAAAAGGAAAAGAGAAGGTAGATCAGCCCATGTTTGATGTGAATGCAGGTCACTCTTATGTGGATGGTGAATCCAGTGGCTCAAAACAGAGCATTGATGATGAGTTGGGTATTCCTTCTGTTGTTACACCTGGAGTAAGGAAGACCAGGGATGTTTTGAGAGCACCTGGAAGTGAGCCTATTTTGCGCAGGTCTACCAGGGTTAGGTATCCTGTGGATAGGCTGAAATATGATGGATTTACAGCCATTCACTATGCCTATATGGTCAAAGTGATACAGAAACCAGAACCCACTTCTTTTGAGCAAGCCATGGGAAATGAAAAATGGTAGAAAGCCATGGATGAAGAAATGGATGCCTTGGATGCTAATGCTACATGGGAATTGGTGCCTTTGCCTAAAGGCAAGAATGCAATTGGCTATAAGTGGGTTTATAAGATCAAGCACAATGCAGATGGTTCTGTGAATAGATACAAGGCAAGATTAGTTGTCAAGGGGTATGCACAGACATATGGCATTGATTATGAAGAAACTTTCAGCCCGGTTGCAAGGATGGCAACCGTAAGAGCAGCCATTGCTATGGCTGCATCAAAGGGATGGTCTTTACATCAGATGGATGTAAAGAATGCCTTCTTGCATGGTGATTTGCAAGAAGAGGTCTTTATGGAGCAGCCAGCAGGTTATGTTCATGCTATTCATCCTGAGTTTGTTTGCAGGTTGAAGAAAGCCTTGTATGGCTTGAAGCAAGCACCTAGAGCATGGTCTGAAAAGATAGAATATATCTTGTCACTATTGGCTTTCAGATTTCCAAGGCAGATTTCTCACTCTATGTGAGAAAAACAGAGAAAGGGATTATGCTGCTGGTCATTTATGTTGATGATTTGATCATCACAGGTGATAGTGATGAAGACATCCTTCATGTGAAAATGCTATTGAGGCAGAAGTTTGAGATGAAGGATTTGGGAGAGCTACGTTATTTCTTGGGCATTGAGGTGATTAGATCACCAAGTGGGATACAGCTCTAGTATGGATTGGACATGCTGTCCAAATATGGGATGACAGGCTGTAAGCCTATTTCAGTTCCTTTGGAGCAGAATGTGAAGCTGAGCGCAGATGCAGGTGAGCTTCTGGAGGACCCTACTATGTACAGACGCATAGTAGGAAGTTTGATTTACATGACTATTACCAGGCTAGATTTAAGCTATGCTGTTGGGTTGGTAAGTCAGTTTATACAGGCTCCAAGGAAACCGCATTTGGATGCGGCTAGACGCATACTCAAGTATGTGAAGTCCACATTGCAGTATGGACTATTTTATGAGGCTGGGGTTCAAATACAGTTGCATGGATACACTGATGCTGATTGGGCTGGTAGCATTTCAGATAGACGATCTTTCAGTGGATATGTGTTCTCTTTTGGGAGTGCTGCAGTCACTTGGAGCAGTAAGAAACAGCCTACAGTTGCCTTGTCGAGCACAGAGGCTAAGTACAAGGGTGCAGCAATGGCTGCATGTGAGGTAGCTTGGTTGCATAAGCTACTCTATGATATGCATCAGTTGGGCCGGTTGTCATTTATTGTGACAACATGAGTAGTATACATTTGGCAAAGAACCCAGTCTTTCATGCTAGAACAAAGCACATTGAGGTGCATTATCACTATGTGCAGGAGAAGGTTTTACTAGGTCTTATTGATCTAGTTTATGTCAGCACAGAGGATCAGGTAGCTGACATATTCACGAAAGCATTGGGCGCAGAGAAGCTGTGCAAGTTCAGAGACCTGCTTGGTGTGCAGGATTTGGGATTGAGCTCGAGGGGGAGTGTTGAGATATCGAGCTCCACTCGCGATATGCCAGGGTGACTGTTGTGCATTTATGTCACCGACTTGTTAGCTGGAGATGCAGTTGGTACACCGCCCACGAATAATAGCTGGATGACAGCTATCCTTATCTACACTAGTTCGTGGCTCAATTAGTATGCCACCTTAGTTAGTTGAGTTTGGTTTGAGACCCACATATAGGGTTCTTCTATTTCTTTGTACTAGAGTTCTTTTGGCTTTCACAACTAAGAA
The DNA here is from genome assembly GCF_047967505.1 of Dipteris shenzhenensis. Taxonomy (NCBI): domain Eukaryota; kingdom Viridiplantae; phylum Streptophyta; class Polypodiopsida; order Gleicheniales; family Dipteridaceae; genus Dipteris; species Dipteris shenzhenensis. Next base: position 49,128,983 of record NC_141606.1, read on the forward strand.
GAGGAAAACTATTTTCAGCCTCCACCTTTGTGTGTATTCCCCCAATTGTTCATGTGAGAAAGCCGCAAGTGAGACTCCTTCCCTCTCTCCCACAATCTTCACAGCAAGAACGCTGAAGGACGTGTGGGATACTTGGACAAAAATGTATAGCACAAATATGCAAGCCAAGAAAATGTAGCTCAAGCAGGAGTTGCATAATGTGTAGAGAGAAAATATGAGCATCAATGGGTCGCCAGTGGAAGATGATGATTTAGTTTCTGTAACCTTGAATGATCTAGGAAAGGATTGTGCATATTCTGGACATCCATTGCCGTACGTGAAAAATTTCATGATTTTGAGGAGTTGATTGCTCTTCTAATTTCTGAAGAGCAAAGAAATGGTGGTGCATCTTCTTCAGCAGGGACTTCAAAAGAAACTCTCTTCTACTCAAATGTTGGAAGAGGTAGAGGCAGAGGTAGAGCAGGCTGATCTAGAGGCCGTGGCCAAAATCAAAATATGCAGCAAATTCAAGAAAACCAGTCCTATGGAGGAAGACATAGTAACTTTAGAGGTAGGGGGAGCCAAAGAGGTCATGGTTGATGGCAGAGAGGGGAAAATGCAAACAACAATGTTGAATGCTACTATTATGGTAAAATGGGTCATATGGTTAAAGACTACTATAAAAAGCTGAATGACATCATGACTGGAAAATTCCAACAAGGTAATTATGCATCCTCTAGTAGACAGGGTGATGATAGAAATGAGCATTTGTTTATGGTGCAACACATGACCAATTTTGTGACAAGTACTAAAGAAAGCAATGATGTGTGGTACGTTGACTCAGGTGCATCAAACCACATGACAGGTCATGTAGAATGGATGCAGGAAGCAAGGAAAATGGAAAGACCAGGATTTGTGGAGATTGGTGATGATACTGCACATCCTACTATGCAGCTTGGTAAAATTCTTTATCTATGCAGGATGGGAAAAAGAAATACCTGTCTGATGTATTTCATGTCCTGAACATCACTTAGAACGTTGTTTCTGTTGGTCAAATGGTTGAGCAAGGCTTGCAGGTCAGATTTAATCCTCATGGATGCTTTGTTGAGGATATGAAAAATAAAGGTCACTTGATAGCAAAAGGGAAGAAGAAGGGCAGGATGCTTACATTGGATGCGGACATGCCTGAACTGAGTGCAGTAATGTTTGCACATGGGACCGGTGTAGTTGCAGATATTGATATCTAGCATAAACACATTGGTCAAGTTAATGTATTGCAACTTAAATTAATGCAGGCCCAAAGTATTGTTGTAGGATTGCGTAAGTTCAAGGTTGCAGAAATGCATAAGGTATGTGAAGCCTATCAATTTGGAAAACAGGCAAGGAAACCATTTCCTAGACATGTTCAAGAGAGTAAGAGGCCATTGGAATTAATTCACTATGATGTGTGGACTACTAAAGCTGCATCTATTGGAGGCTATCATTATTTTGTCACTTTTATTGATGACTATAGCAGAAAAGTTTGGGTGTATTTTATGAAAAAGAAAAGTGAAGTGTTTGGGCATTTCAAAGCTTTTAAAGCTATGGTTGAAAAAGAAACAGGCCTGCAAATAAAATGCCTAAGGTCTGATGGAGGGGGAGAGTACCTCTCAAATGAGTTTGCAAGGTTCCTACAGGAGCATGGCATAAAGCAGCAATATTCATGCAGTCATACCCCACAGCAAAATGGACTTGCAGAAAGGAAAAACAGGCATATTGGAGAGGTATCTCGTGCGATGCTCAATGAAAAAGACTTGCCAGATTATTATTGGGCTGAAGCAGTTGCTACAGTAGTCTACATAATGAACAAGAGTCCCACTGCAACAATACATGGCATGACACCAAAGGAGAGGTATACTGGTAGGAAACCAGATATTTCTCATTTGAATGTTTTTGGTTGCATTGCCTATGTTCATGTGCTAGATGAGTTGAGATCCAAGTTGGATCCAAAATCTTTATTGGTTATTCTCTATAGCAGAAAGGGTATAGATGCTATAACCCTTCTACTTGTAACTTTACAGTGAGCAAAGATGTTGTTTCTGATGAGATGAGCAGCTGGTATAAGCCAGTATATGTGATTGATGATGTAGATGCACAAAATGGTAATGTTGCAGAGAATTCACATCAACAGTCACAAAATATTAGTGGACTTGTAGTGTCCTCTAGCAGTGGTTCACATACTTCGCCATGGATAGGCAGATTGAGAATAGGAGGATCTCCTCACAGCAATGTAGATAGTGGTATGCAAGTGTCATGAAAAGGAAAAGAGGAAGTAGATCAGCACATGGTTGATCTGAATGCAGGTCATTCTTATATGGATGGTGAATCCAGTGGCTCAGAGACTTGGTGATGAGTTGGGTATTCCTTCTATTATTACATCTGGAGTAAGGAAGACAAGGGACGTTTTGAGAGCACCTAGTAGGAAGCCTATTTTCCGCAGGTCTATTAGAGTTAAGTATCCTGTTGGGAATTGTTGCCTTTGCCTAAAGACAAGAATGCAATTGGTTGAAAGTGGGTTTATAAGGTGAAGCACAATGTAGATGGTTCTGTGAATAGATACAAGGCAAGATTAGTTGTCAAGGGGTATGCACAGACATATGGCATTTATTATAAAGAAATATTCAGTCCGGTTGCAAGGATGGCAACCGTAAGAGGAGTCATTGCTATGGCTGCAGCAAAGGGATGGTCTTTACATAAAATGGATGTAAAGAATGCTTTCTTGCATGGTGATTTACAAGAAGAGGTCTATATGAAGCAGCCACCAAGTTATATTCATGTTGTTCATTTTGAGTTTGCACGTTGAAGAAAGCCTTGTATGGCTTGAAGCCTAAGCACCCAGAGCATGGTCTGACAAGATAGGACAGTATCTTGTCACTATTTTCTTTTAGATTTCCAAGGTAGAAGATTTCTCACTATGTGAAAAATAGAGAAAGGCATTATGCTGCTTGTAATTTATTTGATGATTTGATCATCACAAGTGATAGTGATGAAGATATCCTTCATTTGAAAATGCTATTGAAGCAAAAGTTTGAGATAAAGGATTTGGGAGAGCTGCGTCACTTCTTGGGCATTGAAGTGATTAGATCCACAAGTGGGATATGGCTCTTGCAGAGGGAGTATGGATTGGACATGCTGTCCAAATATGGGATCACAAGTTGTAAGCCTATTTCAGTTCCTTTGGAGCAGAATTTGATGTTGAGCGCAAATGTAGGTGAGCTTCTGGAAGACCCTACTATGTATAGACACATAGTAGAAAGTTTGATTTATATGACTATTACCACCAGATTTGAGCTATGTTGTTGGGTTGGTAAGTCAGTTTATGTAGGCTCCAAGGAAATTGCATTTGGATGCGACTCGACGCATACTAAGGCATGTGAGGTCCACATTGCAGTATGGACTATTTTATGAGACTGGGGTTCAGATACAATTGCATGGATACAATGATGCTGATTTGGGCTGGTAGTATTTCTGATAGATGATCTACCAGTGGATATGTGTTCTCTTTTGGGAGTGCTACAGTCACTTGGAGCACCAAGAAACAACCTATAGCTGCCTTGTCAAGCACAGAGGCTGAGTAAAGGGGTGCAGCAATGGCTGCATGTGAGGTAGCTTGGTTGCATTAGCTGCTTTATGATATGCATGAGTCTACAGATGGGCCAGTTGTCATTTATTGTGCCAACTTAGAGAGAGTTCTTTTGGCTCGCAACTAAGAAGAGGAAAACTGTTTTCAGCCTCCACCTTTGTGTGTATTCCCCATTGTGTATGTGAGAAAGCTGCAAGTGAGACTCCTTACTTCTCTCCCACTCTCTTCACAAAAGGAACAAGAGAAAAGAAAACTATTTGTTGCTTTTCATCACTCGCTGGTTGTTCTAGCTCTAGATTAGTGTAGATTAGTTTATCCATAGAGGAGACAACTCTAAAGCAGCCAATCAAAGCCATGCCCAAAAATTGTTAACGAGTTCTTACTTGTCACAGTCAGTCCCTATGCTCACATGTTGTTTCACATTACCACGTCCTGAAACCCGACCACCTACACATCAGCAAAGATTTTAGAGTATTTAAAGGTACATGAGATACTCAAAGCATCTAGTCTCACAGTGGCCACACACTCCACAATATTTACAGATGATGACCCTCATGCGGGCCGTTCGTCTCCATTTGGGTCTTCATTCTTGCTTCATAAATCACTTTAAATTGTGTAGGCAAGAAGTCTCTTTTAAAAAAGTACCTCCTATTGACTCACAAATAGCACAGGCAAGTGTGTCATCCACACTATAATGTAACTTTGGAATGTGGTGCACTTAGATCTCTTGGAACTCCCGACAGAGTTGAGTAGCATGCTGATGGTGTGAGGCTAAGGTTTCACTTCACACCTTCCCATCACCAATTACTTGTCAGCCCACAAGCAAGAATCCCCCTACACTTTGAGCTAGGTGATTCGATGATCCTTTGCCTTCTAGAAGGCAAAGATAAGGGCTCAATATTATGCTTGATTGCAAGTGTCAGCTACCACTATATTAGAATTCCATCCCATCCGGTGAGACTAAGGTCATGCCATCTCCTTTTGCTTTTGTTAAGGACTTGTAAGCACCAATTACCCATGCTAACATTAGATGAGAACCAAAATGCACACATCCCAAGTCTCCCAATAATCCATGATCATAAGAATGAAAGGTTGGGGAGAAGCCAAGACTTCGGCCAAGTGCTGGGGACCAAACAACCTCACTATTCTTTGCTGAAAGTTTACTTTATGCCCAAAAAATATTACAATATGCAATTCATGGTGGGAACAAAAGGATTTCGGGGTTGGAACATGTTAACCATACAAATGCATTTGTTACAAAGAAATTCAAAGAATCCTAGCTTCATGGCTTCTTAGGATAAAACCTCAATCTTCAAGTAATTCCCATTCGTTAACAAACTTTACTTATTGTACCACCTTGGATGATGCCATAGTTGTGCAACTCAGAGTGCTAAAATCAAGATTGACCCAATGTATGTGTAATACCTCAATCTTCTTTAGGTCCCAGGATAGCTCCCATCCATACTCTGTGCTTGCATGCCATGCAGTGCCTATGTGGGACTACCACCATGTCCTCAATGTGACCTCTGTGCGTATCGCCACATCACCATCAATCACCGCCACCATGTCACCCCTCTATGCATACTACCACATTGCCACCGACCACCCGTCACATCATTGCCACATCACCCCTCTATGCATATTGCCATGTGTACCACAGCCACATCGCCATGTCATTCGGCCACCTCTGCACTACATTAGCATATCCCCCTTGCTATCAAATCATCATCACCCTACCACATCAGCATTGCCCTACCACATCATCTCATTGAACCCAAAACCTCAAACTTGCAAAAAGAAAATTTTACCATTAGGGTAACCATAGATTCATGTAACGAGGTGGAAAACTGGTTATATTTTGATGCTTGGTCAAAAAGTTTCTAGGGTCTATAACTTTTGATATGTGGAATTTGGGGTGCTAAAAAAAGGAAAAATGCCTAATTTTATGTGCTCTTCATCAGCAGATTGTTGAAATCATGGAAAAGCATGACTGAAAAGGTACTATAGTTCAAGTCCATTTTGTATATTAAATTCAATTGATCATGGTAGTACACACAGAGGTTGCACTAAGGACATGGTGGTAGTGCCAGGTAGGCACGGCATGGAATGGCACAAAGAGTGAGGCAATGTCTTGAGAGATGTGAGGAGGCTTGTGGTAGTGCCATGTGGTAATGGATGCCACACAAAGCTACGTAGTGCTACAATAGAAACAATAATAGTTTAGGGACATTAGAGGCTAATGTAGGAGGCAGAGTAGGTGGAGGGAGTAGCGAGGGGTGGGAGATGGTTCAGAAAGAGAGAGGGGGGTATAGAGAGAGTAAGGGGGAAGGGAGAGGGAGCAAAAAAGGGGGGGGGTAAAGAGTGAGAAAGAAAGAAAGAAAGATGTAACATCTATGGAAGACCTCATGAGCCTATGGGACAAAGTACAAAGTACCCCAAAAGGATGATCTCATACAAGCCTTAGTGGGCTAGAGCATAGGTCACACTAAGGCCCTTACTGGGTTGGGTGCTAAGACTGCTAAACTGAAAAACTAAAAAATTGATAAGTTGATAGGTTAATAACCTTATAACTCTACAGAGCTCAATAGCTCGAGCAAAATCAGATATATAACCTACAAACTAGCAACTAGCAACTATCTGAGAGCTATAGCATGCTGAAATCTAAGACTCATGCTCGATAGCCAAAGCCCGGTACCATGGTAAGCTCGCTTATGAGTGGTGAAAATGTCTTGGATTTGCATCTATTTTCTCTTGCTTCCACATCACACTAATGGCAAAAGACAGTGCAAAGTCATAGCATGCACACTCAGCATATGACTCTTTTGAATTTTGTTCATCTTCGATTTGAAAGCAATCCTCTTTATCATCATTTGTTGATCCAAGTTCTTCTTGCTCCATTTGTCAAATGAAGAAAAGAGATCCTCTCCAAACTCTGAAAAAAGTATCTCTCTTGCCTGTACCTGCTCTGGAGGATCCTTGCGTGAACCATCCATCACCTCCCTACATCTGGCCCTCCAAATATGTCAAGCTGCAATGCTAGCCAGAATCTCCCAAGATGTTTCTACTAATGCATGAGCAGCTTTGAAGGAGTGAAAGGAACATCTTGGAGAGAGCATGACTCCATAGAGTGTCGTTGTATAATGAAGGATGAGTCTGAGTCATGTCCCTCAAAAAACACCTGAGGCCTAGTAAGAGATAACCATGCCACTGATCCGCAAGTCATGAAGAAAGGTGCTCTATGAAATATGCAAAGAATTCTAGCAACACTCTTCTAGATCATCCTTGCCTATCTGCACTCCCAAAGGCAATGCTAAACTGACTCAACTGCTACGTGGCATCGAGGACAAGTGGGGTCAGCCCCAAACCTAGATCTCCATAGGTTCACTGCAATCCCTATCAATAAAGTGGGATCATGCTAAGCCTAGTGTACATAAGATCAATGTAAAAACTACAAAGGCTCAAAGCATACAATGAAAAACATGAGGAGAGAGAAACCAAATAGGAAACATTCAATCTATTTCAATCTATATCATCAACAATACATAATAGGCTTCTTATATAGAGAGAGCCCTTTGTATAGTCAACACATGTCGGATCCTCTAATCCACATCTCTCTGGGTGCTTACATGGCTACTTTTAGGTGGTCATGTTTGATTTACAAGAATATGGGCTAAAGGTGGCAAGGATGTTGCTTCTCAATACATGTTATTTGTCATTTTGCTCATGTCTTGATGATGAGTCCACGTAGTTGACTTGTTGGTTCTTTAATCTACAAACTTCTTCCTTGTGTCCCAACTTCTTGCAATGGTGCCACTTTGGTTTGTTCTTCAATATGCAGTCACTTTGATAGTGACCCATCCTTCCGCAATGGTAGCACTTCATTGATGTTTTACTATTTTACTAAACAGTGCTTGTTCTTCATTATAGTTGTTGCGTGTTCATGTAGATGTCAATGTCGATGTCGATGCCTTCAACTCTCTTTCTTTTTCAAGAAGAGAGGTTACACATTCCTCAAACTTTGGATCTAGCAAATTCTTCAAAGTGGTTGTCAGTGCACTGTACTCTGCAGGCATGCTTTTAAGGAGAATTGCAAGTGCATATTTTTCCTCTACTTTTGCATTCATGCCTTCTAGTTGAGTCCTAATGCTTTTTATTTTGTTGACAAATTTTGCCATGGATTCATTGAAGCCCATGTGCATACCATAGAATTCAATCTTAAGATGGATTTCTTGGTTTTTGGCTTTTGCACCAAACAGTGTGTTCAACTCATCACATGCATCTTTGGCATGATCCTTGGAGTCTATATGATGAATTATGTTTGGACCCATGTGCAAACCAATGAATGATAGTGCTGCTTCGTCTTTTTCCTTCCAAGATCATTTTGTGCAGTGGGTATGTCTTCTTTTACAGTCTTCCAAAGCTTTTGATGCATCAAGACATACCTCATTTGTGTATACCAAGTGTGAAATCCTTCCCCGGTGAACTTCTCAACAATTGGGATGCGTATTGCCATTGAAAAGGTCTTACCAATTGAAGATACTTTTCAATCTGGCAATGTCTAATTGCATACAAAAAATCTAAACTCACAGCACATAGAGCTTGAAAAACCAGTTATTTTTCCTTTTCGGAGAGCATGTAAATTCTTTCTAGATTGAGAGTTATGGCTTATCAAAGTTTTATCAAGAAAGAAGAGGCATGATGATGTGGCACAGGGGGCATTCACATGCTGAAGATACACTGTGCTTAGCAGGGGTTATTATGTGCATAGGTGGCACTATGCCATGTGGCAATCTCTTAACTGAACTGAATTAACCAACGTCTAAGCAAACATAACCATAATTAATTGACCAAAACCTAACCATGGTCAATCTTTACCACAATTACTTGACCCTAACAATGGTGAACCTAAACATTTTCCACCACATTGGTAAATCTAACCACCTTATCTTACCATGTGGCCTAAGGTTATCAAACCTTGAGAAAGAAGGCTCTGTGGATTGTGGATTCTATGAGGCATGGGTCATGCGTCGCATTTGTTATAGTTTATTGATGTCGACGGAGGTCAGAGACGTGCTATCACACAGGATCTCTAGCAAGTGGAAGCATTGCTGGACAATCAGCCTTTGAAGGATTCACAGTGCAGAAGGGAGTTAGGCTATGAGTTGGTGCTGTAGTGGTTGTAGGTAGATGATGCTAAGGAAGGCTTGGAGGTAGCCAGAGTAGAGGAGCGGAAGGTCAGGTATTTCATATGTGTGTGGCAGCTGCTGCTATTGTCGAGTGTAGATGTTGTCTCTATGCCAACATGGACTTAGGTAGAACAAAATGTGTGTGTGGAGTAGCGACAAAGCTCCGCTTGTACTTGCATAAGGCTAGAAATAATCCCTCTTAGAAATCCAACTTGCATGTTCTACATGCAAGTTCTACATGCAACTCCTACATGCAACTCCTACATGCAACTCCTACATGTGAGTTCTACATATGAGTCCTACCTACAACTCCTACATGCAAGTTCTACATGCAACTCCTACATGCAACTCCTACATGCAAGTTCTACATGCAACTCCTACATGCAACTCTTACATGCAAAGTTCTACATGCAACTTCTACATGCAAGTTCTATATGTAGAGAAAGAATGTCTTACAATTCCTACATGTAGAGAGAGAAGCTCTCCAACTTGTATAAATACCCCATAATGGAATGAAGCCCACACTCTTTGGGGCATTGTGTTGAGTTCTACTTTGGTATTCCAAGAAATTGTCTCAAGTGTCCATGCTTCCTTGCACTCCACGTCCAAAAGCGTGCCCTAACCTTGCAACTCCTCCTCCCCTCTCCTCCAACCTTGCAACCCATCCTCTCCCTCTCCTCCTCCCTTCTCCTCCTCCCTCTTCCTCCTCCTCGTCCCTCCTCCTCCTCCTCCTCTCTCCTCCTCCCTTCTGTTGAGATATCAAGCTCTACCCCCGATATATCTCCTGGATGACTATCATTTATGTCATCGCCTATGTTAGTTGTACTCGTGGTGTAGTTAGACTACCACGTATGTTTTTGGTTTGGGTTCACATATGAACCACGTATTCTAGGGTTTGACATATAGGGTATTTCCCTCTTCTATTGTATTGTTGTTGTGTGCAAAAGTGAAGAAAGGCTTCACCCTCCAACCTTGTGTCCTCTCTCTTTTGTGTGTTGTGAAGAAAGCTGCACTTGAGTCTCCTATCTCTCTCCCTCATTCTTTACATGGTATCAGAGCCTTGTTCGTGGTAAGGAGCTCAAGAAAGCAAGCCAAGTTTGTGGTGTCCTGGTAAGAGGACCAGTGTTGCTTTCCTATTTCGAGTTTGGGAGCAAATCTCTACAGGTAGCACAGCCAGAAGTGCAGGAGTGCACTGTTTCAGATTGAGAGGCCCTTCGTGGTGTGGCGAGAGCGTAGTATATGCTGCGGGAGAGGGCGTGGCCCTTGGTGACTTTATTTTTTTGATTTGAGGCCGTTTCGGGGCCCGTTTTGAAGGCGGAAGTTCTTCGCAAGCACTCAGAAAAAGGCCCTGTTTTTCGCAGTGCGACCACTGCACGGCTAGTCGGTGGAAAGGTGCCACAAAAATTGCATCGTATGCCTGTGTGCAGAGATATTGGGAGTTGCAGACTCATGCCTGTTGCCTGTTGATGCAAAATCGTCACTAGGAAGTGACTGTGTGGTGAAATACCACTTTCGTCAGTGTTGCAGATCTGCCCCTGTGAGGCTTTTTGCAGAAGTTTTGCTATCTGCCCTTGTGAGGCATTTGCTGTGTTTATAGGTTGCTGTTGCAATTCGTGATTTGTAAAATGTCTGAGAATCTGTCTACCATTGTCAGTGAGAAGCTTGACAAGAACAACTTCCAAGCATGGAAGTTCAGGATGACAAACTTCCTCATGGGAAAGGGAGTTTGGGAGTACATCAGTGGTGAAACTGCAGAACCAGTTTTGGGTGCTACTCCCACTCCTGCTGAATTGAAGGCCTATAAAGAATGGCATGAAAAAGCCAGAAAATGCTTGTATTGGCTGTCTGTTAGCATTTCAGATTCTATGATTGTGCATATACAAGATGTAGAGACGCCTAAGGAGGCATGGGATACATTGGTGAAGCTGTATAGCACAAATACCAAGGCACGAAAGATGCAGCTAAAGCAAGAGTTGCACAATGTGCAAAGGAAAAATCTGAATATAAATGAGTATTCCTTGAAGGTGAAAGGCCTTGCAGATTCTCTTGCCTCCATTGGAGCACCTGTTGATGATGAGGACTTAGTGTCCGTGACCTTGAATGGTCTTGGGAAAGATTATGCACAGTTTCGGACATCCATTGGAGTCCGTGAAACATTTCCTGATTTTCAGGAACTTATTGCTCTCTTGCTGAGTGAAGAGCAAAGGAATGGTGGTTCAGCCACCTCAACTTCTCAAGAGACTGCTTTCTACTCGAATACAGGTAGAGGCAGGGGTAGAGGAAGAGGCCGTTTTGGTGGCCGTGCAGGAAATCAGAACCAACAGCAACAACAGGAAAACCAGTCCTATGGAGGAGGACGTGGTAGTTCTAGAGGCAGGGGGAGCCAAAGAGGCCGTGGTTCATGGTAAAGGAACCAGCAAGTAAATAGCAGCACAGAATGCTATCATTGTGGAAAGCCTGGACACAAGGAGAATACATGCTATAAAAAATAGAATGACATCAAAAGTGGGAAGTTGCAGCAAAGCAACTATGCATCATCAAGTGGGCATGGTGACGACAGAAATGAGCACCTTTTTGTGATGCAGCATATGGTTAACTCCATGTCAGGAGATGTTGCAGCTTGCAATGATGTTTGGTATGTTGATTCAGGTGCCTCTAACCACATGACCAGTCATGGTGAGTGGTTTCATGATGTTAGAAATTTGGATAAGCCAGGTTATGTTGAAACAGGTGATGATACTGCGCACCCAATTACGCAGGTTGGTAAAGTGCCATTGGCTATGCAGGATGGCAAAACAAAGTACTTGGCAGATGTACTTCATGTTCCAAAAATCACTAAGAACCTGGTTTTAGTTGGCCAGATGGTTGAGCAAGGTCTGCAGGTTAGATTTAATCCTGATGGATGCTTTGTTGAGGACTTGAAAAATAAGTGCCGCTTGGTTGCGAAAGGCAACAAAAATGGCAGAATGTTCACCTTGGATGTTGATATGCCTGAGGTGAAAGCTGCTATGTTTGCGCATGGGAGAGGTGTCATTGCAGATATTGAGATATGGCACAAGCGCATTGGGCACGTGAATATACAAAGGCTGAAATCTATGCAAACGAAAAACATTGTTGCAGGTTTGCCTAAATTCAGAGTTGAGGGAATGCAAAAGGTATGTGAAGCATGCCAAATGGGTAAGCAGGCCAGACATGCATTTCCCAAAAATGCTAAGGTGAGCAGAAGACCTTTGGAAGTGATCCATTCAGATGTTTGGACAACCAAAGCTGCTTCTATTGGTGGATGCCATTATTATGTGACATTTATTGATGACTACACTAGGAAGGTGTGGATTTATTTTATGAAGCACAAAAGTGAAGTGTTCAGCCATTTCAAGGCTTTTAAGGCCATGGTTGAAAAAGAGAAAGGTGTGCATATTAAAGTGCTAAGATCTGATGGAGGGGGAGAGTACTTTTCAGAAGAATTTTGTGAATATCTGAAAGAACAGGGAATTCAAAGGAAGTACTCATGCAGGTCTACCCCTCAGCAGAATGGGGTTGCAGAAAGGAAGAACAGGCATATTGCAGAAGTAGGACGGGCGATCCTAAATGAGAAAAACATGCCTGATTATTTTTGGGCTGAAGCAGTAGCAACTGCTGTTTATATTATGAACAGAACCCCCACTGCAGCTGTCCATGGCATGACACCTGAAGAAATGTATACAGGCCAAAAACCAGATATTTCTCACTTGAAGGTATTTGGTTGCATAGCTTATGTTCATGTTCCTCATGAGAAGAGAACAAAGCTGGATCCAAAGGCAGAAAAATGCATCTTTATTGGATATGCTCAGCACCAGAAAGGGTATCGCTATTATAACCCTTCCACCCGCAAAATGCAAGTGAGCAGAGATGTTGTTTTTGATGAAATGAGCAGCTAGTATGCACCAACTGTTATGGTAGGAGATGCAGATGCAGGAAATGGGAATGCTACAATAAATGTAGAGCAGCAATCTCAAGCCTTGAGTGGACCCAGAGAGTCCTCTACTAGTGGATCTAATGCATGGACAGGGAGATTGAGATCTAGTGAATCATCACATGGCAGCCCTGATAGTGTTGTGCAGGTATCACATAAGGGAAAAGAAAAAGTAGACCATGCTCCAGTGTTTGATGTGTCTGCTGGTAGCTCTCATGTTGATGGAGAGTCAAGCGGCTCTGAAATGAGCCTTGATGAGGAACTTGGGATTCCTTCTGTTGTTACACCTGGTGCAAGGAAAAGCAGGCATGATTTAAAGACTCCTGCAACTGATCCAGTTGTACGAAGGTCCACTCGTATTAAGTATCTAGTTGACAGGCTGAGATATGATGGGTATACAGCACATCACTATGCTTATATGGTCAAGGTTCTAGAGGAGCCAGAGCCCACATGTTTTGAGGATGCAGCAGGGCATAAAAATTGGGAAGCAGCTATGGATGAAGAGATGGCTGCCTTGGATGCAAACCACACTTGGGATTTGATGCCTTTGCCTCATGATAAGAAGGCTATTGGCTGCAAGTGGGTTTACAAAGTAAAGCACAATGCTGATGGGTCTGTTAGTAGGTACAAGGCAAGATTGGTTGCCAAAGGTTTTGCGCAGACATATGGAATTGACTATGAGGAAACTTTCAGCCCAGTTGCAAGGATGGCAACCGTGAGAGCAGTAATTGCTATGGCTGTTGCAAAGGGATGGTCTTTGCATCAGATGGATGTGAAAAATGCCTTCTTGCATGGTGATTTGCAGGAAGAGGTTTATATGATGCAGCCAGAAGGTTATGAGGATAATTCACACCCCGATTTTGTATGCAGGTTGCGCAAAGCCTTGTATGGCTTAAAACAGGCGCCGAGGGCATGGTCAGACAAGATAGGGCAATATCTTGTCACTATTGGATTTCAGATTTCCAATTCAGATTTTTCACTTTATGTGAAAAGGACAAACAGAGGGATTGTGCTTGTAGTCATCTATGTTGATGACTTGATTATTACAGGTGATAGTGATGCAGACATTAATGAAGTGAAGTTGCTGTTGAAGCAGAAATTTGAGATGAAGGATTTGGGAGAGCTGCGTTACTTCTTGGGCATTGAGGTTATTAGATCCCTGAGTGGGATATGGCTGTTGCAAAGGCAATACGGTTTGGACATGCTGTCCAAATATGGGATGACAGGCTGTAAGCCTATCTCTGTTCCATTGGAGCAGAATGTGAAGCTCAATGCAGAGACAGGTGAGCTTCTTGAAGATATTACTATGTACAGGCGCATAGTAGGTAGCTTGATTTACATGACTATAACCAGACCAGATTTGAGCTATGCTGTGGGGCTGGTGAGTCAGTTTATGCAGGCACCGAGGAAGCCACATTTGGATGCGGCTAGGCGCATACTGCGGTATGTGAAGTCCACATTGCATTATGGACTGTTTTATGAAGCTGGGTGTGCATTACAGGTACATGGATACACAGATGCTGATTGGGCTGGTAGTGTCTCAGACAGGAGATCTACTAGTGGCTTTATGTTTTCCCTTGGGAGTGGTGCCATCAGTTGGAGCAGCAAGAAGCAGCCAACAGTTGCCTTGTCGAGCACAGAGGCTGAGTACAGGGGTGCAGCAATGGCTGCATGTGAGGTAGCTTGGTTACGGAAGCTACTTGCAGATATGGGACAATCAATTCATGCAGTAGTTGTCATTCATTGTGACAACATTAGCAGCATCATGCTTGCTAATAACCCAGTTTATCATGCTAGAACGAAGCACATTGAGGTGCATTATCACTTTGTGAGAGAGAAGGTTCTAGCTGGTGAGATTGATCTTGTCTATGTCAGCACTGAGGAGCAGGTGGCTGATATTTTTACGAAGGCATTGGGTACCGAGAAGCTTCGCAGATTTAGGAGCTTGCTTGGTGTACGTGAGATGGATTTGAGCTTGAGGGGGAGTGTTGAGATATCAAGCTCTACCCCCGATATATCTCCTAGATGACTATCATTTATGTCATCGCCTATGTTAGTTGTACTCGTGGTGTAGTTAGACTACCACGTATGTTTTTGGTTTGGGTTCACATATGAACCACGTATTCTAGGGTTTGACATATAGGGTATTTCCCTCTTCTATTGTATTGTCGTTGTGTGCAAAAGTGAAGAAAGGCTTCACCCTCCAACCTTGTGTCCTCTCTCTTTTGTGTGTTGTGAAGAAAGCTGCACTTGAGTCTCCTATCTCTCTCCCTCATTCTTTACACCTTCTCCTACTCCCTTCTCCTCCTCCCTCCTCCTCCTCCCTCCTCTCTCTTCTTTCCCCCATGCTCTTACACCTTCTTCCCCTCCCACTCCTATGCTCCCCCTAAACCCTTAGTTCCTCAAACCTTAATCTCCATGATCTACAAGGGAGATGAGTTCTCCATCATGTACTTTACTCTTAACCTTGGAACCTCTTCTAAACTCTGAAACCTCCTTCTAAACCTTGGAACTCCTTCTAAACCTTGGAACTCCTAACCCTGGAACCTCTTCTAAACTCTAAAACCTCCTAAACCTTGGAACCTCTTTCCAACCCCCCATGAAGATGAAAGTCTTCATTACCTCAACCATGATGATACATGTTCCTTTTACACATGCATGCACTATGTTTGCTTACCACACTTAAGCCTATGTCTCTCACCGGAACATGACTCGAGGTCCTAATCTACACATATACTACAAATGACAACCCTGATATATTTGTAGGTGACAAAAAGCCTTGGAACCCTGCATACTAAGAATACCCTGCTCTTCTTGTGAAAGCCATGGGAAAGAACCAACATTTGGCGCCGCTACTGAGGAGACTAGCATCTCAAGTAATGAGTAAACATATGTAGGTATGTGTAAAAAACAAACTACTTTGAACTTTCATGAACATATCACTCAAGAGCTAGGATAGCTAAAATTTTTCCAAAAGTAAAAAATAATAATAATTTTCTAGCTGAAACTCTTCGTTATCAGTTTAGGAAAATGCATGTTTTTTAGAAAAATAGCACCTTAAGGCATAAATTAGACCAGGTGATGGTTGTTAGAGTGTAGAGCTTGAAATTTTGAATATTTCTCCTTTTTATGGAAGCACATTCCAACACAACCACCAAAAATTATAGGCAATCGATGATTAAAGGTTCTAAATGCCATAACCCAAAAGAAAAATTAAAACCACCTCCCTAGACAAACTTGGACAAATTCAAAGGTGCACATGTGTTTGACTAAATCCACAGCTCCCCCTCCTTCCCTATAAAAGAGTATCCATCCCTCTCATACTATTTCTTTCACATCTTGCCTCCATCCTTTTTCCCACCATTCCAAGCCCTACACAAGACACTCCTCCCTCTCCATCGATGACCACCCTACTCCCATCCTCACATGGTAAGTTACTTTGAGCCCATCTCGCAGAGCGATAACCTAGCCATCCACCCACTGTCCATTGGTCCTCAATAATCTTGTTACAATGAGAAAGACTTGGAGAGTGTTCAGGTGACCATCTCTTCCTCCCTTTGGATTTTCGTCGAAGTTTTCCACTTTCCATCAAAATTTTTTGTCCATCAAGTTTTTTATTTTTTCTTTTTTCCCCCTCCCCCTCCTCCATCTCCCCCTCCACCCTCCCCTCCATCTCCACCACCCCTTTTTCCCCCTCCCTCACTCCATTCCCCCCCTCCCCCCCACCCGCCCTTCCATCTCCTCCACCCCCCACCCCCACTCCACCCTACACCCCCCCTTCTATCTCCTCCACCCCCCACCCCTCCTTCCATATCCTCCACCCCCACTCCACCTTCCACCCCCCCTTCCATCTCCACCCCCCTCCTCCAGCTTACCCTCCACCCCCCTCCATCTCCTCCACCCCTCGTCCATCTCCACCTCCCCCCCTCACCACCACCCTTTCCCCCCCCCCCTCCATTTCCACCACCCCCCTCCCATGTCCACCCCCCCTCCCTCTTGACCACCAACTCCACCACTCCCTCACCCCCTTCACCACCCCCCATTCCCCCCCCCCTTTTACCCCCCATCCCCCCCCCCCCCCCCCTCTCTCTCTCTCTCTCTCTCTCTCTCTCTCTCTCTCTCTCTCTCTCTCTCTCTCTCTCTCTCTCTCCCCCCCCCCCCACCCTCCACTCACAATGCCTCTCCCTAGTCTAAGGGTCTAAGGCCCTTTCTAATTGTAAAGGGCTTAAGGCCCTTACCTAGGGCCTTGCTGCGCTAGCATCCCGATGGCGTGTAGCCTGCAGTAGTGCTCGCAGTGATCGTGGCCACGATGGTGCACCAGCGATGCTCGCCCAAACCACGCCCGCACCCTCCACCACCCGCCGTGCTCTCCACCACCCCCTACGCTCCCCCTCCCCTCCAACCTCTGCCTCCGCGGCTCCCCCTCCCCTCCACCCTTTGCCTCCGCGGCTCCCCCTCCCCTCCACCCTCCCCTCCCCTCTACCCTCCCTTCCACCCACCCCCCGCCGCCATGCGAAAACCCCCCCCACCCCCACGAATTTTTTTTAATTAATTAATTATTCTTTTAAAAAAATATATTTTAAAAAACCTAACCTAACCCTCAATCTAACCCTAGGTTAGTTTAACTTAGGTTAGGTTAGTCTAACTTACTTAGGTTTAACCTAGGTTAGCTACTTAACAGCTAGGTTAGTTTAACTAACCTTTAGTTATAGTAACTAACTATAGTTAGTGAAACTAGTTAGGTTAACCTCCCAGTTATAGTAACTGAGGAGGATATAGGCTAGTTAATTTAACTAGAATTAACTTGGTTCAAACCCCTCAATTGGACTTAAAGTCCATTCACACCACCCTTAAGACCCCCCCCCAAAAGGCCAATTTTATCCCTACTTCAACGCTTTGTATCGCGCCCGCCAAACTGGACAGCGTTGAATCAAAATTTCACACATGGAAAGACCATGCTATGGAGCATTTTTCCAGCCCATTGCACACCATTTTGGCATCCCTAGCACTCGCTCATTCATGCCCTCGTGTGGGCCTCGTTTCACACAAATTCGCTCGTATCTTCATGTCATCACCTCCGATTGACAATCTGTCTACACCGGCACATTTCTCTACACATGTAGGACAATCTTAGGCACATTATTAACACGACGGTCCCTATACAAACTAACACCACTCTAACCCTCCCAACAAAACTACATCCACACCTGCACTTGCGGTAACAGAGACACCCTTTGCAAATCTCGCCCAATCTGCATGCAGCTACATTCCGGCCAATGCCTTTGACTCCAACACTTGCCAAATTTGCATACAACTCTGCTCCAACCACCGCCCCAGACAATCCTCTACCCCGAATCTCCCCTTGAGATTCAATCAGTCCCTTTAACTCCTCCATGCCACAACATGGCTGGATGCCATTGCGACAATAATGGGGATATTGGCCTCTGATGTAGAGGTTGACAATTTCTTTAATCGAAGAAATAATAACACTCAAGGCAGGTGCCCCTTGGGAAAATTGGAGCTTCCCAAATATAATGGTAGGGGAGATCCACCCCGATTCCTCCAACATTTTGTTGCTACATGCCGAGTAGGTGGAGATCAATCCCATGAAACCAAGGTGGCTTGGTTTCCCATGGCCTTAACTGATGAAGCGTCTGAATGGTACCTAGACCTTCTAGTGGAAGAGTGAGCCACATGGAACCTACTTCAAACAGAATTCAAAATATGCTTTCAAATGGAGAGGCTACAAGATGATCCCACTCTCCAACTAAGCAAGATCGAACAAGGCTGTCGAGAAGATGTACGCACGTACCTAGCTAAGATGAAAAGATTAATTGCCAAATGTGACCCATGCCCTGATGCAAAGTACCTCATAGCCTCAGGACTAAGAAAGAAAATCTAAAAGGATATGAAAAAGATTAGCAGCTATGAAACGTTCAGTACTGCTCATGCTTGCTCATGCGGTAGCCATTGACATCGAGGATGGCATGACCAACTCAGACACCAGCAGTGATGACGGCAGATCTAGTGCACAAGATAGGCACTCAAAAAAGGGCAAATCAAAGTCCACTACCGAAACATCAAATGAAGATCGCCTAGAGGCCATGACCATGAAGCTGAAAGAAGACATGATGCAGGCCATGGAATAAAAACTTCACTTGTCTCAGCTGCCAACTTAGACATATCCATGGTGAGAAAATGTCTGGTGTCCACACTGCATGGCCAATCATACAGCAAATGAGTGCCCAATCCTAAGAGCCAGGATCACCACACAAGCAAATCCACCACCAAGGTTGTGGTGCCGTATCTGTGTCGTCGTCGGCCATGATGAAGACAGTTGTATCTTCAACATGTGCGACAACCCGCCTTGACCTCAATAATACCAAGCGGCACCCATGCCAATGCATAGGCAACTAGACTTGCACAAGCACCCCCAACTCCGAGGCTAAATCCTTTTCCCGTTTGGACACAAGTCCCATAACTACTTAGGAATCTGAATCCACAAACATATCCAAGAGCACCAAAATCCAGCTCCTTAGGCAGTTCCAATACATCAATTACCAGCCAAGGAAATAGACTCGTCATTTAAGTATCAAATAGAGTACCCAGTGTACTATGTAGAAGGTGCAAAGGGTCTAATACCAGTTTATGCAAATCAAGTACATCCCAACACATATTGAGACAACCAATCAAGTGCTATGGTTGGAGAAAATCATCGGATTGCAAAGTGCCCTCATCGTAGTAGCCCTGCTACTTTCCAACCACTCTGCAGAGATTGTGGCATAGGACATGCCTGTATGGATTGACCCATGAAAAATAAAGTCCCACAACAAACAAAGGTTAAGCCTAACATCCTAATTGGCATCATTGTGATGGACCATCAAAGTCTAGGTTCGACAAGTGTAATATCACAACCTGTAAATGTAATTACATGCCAACATAAAAAGGCTACAAGAGACCCTAACATTCCAATCCAACCAAAGTGACTTCTTAAAAAGAAAGCACAAGTGCCTCCACCTCCACCAAGCAATGAGCAGCTGAGCTCATCCACATCAATCCCGAGCCTCAAATAAAAGAAGCTCAATACCCAAATGCAGAGGTGGAGAAGGCTCGTTTTCAGGCACTTCAACAATGGGTACAAAAGGAACAAGCTCAATTTGAGGCTGAGAAACAAGCTCAAGACCCAATCCATGACTTGGCCCCGCAAAGTATTGATACTGTACTCGAGCCTCTGTTCCAACAACAAACTCTACAACATAATGTATTGCCACGTCAATTTGAAGGAGCCTCACTCTCTAGCATCTTGAGTTTCCCTATGTCAATTCCCATCAGAATCCTCCTACAGAATTGTCCCAATCTCTGGGAGAGTTTCAAAGGATGGATTGAACTAACCAATTGCCCTCCACCTATGAATGACATCAAAGATATCCCTGTGCAGATGGGTGAGAGAGATGACATACGCAACATTACTATGCCTTTCACCCACAAGGCATATAATGAAGTCCAAGCCATAGTGGATGGTGGAGCAGGTGTAAATGTCCTATCAAAGGAGCTCTACAATGAATGGGGTCTCCCACCAATGTAAAAGGCTAATTTCAACATATGCCTTACTAATGATTCACCGGCTAAACCCTTGGGAATAGTGATGGCGTGTCCATAAAAGTCACAGGAGTCCGCTTTTCCCTTCAATTCACAATCTTGGGAATAGTGATGGGGTGTCCATAAAAGTCAGAGGAGTCCGCTTTTCCCTTCAATTCAAAATCCTATCAAATCTTACTAGCACGTCCTTGGTTACGAGAAGCATCAGTCCTCCATGACTGGGGAACTAATAGACTGACAATCCAAAATCACAACACTGCAATCAGGGTGAATGTGGGGACAGGAGCTATAAAATCTCTATAAAACCAATTGTTCCTAGAGCATTGGATGACACATCTTCAATGAAAATCTCAAGCAAATCAGCTCCCTTGCAACAGCATGCTATAGCAGGCGATTCACAAAGCAATGTCAATGACTAGATACAAACATTGGCAACCATTGACAACTACCATTCAATAGATGCCATATTCTCACAAATGGATGCTAAGGTGCTATAGGTAGATCCTCCACTCACACATGAAGAACCAATCGATCTAGAGATGCCATTCTTTATGGCTGACCTCGAGTGGGATAATGAACCTAAAGAAGGTACCCATACCAATATTGAGTTACATTTTCCTTGGGACCTTGAAACTAAGGCTGAGAATGTTGAAATTGAAGATCAAATCTTTGGTAATGACTTAGCCATTCTGCATGCTCTAATGGTGGCAGTCGAACTCCCAAAAGTTGAACCTCCAAAGTTGAATAATAGCAAAAGATCCTGCAAGAAAGCAGAAGAAGGAAATTGTAGAAAAGCCAAGGCCGAACACTTCAATGAATTCAAACGAGTCCAAATGAGGATCGTTGAATTGTACCTTGCAAATTCAGCTCCCTAAAAATCAGAACCACCGCCTCTTGAATGGTCCCCGAAGGGACTAGAAGGAGTATGCACAACAAGTGAACCCTTACTTATTGGAAACACCTTACTAGTGGAAAAGTTACCCCATAGTTCCCAACGTAAGAAGTTTCATAAATATAAGCCACATATGCCGATGACGCTCATCAAGAGACTTTAGAAAAAGAAATTCAAAAAGAGCCTAACAAATTGGTAAATAAAACTATGCCACCCAGTACACATGGCACATGTCAGGCTAGTTCAACACCATCAGAGGTCAATCTTCAAGAAGTGCCAGAATACTTCAAGAATTACACAAGTGGTAGTGCACCAATAGCAATGACAAGACCACTAAGAGAATATGAAGTTCAAGAAACTGATAGCATTGGAGAAACTCCAATCTATGAGGGACTGGCAAAAACATACACAATAAACCTCGCCTTTGAAGGGGAGGAAGAAAAACGGGTTTTCATTGGGAAGCAGCTTCGACAAGAAGATGAAACCAAACTCAAAGCACTCCTAATGGAATACTGTGATTGGCTAGCATGGTCATACAAAGAGATGAAAGGAATTTCACCAGAAGTGGCAGTACACACGATACCTATACTAGACGATGCTCACCCTAAGGTATGTGGACCGTATCGCACAAATCCTAAGTATGGCACCATGGTTTATGACGAGCTAGAAAAACTCCTAGATGCTAGATTCATCTACAAGATAGAGCACACTGATTGGGTTTCACCCATCTTCATTGTGCCTAATGCAACAAGAAGCTCAGAATATGCATAAACTTAAAAAATGTGAATGCTGCCACAATTAGGGATCACTATCCCCTACCCTTAATAGAAATAGTGTTATAAAAGGTGGTAGGTTCAAAAATATATAGATTCTTGGATGGCTTAAGTGGCTATAACCAAGTGCAAATAGCTATTAAAGACCAATCAAAAATAGCATTTGCTACATAATGGGGTATTTTGCCATATAGAGTCATGCCATTTGGCCTTTGTAATGCCTCGACCACATTCCAGCGAGTCATGTTCATAGCTTTCAAGTCACTTTTGAATAAGTTTTTATAGATATTCTTGGATGATTTGTGCATCCATTCAAACAAAAAAGACCACTTCAAATGTCTTGAAGCAGTACTAATCAAATGCCGGGAGTGTGGCATCTCCCTAAATCCAACAAAATGCTAGTTCATGGTCACCCACCACGGAGTTGTTTTGGGGCACATCGTCTCTCAACATGGGATTGGAACTGACATGGACAAAATCAAAATCATCATGGAATTGCCTCCTCCTACAAATTCCAAAGGTGTATAGGTCTTTATGGGACATGCCAGCTATTATAAAAGAATTATATTGCGATATGCCATGACAGCTAGACAACTTTACAAATTATTAGTGGAATTCTTATGGACTGAAGAGTGCGACCAAGCCTTTGAGCTTTTAAAGTGGTGCCTAATCATAGCACCCATCCTTATATCTCCTAATTGGGATATTGATTTTCATGTTCATACTGATGGATCCAAGTATGCAATTGGGAGTGTGCTTTGTCAACCTAGTGAACATAAGAAAGACTACCCATTCTACTTTGCCAGTCAATAACTCAATGATGCAGAGATCAACTATACCACCACAGAAAGAGAAGCCCTAGCAATGGTGTATAGTGTAAAGAAATTTCAACACTATCTATTGGTGGCAAATGATTTTGTCTTCTACACTGACCATCAAGCATTGCTTTATCTTGTGAACCATTTGTGTACAATAGGAAGAATGACCAGATGGCTCTCTTGCTTCAAGAATTCAACTTCCAAATAGTGGTCTGCCCAACACTACATTGCTGATCACATGTCTCATGTCAGGTCAGGAGAAGAAGACACTGGAGTAGAAGACGACTTACCAGATGCCACACTATTTCAAATAGATGTTGTTCTAGAGTGGTATGGAGATATCATTGGGTACTTAATGGTAGGAAGACCACCCCCTGAAACTAAAGTAGTAGATGCTAGAAATTTGATTCTAAAGGCTGCACCCTATCAACTCATTGTAGGGCAATTGTACAAGATGGGCAAGGATCATATATTAAGAAGATGTGTAATGCCTCATGAGATCATGCCAATCCTAAGTGAATTCCATGAAGGCATTGTAGGAGGACACTTCCAAGGGGAAGCCACAACAACAAAAGTTCTCCTTGCAGGCTACTGGTGGCCAACACTATGGGCAGATGCCTATGAATATGTAAAAGGATGTGATGTATGCCAACGGACTACTAAACCACAACACAAAGACTTCAATCCCCTTACAATAGTTGTTGCACAAAAACCATTTGAAAAATGGGTAATTGACTATGTGGGTCCCATCCATCCAGCAGTAGCAAAAGAAACACAGGCATGCTACATCATTATGGCCACTAATTACTTTACAACATGGACTGAAGCTAAAGTAGCCAGAAAGGCAGATGCTAGAAGCACAACAAGATTCTTATACAAAAATGTGATCACCCGATTCAGATGCCCCATTGAAATTGTGTTGGATAGAGGCACACATTTTGTCAATGAGGTAATCCAAGAACTCTTGTCTGTCTTTATGGTAATCCATAAAAAAAGCACACCCTACTACCCCCAAGGGAATGGACAGGATGAATCCACCAACAAAATAATATGCATTATCCTCACCAAGGTAGTAGAACCACAGCATTTTGATTGGGCAGAGAAATTGAATGCAGCCTTATGGGCATACAGAACCACACTCAAGGTCAGTACAAGGAACACACTTTTTCAATTGGTGTATGGCCTTGAAGCTATGGTCCCACTAGAATTTGTAATGCCAAGCCTATGCATAGTAGTATAAGAACGCATGGGAGACCATGAATCCTTGAAAGAAAGACTCTATCAGTTGGAGAAGCATACAAAAACAAGACTAATCACCTACCATGCCATGATAATAGAAAAACATAGAAGAAAGGCATGGTTTGACAGAAATCTAAAGCTAAAGACATCAAGGTGACTTGGTCCTCTTATATAATGCCAAAGTACACAAGGGGAAACTAAAGTATCTAGGTCAAGGACCCTACCGAGTACAAAAGATGAATCCCATCGGAGGGAGCTGTGCTGCTAGAAACATTGGATGGAGTCCAATTCACCACAACAATAAATGGGAGGTGACTGAAGCACTACTACATCAACATGTAAGTCATCACTGACAAAAATGAAGATTTGGGAAACCAAGTCTTCCTTAGTTAGGATTAGATTGTATCACGAGCACTCACTTGCATATGTACATCTTCACACATATAGGTAGCATTAATCGATTTTAGCCTAGGGCTCAGAAGTGATGCCTGAGTTCTAGCTACCCTATGAAAATCCCAGCAATAAAAAAGCATATAGTTAGTCTCTACCTAGCTACTAGGTCATGTGCACTCACATGCTTTTGCTTGGAGACATAGTTGATTGCATGAATAATTGTGCCACACACTTTCATTCCACACTCTAAAAGTATATATAAAAATAAGATCTCTCACACACACACAGAAAGGTCATACCTGCATGCCAACCAATCTAATGATCAATGGTACACCACATGCACATGGATGCAGGTTCAGAAAAGATGCCGCCACTAAAGAGGGTGCGTAGAAAGAGCCCACCGCCTGAACCATGGGACCCCCTCCAGAGTTTGCAGCCATCTACATCCTCTCAACCATGGCAACCATAGGCATTTATGGTCTAGAGCGATAGCTCCGAAGAGGATTTAGTGTATGACCAAGAAGACAAATGCCACCTGAGTCACCACCACTGGCCTACATAGCCATTGATGGGGCCCGGTCACTAGAATTTGTTTAGCCACCCACATTGACTTATGCTCTTTCCTAGGAAGCAACATCTTACTTAGAGCAAATTGGTCTAGGCAGTTTGCATAAGAGCCTAAAATCCTTGGAGGATAGTCCTACAATGACCACATACATCAGGGACTTTCTCCATTCTTACCACTCCAGTAATGCAAAGGTTGGCAAGTACAGTACAATCACTGTAGATCAGAGCCCACCAAACATTATCCTCGACAGTACAGTCATTTAAAGGGCTTTCTCACTGCCAGCACACGGTGCCAAATACCCTACACGGCCTGTCGATGCAAAGTTTTTCAAAGTACAGTCTCTCCTCACCAAGGGCACATTGTTCCATAGAGACGGCATATTGCTTCGCACAATCCTTAACCATCGCCTCAAGGAAGCAGCACCATTCCTATCCACAATCCTGGGGGTTAAGTGCAGCAAGAATCAATCCCTTCTAGTCTGCACATTTGTTTTGCTGAGTAGGAAGCTAAAATAAGACTGGGTCCAGCACTTAGTCATCTTCTTTACAAAGAAACTAGATGGTTCATCGGGCCCAAAATGTAAAATTCCACACTTATTGGCTATAATCATCAAAAAAAACTACAAGAAAGAGAAATGACTTTGCTCCAGTCACCAAAACCAATTGAGGATTGGACATACCCTTCTCACTAGTATGGGAGCCATCACCAACTTCTCCTACTATCACATTGATAAGTGCAGATGCCTTAGAAGAAATACCTATTCTGGAGGTCGGGATTGAGGAATTGCCCCACGAGATGCTACAGCTCAATGCACAATCACAACCAATATATCTCCAACAACAGCAACCACCAGAGTTTGAGGCAAGATCGGCACTAGAATCTGAGGAAAGATCGGCATGAGCAGAGCCTGAGGCTACATCAACCACTAGAACCACCCATGGACGCCATGCCAGTCGATGAGTCACAAGGGGAGCTAGTGCCAGATCAACAGTATGACTATTGTACACAAGGGCCTGAAATACCATTGAAACAACCTCCCCCAAGTACTACAAAGTCATTGGGATGGCTACATGGGCACTGTGACGCCAAAAATTGATATTTTTAACTTGGCATTGATATTGATTTTCTCTATGTTTGATAAGAGTTTGAGTATCAAGTGATAGCCTAGCGGCTCTCACTTATTTCTATTTTCTATGATATTGTATGGGATTGAGAGGATGAGTGGAATGGCTCATTGTAAATACCATAGGTATGAATTATAAATACCTTGGTATGGGGTGAGAGTTATTTGTGTATGGGATATTATGAGTTTTTTAGAAAATAGGAAGAGTGAGTCATATAAAGAGGTGGGATCATGTCCATGGGTTCCAATAATATAAGAGAGGCCACATGCTAAGAGTGTGGAAGGCATGTGGAGGAGTGTGAAGTCAAGAGGAATCCTTCTAGAACTCCTATGTGGAATAAGGAGGATGTGGACATGTGGAAAAGAGAGGGTCCTTATGGGCTCCATGTGAGGAGACTCTTGACTTTCTCAATATTTTAAGAGTCTTGAGCATCTTGTGATGGGACACATGGCAAGAGTAGCCAAAAAGGACATGGATGGTGACATACGTGCTTATGTGATTGATGGGGAAAGGAATCTACAGGTAGCAATTGTAAATGGGTGAAGGAGGGTAACAAAATCTCTATAAAAGGAGCCCTCCTCTCCCTTTTTCATCAATCTCTTCCACCATTAGTCCTCATGTTGCTATAGCTCTAGTCTCCCCAAGCCTCTTCCATGAGCCTTCTCTCCCTCTTGTAGATATTCTCTTATGTAGACTCTTGAGTCCATCTCTCTCTAGTTTATTCTCTCTCTATGACTAGTCTTGGAGCTTCTGCTCCCTCTTGTATGTATGAAACCTCTTCTTCTCCCTTGTGTTTGTAGTGTTGAAGTGGATTCTTGCTCTATTTGTAATGAAGGTCACTTCAGGTTCTCTCTCTCTTGAGTGCCTCGTCCCTTTTCTCTTTTAAAGCCTTGAAAGTTCTTTCTATTTGGCCGCTCACTGTGCATACATGGTCCATTTGTTTCCCGAGCCACCATGCAAACTTCTTCCCCTCTTCTAGGCAAAATCTATGAGGGGTGGATCGTTGATGAAGGTGGAGTCTTGAGGGAGCATCCTGCTCAGGCGAAATTAGCCTGGGTGGAGGGTAGTTTTCATGATAGTTTGACCCCTTGTTAGTGTTTTTCTCATAACTTTCTGCTCAATAGTTCGATTGTAATGAAATTTATATCAACGCGAAGCTCTCTTCAAGATGCATGTCTTTTGTGATCAGATCTTGAATCAGATACTGTTGCAAAAAGTTATGAGTCTCTGTGTTTGACAGTCTGTTTTCATGACAGTTTTTACCCCCGTCTAGTAAACTGTCTATAACTTTTTGGTCGCTTCTCTGTTTCTTACGAAACATATATTAGCGTGAAGCTCTCTTTAAGAGCATGTACTTAGATCTTAAATCAGATATTGCTGCAAAAAGTTATGAGTCTCTGTGTTTGACAGTCTATTTTCATGATAGTTTTTACCCCCTTCTAGTAAACTGTCCATATCTCTTCAACCGTCTGTCTGTTTTCAATGAAACTTATATCAGCACGAAGCCCATCTCAAGGCGCATCTCTTTGTTTGCTTGAATCTATGATATCATGTCTCTACTGAAAGTTATAGGCCTCTGTGTTTAATGATAGTTTGTAGAGTGTTTTGAGCTAAGTGTAAAGGTGTCTATGAAGGAGGTGCAATGTTTCCTCGGAATCTGCCCATCCGACCTAATCAGCCCCTTCAAACTCCTGGATATATATCAGTTCATGTCATGTTGAGCCGCAAGATCTTCTTTCAACAATGTATCGCTGTTCTCTTTGGCGCAGACTGGCTCGCTGAGATTATGGCCTCTGCTGATCCTTTCCTTCTCCCTATGCTTGATTACAACATCACTTGGGATGTTACCATCTTCATTCTCATCTGAGGGAGGAAAGTATGGTGTGGTATCTTAGCATAAAAGCTTCTTTCTAATGTCTCATTCTCAATGATAAATATCTTTGGCAGTCAATTCGAAAGCAGCAGGAAGTGAAGAGGTGCATGAAGTTTATTACCCCCAACTTCATGTCACATCTTTTGGTGGAGACGCCGGGTACATATGGTATTGGATTCATCCCACTTTACTAAACAGTCTCGGGTGTACTTGATTGCATGTTATGCCTAGAAGAGGCATGTGTTTTGATCAGATAAAGAAGATGCCTGGAAGAACTCCATTAGAAGAGATTGCAACCCGTTTAAGAGAACTTGAAGATTGTGAAGGTGATGCTCAAGCTATTCGCACAGTCACCATGATCATATCCTTTATGTTTGCACTATTGAATATGTTGGTGAATCGACAATGCCGGCAGTAGGCACAATGATAGATTGGGGATTGTTCCATGCACTGGCAGCTTGGTGTGAAAAAGAGTTGAGTCTTTGGGTAGTTTTCGACTATAACAGTGGAGTGGTGATTCTTAATGCTTTCAACAGCTTTTGCTATGCAAATGATGAAGAGTACAATATCTTGAAGCTTTTATGTGCACTTCCTATTGTGAGAAGGGTGATTCTAGAATGCATGTATACACAATGTTTTCATGGTGCTGGTTGGTCACTTATTTTTGAAGATTTTGTTGAGGATCACATTGTGGAGGGTTTTCAACAAGTGGTTATGCATAATAAGTTGGTCTTGGTATACTAAGGCTCTGTGGGATCTTGTTCAGATCTTGTTTGGGATATTATTTGGATCTTGGTGTTTCCTTTTTGTGTTTCATCATGGTGAAGATTCCAGTGTTTCGAGGGACCCAAGGGGAAGACCCGGAGTCTTATCTTCGGGATTTTGTTCGAGGATGCCGGCTTTCTGGATGGTCCATGAAGGATCGGGCGGAGATTTTGCCTGATTTTCTTGAAGATGTAGCCTTGAGTTGGCATGAGACCTTGCCGGACTCTACCAAGGAGGACTGGGACCAGGTGGTGGCAGCAATGAAGCAGAGATTTGGGGCAGTGGAGTCGCCAAATGCTTTGATGTTGCAGTTGGACCGGTTCTATCAAGGAGAGGGTGAGTTGGTCTCTACGTTGGCAATCCGATATGAAACTTTATGGACAAAGTATGAAAGGGCAGCTTTGCGAGCTGTGGAATCTGCATCATCGGCCCCTCAAAGTCTCTCAGGGATGGAGCACTTAAAGATGAGCAAATTTGTTATGGCTTTGGAGCCTCGTCTTCGCTCAAAAGTAATGAGTAAAAATCCAACAACATATGTGGAGGCACTTCGCATTGCGACCAAGAAAGAATCTTCTCTAAAGATCGAATCCTCTTTTGTGTCTTCAATAGCTTCAAGTTCTAAGGTGGAGGTAATGGGCACTCCTTAGGTACCAAAGTCCTTTGAGTTAGATCATAATATTTTCCAATTGATGGCAGAGTTTGCTGATTTGCAATTGCATTTGGTTAATGCACGACAACCTAAGGCACCAAAGAGTGAAGATAGGCCTCGAGATAGGAGTGGGGTCACTTGCTATAAATGTAATGAAAAAGGTCACTATCGCCCCGAGTGTCCTAGATTGAGAAAGAAAGAAGAAAAACAAGTATCCTTGTTAGAAGCTTCTTCAGAGGATGAGAAAAGAGAGGTAATGATGGCTAAACGGGGGTGTGGTAAAGCAAAAGAAGAAGAAGAAAGCAAGGAAGAAGTAGATGAGGAACATCAGGAAGAGGAACACCGTAGTAAGAAAAAGAAGGCATCTAGAAGGAGAATTAGCCAGTCAGACTTTCCTTTAGGACAAGGAATTGGAAGCTATGACTTGTTGTCCGACCTTAAAGAAAAGGAAGCTCATATCACCTTTGGTCAATTACTTGCTTTGTCTCCAAAACTACGGAAGGAATGGGGAAAACTAGCAAGCACAAGAGTGTCAAAGAAGAAAAAGAAGAAAAGTGCCATTTCTATTGTAAAAAAGGTAGATATAGATGTTGGTGATGATGTACCTATGGTTGATGTGATCATTGATGGTCAAGTGATTTCTAATGTGTACGTTGATGGAGGTGCATCGATTAATGTCATGAGTGAGAAGACCATGATAGATGCTGATTTAAAATACTCTAGTACTACCTCTCCTTATCACATCAAATTGGCTGACAACACTAGGGTTAAGACCTTGGGAGTTGTGAAGAATCTAGAAGTGGATGTATGTGGAATTTCTGTGCCGACTACTTTTCAGGTGATCCCTACCAAGCCAGATGCACATGCCTATCCATTGATTTTGGGAAGGCCTTGGCTATGCAAGGTGAAGGCTATTCAAAAGTGGGATACTGGAGAATTGATTTTGCAGGGAAATGATAAGAAGGTGCGCTACAACATCAAAAGCCGCAAAAAGGAAGTTGCCAAGGAGGAGTCTTCAACATCAGAGAGTTCAAGCTCTGACTTAACTGATGAAGAAGAAGAGACAGGGTGTAGCTCCGAGGAGTCCAACTCAGAGGGTGAGGTGGAAGGAGTGGCCTTTGGTCTTTGTCTTGGTGCTGATCGGGATGAGTGAGGAAGGAACAAGGTGGTGGTGCAAGAAGATCCTATAGAGACACTTCATGTGGAGGATGTGGAGCACACTAAACGACGCCAATGCAATGAAGACCTTCTTGGTGATTCTCTATCAGGTAGTGAGAAGCTCCAGTACTTGGATATGCTAGATGATTTTCCATGTCTCTTTCCAACAAGCTATTCACAGGTTCAACCAATCTCTCTTGTGGAGCACAAGATTGAGTTGAAGCCAGAAAGCAAGCCAGTTGTGCAACGCTTAAGGTGATTGGGGGTGATCCAAGCTGAGGCACTAAAGAAAGAGGTAACACAACTACTTGAGGTGGGATTCATCTTTCCTGTTGATGATTCAGAATGGATATCTCCTGTAGTTGTCACACCAAAGAAAGGAAATAAGTGGCGAGTTTGTGTGGACTTTTGTCCTTTGAATGCATGCACTAAGAGGGATCATTTTCCTTTGCCATTACAAGATGAAATACTAGACCAAGTAGCAGGGCATGAGATGTATTCTGTATGTGATGGGTATTATGGGTACTTTCAAATTCATATTCGGAAGGAAGATCAAAAGAAAACACCATTTATCACACCTTGGGGAGTTTTTGCTTACAGAGTGATGCCTTTTGGGTTGACCAATGCACCAGCTACATTTCAAAGGTTCATGAGTCAAGTCCTGGAGCCTTACTTGGGAAAGTTCATACGGGTGTTTTTGGATGATTTTTGCATTTATTCTCGGCGCATAGATCACATGGAGAAGTTAAAGATGGCCTTAGCTAGGATTGATGAAACAAAAAGGTGTCTAAATCCTAGCAAGTGTCATTTGGCTCAAACAAAAGTAGTCTTGTTGGGGCATATTGTGTCTGAAGAAGGCCTGCAAATGGATCTTAACAAGGTTCAAGCAATCATGGCATTGCCAAGTCCTAAGAGTATCATTGGTGTTCGCAGAATTCTAGGAAAGAGCAAGTATTATCAATGCTTTTGTGATGATTTTACAGAGATAGTGCATCCCATGAACTTGCTAACAAGAAAAGGAGTTTCTTTCCAATGGGGTGTGGATCAACAAGAGTCTTTCGAGCAACTTAAGGAGGCCATGAGTAAGGGCCCAATATTAAAGCCCCCTGATTGGTCTCAAGACTTTTATGTAAATCCAAGTGTATCTTTGCATTCAGTTGGTGTTGTATTGCTACAAAAAGGAGAGGAAGGTAGAATGCAACCCATCTATTATGCCAGCCGATAGCTTACAGATATGGAAACAAGGTATGAAGAAATGGAGTAGCAAGCTCTCTCTTTGGTGTTTTCAGTCAGAAAGTTTCGCTCCTATTTATTACCTCGACCATTTTTCTTCCTTACCTCTCAGTCTGTATTAGCATATCTAGTTTGCAAGCCTAATCCTAGGGGGAGATTTGCAAAATGGTTGTCAGAGCTTCAAGAGTTCTCTCTCTTTTGTCACTAAAAATACCACTAGGTCCACTATGGCAGATTTGCTCACAAGACGGGAGGATCTAGGAGAAGAAAAGAAATGTAAGGAGAATATTAAAGATGAAAGGGATACACCACCAACAGCTTTTGTTTTGTATTTTGATGGGGCTTTTAGTCCTTCATGCCAACAAGGAGCCGGGGGGATAGTCTTGATGAATCCTGAAGGTCAAGAGGTATGGGCAAGAGGACAAGAGATTCCAGGTATCACAACTAACAATGCAGCTGAGTATAATGCTTTGATTCTTGGTTTGGAGGGTTGTCTTCAAAGTCAAGTTAAAGAATTGGAAGTAAGAGGAGATTCTCAGCTTATTATAAAGCAAATGCAAGGGCATTACAAGACAAGAAGTCCTCATTTGAAGGAGCTTAATCAAAAGGCTATGGCACTATGTACTCAGTTTGAATTTTGCAAGTTTGTTCATATAAACAAAAAACAAAATCAAAGGGTAGATGAGTTAGCTACTCAAGCCATTATAGTGCAAGACCGGGGGGTGGTTTCTTTGGTAGACACTGGATGGCCAGAACTACAAGATGTTCATCAATATGTGGAAGAAGGCATGTTTCCTCAATGGTTAACTCCACAAAAAAAGCAAAGATTGGTAAGGAAGGCTTGTCCCTATACTATTGTTGATGACATTCTTTATAAATTGGGAAAAGATAAGGTGCTTCGTCAGGTGGTCCATCCCATGGAGACTAGGAGAATCCTAGAAATGTGTCATGAATGCTCTGGTCATTTTGCTTCAGCAAGCACAGCTAGGAGAATTCTTAATGTAGGATACTTTTGGCCACACCTCCATAAGGATGTATATGAATGGTGTCGAAGTTGTAAAGTATGCCAAAAGTTTGGAAGGCGACAGTTGATTCCTGGGCCCTTAAAGCCTATTCCAGCATATGGACCATTTGAGAGGTGGGGGTTGGACTCTGTGGGACCACTCCCTCGCTCATCTCAAGGCAAGCATTATTTATTGGTGGCCACAGATTATGCGACTCGATGGGCAGAGGCCAAGGCCACAGTCAATAGCAAGGCAAGCACAGTTGCAAAATTTCTCTTTGATCAAATTTTTTCATGCTTTGGTTGTCCTTTGGAAATTCTCACTGATGGAGGAACCTTTTTTAGAAATGAACTAATTGAAGATGTGGTGCATAAGCTAAAGATAAATCATAGCATGTCCACGCCATACTATCCCCAATGTAATGGCTTGGTTGAGAAAACAAATGGATTGTTGTGCAATTCAATGGGAAAGCTTGTTGACACCAAGAAAAGGCATTGGGATAGGCACTTGGCAGAAGTTTTATGGGCTTACAGAACCACACACAAGCTAGCTATTGGGTTTACACCATTCCAACTAGTGTATGGAATAGAAGCCATTTTACCCATTGAATTGGAGATACATAGTCTTCGCACAGCTGTTGCAAGAATAGAAGGACAGGAGGATGCCTATGCTCGATGCTTGGTATAGCTAGAAGCCTTGGATGAATGCAGATTACAGGCCTTACAAAACTTGGAATCTTCTCAAAGAAGGTGCAAGGCTAGTTTTGACACCAAATTACGCAAGAAGAAAGATATTGCAGAAGGAGATTTGGTAATGAGATTTGATAGCCGTCTGGACAAGTGGCTAGACAAAAAATTTATCGACCGATGGCAGGGACCATATCGAGTCAAAAAGAAGTTCACGAATGGAACCTTTCAACTTGAAGATGTTGATGACATGGTGATACCCAGACGCACCAATGAGTATCGCCTTAAATTCTTCTATGCTCGATCACCTTGAGGGCCAGCAGACCCTCTCTGTACTAGAGAGGATCTGCTGGGGGGGGAAAGATGTGACGCCAAAAATTGATATTTTTAACTTGGCATTGATATTGATTTTCTCTATGTTTGATAAGAGTTTGAGTATCAAGTGATAGCCTAGCGGCTCTCACTTATTTCTACTTTCTATGATATTGTATGGGATTGAGAGGATGAGTGAAATGGCTCATTGTAAATACCATAGGTATGAATTATAAATACCTTGGTATGGGGTGAGAGTTATTTGTGTATGGGATATTATGAGTTTTTCAAAAAATAGGAAGAGTGAGTCATATAAAGAGGTGGGCTCATGTCCATGTGTTCCAATAATATAAGAGAGGCCACATGCTAAGAGTGTGGAAGGCATGTGGAGGAGTGTGAAGTCAAGAGGAATCCTTCTAGAACTCCTATGTGGAATAAGGAGGATGTGGACATGTGGAAAAGAGAGGGTCCTTATGGGCTCCATGTGAGGAGACTCTTGACTTTCTCAATATTTTAAGAGTCTTGAGCATCTTGTGATGGGACACATGGCAAGAGTAGCCAAAAAGGACATGGATGGTGACATACGTGCTTATGTGATTGATGGGGAAAGGAATCTATAGGCAGCAATTGTAAATGGGTGAAGGAGGGTAACAAAATCTCTATAAAAGGAGCCCTCCTCTCCCTTGTTCATCAATCTCTTCCACCATTAGGCCTCATGTTGCTATAGCTCTAGTCTCCCCAAGCCTCTTCCATGAGCCTTCTCTCCCTCTTGTAGATATTCTCTTATGTAGACTCTTGAGTCCATCTCTCTCTAGTTTATTCTCTCTCTATGACTAGACTTGGAGCTTCCGCTCCCTCTTGTATGTATGAAACCTCTTCTTCTCCCCTGTGTTTGTAGTGTTGAAGTGGATTCTCACTCTATTTGTAATGAAGGTCACTTCAGGTTCTCTCTCTCTTGAGTGCCTCGTCCCTTTTCTCTTTTAAAGCCTTGAAAGTTCTTTCTATTTGGCCGCTCACTGTGCATACATGGTCCATTTGTTTCCCGAGCCACCATGCAAACTTCTTCCCCTCTTCTAGGCAAAATCTATGAGGGGTGGATCGTTGATGAAGGTGGAGTCTTGAGGGAGCATCCTGCTCAGCCGAAATTAGCCTGGGTGGAGGGTAGTTTTCATGACAGTTTGACCCCCTGTTAGTGTTTTTCTCATAACTTTCTGCTTGATAGTCCGATTGTAATGAAATTTATATCAGCGCGAAGCCCTCTTCAAGGCGCATGTTTTTATGTGATCAGATCTTAAATCAGATACTGCTGCAAAAAGTTATGAGTCTCTGTATTTGATAGTCTGTTGTCATGTTAGTTTTTACCCCCGTCTAGTAAACTATCCATAACTTTTTGGTCGCTTCTCTGTTTCTTACGAAACATATATCAACGCGAAGCTCTCTTTAAGAGCATATCTCTATGTACTTAGATCTTAAATCAAATACTGCTGCAAAAAGTTATGAGTCTCTGTGTTTGACAGTTTGTTTTCATGATAGTTTTTACCCCCTTCCAGTAAACTATCCATATCTCTTCAACCGTCTGTCTGTTTTCAATGAAACTTATATCACGTGAAGCCTATCTCAAGCGCATCTCTTTTTGTGCTTGAATCTCTGATATCATGTCTCTACTGAAAGTTATAGGCCTCTGTGTCTAATGACAGTTTGTAGAGTGTTTTGAGCTAAGTGTAAAGGTGTCTATGAAGGAGGTGCAATGTTTCCTCGGAATCTACCCATCTGACTCAAACTCCTCGATATATATCAGTTCATGTCATGTTGAGCTGCAAGATCTTCTTTCAACAACGTATCGCTCTTCTTTTTGGCACAGACTGGCTCGCTGAGATTATGGCCTCTGCTGATCCTTTCCTTCTCCCTATGCTTGATTACAACATCACTTCGGATGTTACCATCTTCATTCTCATCTGAGGAAGGAAAGTATGGTGTGGTATCTTGGCATAAAAGCTTCTTTCTAATGTCCCATTCTCAATGATAAATATCTTTGGCAGTCAATTCAAAAGCAGCAGGAAGTGAAGAGGTGGTGAAGTTTATTGAGAGTTTATTACCCCCAACTTCATGTCACAGCACCACCTGTATCAGCAGTATTGCCAAACCTCATCACCATCTGTCATTCTCCAACATCAAGCTAGCTAATGATCCAAATGTTAGAACTATACACTAGCTTGGCCAAGGAAGAATATGCAAGAGAATTGGACAGATAGACTGCAATAGAAATCGAAGATCAATTCAAGGCAATTGCCATAGAGGTCAAGGCACTTCGAGCATAGATAGATGAGAACAAGGTAGAAGAAGTGCGCATGAACCAAGCTCTCTAAGCTCAAGAGAAGGTAGTGAGGGGTGTTACCTCCAACCTCCACCAAAGTCAAACACAGTTGATAGCATCAATACAAGCAATGGCATACTACAAAGCTACTATAACTTCTTGACATTCGCACATGCTCAGCAGACGGATATAGTGACACAAGCTCGACTCACTCTAATTCACAAAGAAGAAGAGCTCCAGGATTGCGAAGACAAGCTTGAAGAAATGAAACAATCTTTGGCAGTATGTGCCTTCAACATTAATGAGCTTACAAGGGAATGTAGAATCTTAAAGGACCAACTTGCTACCGCTTAAGAGGCTAGCACTTCACAAGCACAAGTCTTGGACCAATGGTCCAATACCACTGTAGACATTCCTTAATAGGCAAAGGTCACATTGCAAATGAGAAAGCTTAAGGAGGCATATACAGCCATCTACCATCAATACAAAGAAAAAATGAATGAGATTCACTCCCAAAAGATAATCATCTCCAAGCTTGAACTCCAATTGCTAGTGCACAGCAATGAGGCATTAGAAGACAACACCAATGAAGCCCCACTACAATGCACAATAGTGGTGTACCAAGAGCTTGTGGTTTCTCTACAAGTGGAAGATCACCTCAACGCATGCGTGCTTATCCAATGGAAGCAACTCCAAATCAGGATCATATCTGCTCATCCAACAATCAAATGGGAACGTTCCATAGGGACCAAAACCCTACACATAGTTTGCCAAGACTTTGTCCAAAGATGAGAAAAATATCTTCTGTGTGTCTACACATCCCCGGTTTATAGCACTCAGGACGGATGCTTTCATTGCATATATATGCCTCATGGTGGGTAGTCCTCCCCTCAGGGTTATTGTAGGTTTATTGCCATTGCTACAAAGGCCATCACTATTATTTGCAAGGCACGACATAACCGACATCCCACCCATGCACCTGATGATCCCATCGCACCAGCAAAAAGAAGTGTCGAAAGATGATAGGGCCTATCTCACATCCAACTTCCCATATCTAACCACTCTTTTTGCCAACCTCATAACCTCACTTACCCTTGTTGCTACCACCCTCTTAACCTTCCCCAAGCTCCATCCTAACATCTATTCCCTCCATCATCTCTTTGCTCATGCCTCTCACCATTTTCAACTAACCCAACAGTCACAAACTTAAGAGCCCCTCACACCTAGCTTCTTCCCCTCCCTTGCTAATCCTACCCTTGAGGATTACCAAGTTGCTCAAACCATTTGCCTAGTTCTTCCCCCCTCCCCTCTACTCCCCCTTCCACCTGTTGACTCTTTCCTACTGCTTTCGTAGGAAGAGCTGGGTATTCTATGTTGCAGGGTTCCGAGGCTTTTTGTCACCTACAGATATATTGGGATTGTCAGTTGTAGTATATGTGTAGCTTAGGACCTCGAGTCGTGTTCTGGTGAGAGACGTAGGCTTAAGTGTGGTAAGCAAACAAAGTGCAAGCATGTGTAAAAGGCACGTAAACCATCTTTGTTGAGGTAATGAAGGCTTTCGCCTTCATTGGGGTTTGTAGGGTTTAGGAAGAGTTTAAGGGTTCAGCAGGAGGTTCCAGGGTTTAGAAAGAGTTCCAGGGTTTAGGAGGAGTTCCAGGGTTCAAAAGGAGGTTCCAGGGTTCAGAAAGAGTTCCAAGGTACCGAAAGAGTTCCAGGGTTTAGAAGGAGGTTCCAAGGTTTAGAAGGAGTCCAGGGTTAGAAGGAGGATCCAAGGTTCAGAGTAGAGTACATGGTAGAGAACTCGTCTCCCTCGTAGATCATGGAATTTATGGGTTTAGGAAAGCATAGGAGTGGGAGAGGAAGAGGTGTAAGAGCATGGGTGAAAGAAGAGAGAGGAGGAAGGAGGAGGAGGGAAGAGGAGAAGGGAGGGGGAGGAGAGAGGAGGAGGAGGAGGAGGGAGGAGGAGGAGGAGGAGGAGGAGGGAGGAGAAGGAGAAGGAGGAAGGAGGAGGAGGGAGGAGGAGAGGGAGAGGGTGGGTTGCAGGGTTGGAGGAGAGGGGAGAAGGGTTGCAAGGTTAGGACATGCTTTTGGACGTGCAGTGCAAGGAAGCATGGACACTTGAGACAAATGCTTGGAATACCAATGTAGACTCAACACAATGCCCCAAGAGTGTGGGCTTCATTCCATTATGGGGTATTTATACAAGTTGGAGAGCTTCTCTCTCTGCATGTAACACAAAGTCGTATCACAAAGTTGTAACACAAAGTTGTATCACACAGTTGTAACACATTCTCTCTCTACATGTAGAAGTTGTAACACAAAGTTGTGTCTAGAAGTTGTAACACAAAGTTGTAACACAAAGTTGTATCACAAAGTTGTATCACAAAGTTGTAACACCTTCTCTTTCTTCATAAGTTCATGTTGGCACAGAGTCAACACCACCCACAACTAACACTTCCATATTTCTCCCCCATGTCCCCAAATTCTCTCCCTACCCCGTCATCATCTCCGACACTACTTGTGTTCCATTAGTAGAAAATGAACAGTATTTGATTTTGAATATCAGGATCTGGATAATCCAATTCATACTCCCATGCTAAGTTCCAATGATGGGTATGATTTTGATTAGATACCACTTCCCAGTAACCCCATCAAGGAATTTAGGAGAAAATATCCTGATATGAAAACTCGAGTGCATGGACCCTGGACAAGGACCCTGGACAACTTTCCTACCAACCTTCATCAGTGTCAAATTAGTGAAGGTTGGATTAGCAAGTTGGATCCACAACCTGATTAGCATTGCCCTAAGCTCTTTGATGTAATCTTCTTGAAGGAGTGCCTATGTGCACCTCCATGTCTCAGAACCCATCCCAAGTTCTATGCAGTTTCATAGCATAAAAAATGGGAAGCCAACATACACACTTTGGATGAAGATCGAACCATAAATTGGCCAATGATCGAACCATACTCTGGTGTAGAGTGGAATATCCAAGGCCAATGATCCGAGCACTTCAGCAGCATGAGTAGATAATGTGTGGCAACATTGATCGCTTCCTTCACCTAAGTGCTATATTCTGTAAAACATTGGAATTCATTCTAGAGGTCCCATTACCTCGATACCCATTTCCCTCCACTCAATTTTAATCCCAATGAATGGGTCGATCCTCAGATATCACAAGCTGACTCTATCAAAGAGTGATCTTCTAAGAAGCATGCCACATATCTTTGTTTGAGCAAATTGTGGATACAAGCTACCTTGAAAGTGAGAAAAAATTATATGGTGCTAAGGCTTTACAGCAAGATCGACTGGCAAAACACAAGTTCCATAGCCACTGGACTAAAGGCATGGCAATCCAAGTACATGCTCGCAATAAGCCATAACCCGAGGACAGGTAATAAAATGGATCCGGGAGTATGTTTTCTCTATGCCAACAGGGACTTAGGTAGAACAGAATGTATGTGTAGAGTAGCAGCAAAGCTCCACTTGTACTTGCATAAGGCTAGAAATAATCCCTCTTAGAAATCCAACTTGCATGTTCTACATGCAAGTTCTACATACAATTCCTACATGCAACTCCTACATGTGAGTTCTACATGCGAGTTCTACATGCAACTCCTACATGCGAGTTCAACATGCAACTTCTACATGCAACTCCTACATGCAAGTTCTACATACAAGTCCTACATACAACTCCTACATGCAAGTTCTACATGCAACTCCTACATTCTACATGCAGCTCCTACATGCAACTCCTACATGCGAGTTCTACATGCAACTCCTACATGCAACTTCTATATGCAAGTTCTACATGTAGAGAGAGAATGTGTTACAATTCCTACATGTGGAGAGAGAAGCTCTCCAACTTGCATAAATACCCCATAATGGAATGAAGCCCACACTCTTTGGGGCATTGTGTTGAGTTCTACTTTGGTATTCCAAGCAATTGTCTCAAGTGTCCATGCTTCCTTGCACTCCACATCCAAAAGCATGTCCTAACCTTGAAACTCCTCCTCCCTTCTCCTCCAACTATTGAGATATCGAGCTCCACTCGTGATATGCCAGGGTGACCATTGTGCATTTGTCACCGACTTGTTAGCTGCAGATGCGGTTGGTACACTGTCCATGAATAATAGCTGGATGACAACTATCTTTATGTACTCTAGTTAATGGCTCAGTTAGTATGCCACCTAGGTTAGCTGAGTTTGGTTTGAGACCCACATATAGGGTTCATCTATTCCTTTTGTACTAAGAGAGAGAGACTTATTTTGGGTTCTCACAATTAAGAAGAGAAAAACTATTTTCAGCCTCCAACTTTGTGTGTATTCCCCCATTGTGTATGTGAGAAAGCTGCAAGTGAGACTTCTTACTTCTCTTTCACTCTCTTCACATAGTATCAGAGCTAGGTTCATGGTAAGGAGCTCAAGAAAGCAAACCAAGTTCGCGGTGTCTTGGTAAGAGGATCAGTGTTGCTTTCCTTTTTCGAGTTTGGGAGCAAATCTCTACAGGTCGCACAGCCAAAAAGTTCAAGAGTGCATTGGGATGCCCTTTGTGGTGTGGTGAGAGGTTAGTATATGCTGCCATTTTTTATTTGAGGCCATTTTGGGGCCCATTTTGGTGGTGGAGTTTTCCGCAGGC
Source organism: Dipteris shenzhenensis (assembly GCF_047967505.1). Lineage (NCBI taxonomy): Eukaryota > Viridiplantae > Streptophyta > Polypodiopsida > Gleicheniales > Dipteridaceae > Dipteris > Dipteris shenzhenensis. The sequence goes on from NC_141606.1 coordinate 49,169,758, forward strand.
ACTCACAAAAGTGCCCTGTTTATTATTATGTGACCACTGTTCCACAGGTTGGTGAAAAGTTATCGTAGAAATTGCATCGTATGCCTATGCACAAAGATATTGGGAGTGATAGAATCATTTTTATTACTTGTTAATGCAAAATCATCACTAGGAAGTGGCTGTGTGGTCAAATACCACTTCCATTAATTTTGCAAGTTTGCCCTTATGAGGCAGAAGTTGTGTTTTTTGCAGTGACATAATATTTTTACAGTGTTTTGTAATGGCATTTGATGCTTTTTCATAGATAGTCACTGAAAAGCTTGACAAGAACAACTTCCAAGCATGGAAGTTTAGAATGATAAATTTTCTTAAAGGAAAAGGCTATTGGGAGTTCATTACTGGAGCTAAACAAGAACCAGTTATTCCTAATGTTCCCAATCAACAGGAGTTGCAAGCATTTACAAGCTGGCATGAGAGACCCAAAAAAGTTATGTACTAGCTATCTATTAGTATTTCAGATTCTATGATTCTGTAAATTGCGGATGCAAGCACGCTGAAGGAGGCATGGGATACTTTGACAAAATGTATAGCACAAATATGCAAGCCAGGAAAACGCAGCTCAAGCACGAGTTGCATAATGTGTAGAGAGAAAATATGAGCATCCGAGTACCACATGAAGGTGAAGAAAATTGCAGATGCACTTGCTTCTATTGGGTCACCAATGGAAGATGATAATTTAGTTTCTGTGACCTTGAATGGTCTAGGAAAGGATTATGCACAATTCTATACGTCCATTGTCGTCCATGAGAATTTTCCTGATTTTGAGGAGTTGATTGCTCTTCCAATTTCTGAAGAGAAGAGAAATGGTGGTGCATCCTCTTTAGGAGGAACTTCAAAAGAAACTATCTTCTACTCAAATGTTGGAAGAGGTAGAGGCAGAGGTAGAGCATGCCGATCTAGAGGCCATGTTAGAAATCAAAATATGCAACAAAATTCAAGAAAACCAGTCCTATGGAGGAGGACGTGGTAACTTTAGAGGCAGCAGGAGCCAAAGAGATCTTGGTGGATGGCAGAGAGACCAAAATGCAAATAGCAATGTTGAATGCTACTACTATGGTAAAATGGGTCATATGGCTAAAGACTACTACAAAAAGCAAAATGACATCATGAATGGAAAATTGCAGCAAGGCAATTATGCATCCTCTAGTAGACAGGGTGATGACAGAAATGAGCATCTGTTTATGGTGCAGCACATGATCAATTCTGTGACAAGTGAAGAAGAAAGCAATGATGGGTGGTATGCTGACTCAGGTGCATCAAACCAATGACAAATCATGCAGAATGTATGTAGGAAGCAAGGAAAATGGAAAGATCAGGATTTGTGGAGACTAGTGATGATACTGCACATCCTATTGTGCAGATTGGTAAAATTCCTTTGTCTATGCAGGATGGGAAAAAGAAATACGTTTTTGATGTATTTCATGTCCCGAATATCACCAAGAACCTAGTTTTTGTTGGTCAAATGGTTGAGCAGGGCTTGCAGGTCAGATTTAATCCTCATGGATGCTTTGTTGAGGATATGAAAAATAAAGGTCGCTTAGTAGCAAAAGGGAAGAAGAAGGGTAGGATGTTTACATTGGATGTGGACATGCCTGAATTGAGTGCAACAATGTTTGCACATGGGATGGTGTAGTTACAGATATTGATATCTATTATAAATACATTGGTCAAATCGTTGAGCAGGGCTTGCAAGTCAGATTTAATCCTCATGGATGCTTTGTTGAGGATATGAAAAATAACGGTCGCTTGATAGCAAAAGGAAAGAAGAAGGGCAGGATATTTACATTGGACGTGGCCATGCCAGGGTGACTTGTGCATTTATGTCACCGACTTGTTAGCTACAGATGCGGTTGGTACACCACCCATGAATAATAGCTAGATGACAGCTATCTTTATGTACTCTAGTTAGTGGCTCAGTTAGTATGCCACCGGTTAGTTGAGTTTGGTTTGAGACCCACATATAGGGTTCATCTATTCTTTGTACTAAGAGAGAGAGAGACTTCTTTTGGGTTTTCACAACTAAGAAGAGGAAAATTGTTTTCACCCTCCACCTTTGTGTGTATTCCAACATTGTGTATGTGAGAAAGCTGCAAGTGAGACTCCTTACTTCTCTCCCACTCTCTTCACACGACGATTGTTTATGCTAGGCGACATTTATAGTAGCGGGTCATGTAATGCAACGAGTCAGATATGGTAGTGACTTGATTAGTGTATAGGGTTGGAAGTCAATGCATTAGCCCTAACACTAGTTGACTTTTGATCTGATAGTTACTAGTTCATTTAATGACATGTGTGTTGAGATATGGAGCTCCACTCATGATATGCCAGGGTGACCATTGTGCATTTATGTCACCGACTTGTTAGCTACAGATGCAATTGGTACACCGCCCATAAATAATAGCTGGATGACAACTATCCTTATGTACTCTAGTTCATGGCTAGGTTAGTATTCCACCTTAGTTACTGAGTTTGGTTTGAGACCCACATATAGGGTTCTTCTATTTCTTTGTACTAGAGTTCTTTTGGCTTTCACAACTAAGAAGAGGAAAACTGTTTTCAGCCTCCACCTTTGTGTGTATTCCCCCATTGTGTATGTGAGAAAGCCACAAGTGAGACTCCTTCCTTCTCTCCCACTATTGTCACATGGTATCAGAGCCTGGTTTGTGGTAAGGAGCTCAAGAAATCAAACCAAGTTCACGGTGTCCTGGTAAGAGGACTAGTGTTGCTTTCCTTTTTTGAGCTTGGGAGCAAATCTCTGTAGGTAGCATAGCCGGAAAGTGCAAGAGTGCATTGTCTCAGATTGAGATGCCCTTTGCAATGTGGCAAGAGGGCAATATATGCTACGAGGAAGGGCCAAGCCCTCGATGACTTTATTTTTTTGATTCGAGGCCATTTCAACCGTTTTGGAGGCGGAAGTTCTCCCCAAGCACTGAGAAAAAGGCCATGTTTTTGCTGTGCGAGCACTGCTCTGCAGGTCAATGAAAAGTTGCCATAGAAATTGCATCATATGCCTGTGCACAGAGATACTGGGAGTTACAGAATCATCCTTATTGCCTGTTGATGCAAAATCGTCACTAGGAAGTGACTGTGTGGTCAAATACCACTTTCGTCAGTTTTGCAGATTTGCCCTTGTGAGGCAGAAGCTATGTTTTTTGCAGTGACAGAATATTTTGTAGTGTTCTGTAATGGCGTCTGATTCTCTTTCACAAATTGTCACTGAAAAGCTTGACAAGAACAACTTCCAAGCATTGAAGTTTAGAATGACGAATTTCCTTATGGGAAAAGGCTATTGGGAGTTCATTATAGGAAATAAAGAAGAACTAGTTTTTCCTAATGTTCCCAATCAATAGGAAATGCAAGCATTTAAAGGATGGCATGAGAGAGCCAGAAAATTTATGTACTAGCTGTCTATCGGTATTTCAGATTCTATGATTGTGCATATTCAGGATGCAAGTACACCAAAGAAGGCATGGGATACTTTGGCAAAAATGTACAACACAAATACGCAAGCCAGGAAAATGCAGCTCAAGCAGGAGTTGCACAATGTGCAAAGAGAAAATATGAGTATCAATGACTACCACATGAAGGTGAAGAAAATTTCGAATGCACTGGCTTCCATTGGGTCGCCAGTGGAAGATGATGATTTAGTTTTTGTGACCTTGAATGGTCTAGGAAAGGATTATTCACAGTTCTGGACATCCATTGCCGTCCATGAAAAATTTCCTGATTTTGAGGAGTTGTTTGCTCTTCTAATTTCGGAAGAGTAGAGAAATGGTGGTGCATCTTCTTCTGGAGGAACTTCAAAAGAAATTGTCTTCTACTCAAATGCTAGAAGACGTAGAGGCAGAGGTAGAGGAGGCCGATCTAGAGGCTGTGGTAGAAATCAAAATATGCAGCAAACTCAAGAAAACCAGTCCTATCCAAGAGGACGTGGTAACTCTAGAGGCAGGGGGAGCCAAAGAGGTCATGGTGGATGGCAAAGAGGCCAAAATGCAAACAGCAATGTTGAATGCTACTATCATGGTAAAATGGGTCATATGGCTAAAGACTGCTACAAAAATCAGAATGACATCATGAATGGAAAATTGCAGCAAGGGAATTATGCATCTTCTAGTAGACAGGGTGATGACAAAAATGAGCATCTGTTTATGGTGCAGCACATGACCAATTCTGTGACAAGTGCAGAAGAAAGCAATGATGTGTGGTATGTTGACTCAAGTGCATCAAACCACATGACAGGTCATGCAAAATGGATGCAGGATGCAAGAAAAATGGAAAGACCAGGATTTGTGGAAACTGGTGATGATACTGCATGTCCTATTGTGCAAATTGGTAAAATTCCTTTGTCTATTTGCAGGATGGGAAAAAGAAATACCTATTTGATGTATTTCATGTCCCGAATATCACCAAGAACCTAGTTTCCGTTGGTCAAATGGTTGAGCAGGGCTTGCAAGTCAGATTTAATCCTCATGGATGCTTTGTTGAGGATATGAAAAATAACGGTTGCTTGATAGCAAAAGGAAGGAAGAAGGGTAGGATATTTACGTTGGACGTGGACATGCCTGAATTGAGTGCAGCAATGTTTGCACATGGGACCGGTGTAGTTGCAGATATTGATATCTGGCATAAACGCATTGGTCATGTTAATGTACAGCGACTTAAATTAATGCATAGGCCCAAAATATTATTGCAAGATTGCCTAAGTTCAAGTTTGCAGAAATGCATAAGGTATGTGAAGCCTGTCAATTTGGAAAATAGGCAAGGAAACCATTTCTTAGACATGTTCAAGAGAGTAAGAGGCCATTGGAATTAATCCACTCTGATGTGTCGACTACTAAAGCTGCATCTATTGGAGGCTGTCATTATTTTGTCACTTTTATTGATGACTACAGCAGAAAAGTTTGGGTGTATTTTATGAAAAAGAAAAGTGAAGTGTTTGGGCATTTCAAAGCTTTTAAAGCTATGGTTGAAAAAGAAACAGGCTTGCAAATAAAATGCCTAAGGTTAGATGGAGGGGGAGAGTACCTCTGAAATGATTTTGCAACATCCCTACAAGAGCATGGCATAAAGCAGCAATATTCATACAGTCATACCCCACATAGAAATGGACTTGCAGAAAGAAAAAACAGGCATATTGGAGAGGTATCTTGTGCCATGCTCAACAAAAGAGACCTACCAGATTATTATGTTGGGATAATTGTGATTAAGGGCTTGCTCTATGGTGCATGTGTGCATCTAGGGGAGTCACATGTGTGTGTGTTTGTGTGTTGTAGAGGCACATCAAGTGCTATGATGTGTCTAGTGTGTGACCTAAGTGATGATGTAAGCCAAAGGCCCCCACATGGGAGGTTCCTTTTGTTGAGAGTTCACGCTCAACATCATGTGATCATGTGTGCATAGCACCATCACGTGATCATATGTGCATAGCACTAACCTTATAGAGTGCTATAAAGGAAAGGGTTAGATCCCCTAACCCTAACCCTAAAAGGGTTTGTATATATTCTATTTTTTCAACTAATTCTAGTGTACAGTTAGTCATTTGTGGTGTGCTCTCTAGCTGTGCCCTCTCTCCTCATCTCCACTCTTCTCCTCTCCCCTCTTCATATTTTGTCATGGTATCAAAGCTTCCTTGCCTTCCGCTGAGGCATTGCAATTCTTGAGAGTGTGAGAGAGATTGTGAGATTGAGAGTTCTCTTGAGTGATTGTGAGATCCTTCCCTTCACTTCTGTTGAGAGAAATTTCCGTCCATTTGAGAGAAAATTCCGTCCATTTTCTTTAAGAGATTTCCATTCATTTCTTGAGATTTCCTTGTGAGGATTTCAATTCATTTTGTGAGACATTCTTATTGTGAAGAGGTTTGGTTGAGAGAGATTCACTCTGAGAGATTGTGTGACAGAGAGAGAGGTTTTGAGATATCTGTGAGAAAGAGTTCTTAGACTCCCTCAACGACTGCATACCTGAGGCGCATCAGCCCCTGCGTGCTCGCCAAGTCTCCAAGGCTCCGACCTTGACTACATGCCTACAACAAATAAGGCTCTCTATGCATAGCGTCCTCAGCGAGGGCTCATCCACGATGGCCTGCTTCTCCAAGCTTTGACCCGTCGTGTTCACGGGCTCACGGGCAACGCTTCAAAACTGCCCATGCAAGCCACCTCTCCAAGTATTTACATACAAAGCTGCACCTCCTCGACGACCTCTACAACAGCGGCTCTCGTTGCACCAGCAGTTACATAGCCAATACTCGCAGTTCCAACGAAGGTCCAAACGGCTCCGTCAGCAGCTCTCTCAACGCGGCACCAGCGGCTCCTAAGCTTCATCAACGACGAGCGACTACGAGCGACAACAGTCTCTGTGATAGCACTCCTTTTGATGAGCAACACCCTGATAGCCCTCCAGCGACACGACCACAACCTCCTAAATAATAGCGCCAACAAGCAAGCATCTCCAGCCTCTGCTCTACGATGCGCGACTGCAATGGTGTCTCCTACAATAGTCCCGTAGCCGCGACTCCTAGACGGCCTCCCTACAACTTTGCAGTAACCGAGCCTCGCGCTACGCCTTGAGCCTCCGAAGGCTCTTCGACGATCAGCCGCCATAGCTCGCACCTGGGCGACCTCCGTCAACGACACCTACGACGAGCCGCGCTCTCCAACGACCTCATCGATGGAAATCCGCAGGCTGACAGAATCTTCCTAGATTCCGTCAGAATCTCAAAAGATTCTGGTGGCTCACCTCGCAACACGTGGCAGATAGGGTTGGTTAGCAACCCTAGGTCTGGTTACCCACCAGTGGTCAGTCACTTGACACATGGCAGATTTGACCTAACCAGGGTTAGGTTCAGTCAACCCTAGTTAGGCGGTATGATCACAATTGTGCCACGTGGCAAGGTCATCTTATCTGCCACATCATCAACCACATCACCTGCCATGTCATCAGTGACACATCATCAGTGCCACGTCACCAAGCCATGTCACCTGTGCCACGTCATCAATGCCACATCATCAGTGCCACGTCACCTGTGCCACGTCATCAGTGCCACATCACCTGTGACACGTCATCAGTGCCACGTCAGCATTGCCACGTCACCCTGTTGACATCATCTGTGCCACCTGAGCACTGCCACCTCAGCAGTGACCCCTGCAGGCACCGTCCCTTGCCAGGCACACTGCATGTGCACACTCCTGCCACCTCAGCACAGAGCTTCACTGGCACACCTCTTGCTAAGCACAGTGCCAAATCATCACTGCATGTGACTCACAGTGACACATCATCATTGAGCACCATTTGCACTCCTTTTGCCCCTCCACCTAGATCAAGTCATATCTCTTGATCCAGGAAGAATTTGAGGGTGCTCCAAAAAGGAAAGTCGCTCAATTTTTTGTGCTCTACGCGCTTGTTACATCATCTGCACATTTCGGTGCAAGTTACACTCACATTTGAGCCTCGCCGACAAAACCACTTCCTTCACGCACATTTGCCTCTACATCGACGCATCTGACCCAGCACTTAAAAAGAACAAAGGAAAAGGAATTATTTGTTGCTCTTTCATCGATCGACGGTTGGTTTAGATCTAGATCAAAGTAGACTAGATCGCCATAGAGGGGACGCTTTGAATTCCCCAAGTTGCCAATCTAAGCCATGCCCGAAATTCCCGACTAGTACCTACTCGGAGTCAGTCCATACGCTCACATCCGATTTCACATCATTACATTACCTGAAACCTTACGTTCATCAGTTCAGTGAGCAGACTTCAGAGTTCAGAGGCATTGCAGATTGATTCAGTGGGCAAATAGCACTTGATTTCACACACACATGCCACCATTGTAAAGCCTATTTGGCTATCTCACGGCATCGTGCACATCATTTTTTTCAGCCTTGTAAAGCCTCTTGGCTATTCCCGGCATCATTGCCACAAGCCTTGTAACACAGATCAGATCTTATTTACTGCAGTTCTATCTTCACTGACGGTACAGAGATTTCACTTGGCATCTTCAGTGTATTTGCAGTTGATTCATACAGAGTTTTTCAGGACACTTTTGAGTACATTGTTTGCACCATGTCGACTAGCAACCTCAATCTGGAGGCATCTGCTAAGTTAGACAACTCCAATTACGGTACATGGAAATACCGAATGGAGACCATTCTTGTGCTTCAGGACAAATGGGAGTATGTCGATGGATCTATACCTAGACCATTGGCTGATCTAGCCACCAGTAGCTCTACTCCATCTATTGTCACAGCACCAGCAACGGGATATACATCGGAATCTACATCTACACAAACAGTTTCCGCACCAGTAGCAGCAGATCCTGCCATTGCCCGAGCTCAAGCAGAATGGGATAAGAAAGACAAGTATGCCTATCACCTGATCAAGCAGAATGTGCAAGATGTCATGCTAGGACAGCTCAACACAGTCAAGACATCAAAAGAAGCATGGGATATGTTCGCAGCTCTCTACGAGTCCAAGAACACATCCAGAATTCTCACCCTGAGAAACCAGATCAACCAGAGTTTCCGCAACAGAGCAGTGAAACTGGTCATGCTTATGTACTCCGCATCAAAGACTACAACAATCAACTTGCAGCAGCAGGAGAGACTATGAATCCCGCAGAAATGGTTCAAGTAATCCTGAATGGACTAGGAGAAGGATATGAGAATCTAGTCCAGAGTATTGCCATCCAACGGCAAATTCCAACACTGGAAGAACTTCAGTCAGTTCTACTTGGTGAAGAACTCAGGACTCAAGCCATTCAAGCACGTAAAGGTCATTCTAATGATCAGGCATTCACAGCTTCAGACAGAAGCAGAGGCAAAGGCAGAAACAGAGGTAGATCATATCAAAAAAGTGGTCATTATCAACAAAGTCAAAATCAGCATCAGCATCAGCATCATCCTCAGCAACATCAGAATCAGCAAAGAGGAAATCATTCCAACCGAGGAAGATTCCAAGGACGAGGGAATGCATCCACCAATGTGTCAAACATTCAATGCAACTATTGTCACAAGTTTGGACACTATGAAAGAGATTGCCACAAGAAGCAGTATGACCAAGGCGGTCAATCCAGCAGTAATCGAGGGAATTCTCGAGGAAGAGGAAATCATCGTGGTGGACATTCTAGTCACAGTCATTTTGCAAATGAACATGGAAATATGTTTCTTGCAAGTGAGGAATTGCATCAGACTGATACAATGCACCTAGACACTGATTTCAATCCCAAAGAGGATTTCAGTTATCAAGTCGACCAAGTGGAACAGGATCCTTGGTACATCGACAGCGGTGCATCATCTCATATGACAAATCATCAGGAATGGTTCACAGAAATGAAGCCATTAGAAGGTCAAAAGAATGTCATCTACACATCAGACAATACACCGAATCCGGTTCAAGGGACAAGTGTTATCCCTATGAACAATTTCACTGGTACAAAAGGATTAGTCAAAGATGTGCTCTATGTTCCGAAGCTCAACAAGAACCTTTTGTCAGTAGGTCAAATGACGGAACACAACTACAAAGTCATCTTCGACGGTGATGAATGCACTATCAGAGACAAATCCAAAAGAGGTCAGCTAGTAGCAAAAGGTGTCAAGGAAGGACGCTTATACAGGATGCTAGCTACAGTACCAGATAAGCATGCCATGTCAGCTCAAATGCAACAGATGCCACTCTCTGCAAAATGGCACAAGAGATATGGTCATGTCAACTTCAAGTACTTGTTAGACCTCAGGAATCAAAATATGGCGATTGGGATTCCGAAGCTACAGTTTCTTGGAAAAGTTTGTGAAGCATGCTGCTTCGGCAAACAAAAGCGAACCAACTTTGTCAGAAGTACCTCTCGTGCACGAGGTATTCTTGATTTGATTCATACAGATGTATGGGGTTATGCCCAGACCCGCAGCATCAATGGTTCACTTTATTACTTGACCTTCATCGACGACTACAGCAGATATTGTTGGGTCTACTTTTTGAAAGAGAAATCTGAAGTGTTTACCAGATTTCAAGAATTCAAAGCCATGGTAGAAAACCAAACAGGCAGAAAGATCAAGGTCATGAGATCAGACAGAGGAGGTGAATACATGTCTTCAGCATTCATGAACTTTTGCAAAAATCACGGCATTCGAAGACAATTCACATGTGCAGATACTCCTCAGCAAAATGCAAGAGCTGAAAGAAAGAATGGGACTTTAGCAGACAGTGCTAGAGCAATGCTTAGTGAAAAGCATCTTCCGAATCAATATTGGGCAGAAGCAATAGCTATAGATAACTACTTGCTTAATCGGCTTCCTACCGAACCGATACAAGGTATGACTCCTTATGAAGCATTCACTGGTCACAAGCCACGCATTGGGCATCTCCGCATATTTGGTTGCATAGCATATGCCCACATACATGATGATCATCGCAGGAAATTGGATGCGAAGTCACGCAAATGCATCATGGTTGGCTACAGTGAAGAAAGCAAAGCATACAAATTGTATGATCCCATCAACCGCAAAGTCATTATCTCCAGAGATGTAATCTTCGATGAAGAATCAGAATGGAAAACCTCACCTACACAGGAGATAGAAGCATCGACTTCACAGTCACCTACAGAACAGGTTGATGAAGAAGAGCAAGAATTGCCAGCAACACCCCAAGCAGCGCCACAGCAGCTCAGATGGTCTACTAGGGAAAGCAGACCACCAGCCAGATTGACATATGCTCAGAAAGGCAAAGCAATTCAGGTGGAAACCACCAACTATGCTCTTATGACTACCATCATGGCTACGGAAGAGCCAGTGTACTTCGAAGATGCAGTAGACAAGCCAGAATGGCAAACTGCTATGAATGAAGAAATGGATGCTTTGTATAAAAATAACACTTGGGAATTATGCGACCTTCCACCAGGAAAGAAGGCCATAGCCAACAAATGGGTATGCAAAGTGAAGTACAATCCAGATGGCAGTATTCAGAGATACAAAGCCAGATTAGTTGCAAAAGGATTTGCACAACAATATGGCCAAGATTATGATGAGACTTATGCTCCAGTAGCAAAGATGGATTCCATACGGTTCTTGATATCACTAGCGACACTCAGTAAATGGAATGTGTATCAGCTCGATGTCAAGAATGCATTTCTCAATGGTTATCTAGACGAGGAAGTCTACATGCAACAACCAGCCGGTTATGTTAAACCAGGAAAAGAGAACAAGGTTTGCCATCTCAAGAAAAGTCTCTACGGCTTAAAGCAAGCCCCCAGAAGTTGGTACAGCAGAATTGACAAGTATTTTGCTGATCTGGGATACATGAAGTCCAATGCAGATCATACTCTCTACTACAAAGTTCAAGGGGAAGATATTACTATTGCACTTTTGTACGTAGATGATCTGATTGTGACAGGAAGCAAGGATAGCTTCATCAGAAAACTAAAACAAGACTTATCTGCAGAGTTCGACATGAAAGATCTTGGACTTATGCACTATTGTCTTGGAATTGAGTTCTGGAGAGATTCAGATAGCACATTCATGAGTCAGCTCAAGTATGTTGACAGTCTCCTGAAGAAGTTTCATATGGCAGATTGCAAGATTGCAGCCACTCCCATGGAACAGAGTTTGAAACTTACTAAAGATTCAGAAAAGCCTACAATCAATGACAGATACTACAGGCAACTCATTGGATCTCTTATATATCTGACAATCACACGGCCAGATATTTGTTATGCAGTAAGTTCACTAGCACAGTTTATGGCAAATCCAAAACAGTCTCACTGGAATGCAGCCAAAAGAGTCTTGAGATACATCAGAGGTACAAGACAGTTTGGGATAGAATATAGAGGAAGTCATCCATGGTTGCATGGATACTGTGACAGTGACTATGCTGGAGATCATGAGACCAGGAGATCGACACAGGGATATGCATTTTTCCTTGGTCAAGGTGCTATATCATGGTTGTCAAACAAACAGCCAATTGTTTCTTTGTCTTCGACTGAAGCAGAATATAGAGCACTCACTACAGGTGCATGTGAGGCTATATGGCTCATAAGACTATTGTCAGAAACAGATTACTTTGATGAGTCAAAGCCAACAACAATATACTGTGATAATCAATCGGCTCAAGCATTGGCCAAAAATCCAGTATATCACTCCAGAACAAAGCACATTGATGTCAGAGAGCACTTCATCTGAGAAAGAGTGTTACTTGGTGACATCACACTGCAACATTGTGATAGCAAAGAAAATGTTGCAGACATCTTTACCAAACCACTCGGTAAAGAGCTATTCGAGAAACACCGACTAGCTCTTGGTTTGATGCAGAGGAAGGACATTCCCATTAAAGGGGTGTGATGGAATGTAATGCTCAGTCCTTCTTCGATTCCCCAGAATCATCATCTTGAGGGAAGGCCTACTTCATGATGTTGATCTTGAGGGAAGGTGTTGAGAGTTCACGCTCAACATCATGTGATCATGTGTGCATAGCACCATCACGTGATCATATGTGCATAGCACTAACCTTATAGAGTGCTATAAAGGAAAGGGTTAGATCCCCTAACCCTAACCCTAAAAGGGTTTGTATATATTCTATTTTTTCAACTAATTCTAGTGTACAGTTAGTCATTTGCGGTGTGCTCTCTAGCTGTGCCCTCTCTCCTCATCTCCACTCTTCTCCTCTCCCCTCTTCATATTTTGTCACCTTTAATTTAGGCCAATCCCACTGATGTAGGGGCTGATTGCCACTGATGTAGGGAAGGTGCCTTTGATCTAGGCCACCTTCTCCCCATTTCTATAAGAGAGAGTCACCTCTCTCACAATCAATAGTGAACAACATTTTTGGTTACATCTTGTGCTCTCACTCCTCTTCCAAGATGCATCTATTCTATCCCATGTGTTTCTACATGTGGTATCAAAGCTTTAGGTTCTAGATCTAGCTTAGCCTAGCATTAGATGCTCCCTAGTAGGAATTCTTAGACTTTTTCAAGCTTCTGCCATCTTCACCATTTCTTCCCCAAATTTGTGAGAGCTTGTTCTCCCTCACCGTTTCACCATTCTCCAAGCCCTTTTTGATGTAGAACAATCTCTGTAGGGCGCACCTTCAGCTTGAATCTTGTCGCAAAATTGTGCCTCCATCGCCTGTGCCACCAAGAAAATAGTCCTTTGATGTATTGCGTAATTCTGCCTCTGTGTTCACTCATTTCCAAATTCCTCTGAGCACAAGTTGGGCAACCTAAAAGCAAGCTGCTGATGAAGTTTGAGCTAGTTTGGTTAAGCACTTGAGGAGAAACAGACAAAGGACCAGTCGATTTTGCTAAACTTCTATATGGCGACCTAGCGGAACATTGTGCCTCTTCTTGCTGGTAGCCTTGGTCTAGTATACTAGTGTTATTTCTGCCTTAAAATCTCCCTCAGTTCATGTTTCATGTGTCTAAATTGCACCCTCCAATCTACCTTGGTCTCTGCTGGTAGAATTCTTCATATTCTGGTCAAAGGGTGTTGAGAAATCACCATAAGCTTGGGGCTTCTATTATTTACTGCAAATTTTCATTGTTTTGATTGTACTTGAGTAGTAGAACTCATTCATGGAGCTCATAAGTGTCCTTATACTTTGCATTTAGAATGATGACTATGTGATTCTCTTTGACCATGATTGATGAGTACTTGAATTGTAAACATGACTAAGCCCAAGCAAGTAGAGAAATTTAATGGAACTAGTTTCCATACTTGGCAAACAAAAGCTAAGTTTGTGCTTATGAAAAAGGGGATATGGAATGTTGTGAATGGAAAGGAAAAGAAGCCTACAAAAGAAGAAGCTAATTGGTTGATCAAAGACAAGAAGGCTCTTGCTATCATTGCTTTGGGATTAAGTGACTCATACATTCACCACATTGATGGCTTTGAAACTTCACATGAAGCTTGGGATCACATATTCACATAGTATTTGGTGCACAAGGGAAATGCTTCAAATATGTCTTGCTTATTAAGTTCCTTTGGCTACAATTGAAAAATGGAATGTGTTATTCCATGAAGAAGAACAACTCCAAAGAGAATGAAGCATTTCTTGTGAAGAAGGGCTACTTCAACAACAAAGCAAATCTAGCTGAAGGAAGAACTCCATCAACAAATGAAGAATCAAACTTGGTGGTAGAAGATAAAGACTATGCTTTTTGAGCACTTTGTCTTTTGATTTTTTGTTTGTCATCACTTGGTTAAATTTTGAGGTTCTCTGCCTGGAGTAGTACTCCAAAAATAATGTCATATGTTTTGTCTTTTGTAAATCACCTTTGGTCACCATATGATGTAGGCCATGTGATATGTGTTTTGTCTATCCCATTTTTGTGAACCTCACACCCTTGGGAACCCTTGCTAGCATGAGATCCTAGCCATAGATTTATCCTTGACCACCATGAGATGGCATGAGAAACTATGAGACTAGATGTATCCTTGATATTGCAAGAGGCAAACCCTTGAGGGGGGATATGTTGGGATAAGTGTGATCAAGGGCTTGCTCTATGGTGCATGTGTGCATCTAGGGGAGTCACATGTGTGTGTGTGTGTGTGTGTGTGTGTGTGTTGTAGATGAGAGTGCTCTCAACGGAAGCAAGAACGGAAGAAGGAGAGAGAGAAACAGAGAGCCACACACAAGTTTTGGTGGGTGCAGAACCACCCTAATCTTCTTTTTCATTCATTTATATATGTGTTTGAGTATTGTACATAACCGGGGTAAAGGCACAGTGACCTTTAACCCCCACAACCTCCCACTTAAAGGACAATGTGCCTTTAAGGGAGAACAACCAGTGAGCATACTATCCAATGCCCATCAATACACGACAATACTCAAACCGCTGACTAGGTAGAATCTTCGTCAGCATATCTGCAGGGTTATCATCTATATGAACCTTGACAAGCTCTATGCGCTTGTCCTCAAGTACCTCCCTGATGAAATGGTACCTGACCTCAATGTGTTTGGTCTTTGCATGAAAGACCGGATTCCGTGCTAGCTGAATAGCACTCATGGAATCACTATGCAATGTCAGTACACCTGTATGAATCCCCAAATCTCCCACTAGCCGATCAAGCCAGATAGCCTCCTTGCAACCCTCTGTGGCTGCAACATACTCAGCCTCTGTGGTAGACAAAGCAATGCACTTCTGTGCACGAGACATCCACGACATTGCACCACCTGCAAATGTGAACACATAACCAGAAGTGGATCTCCTACTACCACATGCCCTGCATAGTCTGAATCTGTGTACCCAAGTACACGCATGTCTCCTTTACCAAAGCAAATGCACATCTCCTTGGTACCCTTCATGTACCTCATGATTCCCAATGCCTCTTTCCTGGATTAGCCATATACCGGCTAACAACTCCCACTGCAAATGCAATGTCTGGTCTAGTAGCTATCATAGCATACATAAGACTCCCAACCGCTAATGCATAAGGAACCTTGTCCATCATGGCCCTTTCCTCATCTGATTTGGGACTATCTGTATGACTCAGTTTCACATATGGAGGCAATGGAGTACTCACTGCCTTCCCCCCCTCCATATTGAAACGCTGCAATACTTTTGTAACATACTCTTTTTGTGAAAGCCAAAGGAGTTTCCTACTCCGATCACGTGTGATGCGCATACCAAGAATATGACCTGCAAGTCCCAAATCCTTCATATCAAAGGCCTCATGCAACTTTGCCTTTAATGCATCTAGCTCATAAGTATTCTTGCTAGCCAATAGCATATCATCCACATATAGTGCCAAGATTATTAGGCTATTATCCTTAGCCCTTTTAGTATAGAGACAGTGATCAATTTCACTCCTTCTAAAACCTTGGGACCGAATGAAAGCATCAAACTTTTGATACCATTCTCTAGGTGCTTGCTTAAGACCATAGAGACTCTTCTTCAGCTTGCAAACTAAATTCTCTTTGCCCTTTTCTTCAAAGCCTTCCGGCTGCATCATGTAAATTTCCTCATGCAAATCCCCATGCAAGAAAGCTGTCTTGACATCCATCTGCATAAGCTCCATATCCTCTGATGCCACTAGTCCAAGCATGCATCTAAGTGTGGTCATCTTCACAACCAGAGAGAATATCTCATCAAATTCCACACCCTTCTCTTGCTTGAACCCTTTCGTGACTAAACGGGCCTTGTATCTAGGCATATCATCACCTGTGACCTTCATTTTGTAGACCCATTTACATGGCAAGGCTTTATTTCCATGTGGCAAAGAAACCAAGTCCCAAGTCTTATTCTCCATAAGTGAACTCATCTCTAATTGCATAGCATACTCCCACTTGCATTGATCCTCACGCATCATAGCCTCTCTATAGCAAGAAGGCTCCCCGCAATCAGTAAGCATCACATAGTCTACCCCTGGAACACACCTATCAGGCGGTCTAGACACTCTAGATGATCTTCTCAAGGGCATTTCAGCTTGTTGTCCCACCTGCATATCCGCCACATTTGGCTCATCATTTCCACCAATAGATGATCCATCATCTACCCTTGATTGTATACCTATGGGAGTACTTGGTGGTACCATTTCTTGCACATTTGGTGCATGGACAGCTTGCTATCTATCCACATATGTAGGTGGATTCACATCCTGGAAAGTGATTCTCCTCATTTCCACATCCCTCATGGGTGCCTTATGCATCTTCTTCTCATTGAAGACCACATCATGGCTACGTATGATCTTCTTTGCTTCTGGATCCCAGAGACGATAGCCCATCTCTCCACTTTCACCATAACCTAGAAAGATGCATTTTCTAGACTTAGAATCTAGCTTCTTTCGAAGCTCTTTTGGCACATGTGCATATGCCTCACACCCAAATATGCGCAAATGAGAGTAAGAGGGCTTCTTGCCACTCCATGCCTCTTCAGGAATACCACCATCCAAACTCTTACTAGGTGATCTATTGATCACATGTACTAAAGTCTTCATTGCCTCAGCCCAAAAACCACCAGAAAGACTTGCATTGGAAAGCATGCATTGCAACCTTTCTTGAATGGTATGGTTCATCTTTTCTGCAACTGGATTTTGCTCTGGAGTACGAGGGGATGCGAGCTCCCTCTTAATCCCACATGTATCACAGAAATGCTGAAAGTCATGAGAGAGATACTCTCTACCATTGTCAGTCCGTAGGCATTTAAGTGTTCTACCTGACTGATTCTCAACCAAGGCCAGCCATTTCTAAAATACCTGGAATACATCACTCTTCCGAGCTATAGCATAAGCCCACACTTTCCTAGTTACATCATCAATGAATGTCACATAGTATTCAGCCCCACCTAATGACCGTGTAGGCATGGGACCACATACGTCTGAATGCACCAAATCAAGCATTTCAAACTCTTTCTTTCCCCTTCTTTTATGGGCTGATTTAGTCTACTTCCCATAGAGACAATGCTCATAAAATTCAAAATCAGAGAAACTCAAATGTGGTACATAACCCAAACGGCATAAGAGTTTCATTCCATTTTGGCTCATGTGCCCCAACCTGCAATGCCACAAAGAAGTGCTTGGCTACTTGGTTATTGCAACAACATGATCAAATACCCCTGATACATGTAAAGGATACAAAGTCCCACACTTGGCACCCCTGGCCAAAAGCATAGAGCCCTTCTGAATTTTCCAACTCTGAAAGCCAAAAGTGGTGTGAAAACTAGCATCATCTAGCTGACCCACTGAAATAAGACTCTTGGTCAGCTTAGGCACATGTCTCACATGTTTCAAAACAAATGCAGACCCATTTGCAAAAGAAAACTTTATGTCACCTACTCCCACTATGTCACATGCATAGTCATTTCCAAGATGCACACAACCTATCTTTCCACTATCATAAGTGGAGAACCATTCCCTATGGGGAGTAACATGGAATGAAGCACCAGAATCCAAAATCCAATCCTGGGAATATGCATCATCCGAAGTGGTAAGCAACTCTGCAAATAAACTAGACATGAAGAGAACATCATTGTCACTATCATGTGTGACTGCATTGATCTCCTCGATCTTCACTTTTCCTTTGTCCTCCCTTAGACTCTCTTCCTTTTGATTTGCACCCCAATTTGCATTCTTTTTCTTATCCTTTTGCTCTCTTTTCAGCTTGTAGCAATCCTTTTTCATATGGCCCTTCTTGCCACAGTGGTAACACTCAATGTTCCATGCCCTGGATTTGCTACGAGACTTCCCTCTTTCTTGGGACTTCCCTTTGAACTGTGATCTACCCCTTTGCACATTTAAGGATGCATCCTGCTTGTTGCCATCCATAGACTTCCGTCTAATCTCCTCCGCCAATAAGCTACCCACAACATCATCAAATTTCAGTAGTCCACTAGGTGTAGAGTTACTGACAGCTGAACATAAGAGAAATATTGCCTTAGTCTCTGCATCAAAATTCATTTTTTGAGCCTGAAGTTGGCTGAAAATAATATTGAATTCATTCAAGTGAGAAGCAATGGAGACCCCTTCCTTCATCTGCAGCTTCATCTGCAGCTTAAACAACCTCTTCATGAGGTAAACTTTATTAGAGGCAGTTTCCTTCTCATAAGTGGCACACAGTTTCTTCCACAAATCTTCCGTGGTCTGCTCATTTACTACTGTGAAATAAACTGACTCTGCAAGATGAAGTCTAATAGTAGACTTTGCTAATGCATCCAACTCATTCCAATCATCCTCAGACATATTTGCAGGCTTAGCTTCAATCCCTGCCAAGGGTTTAATCTGCTTCTTTTGAATAAGCACATCCCTTATTTGTAACACTTTCCACAAAGAAAAGTTTGTCCCATCAAACTTTTTAATGCTGAAAAACTCCTTTTCAGACATGGAAGAGGATGCCATGATGCAAATGAAACAAAATCCCAAATGCTAGTTCCTGCAAGAGAGAATCACACCAAATACCAGGTGCACCCAAATGTGTATGCCACAATAGAGTGAAATATCACCAAAACTCAAAGCTCAATGCATCAAAAGATGCATCTGACTCATGTGCATATACTATGCATCCATATGAGCAAATCTGGCCCAAAAGAAAATGCCAATAAGTGCCAAATGAATCAAGCATAAACATTGTCCACTGGTATATGCATTAATAATATCTCATCCAAGAGAGCATAGCACTATCAGTGCATCACCTGCAATGTGTCAAAGCTGTCCCTCAGCATAAAATAGCATCCATGTGCAAAGCGTCCATAAAAATAGCATCCCACAAGGCAATTTGGGCCTATCAGCGCATCCAATAAGGACTGCAATGCATCCAAATGGCCTATAAATCATCCACTGCGACCAAATACACACCACGAATGAGCGCACACACTGCTCAAACTGCAACCAGAGTGATCTGCATAAGGTATGCTCAAGAAATCATGGTCCCACGGTAATGACCGCTACTAAAAATAGAACCTGAGATGCCTCAAAGCATGGGTGCCATTGCATAATCGGACTCAGCAAGAAAATCTGCAAATATGTCTCTTCTGTCGGAACTCCAGAATCCCAACCGATGAGTGAGAAATGGGAGTCAACACTTATCCACTACCATGTGGCATAAATCTAAGGTTTCAAAACCTTAGAATGAAAAAATGCATAACAGAGAGACGAAATCGAATACACAGAGATCTATAACTCTGAAATCCTCCACCGAATCCTGACAGGTAGGGGTTTTTGGGCATCCGGAACGCAATGGTACATATGGTTTTGGAAACCGTGGTCTCAATCACTGGGTCCAACACACGGACTGAAAAACGTTTTTGGAAAGAGAGCTGTTTGTAAACTCCACCGGAGTGCAAATGATGAGCAACATAGAAGTTTTAGGACCTCCTGAGTCCCCGGAACTGACAAATCTGCAAATGGTTGCTTCAAACTTGAGTTCCAACACCCAGGCAAAAAACGCCAACACTGACACAGTGAGTCAGAAATCCAATGAAATGATCCCAGATTCAAGAATGAAGGTGTTTCCAAGCTCTTGAACTAATGTGGACACCAAAAGCAAGCAATAGTTGCCTCTACAAGTCAATACGGAGTCTCTGTCATCGAACGGAATAGGGAAAAGCTCAAAAAACGACTTTTTCTTTGAAAACACTTAACAGGCTCACAAAACCACTTCGAAAAGCCAAAGTGACTTTTCCAAAGGTTCCTCCAAGGTCTCTGCACACTCGGATGCAAGTAAAGTCGCCCACAAAGCTTCCCACAGAGCTTCTCCTTCCTGCCTCAGAGCTGCTGAGCTTCAAGCATTCACGCATGCTTAGCTAGATCACCCGGGCTCTGATACCACTTGAGAGTGCTCTCAACGCAAGCAAGAACGTAAGAAGGAGAGAGAGAAATAGAGATCCAGACAAGTTTTGGTGGGTGCAGAACCACCCTAATCTTCTTTTTCGTTCATTTATATATGTGTTTGAGTATTGTACATAACCGGGGTAAAGGCACAGTGACCTTTAACCCCCACAGTAGAGGCACATCAAGTGCTATGATGTGTCTAGTGTGTGACTTAAGTGATGATGTAAGCCAAAGACCCCCACATGGGAGGTTCCTTTTATTTAGGCCAGTCCCACTGATGTAGGGGCTAATTGCAACTGATGTAGGGAAGGTGCCTTTGATCTAGGCCACCTTCTCCCCATCTCTATAAGACAGAGTCACCTCTCTCACAATCAATAGTGAACAACATTTTTGGTTACATCTTGTGCTCTCACTCCTCTTCCAAGATGCATCTATTCTATCCCACATGTTTCTACATATTATTGGGTTGAAGCACTTGCTACAGCAATCTACATAATGAACAGGACTCCACTGCATCAATACATGGCATGATGCCAGAGGAGAGGTATACTGGTAGGAAACCAGATATTTCTCATTTAAAAGTTTTTGGTTGCAATGCCTATGTTCATGTGCCAGATGATTTGAGATCCAAGTTGGATCCAAAAGCTGAGAAGTGCATCTTTATTGGTTATTCTCTACAACAGAAAGGGTATAGATGCTATAACCCTTCTGCTCGTAAGTTTATAGTGAGCAGAGATGTTGTTTTTTATGAGATCAATAGCTGGTATAAACTAGTAAATGTGATTGATGATGTAGATGCACAAAATGGTAATGCTGCATAGAATTCACAGTAGCAATCACAAAATATTAGCGGGCCTGTAGTGTCCTCTAGCAGTGGTTCACATACTTTGCCATGGACATGCAGATTGAGATCAGGAGAATCTCCTCATTGCAATGCAGATAGTGGTATGCAAGTATCACAAAAGGGAAAAGAGAAAGTAGATCAGCCCATGGTTGATGTGAATGTAGGTCACTCTTATGTGGATGATGAATCCAGTGGCTTAGAGCAGAGCCTTGATGATGAGTTGGGTATTCCTTCTATTGTTACACCTGGAGTAAGGAAGACGAGGGATGTTTTGAGAGCACTTGGTAGTGAGCCTATTTTGCGCAAGTCTACTAGAGTTAAGTATCTTGTGGATAGGCTAAAATATGATGGATTTACAGCCATTCACTATGCCTATATTGTCAAAGTGATACATGAACTAGAAAAAATGCTACATGGGAATTGGTGCCTTTGCCTAAAGACAAGAATGCAATTGGCTGCAAGTGGGTTTATAAGGTGAAGCACAATGCAGATGGTTCTGTGAGCAGATACAAGGCAAGATTAGTTGTCAAGGGGTATGCATAGACATATGGTATTGATTATGAAGAAACATTCCGTCTGGTTGCAAAGATGGCAACTGTAAGAGCATTCATTGCTATGGCTACATCAAAGGGATGGTCTTTACATCAGATGGATGTAAAGAGTGTCTTCTTGCATGGTGATTTGCAAGGAGAGGTGTATATGGAGCAGCCACCGTGTATGTTCATGCTGTTCATCCTGAGTTTGTTTGCAGGTTGAAGAAAGCCTTGTATGGCTTGAAGCAAGCACCCAAAGCATGGTCTGACAAGATAGGATAGTATCTTGTCACTATTGGCTTTCAGATTTCCAAGGCATATTTCTCACTTTATGTGATAAAAACAAAGAAAGGCATTATGCTGCTTGTCATTTATGTTGATGATTTGATCATCATAGGTGATAGTGATGAAGATATCCTTCATGTGAAAATGCTATTAAAGCAGAAGTTTTAGATGAAAAATTTGGGAGAGCTGCGTTATTTCTTGGGCATTGAGGTGATTAGATCCACAAGTGGGATATGGCTCTTGTGTAGAGGTAGTATAGATTGGTAATGCTATCCAAATATGGGATGACAGGATGTAAGCCTATTTCAATTTGATTGGAGCAGAATGTGAAGTTGAGTGCAGATGCACGTGAGCTTCTGGAAGACCCTACTATGTACAGATGCATAGTAGAAAGTTTGATTTATATGACTATTACCAAGCCAGATTTGAGCTATGTTGTTGGGTTGGTAAGTTAGTTTATGCAAGCTCCAAGGAAACCACATTTGGATGCAGCTAGATGCATACTGAGGTATGTGAAGTCCACATTCCACTATTGACTATTTTATGAGACTAAGGTTCAGATACAGTTGCACGGATACACTGATACTGATTGGGCTAGTAGTATTTTTGATAGACAATCTACCAGTGGATATGTGTTTTCTTTTGGGAGTGCTGCAGTCAGTTGGAGCACCAAGAAAGAGCCTACAGTTGCCTTGTCAAGCACACAGGCTGAATACAGGCGTGTAGCAATGGCTGCATGTGAGGCAACATGGTTGCATAAGATACTTTAGGATATGCATCAGTCTATAGATGGGCCAGTTGTCATTTATTGTGACAACATGAGTAGTATACACTTGGTAAATAACCCAGTCTATCATGCTAGAATAAAGCACATTTAGGTGCATTATCACTATGTGCAGGAGAAGGCTCTAGTAGGCTTTATTTATCTAGTTCATGTCAGCACAGAGGATCAGGTAGCTCACATATTCATGAAGGCATTGGGCACAGAGAAGATGCACAAGTTCAAACACCTACTTGGTGTGCAGGAATTGGGATTGAGCTTGAGGGGGAGTGATGAGATATCAAGCTCCACTTGTGGTATGCCGGGGTGACCGTTGTGCATTTATGTCACCGACTTGTTAGCTGCAGATGCGGTTGGTACACCACCCATGAATAATAGCTGGATGACAGCTATCTTTATGTACTCTAGTTAGTGGCTCAGTTAGTATGCCACCAGTTAGTTGAGTTTGGTTTGAGACCCACATATAGGGTTCATCTATTCCTTTTGTACTAAGAGAGAGAGAGACTTCTTTTGGGTTTTCACAACTAAGAAGAGGAAAACTGTTTTCAGCCTCCACCTTTGTGTGTATTCCCCCATTGTGTATGTGAGAAAGCTGCAAGTGAGACTCCTTACTTCTCTCCCACTCTCTTCACACGACGATTATTAATGCTAGGCGACATTTATAGTAGCGGGTCATGTAATGCAACGGGTCAGATATGGTAGTGACTTGATTAGTGTATCGGGTTGGAAGTCAATGCATTAGCCCTAACACTAGTTGACTTTTGATCTGATAGTTACTAGTTCATTTAATGACATGTGTGTTGAGATATCGAGCTCCACTCATGATATGCCAGGGTAACCATTGTGCATTTATGTCACCGACTTGTTAGCTACAAATGCGGTTGGTACACCACCCATGAATAATAGCTGGATGACAACTATCCTTATGTACTCTAGTTCATGGCTAGGGTAGTATTCCACCTTAGTTACTGAGTTTGGTTTGAGACCCACATATAGGGTTCTTCTATTTCTTTGTACTAGAGTTCTTTTGGCTTTCACAACTAAGAAGAGGAAAACTGTTTTCAGCCTCCACCTTTGTGTGTATTCTCCCATTGTGTATGTGAGAAAGCCGCAAGTGAGACTCCTTCCTTCTCTCCCACTATTGTCACATGGTATCAGAGCCTGGTTTGTGGTAAGGAGCTCAAGAAATCAAACCAAGTTCACGGTGTCCTGGTAAGAGGACTAGTGTTGCTTTCCTTTTTCAAGCTTGGGAGCAAATCTCTGTAGGTAGCATAGCCGGAAAGTGCAAGAGTGCATTGTCTCAGATTGAGATGCCCTTTGCAATGTGGCGAGAGGGCAATATATGCTACGAGAAAGGGCCAAGCCCTTGGTGACTTTATTTTTTTGATTCGAGGCCATTTCGGGGCCCGCCATTTTGGAGGCGGAAGTTCTCCCCAAGCACTGAGAAAAAGGCCATGTTTTTGCTGTGCGACCACTGCTCTACAGGTCAATGAAAAGTTGCCATAGAAATTGCATCATATGCCTGTGCACAGAGATACTGGGAGTTACAGAATCATCCTTATTGCCTGTTGATGCAAAATCATCACTAGGAAGTGATTGTGTGGTCAAATACCACTTTCGTCAGTTTTGCAGATTTGCCCTTGTGAGGCAGAAGCTATGTTTTTTGCAGTGAAAGAATATTTTGTAGTGTTCTGTAATGGCGTCTGATTCTCTTTCACAAATTGTCACTGAAAAGCTTGACAAGAACAACTTCCAAGCATGGAAGTTTAGAATGACGAATTTCCTTATGGGAAAAGGCTATTGGGAGTTCATTATAGGAAATAAAGAAGAACTAGTTTTTCCTAATGTTCCCAATCAATAGGAAATGCAAGCATTTAAAGGATGGTATGAGAGAACCAGAAAATTTATGTACTAGCTGTCTATCAGTATTTCAGATTCTATGATTGTGCATATTCAGGATGCAAGTACACCAAAGAAGGCATGGGATACTTTGGCAAAAATGTACAACACAAATACGCAAGCCAGGAAAATGCAGCTCAAGCAGGAGTTGCACAATGTGCAAAGAGAAAATATGAGTATCAATGACTACCACATGAAGGTGAAGAAAATTTCGAATGCACTTGCTTCCCATTGGGTCGCCAGTGGAAGATGATGATTTAGTTTTTGTGACCTTGAATGGTCTAGGAAAGGATTATTCACAGTTCTGGACATCCATTGCCGTCCATGAAAAATTTCTTGATTTTGAGGAGTTGTTTGCTCTTCTAATTTCGAAAGAGTAGAGAAATGGTGGTGCATCTTCTTCTGGAGGAACTTCAAAAGAAATTGTCTTCTACTCAAATGCTAGAAGACGTAGAGGCAGAGGTAGAGGAGGCCGATCTGGAGGCTGTGGTAGAAATCAAAATATGCAGCAAACTCAAGAAAACCAGTCCTATCCAAGAGGACGTGGTAACTCTAGAGGCAGGGGGAGCCAAAGAGGTCATGGTGGATGGCAAAGAGGCCAAAATGCAAACAGCAATGTTGAATGCTACTATCATGGTAAAATGGGTCATATGGCTAAAGACTACTACAAAAATCAGAATGACATCATGAATGGAAAATTGCAGCAAGGGAATTATGCATCTTCTAGTAGACAGGGTGATGACAAAAATGAGCATCTGTTTATGGTGCAGCACATGACCAATTCTGTGACAAGTGCAGAAGAAAGCAATGATGTGTGGTATGTTGACTCAAGTGCATCAAACCATATGACAGGTCATGCAAAATGGATGCAGGATGCAAGAAAAATGGAAAGACCAGGATTTGTGGAAATTAGTGATGATACTGCACGTCCTATTGTGCAGATTGGTAAAATTCCTTTGTCTATTTGCAGGATGGGAAAAAGAAATACCTATCTGATGTATTTCATGTCCCGAATATCACCAAGAACCTAGTTTCTGTTGGTCAAATGGTTGAGCAGGGCTTGCAAGTCAGATTTAATCCTCATGGATGCTTTGTTGAGGATATGAAAAATAACGGTCGCTTGATAGCAAAAGGAAAGAAGAAGGGCAGGATATTTACGTTGGACGTGGACATGCCTGAATTGAGTGTAGCAATGTTTGCACATGGGACCAGTGTAGTTGCAGATATTGATATCTGGCATAAACGCATTGGTCATGTTAATGTACAGCAACTTAAATCAATGCAGGCCCAAAATATTATTGCAAGATTGCCTAAATTCAAGGTTGCAGAAATGCGTATATGAAGCCTGTCGATTTGGAAAATAGGCAAGGAAACCATTTCCTAGACATGTTCAAGAGAGTAAGAATCCATTGGAATTAATCCACTCTGATGTGTGGACTACTAAAGCTGCATCTATTGGAGGCTGTCATTATTTTGTCACTTTTATTGATGACTACAGCAGAAAAGTTTGGGTGTATTTTATGAAAAAGAATAGTGAAGTGTTTGGGCATTTCAAAGCTTTTAAAGCTATGGTTGAAAAAGAAACAGGCCTTCAAATAAAATGCCTAAGGTCAGATGGAGGGGGAGAGTACCTCTCAAATGAGTTTGCAAGGTTCTTGCAGGAGCATGGCATAAAGCAGCAATATTCATGCAGTCATACCCCATAGCAAAATGGACTTGCAAAAAGGAAAAACAGGCATATTGGAGAGGTATCTCGGGCAATGCTAAATGAAAAAGACCTACCAGATCATTATTGGGCTGAAGCAGTTGCTATAGTAGTT
Organism: Dipteris shenzhenensis; assembly: GCF_047967505.1. NCBI lineage: Eukaryota > Viridiplantae > Streptophyta > Polypodiopsida > Gleicheniales > Dipteridaceae > Dipteris > Dipteris shenzhenensis. The sequence goes on from NC_141606.1 coordinate 49,196,200, forward strand.
TACATACTGAACAGGACTCCCACTGCAGCAATACATGGCACGATGCGAGAGTAGATGTATACTGGTAGGAAACCAGATATTTCTTATTTGAAAATTTTTGGTTGCATTGCCTATGTTCATGTGCCAGATGAGTTGAGGTCCAAGTTGGATCCAAAATCTGAGAAGTGCATCTTTATTCATTATTCTCTGTAGCAAAAAGGGTATAGATGCTATAACCCTTCTACTCTAAATTTACAATGAGTAGAGATGTTGTTTTTTATGAGATGAGTAGCTGGTATAAACCAATAAATGTGATTGATGATGTAGATGCACAAAATGGTAATGCTGCACAAAATTCACAGTAGTCACAGAATATTAGTGGACCTGTAGTGTCCTCTAGCAATGGTTCAGATACTTTGCCATGGACAGGTAGATTGAGATCAGGAGAATCTCCTCAAAGCAATGTAGATAGTGGTATGCAGGTATCACAAAAAGGAAAAGCGAAGGTAGATCAGCCCATGTTTAATGTGAATGCAAGTCACTCTTATGTGGATGGTGAATCCATTAGCTCAGAACAGAGCAGTGATGATGAGTTGGGTATTCCTTTTGTTGTTACATGATGGGGATATCGACCTTGATGCAGAGGCGGCGGACAATTTCTTTAATTACAAAAATAATAACAATCAAGGCAGACACTATAAAGAGAGTGCGAGAGAAGTAAGGAGTCTCACTTGCATCTTTCTCACATACACAATGGGGGAATACACACAAAGATGGAGGCTAAAAACAGTTTTCCTCTTCTTAGTTGTGAAAGCCAAAAGAACTCTCTCTAAGTACAAAAGGAATAGGTGAACCCTATATGTGGGTCTCAAACCAAACTCAGCTAACCTAGGTGGCATACTAACTGAGCCCCTAACTAGAGTACATAAAGATAGTTGTCATCTAGCTATTATTCATGGCCAGTGTACCAACCGCATTTGCAACTAACAAGTCAGTGACATAAATGCACAACAGTCCCCCTAGCATATCATGAGTGGAGCTTGATATCTCAACACTCCCCCTCGAGCTCAATCCCAATTCCTGCACACCAAGCAAGTCTCTGAACTTGCGTAGCTTCTCTGCGCTCAATGCCTTCGTGAATATATGAGCTAGCTGATCCTCTATGCTGACATAAACTAGATCAATAAAACCTACTAGAACCTTCTCCCGCACATAGTGATAATGCAACTCAATGTGCTTTGTTCTTGCATGATAGACTGGGTTATTTTCCAAGTGTATACCACTCATGTTGTCACAATAAATGAGAATTGGCCCTGATGCATATCATAAAGTAGCTTACGCAACCAAGCTACCTCACATGCAGCCATTGCTGCACCCCTGTACTCAGCCTTTGTGCTCGACAAGGCAACTGCAGAGGCCGTTTCTTGCTGCTCCAAGTGACTACAGCACTCCCAAAAGAGAACATATATCCACTTGTAGATCATCTATTAGAAATACTACCAGCCCAATCAGCATCAGTGTATCCATGCAACTATATCTAAACCCCAATCTCATAAAATACTCCATACTGCAATGTGGACTTCACATACCTCAGTATGCATCTAGCGGTTTCCTTGGAGCCTGCATAAACTGACTTACCAACTCAAATCGGGCCTAGTAATAGTCATATAAATCAAACTTCCTACTACGCGCCTGTACATAGTAGGGTCTTCCAGACACTCACCTGCATCTGTGTTCAACTTCACATCCTGCTCCAAAGGAACTGAATTAGGCTTACAGCTTGTCATCCCATATTTGGACAGCATGTTCAATCCATACTTCATCTACAAGAGCCATATCCCACTTGTGGATCTAATCACCTCAATGCCCAAGAAGTAACGCAGCTCTCCCAAATCCTTCATCTCAAACTTCTACTTCAATAGCATCTTCACATGAAGGATATCTTCATCACTATCACCTGTGATGATCAAATCATCACCATAAATGACAAGCAGCATAATGCCTTTCTCTATTTTCTCACATAAAGTGAGAAATCTGCCTTGGAAATCTAAAAGCCAATAGTGACAAGATACATAATCCATACTTCCTCTATAAGAGCCATATCCCACTTATGGATCTAATCACCTCAATGCCCAAGAAGTAACGCAGCTCTCCCAAATCCTTCATCTCAAACTTCTGCTTCAATAGCATTTTCATATGAAAGATATCTTCAACACTATCACCTGTGATGATCAAATCATCAACATAAATAACAAGTAGCATAATGCCTTTCTCTATTTTTCTCACATAAAGTGAGAAATCTGCCTTGGAAATCTGAAAGCCAATAGTGACAATATACTTTCCTATCTTGTCAGACCATGCTCTGGGTGCTTGCTTCAAGCCATACAAGGCTTTCTTCAACCTGCAAACAAACTTAGGATGAACAACATGAACATAACCTGGTGGCTGCTCCATATAGACCTCTTCTTGCAAATCATCATGCAAGAAAGCATTCTTTACATCCATATGATGTAAAGACCATCCCTTTGATGCAACCATAGCAATGACTCCTCTTATAGTTGCCATCCTTGCAACTGGACTGAATTTTTCTTCATAATCAATGCCATATGTCTATGCATACCCCTTGACAACTAATCTTGCCTTGTATATATTCACAGAACCATCTGCATTGTGCTTCACGTTATAAACCCACTTGTAGCCAATTGCATTTTTGTCTTTAGGTAATGGCACCAATTCCCATGTAGCATTTGCTTCCAAGGCATCCATTTCTTCATCCATGGCTTTCTCCCATTTTTCTTTTCCCATGGCTTGCTCAAAAGAAGTGGGTTCTCGCTCATGTATCACTTTGACCATATGGGCATAGTGAATGGCTGTAAATCCATCACATTTTAGCCTATCCATAGGATACCTAGCTCTAGTAGACCTATGCAAAATAGGCTCACTACCAGGTGCTCTCAAAACATCCCTTGCCTTTCTTACTCCAAGTGTAATAACAAAAGGAATACCCAACTCATCATCAAGGCTCTGTTTAGAGCCACTGGATTCACCATCCACATACGAGTGACTTGGATTCATATCAAATGTGGGCTGATCTACTTTCTCTTTTCCTTTTTGTGATACTTGCATACCACTATCTGCATTGCTTTGAGGAGATCCTCGTGATCTCAATCTACCTGTCCATGGCAAAGTATGTGAACCACTGCTAGAGGACACTACAAGTCCAAAATATTTTGTGATTGCTGCTGCGAATTCTGTGCAGCATTACCATTTTGTGCATCTACATCATCAATCACATTTACTAGTTTATACCAGCTGCACATCTCATCAAAGACAGCATCTCTACTTACTGTAAACTTACAAGTAGAAGGGTTATAGCATCTTTTGTGTGTTGTGAAGAAAGCTGAACTTGAGTCTCCTATCTCTCTCCCTCTTTCGTTACAATTGATCTAGTTTATGTCAGCACAGAGGATCAGGTTGCTGACATATTCATGAAAGCATTGGGTGCAGAGAAGCTGCGCAAGTTCAAAGACCTACTTGGTGTGCAGGAATTGGGGTTGAGCTCGAGGGGGAGTGTTGAGATATCGAGCTCCCCCACTCACGATATGCCAGGGTGACTATTGTGCATTTATGTCACTGACTTGTTAGCTGGAGATGCGATTGGTACACCGCCCATGAATAATAGCTGGATGACAGCTATCCTTATCTACTCTAGTTTGTGGCTCAGTTAGTATGCCACCTTAGTTAGTTTTGTTTGTTTTGAGACCCACATATAGGGTTCTTCTACTTCTTTGTACTTGAGTTCTTTTGGCTTTCACAACTAAGAAGAGGAAAACTGTTTTCAGCCTCCACCTTTGTGTGTATTCCCCCATTGTGCATGTGAGAAAGCGGCAAGTGAGACTCCTTCCCTCTCTCCCACTATCTTTACACTTTAAGGACACAAGGTTGGAGGGTGAAGCCTTTCTTCACTTTTGCACACAACAACTATACAATAGAAGAGGGAAATACCCTATATGTCAAAACCTAGAATACGTGGTTCATATGTGAACCCAAACCAAAAACATACATGGTAGTCTAACTACACCACGAGTACAACTAACATAGGCGGTGACATAAATGATAGTCATCCAGGAGATGTATCGGGGGTAGAGCTTGATATCTCAACACTCCCCCTCAAGCTCAAATCCATCTCACGTACACCAAGCAAGCTCCTAAATCTGTGAAGCTTCTCGGTACCCAATGCCTTCGTAAAAATATCAGCCACCTGCTCCTCAGTGCTGACATAGACAAGATCAATCTCACCAGCTAGAACCTTCTCTCTCACAAAGTGATAATGCACCTCAATGTGCTTCGTTCTAGCATGATAAACTGGGTTATTAGCAAGCATGATGCTGCTAATGTTGTCACAATGAATGACAACTGCTGCATGAACTGACTGTCCCATATCTGCAAGTAGCTTCCGTAACCAAGCTACCTCACATGCAGCCATTGCTGCACCCCTGTACTCTGCCTCTGTGCTCGACAAGGCAACTGTTGGCTGCTTCTTGCTGCTCCAACTGATGGCACCACTCCCAAGGGAAAACATAAAACCACTAGTAGATCTCCTATCTGAGACACTACCAGCCCAGTCAGCATCTGTGTATCCATGTACCTGTAATGCACACCCAGCTTCATAAAACAGTCCATAATGCAATGTGGACTTCACATACCGCAGTATGCGCCTAGCCGCATCCAAATGTGGCTTCCTCGGTGCCTGCATAAACTGACTCACCAACCCCACAGCATAGCTCAAATCTGGTCTGGTTATAGTCATGTAAATCAAGCTACCTACTATGCGCCTGTACATAGTAATATCTTCAAGAAGCTCACCTGGAGCTTCACATTCTGCTCCAATGGAACAGAGATAGGCTTGCAGTAATTGCTATGGCTGCTGCAAAGGGATGGTCTTTGCATCAGATGGATGTGAAAAATGCCTTCTTGCATGGTGACTTGCAGGAAGAGGTTTATATGATGCAGCCAGAAGGTTATGAAGATAAAGCACACCCCGATTTTGTATGCAGGTTGCGCAAAGCCTTGTATGGCTTAAAACAGGCGCCGAGGGCATGGTCAGACAAGATAGGGCAATATCTTGTCACTATTGGATTTCAGATTTCCAATTCAGATTTTTCACTTTATGTGAAAAGGACAAACAGAGGGATTGTGCTTATAGTCATCTATGTTGATGACTTGATTATTACAGGTGATAGTGATGCAGACATTAATGAAGTGAAGCTGCTGTTGAAGCAGAAATTTGAGATGAAGGATTTGGGAGAGCTGCGTTACTTTTTGGGCATTGAGGTTATTAGATCCCTGAGTGGGATATGGCTGTTGCAAAGGCAATACGGTTTGGACATGCTGTCCAAATATGGGATGACAGGCTTGCCATCCTTGCAACTGGGCTGAAAGTTTCCTCATAGTCAATTCCATATGTCTGTGCAAAACCTTTGGCAACCAATCTTGCCTTGTACCTACTAACAGACCCATCAGCATTGTGCTTTACTTTGTAAACCCACTTGCAGCCAATAGCCTTCTTATCATGAGGCAAAGGCATCAAATCCCAAGTGTGGTTTGCATCCAAGGCAGCCATCTCTTCATCCATAGCTGCTTCCCAATTTTTATGCCCTGCTGCATCCTCAAAACATGTGGGCTCTGGCTCCTCTAGAACCTTGACCATATAAGCATAGTGATGTGCTGTATACCCATCATATCTCAGCCTGTCAACTGGATACTTAATACGAGTGGACCTCCGTACAACTGGATCAGTTGCAGGAGTCTTTAAATCATGCCTGCTTTTCCTTGCACCAGGTGTAACAACAGAAGGAATCCCAAGTTCCTCATCAAGGCTCATTTCAGAGCCGCTTGACTCTCCATCAACATGAGAGCTACCAGCAGACACATCAAATACTGGAGCATGGTCCACTTTTTCTTTTCCCTTATGTGATACCTGCACAACACTATCAGGACTGCCATGTGACGATTCACTAGATCTCAATCTCCCTGTCCATGCATTAGATCCACTAGTAGAGGACTCTCTGGGTCCACTCAAGGCTTGAGATTGCTGCTCTGCATTTATTGCAGCATTCCCATTTCCTGCATCTGCATCTCCTACCATAACAGTTGGTGCATACCAGCTGCTCATTTCATCAAAAACAACATCTCTGCTCACTTGCATTTTGCGCGTGGAAGGGTTATAACAGCGATACCCTTTCTGGTGCTGAGCATATCCAATAAAGATGCATTTTTCTGCCTTTGGATCCAGCTTTGTTCTCTTCTCATCAGGAACATGAACATAAGCTATGCAACCAAATACCTTCAAGTGAGAAATATCTGGTTTTTGGCCTGTATACATTTCTTCAGGCGTCATGCCATGGACAGCTGCAGTGGGGGTTCTGTTCATAATATAAATAGCAGTTGCTACTGCTTCAGCCCAAAAATAATCAGGCATGTTTTTCTCATTTAGGATCGCCCGTCCTACTTCTGCAATATGCCTGTTCTTCCTTTCTGCAACCCCATTCTACTGAGGGGTAGACCTGCATGAGTACTTCCTTTGAATTCCCTGTTCTTTAAGATATTCACAAAATTCTTCTGAAAAGTACTCTCCCCCTCCATCAGATCTTAGCACTTTAATATGCACACCTTTCTCTTTTTCAACCATGGCCTTAAAAGCCTTGAAATGGCTGAACACTTCACTTTTGTGCTTCATAAAATAAATCCACACCTTCCTTGTGTAGTCATCAATAAACGTCACATAATAATGGCATCCACCAATAGAAGTAGCTTTGGTTGTCCAAACATCTGAATGGATCACTTCCAAAGGTCTTCTGCTCACCTTAGCATTTTTAGGAAATGCATGTCTGGCCTGCTTACCCATTTGGCATGCTTCACATACCTTTTGCATTCCCTCAACTCTGAATTTAGGCAAACCTGCAACAATGTTTTTCGTTTGCATAGATTTCAGCCTTTGTATATTCACGTGCCCAATGCGCTTGTGCCATATCTCAATATCTGCAATGACACCTCTCCCATGCGCAAACATAGCAGCTTTCACCTCAGGCATATCAACATCCAAGGTGAACATTCTTCCATTTTTGTTGCCTTTCGCAACCAAGCGGCACTTATTTTTCAGGTCCTCAACAAAGCATCCATCAGGATTAAATCTAACCTGCAGACCTTGCTCAACCATCTGGCCAACTGAAACCAGGTTCTTAGTGATTTTTGGAACATGAAGTACATCTGCCAAGTACTTTGTTTTGCCATCCTGCATAGCCAATGGCACTTTACCAACCTGCGTAATTGGGTGCGCAGTATCATCACCTGTTTCAACATAACCTGGCTTATCCAAATTTTTGACATCATGAAACCACTCACCATGACTGGTCATGTGGTTAGAGGCACCTGAATCAACATACCAAACATCATTGCAAGCTGCAGCATCTCCTGACATGGAGTTAACCATATGCTGCATCACAAAAAGGTGCTCATTTCTGTCGTCACCATGCCCACTTGATGATGCATAGTTGCTTTGCTGCAACTTCCCACTTTTGATGTCATTCTGCTTTTTATAGCATGTATTCTCCTTGTGTCCAGGCTTTCCACAATAATAGCATTCTGTGCTGCTATTTACTTGCTGGTTCCTTTGCCATGAACCACGGCCTCTTTGGCTCCCCCTGCCTCTAGAACTACCACGTCCTCCTCCATAGGACTGGTTTTCCTGTTGTTGCTGTTGGTTCTGATTTCCTGCACGGCCACCAGAACGGCCTCTTCCTCTACCCCTGCCTCTACCTGTATTCGAGTAGAAAGCAGTCTCTTGAGAAGTTGAGGTGGCTGAACCACCATTCCTTTGCTCTTCACTCAGCAAGAGAGCAATAAGTTCCTGAAAATCAGGAAATGTTTCACGGACTCCAATGGATGTCCGAAATTGTGCATAATCTTTCCCAAGACCATTCAAGGTCACGGACACTAAGTCCTCATCATCAACAGGTGCTCCAATGGAGGCAAGAGAATCTGCAAGGCCTTTCACCTTCAAGGAATACTCATTTATATTCAGATTTTTCCTTTGCACATTGTGCAACTCCTGCTTTAGCTGCATCTTTCGTGCTTTGGTATTTGTGCTATACAGCTTCACCAATGTATCCCATGCCTCCTTAGGCATCTCTAGATCCTGTATATGCACAATCATAGAATCTGAAATGCTAACGGACAGCCAATACAGGCATTTTCTGGCTTTTTCATGCCATTCTTTAAAGGCCTTCAATTCAACAGGAGTGGGAGCAGCACCCAAAACTGGTTCTGCAGTTTCACCACTGATGTAATCCCAAACTCCCTTTCCCATAAAGAAGTTTGTCATCCTGAACTTCCATGCTTGGAAGTTGTTCTTGTCAAGCTTCTCACTGACAATGGTAGACAGATTCTCAGACATTTTACAAATCACGAATTGCAACAGCAACCTGTAAACACAGCAAATGCCTCAGAAGGGCAAATAGCAAAACTTCTGCAAAGAGCCTCACAGGGGCAGATCTGCAACACTGACGAAAGTGGTATTTCACCACACAGTCACTTCCTCGTGACGATTTTGCATCAACAGGCAACAGGCATGAATCTGCAACTCCCAATATCTCTGCACATAGGCATACGATGCAATTTCTATGGCACCTTTCCACCGACTAGCCGCGCGGTGGTCGCACAGCAAAAACAGGGCCTTTTTCTGAGTGCCTGCGAAGAACTTCCGCCTTCAAAACGGGCCCCGAAACGGCCTCAAATCAGAAAAATAAAGTCGCCGGGGGCTTTGCCCTCACCCGCAGCATAAACTGCGCTCTCGCCGCACCGCGAAGGGCCTCTCAATCTGAAGCAATGCACTCTGCACTTCTGGCTGTGCTACCTGCAGAGATTTGCTCCCAAACTCGAAATAAGAAAGCTACACTGGTCCTCTTACCAGGACACCACAAACTTGGCTAGCTTTCTTGAGCTCCTTACCACGAACAAGGCTCTAATACCATGTAACGAAAGAGGGAGAGAGATAGGAGACTCAAGTTCAGCTTTCTTCACAACACACAAAAGAGAGAGGACACAAGGTTGGAGGGTGAAGCCTTTCTTCACTTTTGCACACAACAACTATACAATAGAAGAGGGAAATACCCTATATGTCAAAACCTAGAATACGTGGTTCATATGTGAACCCAAACCAAAAACATACGTGGTAGTCTAACTACACCACGAGTACAACTAACATAGGCGGTGACATAAATGATAGTCATCCAGGAGATGTATCGGGTGTAGAGCTTGATATCTCAACATCAATAAGACCTAGTAAAACCTTCTCCCGCACATAATGATAATGCACCTCAATGTGCTTTGTTCTAGCATGAAAGACTGGGTTCTTTGCCAAGTGTATACTGCTCATGTTGTCACAATGAATGACAACTGGCCCATCTGTATACTGATGCATATCATACAGTAGTTTATGCAACCAAGCTACCTCACATGCAGCCATTGCTGCACCCTTGTACTCAGCCTCTATGCTCGACAAGGCAACTGTAGGCTGTTTCTTGCTGCTCCATGTGACTGCAACACTCCCAAAAGAGAACACATATCCACTGGTAGATCGTCTATCAGAGATACTACTAGCCCAATCAGCATCAGTGTATCCATGCAACTGTATCTGAACCCCAGCCTCATAAAATAGTCCATACTGCAATGTGGACTTCACATACCTGAGTATGCGTCTAGCCGCATCCAAATGCGGTTTCCTTGGAGCCTGCATAAACTGACTTACCAATCCAATAGCATAGCTTAAATCTGGTCTGGTAATAGTCATATAAATCAAACCTCCTACTATGCATCTGTACATAGTAGGGTCTTCCAAAAGCTCACCTACATCTGTGCTCAGCTTCACATTCTGCTCCAAAGGAGCTGAAATAGGCTTACAGCCTGTCATCCCATATTTGGACAGCATGTCCAATCCATACTGTCTCTGCAAGAGCTGTATCCCACTTGGTGATCTAATCACCTCAATGCCCAAGAAATAACGCAGCTCTCCCAAATCCTTCAGCTCAAACTTCTGCCTCAATAGCATTTTCACATGAAGGATATCTTCATCACTATCACCTGTGATGATCAAATCATCAACATAAATGACAAGCAGCATAATCCCTTTCTCTGTTTTTCTCACATAGAGTGAGAAATCTGTCTTGGAAATCTGAAAGCCAATAGTGACAAGATACTGTCCTATCTTGTCAGACCATGCTCTAGGTGCTTGCTTCAGGCCATACAAGGCTTTCTTCAACCTGCAAACAAACTCAGGATGAATAGCATGAACATAACCTACTGGCTACTCCATAAAGATCTCTTCTTGCAAATCACCATGCAAGAAGGCATTCTTTACATCCATCTGATGTAAAGACCATCCCTTTGATGCAGCCATAGCAATGGCTGCTCTTACGGTTGCCATCCTTGCAACCGGGCTAAAAGTTTCTTCATAATCAATGCCATATGTCTATGCATACCCCTTGACAACTAATCTTGCCTTGTATCTATTCACAGAACCATCTGCATTGTGCTTGAACTTATAAACCCACTTACAGCCAATTGCATTCTTGTCTTTAGGCAAAGGTACCAATTCCCATGTAGCATTTGCATCCAAGGCATCCATTTCTTCATCCATGGCTTTCTCCCATTTTTCATTTCCCATGGCTTGCTCAAAAGAAGTGGGTTCTGGTTCCTGTATCACTTTGACCATATAGGCATAGTGAATGGCTGTAAAGCCATCATATTTTAGCCTATCCACAGGATACCTAACCCTGGTAGACCTGCGCAAAATAGGCTCACTCCCAGGTGCTCTCAAAACATCCCTGGTCTTCCTTACTCTAGGTGTAACAATAGAAGGAATACCCAACTCATCATCAATGCTCTGTTCTGAGCCACTAGATTCACCATCCACACAAGAGTGACCTGCATTCACATCAAACATGGGCTGATTTACCTTCTCTTTTCCTTTTGGTGATACCTGCATACCACTCTCTGCATTGCTTTGAGGAAATTCTCCTGATCTCAATCTGCCTGTCCATGGCGAAGTATGTGAACCACTGCTAGAGGACACTCCAGGTCCACTAATATTTTGTGATTGCTGCTGTGAATTCTATGCAGCATTACCATTTTGTGCATCTACATCAATCATTACATTTACTAGTTTATACCAGCTACTCATCTCATCAAAAATAACATCTCTGCTCACTGTGAACTTACGTGTAGAAGGGTTATAGCATCTATACCCTTTCTGCTGCAGAGAATAACCAATAAAGACGCACTTCTCAGCTTTTGGATCCAACTTGGACCTCAACTCATCTGGCACATGAACATAGGCAATGCAACCAAAAATTTTCAAATGAGAAATGTCTGGTTTCCTACCAGTATACATCTCCTTTGGCGTCATGCCATGTATTGCTGCAGTGGGAGTCCTGTTCATTATATAAACTGCTGTAGCAACTGCTTCAGCCCAATAATAATCTGGTAGATCATTTTCATTTAGCATGGCCCGAGATACCTCTCCAATATGCCTGTTTTTCCTTTCTGCAATTCCATTTTGCTGTGGGGTATGACTGCATGAATATTGCTGCTTTATACCATGTTCTTGCAAGAACCTTGCAAACTCATTTGAGAGGTACTCTCCCCCTCCATCTGACCTTAGGCATTTTATTTGCAGGCCTGTTTCTTTTTCAACCATAGCTTTAAAAGCTTTGAAGTGCCCAAACACTTCACTTTTCTTTTTCATAAAATACACCCAAAGTTTTCTATTGAAGTCATCAATAAATGTGACAAAATAGTGACAGCCTCCAATAGATGCAGCTTTAGTAGTCAACACATCAGAGTGGATTAATTCCAATGGCTTTTTACTCTCTTGAACATGCCTAGGAAAAGATTTCCTTGCCTGTTTCCCAAATTGACAGGCTTCACAAACCTTATGCATTTCTACAACCTTGAATTTAGGCAATCCTGCAACAATATTTTGGGCTTGTATTGATTTAAGTCGCTGTATATTAACATGACCAATGCGTTTGTGCTAGATATCAATATTTGCAACTACACCGGTCCCATGTGCAAACATTGCTGCACTCAATTCAGGCATGTCCGCATCCAACGTAAACATCCTGCCCTTCTTCTTTCCTTTTGCTATCAAGCGACCGTTATTTTTCATATCCTCAACAAAACATCCATGAGGATTAAATCTGACCTGCAAGCCCTGCTCAACCATTTGACCAACAGAAACCAGGTTCTTGGTGATGTTCGGGACATGAAATACATCGGACAAGTATTTCTTTTTCCCATCCTACATAGACAAAGGAATTTTACCAATCTGCACAATAGGATGTGCAGTATCATCACCAGTCTCCACAAATCCTAGCTTTTCCATTTTCCTTGCATCCTGCATCCATTCTGCATGACCTGTCATGTGGTTTGACGCACCTGAGTCAACATACCACACATCATTTCGTTCTTCTGCACTTGTCACAGAATTGGTCATATGCTGCACCATAAATAGATGCTCATTTCTGTCATCACCCTGTCTACTGGAAGATGCATAATTGCCTTGCTGCAATTTTCCATTCATAATGTCATTCTGCTTTTTGTAGCAGTCCTTAGCCATATGACCCATTTTACCACAATAGTAGCATTCAACATTGCTGTTTGCATTTTGGCCTCTCTGCCATCCACCACGGCCTCTTTGACTCCCCCTGCCTCTAGAGTTACCACGTCCTCCTGCATAGGACTGGTTTTCTTGAGTTTGATGCATATTCTGATTTCTACCGCGGCCTACAGATCGGCCTCCTCTACCTCTGCCTCTACCTCTTCCAGCATTTGAGTAGAAGATAGTTTCTTTTGAAGTTCCTCCTGAAGAAGATGCACCCCCATTTCTCTGCTCTTCAGAAATTAGAAGAGCAAACAACTCTTCAAAATCAAGAAATTTTTCACGGACGGCAATGGATGTCCGGAACTGTGCATAATCCTTTCCTAGACCATTCAAGGTCACAGAAACTAGATCATCATCGTCCACTGGCGACCCAATGGAAGCAAGTGCATCTGCAATTTTCTTCATCTTCATGTGGTAGTCATTTATGCTCAAATTTTCTCTCTGCACATTGTGCAACTCCTGTTTGAGCTGCATTTTCCTGGCTTGCGTATTTGTGTTGTACAATTTTGCCAAAGTATCCCATGCCTCCTTTGGCGTACTTGCATCCTTAATATGCACAATCATGGAGTCTGAAATACTGATAGACATCCAGTACATAACATTCCTGGCTCTCTCATGCCATCCTTTAAATGCCTGCATTTCCTGTTGATTGGGAACATTAGGAAGAACAGGTTCTTCTTCATTTCCTGTAATGAACTCCCAATAGCCTTTTCCCATAAGGAAATTCGTCATTCTAAACTTCCATGCCTGGAATTTGTTCTTGTCAAGCTTTTCAGTGACAATCTGTGAAAGAGAATCAGATGCCATTGCAGAACACTGCAAAATATTCTGTCACTACAAAAAACACAGCTTTTCCCTCACACGGGCAGATCTACAAAACTGACGAAAGTGGTATTTCACCACACAGTCACTTCCTAGTGATGATTTAGCATCAACAGGCAACAAGCATGATTCTGCAACTCCCAAATCTCTGCACACAGGCATACGATGCAATTTCTGCGGCAACTTTTCACCGACTAGTCAAGCAGTGGTCGCACAGCCAAAACAGGGCCTTTTTCTGAGTGCCTACGAAGAACTTCCGCCTTCAAAATGGGCTCCGAAATGGCCTCAAATCCAAAAAATAAAGTCACACCGCGAAGGGCGTCTCAATCTGAGACAGTGCACTCTTGCACTTCTGGCTGTGCTACCTGCAGAGATTTGCTCCCAAACTCGAAATAGGAAAGCAACACTGGTCCTCTTACCAGGACACCACGAACTTGGTTTGCTTTCTTGAGCTCCTTACCACGAACAAGGCTCTGATACCATGTAAAGATAGTGGGAGAGAGGGAAGGAGTCTCACTTGCAGCTTTCTCACATGCACAATGGGGGAATACACACAAAGGTGGAGGCTGAAAACAGTTTTCCTCTTCTTAGTTGTGAAAGCCAAAAGAACTCAAGTACAAAGAAGTAGAAGAATCCTATATGTGAGTCTCAAAACAAACTCAACTAACTAAGGTGGCATACTAACTGAGCCACAAACTAGAGTAGATAAGGATAGCTGTCATCCAGCTATTATTCATGGGCGGTGTACCAACCGCATCTCCAGCTAACAAGTCGGTGACATAAATGCACAACAGTCACCCTCGCATATCGCGAGTGGAGCTCGATATCTCAACATAAAGATGCACTTCTCAGCTTTTGGATCCAACTTGGATCTCAACTCATCTGGCACATGAACATAGGCAATGCAACCAAAAACTTTCAAATGAGAAATATCTGGTTTTCTACCAATATACCTCTCCTCTGGTGTCATGCCATGTATTGCTATAATGGGCATCATGTTCATTATGTACACTATTGTAGCAACTACTCCAGCCCAATAATAATCTGGCAGGTCCTTTTCGTTGAGCATGGCATGAGATACCTCTCCAATATGCTTGTTTTTCCTTTCTATAAGTCCATTTTGCTGTGGGGTATGACTGCATTAATATTGCTACTTTATGCCATGCTCCTATAGGAACCTTGCAAACTCATTTGAGAGGTACTCTCCCCCTCCATTTGAGAGGCCTATTTCTTTCTCAACCATAGCTTTAAAATCTCTGAAATGCCCAAAACCTCACTTTTCTTTTATATAAAATACACCCAAACTTTTTTGCTGTAGTCATCAATAAAAGTGAAAATAATGATAGCCTCTAATAGATGCAACTTTAGTAGTCCACACATCAGATGGGATTAATTCCAATGGCCTCTTACTCTCTTGAACATGTCTAGGAAATGGTTTCCTTGCCTATTTTCCAAATTGATAGGCTTCACATACCTTATGCATTTTTACAACCTTGAACTTAGGCAATCCTGCAATAATATTTTGGGCCTACATTAATTTAAGTCGTTGTACATTAGCATGATCAATGCATTTATGCCAGATATCAATATCTGCAACTACACCATCCCCATGTGCAAACATTGCTACACTGAATTCAGGCATGTCCGCCTCCAACGTAAACATCCTGCCCTTCTTCGTCCCTTTTGCTATCAAACCACCTTTATTTTTAATATCCTCAACAAAGCATCCATGAGGATTAAATTTGACCTGCAAGCCCTACTCAACCATTTGACACATAGAAACTAGGTTCTTGGTGATATTCGGGACATGAAATACATCAGACATGTATTTCTTTTTCCCATCCTGCATAGACAAAGGAATTTTACCAATCTGCACAATAGGATGTGTAGTATCCTCAACATTCTCAACAAATCCTAGTCTTTTCATTTTCCTTGCATCCTGCATCCATTCTGCATGACCTGTCATGTGGTTTGACACACCTGAGTCAATATACCACACATCATTGCTTTCTTCTACACTTGTCACAGAATTGGTCATGTGTTGCACCATAAACAAATACTCATTTCTATCATCACCCTATCTACTAGAGGATGCATAATTGCCTTGCAGCAATTTTCCAGTCATGATGTCATTTTGCTTTTTATAGCAATCTTTAATCATATGACCCATTTTACCACAGTAGTAGCATCCAACATTGCTGTTTGCATTTTACCCTCTCTGCCATCCACCACAACCTCTTTGGCTCCCCCTACCTCTAAAGTTATCATGTCCTCCTCCAAAGGACTAGTTTTCTTGCATTTGCTGCATATTCTGATTTTGGCCATGGCCTTCAGATCGGCCTGCTCTATCTCTGCCTCTACCTCTTCCAGTATTTGAGTAGAATATAGTCTCTTTTGAAGTTTCTCTTAAGGAAGATGCACTACCATTCTTCTGCTCTTCAAAAATTAGAAGAGTAAACTCCTCAAAATCAGAAAAATTCTCACAGACAGCAATGGATGTACGGAATTGTGCATAATCCTTTCCTAGACCATTCAAGGTACTGAAACTAAATCATCATCTTCCAGTGGTGACCCAATAGAAGTAAGTGCATCTGTAATCTTCTTCACCTTCATGTGGTAGTTATTGATGCTCATATTTTCTCTCTGCACATTATGCAAATCCTCCTTGAGCTGCATTTTCTTGGCTTGCATATTTGTGCTATACATTTTTGTCAAAATATCGCATGCCTCCTTTGGCATGCTTGCATCCTGAATATGCACAATCATAGAACTTGAAATACTAATAGACAGCCAGTACATAACTTTTATGGCTCTTTCATGCCATCCTTTAAATGCTCGCAACTTCTATTGATTGGGAACATTAGGAATAACTGGTTCTTGTTCAACTCTAGTGATGAACTCCCAATAGCCTTTTCCCTTCAGGAAATTCGTCATTCTAAACTTCCATGCTTGGAAGTTGTTCTTGTCAAGCTTTTCAGTGACTATCTGTGAAAGAGCATCAGATGCCATTATAGAACACCGCAAAATACACAACTTCCACCTCACAAGGGCAAATCTACAAAACTGACAAAAGTGGTATTTGACCACACAGTCACTTCCTAGTGACAATTTTGCATCAACAGGTAATAAGAATGATTCTCTCACTCCCAATATCTCTATGCACCAGAATACGATGCAATTTTTGCAGCAACTTTTCATTGACCTGTGGAACAGTGGTCGCACAGCAAAAAACAGGGCACTTTTTTTAGTGCCTTCAGAAAACTTCCGCCACCAAAATGGGCCCCAAAATGGCCTCAAATCAAAAAAATAATGTCATCGATGGCTTGGCCCATAGCTGTAGCATATACTACCCTCTCGCCACACTGCAAAGTGCACTCTTGCACTTTTCGGCTATGCTACCTACAGAGATTTGCTCCCAAACTCGAAAAAGGAAAGCAACACTGATCCTCTTACCAAGATACCACAAACTTGGTTTGCTTTCTTGAGCTCCTTACCATGAAACCGAGCTCTGATACCATGTGAAGAGAGTGGGAGAGAAGTAAGGAATCTCACTTGCAGCTTTCTCACATACACAATGGGGGAACACACACAAAGGTGGAGGCTAAAAAGAGTTTTCCTCTTCTTACTTGTGAAAGCCAAAAGAACTCTATCTAAGTACAAAAGGAATAGGTGAACCCTATATGTGGGTCTCAAAACAAACTCAGCTAACCTAGGTAGCATACTAACTGAGCCACTAACTAGAGTACATAAAGATACCTGTCATCCAACTATTATTCATGAGCCATGTACCAACCGCATTTGCAGCTAACAAGTCGGTGACATAAATGAACAACGGTCACCCTGGCATATCACGAGTGGAGCTCAATATCTCCTTAGATGCCCCTTGGGAAAACTGGAACTTCCCAAATATAATGGTAGGGGAGATCTAGCCCGATTCCTCTAGCATTTTGATGCTGCATGCCAAGAAGGTGGAGATCAATCCCATGAAACCAAGGTGGCTTGGTTTCCCATGGCCTTAACTGATGAAGCGTCTGAATGGTACCTAGACCTCCTAGTGTAAGAGCACGCCACATGGAACCTACTTCAAACGGAATTGAAAAGATGCTTTCAAATGGAGAGGCTATAAGATGATCCCGCTCTCTAGCTAAGCAAGATCAAACAAGGCCGACGAGAAGATGCACGTCCCTGGATAAAATGAAAAGATTAACTACCAAATGTGACCCATACCCATATGCAAAGTACCTCACGGCATGGTTTATTGCAAGACTAAGAAAGAAAATCAAAAAGGATATGAAAAAGATAAGCAGCTATGAAATGTTCAGTGCTGCTCATGTGGTAGCCATTGACATCAAGGATGGCATGAATGACTCAGATACTAGCAGTGATGATGGCAAATCTAGTACACGCGATAACCACTCGAAAAAGGGAAAATCAAAGGCCACTATTGAAACATCAAATGAAGATCACCTAGAGGCCATGACCATGAAGCTGAAAGAAGACATGATGTAGGCCATGGAATAAAAACTTCACTTGTCTTAGCCGCCAACTCAGACATATCCATGGCGAGAAAATGTCTGGTGTCCACACTGCATGGCCAATCATACATTAAATGAGTGCCCAGTCCTAAGAGCCAGGATCACTGCACAAGCAAATCCACCCCTAAGGTTGTGGTGCCATATCTACATCGCCGGTGGCCATGATGAGAGCAGTTGCATCTTCAACATGTGCAACAACCCGACTGGACCTCAACAATACCAAGCGACACCCATGCCAATATATAGGCAACCGGCACTTGCACAAGCATCCCCAACTCCGAGGCTAAATCCTATTCCTGTTCATATACAAGTCCTACTCAAGAAT
Organism: Dipteris shenzhenensis; assembly: GCF_047967505.1. Taxonomy (NCBI): domain Eukaryota; kingdom Viridiplantae; phylum Streptophyta; class Polypodiopsida; order Gleicheniales; family Dipteridaceae; genus Dipteris; species Dipteris shenzhenensis. Next base: position 49,214,582 of record NC_141606.1, read on the forward strand.
CCGAATCCACAACCATATCCAAGAGCACCAAATCCAACTCCTCAAGCAGTTCCAATACATCATTTACAAGCCGAGGAAGCAGATTCACCATTTGAGTATCAAGCAGAGTACCCAGTGTACTATGTAGAAGGTGCAGAGGGTCTAATACCAGTTTATGCAAACTAAGTACATCCCAACTCATATCGTGCACCAATCAAGTGCTATGGTTGTCAAGAAAATCATCGGATCGTAGAGTGCCCTCATCATGGTAGCCCAGCTACTTTCCAACCCGTTTGTCAAGATTGCAGCATAGGACATGCCTATATGGATTGTCCCATGAAAAATAAGGCCCAGAACAAATAGAGGTTAAGCTTGATATCCCCAATCAGCATCATTGGGGTGGATCATCAAAGTCTGGGTCTAGGAAGTGTAATATCACAACCTATAAATGTAATTAGATGCCAACAGAAAGAGGCCACCAAAGACCCTAATATTCCAATCCAACCAAAGCAACTTCTGAAAAAGAAAGCACAAGTGTCTCCACCTCCGCCAAGAAATGAGCAGCCGAGCTCATCCACATCAACTCCCGAGTCTCAAATAAAAGAAGCTCCATACCCAAATGTAGAGGTGGAGAAGGCTAGTTTTCAGGCACTTCAACAATGGGTACAAAATGAACAAGCTTAATTTGAGGCTAAGAAACAAATCCATGACTTGGCCCCACAAAGTATTGATATTGTACTCGAGCCTTTGTTCCAACAACAGGCTCCACAACATAATGTACTGCCACATCCACTTGAAGGAGCTGCACTCTCTAGCATTTTGAGTTGCCTTGTGTCAATTCCCATCGGAATCCTCCTATGAAATTGTACCAATCCTTGGGAGAGTTTCAAAGGATGGATTGAGCTCGCAAATCCCCCTCCACCTATGAACGACATCAAAGATATAGTCCAAGCCATAGTGGATGGTGGAGCAAGTGTTAATGCCCTATCAAAGGAGCTCTACAAAGAATGGAATCTCCCACCAATGCAAAATGCTAATTTCAACATACGCCTTGCCGATGATTCACAAGCTAAGCCCTCGGGAATAGTGAATGGCATTCCACAAAGATCGCAAGGGTCTACTTTTTCCTTCAATTCACAATCTTGGATCTCCCCTAAAAATTCTATCAAATCTTACTGGGACATCCTTGGTTACTGGAAGCATCAGTCCTCCATGACTGGGAAGCTGATAGACTGACAATCCAGAATCATGACATCGCAATCAGGGTGAATGTGGGGACAAGAGCTACTAAACCAATTGTGCATAGAGCGTTGGATGGCACATCTTCAACAACAATCTCAAGCAAAGCAGCTCCCTTGCAATAGCATGCCATAGCAGGTGACTCACAAAGCAACGTTAATAACTGGATACAAACATTGGCAACCATCAACAACTCCCATTCATTACACCCCATCTTCTCATAGATAGATGCTAAGGTGCTATAGGTAGATCCTCCACTCCCACATGAAGAACCAATCGATCTAGAGATGCCATTCTTTATGGCTGACCTCGAGTGGGAAAATGAACCTGAAGAAGGTACCCATACCAATGATGATTTACATTTTCCTTGGGACCTTGAAACTGAGGCTGAGAATGTTGAAATTGAAGATTAAATCTTTGATAATGACTTAGCCAATTTGCATGCTCTAATGGTGGCAGTCGAACTCCCAAAAGTTGAACCTCCAACGTTGAATAACAGCACAAGATCTCGCAAGAAAGCTGAAGGAGGAAATCACAGAAAAGCCAAGGCCGATGGACACTTCAATGAAATCAAACGAGTCTAATCAAGGACCGTTGAATTATACCTTGCAAAGTCAGCTCCCTCAAAATCAGAACCATCGCCTCTTGAATGGTCCCTTGAGGGCTTGGAAGGAGTATGTGCAGCAAATGAACCCTTACTTGGAAACACCTTACTAGAGGAAAAGTTACCCCACAATTCCCAACATAAGAAGTTTTTGAAATATAAGCCACATGTATGGATGAAGCTCGATCAAGAGACTTCAAAAAAAGACAATCAAGAAGAGTCTAACAAATTAGTAAATGCAACTATGCCACCTAGTACACATGACACATGTCAAGCTAGTTCAACACCATCAGAGGCCGATCTTTGAGAAGTGTTGAAATACTTCAGGAACTATACAAGTGGCAATGCGCCAATAGTAATGCCAAGACCACTAAGAGAATCTGAAGTTCAAGAAACCGATAGTATTGGAGAAACTCCAATCTATGACGGACCAGCAAAAACACACACAATAAAGCTTGCCCTTAAAGGGGAGGAAGAAAAACTGGTTTTCATTGGGAAACAGCTTTGTCAAGAAGATGAAACCAAACTCAAAGCACTCCTAATGGAATATCGTGATTGCCTAGCATGGTCATACAAAGAGATGAAAGGCATTTCACCAGAAGTGGCAGTACACACAATATCTATAAGGGAAGGTACTCACCCTAAGGTAAGTGGACCTTATTGCACAAATCCTAAATATGGCACCATGGTTTATCATGAGCTAGAAAAAATCCTAGATGCCAGATTCATCTACGAGATAGAGCACACTGATTGGGTTTCAGCCATCGTCATTGTGCCTAAATGCAACAAGAAGCTCAGAATATGCATAAGCTTAAAAAATGTGAATGCCGCCACAATTAGGGATCACTATCCCCTAGCCTTAACAGAAACAGTGTTGGAAAAGGTGGCAGGTTTAAAAATATATAGCTTCTTGGATGGCTTTAGTGGCTATAACCAAGTGAAAATTGCTCCTAAAGACCAATCAAAAAAAGCATTTGCTACAGAATGGGGTATTTTTGCATATAGAGTCATGCCATTTAACCTTTGTAATGCCCTGGCCACATTTCAGTGAGTCATATTCATAGCTTTCAAGTCATTTCTAAATAAGTTTTTACAAGTTTTTTTGGATGATTTGTGCATCCATTCAAACAAACAAGACCACTTCAAATGTCTTGAAGCAATCTTAATCAAATGTAGGGACTATGGCAACTCCCTAAATCCAACAAAATGCCAATTCATGGTTACCCACGGAGTTGTTTTGAGACACCATCTCTCAACATGGGATTGCAACTGACATGGATAAAGTCAAAATCATCATGGAATTGCCTCCTCCTACAAATTCCAAAGGTGTACATGTCTTTATGGGACATGTCGGCTATTATAGAAGATTTATATTGTGGTATGTCATGATAGCTAGACCACTTTACAAATTATTAGTGAAATTCTTATGGACCGAAGAGTGCAACCAAGCTTTTGCACTTTTAAAGTGGTGCCTAATCATAGCACCCATCCTTATATCTCCCAATTGGGATATTTATTTTCATGTTCATACTCATGGATCCAAGTATGCAATTGGGAGTGTGCTTTGTTGACCTGGTGAACATAAGAAAGACTACTCATTCTACTTCGCCAATCGACAACTCAATGATGCAACGATCAATTATACAACCACAGAAGAGAAGCCCTAGCAATGGTGTATATTGTTAAGAAATTTCAGCACTATCTACTGGCAAATGATTTTGTCTTCTACACCGACCATCAAGCATTGCTTTATCTTGTGAACCGCCCATGTACTATAGGAAGAATAACCAGATTGCTCCTCTTGCTTCAAGAATTCAACTTTAAAATAGTGGTCCACAAAGCTGCCCAACACTACATTGCCGATCACATGTCTCAAGTCAAGTCAGGAGAAGAAGCCACTGGAGTTAAAGACGACTTACCAGATGCCACACTATTTCAAATAGATGATGTTCCAGAGTGGTGTGGAGATATCATTGGGTACTTGATGGTAGGAAGACCACCCCCTGAAATGAAAACAGTAGATGCTAGAAAATTGATTCTAAAGGCTGCACCCTATCAACTCATTGCAGGACAACTATATAAGATAGGCAAGGACCAGATATTAAGAAGATGTGTAATGCCTCATGAGATCATGCCAATCCTGAGTGAAGTCCATGAAGGCATTGTAGGAGGACACTTCCAAGGGGAAGCCATAGCAAGAAAAGTTCTCCTCGCAGGCTACTAGTGGCCAACACTCTAGACAGATGCCTATGAATATGTAAAAGGCTACGATGTATGCCAACAGACTACTAAACCACAACACAAAGACTTCAATCCCCTAACAACAGTTGTTGCATAAAAACCATTTGAAAAATGGGGAATTAACATGTGGGTCCCATACATCCAGTAGCAAAAGGAACACAGGCACACTACATCATTATGGCCACTGATAACTTTACAAAATGGACTGAAGCTAAAGCAGTTAGAAAGGCAAATGCCAGAAGCAGAGCAAGATTCTTATACGAAAATGTGATCACCCGATTCAGATGCCCCATTGAAATTGTGTCGAATAGAGGCACACATTTTGTCAATGAGGTAATCCAAGAACTCTTGTCTAGCTTCATGGTAATCCATAGAAAAAGCACACCCTACTACCCCCAAGGAAATGGATAGGCTGAATCCACCAACAAAATAATATGCATTATCCTCACCAAGGTAGTAGAACCACAGCATTCTAATTGGGCAGAGAAACTGAATGCTGCCTTATGGGCATATAGAACCACATTCAAGGTCAGTACAGGGAACACACCTTTTCAATTGGTGTATGGCCTTAAAGTTGTGGTCTCACTAGAATTTGTAATGCCAAGCCTACACATAGCAGTACAGGAACGCATGGGAAACCATAAATGTTTGAAAGAAAGGCTCTATCAGTTGGAGAAGCATACAGAGACAAGACTAGTCACCTACCATGCCATGACAACAGAAAAACACAAAAGAAAGGCATGGTTTGATAGAAATCTGAAAGCTAAAGACATCAAAAAAGGCAACTTTGTCCTGTTATGGAATGTCAAAGTACATAAGGGGAAACTGAAGTATCTAGGTCAAGGACCCTACCGAGTACAAAATATGAATCCCATCGAAGCTTACCTACTAGAAACATTGGATGGAGTCCAATTCAACACAACAATAAATGGGAGACGACTGAAGTGCTACTACATCAACACACAAGCCATCCCCGACAAAAACGAATATTTGGGAACCAAGTCTTCCTTAGCTAGGATTAGATTGTATCATGAGCACTCACTAGCATGTGCACGTTTTTGCACATATAGTTTGCACTAGATTATTACACGCACACTCACTGGCAAATGCACGTATTAGGGATGATTGAGTCTTAGTTTCCCTATTAAATCCCACAAATAAGCATATAGTTAGACACATCACGTGCACTCACACAATTTTGCATAGGCACATAATAGATTGCATTAATAAGAGTATCACACACTATCATTCCATACTCTCAAAGCATGCAATGAATTCACAAGCAGGACAAGAAGCTATGCCAAAACTCAAGATGAATTGGCACAAGAGTCTGCAGCCTCAGCAAAGAGACCCCTGCCAAACATCACAGTAGTCTCCTATATGCAAAAATATCAAACTTGCATACAAACTTATCTACAAGCTCAATGATACGGGTGCAATTGCAGCCGACATGTATGCAAGATAGCAAGAAATGCCAACCTCAACAACGAGACCCCTGCCAAACCTCTTCCCAAGAAGATTCGATGTCAAAGACTGCAGCCTCAGCAATGAGATTCCCTCTGAAATTCACAACTCTCTACCCCTCCTCAAGAGGAGATAAGCTTCTTGACTATAGATCATAAATTGTATGGTGCAAAAGCATTACAGGATGAACGACTCGCATGCCACAAGCTCAACAGCCACTGAGTTACGCACCTAGCATCCCAACTCTGAAATCAAAATAAGCCATAACTCGAGGACGGGTAATAAAATGGATCCGGGAGTATGTTGACTCTATGCCAACATGGATTTAGGTAGAATAGAATGTGTGTGTAGAGTAGCGGCAAAGCTCCGCTTGTACTTGCATAAGGCTACAAATAATCCCTCTTAGAAATCCAACTTGCATGTTCTACATGCAAGTTCTACATGCAACTCCTACATGCGAGTTGCAAGTTCTACATACGACTTGTACATGTGAGTTCTACATGCAAGTTCTACATATGACTTGTACATGCGAGTTCTACATACGACTTGTACATGTGAGTTCTACATGCAAGTTCTACATATGACTTGTACATGCGAGTTCTACATGCAAGTTCTACATACCACTTCTACATACAACTACATGCAACTCCTACATGCGAGTTGTACATGCGAGTTCTACATGCAAGTTCTACATACGACTTCTACATCTTCTATATGCAAGTTTTACAAGTAGAGAGAGAATGTGTTACAATTCCTACATGCAGAGAGAGAAGCTCTCCAACTTGTATAAATACCCCATAATGGAATGAATCCCACACTCTTTGGGGCATTGTGTTGAGTTCTACTTTGGTATTCCAAGAAGTTGTCTCAAGTCTCCATGCTTCCTTGCACTCCACGTCCAACAGCATGTCCTAACCTCGCAACTCCTCCTCCCCTCTCCTCCAACCTTACAACCCATCCTCTCCCTCTCCTCCTCCCTCCTCCTCCTCCCTTCTCCTCCTCCTCTCTCCTCCTCCCTTCTCCTCCTCCTCCTCTCTCCTCCTCCCTCCTCCTTCTCCTTCTCTTCCCTCCTCTCTCTTCTTTCCCCTGTTGAGATATTGAGCTCCACTCGCGATATGCCAGGGTGACTGTTGTGCATTTATGTCACCGACTTGTTAGCTGGAGATGCGGTTGGTACACCGCCCACGAATAATAGCTAGATGACAGCTATCCTTATCTACACTAGTTCGTGGCTCAGTTAGTATGCCACCTTAGTTAGTTGAGTTTGGTTTGAGACCCACATATAGGGTTCTTTTATTTCTTTGTACTAGAGTTCTTTTGGCTTTCACAACTAAGAAGAGGAAAACTGTTTTCAGCCTCCACCTTTGTGTGTATTCCCCCATTGTGATTGTGAGAAAGCCTCAAGTGAGACTCCTTCCCTCTCTCCCACTATCTTCACATGGTATCAGAGCCTTGTTCGTGGTAAGGAGCTCAAGAAAGCAAGCCAAGTTCGTGGTGTCTTGGTAAGAGGATCAGTGTTGCTTTCCTATTTCGAGTTTGGGAGCAAATCTCTGCAGGTAGCACAGCCAGAAGTGCAGGAGTGCACTGTTTCAGATTGAGACGCCCTTCGCGGTGTTGCGAGAGCGCAGTATATGCTGCGGGAGATGGCGAAGCCCTTAGTGACTTTATTTTTCTGATTTGAGGCCATTTTGGGGCCCGTTTTGAAGGCGTAAGTTCTTCGCAGGCACTCAGAAAAAGGCCCTATTTTTGGCTGTGCGACCACTGTGCGGCTAGTTGGTGGAAAGGTGCCACAGAAATTGCATCATATGCCTGTGTGCAAAGATATTGGAAGTTGCAGATTCATGCCTGTTGCCTTTTGATGCAAAATCGTCACTAGGAAGTGACTGTGTGGTGAAATACCACTTTCGTCAGTTTTGCAGATCTGCCCGTGTGAGGCAAAAGCTGTGTTTTTTGCAGTGACAGAATATTTTGCAGTGTTCTGTAATGGCATCTGATTCTCTTTCACAGATTGTCACTGAAAAGCTTGACAAGAACAACTTCCAGGAATGGAAGTTTAGAATGACGAATTTCTTGATGGGAAAAGGCTATTGGGAATTCATTACAGGAAATGAAGAAGAACCTGTTCTTCCTAATGTTCCCAGTCAACAGGAATTGCAGGCATTCAAAGGATGGCATGAGAGAGCTAGGAAAGTTATGTACTGGCTGTCTATCAGTATTTCAGACTCCATGATTGTGCATATTCAGGATGCAAATACGCCAAAGGAGGCATGGGATACTTTGGCAAAAATGTATAGCACAAATACGCAAGCCAGGAAAATGCAACTCAAACAGGAGTTGCACAATGTGCAGAGAGAAAATTTGAGCATAAATGACTACCACATGAAAGTGAAGAAAATTGCAAATGCACTTGCTTCCATTGGGTCGCCAGTAGATGATGACGATTTGGTCTTTGTGACCTTGAATGGTCTAGGAAAGGATTATGCACAGTTCCGGACATCCATTGCCGTCCGTGAAAAATTTCCTGATTTTGAGGAGCTGATTGCTCTTCTAATTTCTGAAGAGCAGAGAAATGGTGGTGCATCTTCTTCAGCAGGAACTTCAAAAGAAACTGTCTTCTACTCAAATGCTGGTAGAGGTAGAGGCAGAGGTAGAGAAGGCCGATCTGCAGGCCGTGGTAGAAATCAGAATATGCAGTAAATGCAAGAAAACCAGTCCTATGCAGGAGGACGTGGTAACTCTAGAGGCAGGGGGAGCCAAAGAGGCCGTGGTGGATGGCAGAGAAGCCAAAATGCAAACAGCAATGTTGAATTCTACTATTGTGGCAAAATGGGTCATATGGCTAAGGACTGCTACAAAAAGCAGAATGACATTATGAATGGAAAATTGCAGCAAGGCAATTATGCATCTTCTAGCAGGCAGGGTGATGATAGAAATGAGCATCTATTTATGGTGCAGCATATGACCAATTCTGTGACAAGTGCAGAAGAACAAAATGATGTGTGGTATGTTGACTCAGGTGCATCAAACCACATGACAGGTCATGCAGAATGGATGCAAGATACAAGGAAAATGGAAAAGCCAAGATTTGTGGAGACTGGTGATGATACTGCACATCCTATTGTGCAGATTGGCAAAATTCCTTTGTCTATGCAGGATGGGAAAAAGAAATACTTGTCTGATGTATTTCATGTCCCGAACATCACCAAGAACCTGGTTTCTGTTGGTCAGATGGTTGAGCAGGGCTTGCAGGTCAGATTTAATCCTCATGGATGCTTTGTTGAGGATATGAAAAATAATGGTCGCTTGATAGCAAAAGGAAAGAAGAAGGGCAGGATGTTTACGTTGGATGCAGACATGCCTGAATGGAGTGCAGCAATGTTCGCACATGGGACCGGTGTAGTTGCAGATATTGATATCTGGCACAAACGCATTGGTCATGTTAATATACAGCGACTTAAATCAATGCAAGCCCAAAATATTGTTGCAGGATTGCCTAAATTCAAGGTTGCAGAAATGCACAAGGTTTGTGAAGCCTATCAATTTGGGAAACAGGCAAGGAAACCTTTTCCTAAGCATGTTCAAGAGAGTAAAAAGCCATTGGAATTAATTCACTCTGATGTGTGGACTACAAAAGCTGCATCTATTGGAGGCTGTCACTATTTTGTCACATTTATTGATGACTTCAGCAGAAAACTGTGGGTGTATTTTATGAAAAAGAAAAGTGAAGTGTTTGGGCACTTCAAAGCCTTCAAAGCTATGGTTGAAAAAGAAACAGGCCTGCAAATAAAATGCCTAAGGTCAGATGGAGGGGGAGAGTACCTCTCAAATGAGTTTGCAAGGTTCTTGCAGGAGCATGGTATAAAGCAGCAATATTCATGCAGTCATACCCCACAGCAAAATGGAATTGCAGAAAGAAAAAATAGGCATATTGGAGAGGTATCTCGGGCTATCTAAAGAGATTGATTGTCATGATGAAATTCTTGCACTATATATGGACATTAGAGATGTCAAGTTAAACTACTGCAGCAATACATGGCATGATGCCAGAGGAGATGTATACTGGTAGGAAACCAGATATTTCTCATTTGAAGATTTTTGGTTGCATTGCCTATGTCCATGTGCCAGATGAGTTGAGGTCCAAGTTGGATCCAAAAGCTGAGAAGTGCATCTTTATTGGTTATTCTCTGCAGCAGAAAGGGTATAGATGCTATAACCCTTCTACACGTAAGTTCACAGTGAGCAGAGATGTTGTTTTTGATGAGATGAGCAGCTGGTATAAACCAATAAATGTGATGATTGATGTAGATGCACAAAATGGTAATGCTGCACAAAATTCACAGCAGCAATCACAAAATATCAGTGGACCTGTAGCGTCATCTAGCAGTGGTTCACATACTTCACCATGGACAGGCAGATTGAGATCAGGAGAATCTCCTCAAAGCAATGCAGAGAGTGGTATGCAGGTATCACGAAAAGGAAAAGAGAAGGTAGATCAGCCCATGTTTGATGTGAATGCAGGTCACTCTTGTGTGGATGGTGAATCCAGTGGCTCAGAACAGAGCATTGATTATGAGTTGGGTATTCCTTCTGTTGTTACACCTGGAGTAAGGAAGACCAGGGATGTTTTGAGAGCACCTAGAAGTGAGCCTATTTTGCACAGGTCTACCAGGGTCAGGTATCCTGTGGATAGGCTGAAATATGATGGATTTACAGCCATTCACTATCCCTATATGGTCAAAGTGATACAGGAACCAAAACCCACTTCTTTTGAGCAAGCCATGGGAAATGAAAAATGGGAGAAAGCCATGGATGAAGAAATGGATGCCTTGGATGCTAATGCTACATGGGAATTGGTGCCTTTGCCTAAAGGCAAGAATGCAATTGGTTGTAAGTGGGTTTATAAGATCAAGCACAATGCAGATGGTTCTGTGAATAGATATAAGGCAAGATTAGTTGTCAAGGGGTATGCACAGACATATGGCATTGATTATGAAGAAACTTTCAGCCCAGTTGCAAGGATGGCAACCGTAAGAGCAGCCATTGCTATGGCTGCATCAAGGGGATGGTCTTTACATCAGATGGATGTAAAGAATGCCTTCTTGCATGGTGATTTGCAAGAAGAGGTCTTTATGGAGCAGCCAGCAGGTTATGTTCATGCTATTCATCCCGAGTTTGTTTGCAGAGGTTGAAAAAAGCCTTGTATGGCTTGAAGCAAGCACCTAGAGCATGGTCTGACAAGATAGGACAGTATCTTGTCACTATTGGCTTTTAGATTTCCAAGGCAGATTTCTCACTCTATGTGAGAAAAACAGAGAAAGGGATTATGCTGCTGGTCATTTATGTTGATGATTTGATCATCACAGGTGATAGTGATGAAGATATCCTTCATGTGAAAATGCTATTGAGGCAGAAGTTTGAGATGAAGGATTTAAGAGAGCTGCGTTATTTCTTGGGCATTGAGGTGATTAGATCACCAAGTGGGATACAGCTTCAAAAGAAACTGTCTTCTACTCAAATGCTGGAAGAGGTAGAGGCAGAGGTAGAGGAGGCCGATCTGGAGGCCATGGTAGAAATTAGAATATGCAGCAAACTCAAGAAAACCAATCCTATGGAGGAGGACGTGGTAACTCTAGAGGTAGGGGGAGCCAAAGAGGCCATGGTGGATGGCAGAGAGGTCAAAATGCAAACAACAATGTTGAATGCTACTATTGTGGTAAAATGGATCATATGGCTAAAGATTGCATCATCTAGCTGACCCACTGAAATAAGACTCTTGGTCAGCTTAGGCACATGTCTCACATGTTTCAAAACAAATGCAGACCCATTTGCAAAAGAAAACTTTATGTCACCTACTCCCACTATGTCACATGCATAGTCATTTCCAAGATGCACACAACCTGTCTTTCCATTATCATAGTGGAGAACCATTCCCTATGGGGAGTAACATGGAATGAAGCACCAGAATCCAAAATCCAATCCTCGGAATATGCATCATCTGAAGTGGTAAGCAACTCTGCAGATAAACTAGACATGAAGAGAACATCATTGTCACTATCATGTGTGACTACATTGATCTCCTCGATCTTCACTTTTCCTTTGTCCTCCCTTGGACTTTCTTCCTTTTGATTTGCACCCCAATTTGCATTCTTTTTCTTATTCTTTTGCTCTCTTTTCAGCTTCTTGTAGCAATCCTTTTTCATATGGCCCTTCTTGCCACAATGGTAATACTCAATGTTCCGTGCCCTGGATTTGCTACGAGACTTCCCTCTTTCTTGGGACTTCCCCCTGAACTGTGATCTGCCCCTTTGCACATTTAAGGCTGCATCTTACTTGTTGCCATCCATAGACTTCTGTCTAATCTCCTCGGCCAACAAGCTATCCACAACATCATCAAATTTCAGTACTCCACCAGGTGCAGAGTTACTGACAGCTGTACGGAAGGTATCCCATGAGGATGGCAATGAACATAAGAGAAATATTGCCTTAGTCTCCGCATCAAAATTCATTTTCTGAGCCTGAAGTTGGCTGAAAATAATATTGAATTCATTCAAGTGAGAAGCAATGGAGACCCCTTCCTTCATTTGCAGCTCAAACAACCTCTTCATGAGGTAAACTTTATTAGAGGCAGTTTCCTTCTCATAAGTGGCACACAGTTTCTTCCACAAATCTTCAGTAGTCTGCTCATTTACTACTGTGAAATAAACTGACTCTGCAAGATGAAGTCTAATAGTAGACTTTGCTAATGCATCCAACTCATTCCAATCATCCTCAGACATATTTGCAGGCTTAGCTTCAATCCCTGCCAAGGGTTTAATCTGCTTCTTTTGAATAAGCACATCCCTTATTTGTTCTTTCCACAAAGAAAAGTTTGTCCCATCAAACTTTTTAATGCTGAAAAACTCCTTTTCAGACATGGAAGAGGATGCCATGATGCAAATAAAGCAAAATCCCAAATGCTAGTGCCTCAAGAGAGAATCACACCAAATATTAGGTGCACCCAAATGTGTATGCCACAATAGAGTGAAATATCACCAAAACTCAAAGCTCAAAGCATCTGACTCATGTGCATATACTATGCATCCATATGAGCAAATCTGGCCCAAAAGAAAATGCCAATAAGTGCCAAATGACTCAAGCATAAACACTGTCCACTGGCATATGCATCAATAATGTCTCATCCAAGAGAGCATAGCACTATCAGTGCATCACCTGCAATGTGTCAAAGCTGTCCCTCAGCATAAAATAGCATTCATGTGCAAAGCGTCCATAAAAAATAGCATCCCACAAGGCAATTTGGGCCTATCAGCGCATCCAATAAGAACCGCAATGCATCCAAATGGCCTATAAATCATCCATTGCAACCCAATGCATACCACGAATGAGCGCACACTGCTCAAACTACAACCAGAGTGATCTGCATAAGGTATGCTCAAGAAATCATAGTCCCACGGTAATGAGCGCTACTGAAAATAGAACCTGAGATGCTTCAAAACATGGGCGCCATTGCATAATCGAAATCAGCAAGAAAATTTGCAAATATCTCTCTTCTGCCAGAACTCCAAAATCCCAACCGATGAGTGAGAAATGGGAGTCAACACTTATCCACTACCATGTGGCATAAATCTAAGGTTTCAAAACCTTAGAATGAAAAATGCATAACAGAGAGACGAAATCGAATACACAGAGATCTATAACTCTAAAAATCCTCCACCAAATCGCGCAAGAACTGATAGGTAGGGGTTTTTGGGCGTCCGGAACGCAATGGGACAGACGGTTTTGAAAACCGTGGTCTCAATCACTGGGTCCAACACACGGACTGAAAAACGTTTTTGGAAACAGAGCTATCTGTAAACTCCACCGGAGTGCGAATGATGAGCAACATAGAAGTTTTAGGACCTCCTGAGTCCACCGGAACTGACAGATCTACAAATGGTTGCTCCAAACTTGAGTTCCAACACCCCGACAAAAAACGCAAGAACTGACACAGTGAGTCAGAAATCCACTGAAATGATCCCAGATTCAAGAATGAAGGTGTTTCCAAGCTCCTGAAGTAATGTGGACACCAAAAGCAAGCAATAGTTGCCTCTACAAGTCAATACGGAGTCTCTATCATCGAACGAAACAATGAAAAGCTCAAAAAACGACTTTTTCTTTGAAAGCTCTTAACAGGCTCTCAAAACCACTTCGCAAAGCCAAAGTGACTTTTCCAAAGGTTCCTCCAAGGTCTCTGCACACTCGGATGCAAGTAAAGTCACCCACAAAGCTTCCCACAGAGCTTCTCCTTCCTCCCACAGAGCTGCTGAGCTTCAAGCATTCACGCACGCTCAGCTAGATCACCCGGCTCTGATACCAGTTGAGAGTGCTCTCAACGGAAGCAAGAACGGAAGAGGGAGAGAGAGAGACAGAGAGCCACACAAGTTTTGGTGGGTGCAAAACCACCCTAATCTTCCTTTTCATTCATTTATATATGTGTTTGAGTATTGTACATAGCCGGGGTAAAGGCACAGTGACCTTTAACCCCCACACCAGTGTACTTCAAAGACGCAGTTGACAAGCCAGAATGGCAAACTGCTATGAATGAAGAAATGGAAGCTTTATACAAGAATAATACTTGGGAATTATGCAACCTTGCACCAAGAAAGAAGGCCATACAAACAAATGGATTTACAAAGTGAAGTATAATCCAGATGGAAGCATTGAAAGATAGGAAGCCAGACTAGTTGCAAAAATATTTACACAACAATATGGTCAGGACTATGATGAGACTTATGCTCCACTAGCAAAGATGGATTCCATATAGTTCTTGATATCTCTAGTGACACTCAGCAGATGGAATGTGTATCAACTCGATGTCAAGAATACTTTTCTCAATGGCTACCTAAACAAGAAAGTCTACATGCAACAACCAGCAGGTTATGTTGAACTAGGAAAAGAGAATCAAGTTTGCCATCTCAATAAAAGTCTCTACAGCTTAAAGCAAGCACCCAGAAGTTGGTACAACAGAATTAATAAGTATTTTTCTAATCTAGGATACATGAAATCCAATGCAGATCATAGCCTCTATAACAATGTTCAAGGGGAAGACATCACTATTGCACTTTTGTGTACGTAGATGATCTGATTATGACCGGAAGCAATGATAACTTCATCAAAATGTTGAAATAAGACTTATCTGTAGTGTTCGATGTGAAAGATCTTATACTTATGCACTATTGTCTTGAAATTCAGTTCTGGAGAGATTCATACAACACCTTCATGAGTCAGGTCAAATATGTTGGCAGTCTCCTGAAGAAGTTGCATATGGCAGATTGCAAGATTGCAGGCACTCCCATGGAATAGAGTTTGAAACTTACAAAAGATTCAAAAAATCCTATCATCAATGATAGATACTATTGGCAGCTCATCGGATCTCTTATATATCTAACTATCACACGGCCAGATATTTGTTATGCAATAAGCTCACTAGCACAGTTTATGAAAAATCCAAAACAGTCTCACTAGAATGCAGCCAAAAGAAGGCTTGAGATACATCAGAGGTACAAGGCAGTTTGGAATAGAATACAGAGAAAGTCATCCAAGGTTGCATGGATACTGTGACAGTGCTGCCAGAGATCATGAGACCAGGACATCAACACAAGGATATGCATTTTTTCTTGGTCGAGATGCTATATCATGGTTGTCAAACAAACAGCCAACTGTTTCTTTGTCTTCAATTGAAGCAAAATATAGAGCATTCACTACAAGTCCATGTGAGGCTATATGGCACAGAAGACTATTGTCAGAAACAGATTACTTTGATAAATCAAAGCCAATAACAATATACCTGTGATAATCAATCGGCTAAAGCATTGACCAAGAATCCAGTATATCACTCTAGGACAAAGTACATTGATGTCAGAGAGCACTTCATCAGAGAGAGAGTGTTACTTGGTGACATCACACTGTAGCATTGTGATAGCAAAGAGAATGTTGCATACATATTTATCATACCACTTGGCAAGAGCTTTTTGACAAGCACCGATAAAGCTCTTAGTTTGACTCAGAGGAAGTACATTTGTATTAAAGGATGTGATGAAATGTAATGCTCAGTCCTTCTTCAACTCCCCAAAATCATCATCTTGAGAAAAGGCCTACTTCATGATGTTGATCTTGAGGAAAGGTGTTGAGAAACCATCTCAACATCATGTGTTAGATATGTGCATAGCACTAACGCAATAGAGTGCTATAAAGAAAAGGGTTAGATGCCCTTACCCTAACCCTAAAAGGGTTTGTATATATTCTATATTTTCAACTAAATCTAGTATACAGTTAGTCATTTGTAGTGTGCTCTCTAGCTATGTCATCTCTCCTCATCTCCACTCATCTCCTCTCTCCTCTTCATATTTTGTCAATTAGATCATTGCTTGATTTTTTTAATAGTAATAATTGTTTGCTCATTTTAAATATAGTTTAGCTTTGGTAGCAATTATTGCTTGCTCATTGTTATGAAGGTAGTTTCATTTTTTATGTTTGGTACCCAAAACTAAGGGTGTAATACATCCATTCACATATGAGCCCCTAAATGACTCTCAGAGACTAAAAGAGTACTAATGAAGATAAAGATACTAGTATTGTTGAGATATCGAGCTCCAGCGATATGCCAGGGTGACCGTTGTGTATTTATGTCACCGACTTGTTAGCTGGAGATGCAGTTGGTACACCGCCCACGAATAACAGCTGGATGACAACTATCCTTATCTACTCTGGTTTGTGGCTCAGTTAGTATGCCACCTTAGTTAGTTGAGTTTGGTTTGAGACCCACATATAGGGTTCTTCTATTTTCTTTGTACTTGAGTTCTTTTTGGCTTACACAACTAAGAAGAGGAAAACTGTTTTCAGCCTCCACCTTTGTGTGTATTCCCCCATTGTGCTTGTGAGAAAGCCTCAAGTGAGACTCCTTCCCTCTCTCCCACTATCTTCACATGGTATCAGAGCCTTGTTCGTGGTAAGGAGCTCAAGAAATCAAACCAAGTTCGCGGTGTCCTAGTAAGAGGACCAGTGTTGCTTTCCTTTTTCGAGTTTGGGAGCAAATCTCTGCAGGTAGTACACCAGAAGTGCAAGAGTGCATTGTCTCAGATTGAGACGCCCTTCGCGGTGTGACTTTATTTTTCTGATTCGAGGCCATTTCGGGGCCCGTTTTGAAGGCGGAAGTTCTTCGTAGGCACTCAGAAAAAGGCCCTGTTTTGGCTGTGCGACCACTGCGTGGCTAGTCGGTGAAAAGTTGCCGTAGAAATTGCATCGTATGCCTGTGTGCAGAGATATTGGGAGTTGCAGAATCATGCTTGTTGCCTGTTGATGCAAAATCGTCACTAGGAAGTGACTGTGTTGTGAAATACCACTTTCGTCAGTTTTGCAGATCTGCCCGTGTGAGGCAAAAGCTGTGTTTTTTGCAGTGACAAAATATTTTGCAGTGTTCTGTAATGGCATCTGATTCTCTTTCACAGATTGTCACTGAAAAGCTTGACAAGAACAACTTCCAAGCATGGAAGTTTAGAATGACGAATTTCCTTATGGGAAAAGGCTATTGGGAGTTCATTACAGGAAATGAAGAAGAACCTGTTCTTCCTAATGTTCCCAATCAACAGGAAATGCAGGCATTTAAAGGATGGCATGAGAGAGCCAGGAAAGTTACGTACTGGATGTCTACCAGTATTTCGGACTCCATGATTATGCATATTCAGGATGCAAGTACGCCAAAGGAGGCATGGGATACTTTGGCAAAAATGTACAGCACAAATACGCAAGCCAGGAAAATGCAGCTCAAGCAGGAGCTGCACAATGTGCAGAGAGAAAATATGAGCATCAATGACTACCACATGAAGGTGAAGAAAATTGCGGATGCACTTGCTTCCATTAGGTCGCCAGTGGATGATAACGATTTAGTTTCTGTAACCTTGAATGGTCTAGGAAAGGATTATGCACAGTTCCGGACATCCATTGCCGTCCGTGAAAAATTTCCTGATTTTGAGGAGTTGATTGCTCTTCTTATTTCTGAAGATCAGAGAAATGGTGGTGCATCTTCTTCAGCAGGAACTTCAAAAGAAACTATCTTCTACTCAAATGCTAGCAGAGGTAGAGGAGGCCGATCTGCAGGCCGTGGTAGAAATCAGAATATGCAGCAAATGCAAGAAAATCAGTCCTATGCAGGAGGACGTGGTAACTCTAGAGGCAGGGGGAGCCAAAGAGGTCGTGGTGGATGGCAGAGAGGCCAAAATGCAAACAGCAATGTTGAATGCTACTACTGTGGTAAAATGGGGCATATGGCTAAAGACTGCTACAAAAAGCAGAATGACATTATGAATGGAAAATTGCAGCAAGGCAATTATGCATCCTCTAGTAAACAGGGTGATGATAGAAATGAGCATTTGTTTATGGTGCAGCATATGACAAATTCTGTGACAAGTACAGAAGAAAGCAATGATGTGTGCTATGTTGACTCAGGTGCGTCAAACCACATGACAGGTCATGCTGAATGGATGCAGGATGCAAGGAAAATGGAAAAACTAGGATTTGTGGAGACTGGTCATGATACTGCACATCCTATTGTGCAGATTGGCAAAATTCCTTTATCTATGCAGGATGGGAAAAAGAAATACTTGTCTGATGTATTTCATGTCCCGAACATCACCAAGAACCTGGTTTCTGTTGGTCAGATGGTTGAGCAGGGCTTGCAGGTCAAATTTAATCCTCATGGATGCTTTGTTGAGGATATGAAAAATAATGGTCGCTTGATAGCAAAAGGAAAGAAGAAGGGAAGGATGTTTACGTTGGATGCGGACATGCCTGAATTGAGTGCAGCAATGTTTGCACATGGGACCGGTGTAGTTGCAGATATTAATATCTGGCACAAACGCATTGGTCATGTTAATATATAGCGACTTAAATCAATGCAAGCCCAAAATATTGTTGTAGGATTGCCTAAATTCAAGGTTGCAGAAATGCACAAGGTTTGTGAAGCCTGTCAATTTGGGAAACAGGCAAGGAAACCTTTTCCTAGGCATGTTCAAGAGAGTAAAAAGCCATTGGAATTAATCCACTCTGATGTGTGGACTACTAAAGCTGCATCTATTGGAGGCTGTCACTATTTTGTCACATTTATTGATGACTTCAACAGAAAACTTTGGGTGTATTTTATGAAAAAGAAAAGTGAAGTGTTTGGGCACTTCAAAGCTTTCAAAGCTATGGTTGAAAAAGAAACAGGCCTGCAAATAAAATGCCTAAGGTCAGATGGAGGGGGAGAGTACCTCTCAAATGAGTTTGCAAGGTTCTTGCAGGAGCATGGTATAAAGCAGCAATATTCATGCAGTCATACCCCACAGCAAAATGGAATTGCAGAAAGGAAAAACAGGCATAGTGGAGAGGTATCTCGGGCTATGCTAAATGAAAAAGATCTACCAGATTATTATTCGGCTGAAGCAGTTGCTACATCAGTTTATATAATGAACAGGACTCCCACTACAACAATACATGGCATGACGCCAGAGGAGATGTATACTGGTAGGAAACCAGATATTTCTCATTTGAAAATTTTTTGTTGCATTGCCTATGTCCATGTGCCAGATGAGTTGAGGTCCAAGTTGGATCCAAAAGCTGAGAAGTGCGCCTTTATTGGTTATTCTCTGCAGCAGAAAGGGTATAGATGCTATAACCCTTCTACACGAAAGTTCACAGTGAGCAGAGATGTTGTTTTTGATGAGATGAGCAGCTGGTATAAACCAGTAAATGTAATGATTGATGTAGATGCACAAAATGGTAATGCTGCACAGAATTCACAGCAGCAATCACAAAATATTAGTGGACTTGGAGTGTCCTCTAGTAGTGGTTCACATACTTTGCCATGGACAGGCAGATTGAGATCAGGAGAATCTCCTCAAAGCAATGCAGAGAGTGGTATGCAGGTATCACGAAAAGGAAAAGAGAAGGTAGATCAGCCCATGTTTGATGTGAATGCAGGTCACTCTTATGTGGATGGTGAATCCAGTGGCTCAGAACAGAGCATTCATGATGAGTTGGGTATTCCTTCTGTTGTTACACCTAGAGTAAGGAAGACTAGGGATGTTTTGAGAGCACCTGGAAGTGAGCCTATTTTGCGCAGGTCTACCAGGGTTAGGTATCCTGTGGATAGGCTGAAATATGATGGATTTACAGCCATTCACTATGCCTATATGATCAAAGTGATACAGGAACCAGAACCTACTTCTTTTGAGCAAGCCATGGGAAATGAAAAATGGGAGAAAGCCATGGATGAAGAAATGGATGCCTTGGATGCTAATGCTACATGGGAATTGGTGCCTTTGCCTAAAGACAAGAATGCAATTGGCTGTAAGTGGGTTTATAAGATCAAGCACAATGCAGATGGTTCTGTGAATAGATACAAGGCAAGATTAGTTGTCAAGGGGTATGCACAGACATATGGCATTGATTATGAAGAAACTTTCAGCCCGGTTGCAAGGATGGCAACCGTAAGAGCAGCCATTGCTATGGCTGCATCAAAGGGATGGTCTTTACATCAAATGGATGTAAAGAATGCCTTCTTGCATGGTGATTTGCAAGAAGAGGTCTTTATGGAGCAGCCAGTAGGTTATGTTTATGCTATTCATCCTGAGTTTGTTTGCAGGTTGAAGAAAGCCTTGTATGGCTTGAAGCAAGCACCTAGAGCATGGTCTGACAAGATAGGACAGTATCTTGTCACTATTGGCTTTCAGATTTCCAAGGCAGATTTCTCACTCTATGTGAGAAAAACAGAGAAAGGAATTATGCTGCTTGTCATTTATGTTGATGATTTGATCATCACAGGTGATAGTGATGAAGATATCCTTCATGTGAAAATGCTATTGAGGCAGAAGTTTGAGATGAAGGATTTGGGAGAGCTGCGTTATTTCTTGGGCATTGAGGTGATTAGATCACCAAGTGGGATACAGCTCTTGCAGAGGCAGTATGGACTAGACATGCTGTCCAAATATGGGATGACAGGCTGTAAGCCTATTTCAGTTCCTTTGGAGCAGAATGTGAAGCTGAGCGCAGATGCAGGTGAGCTTCTGGAAGACCCTACTATGTACAGACGCATAGCAGGAAGTTTGATTTACATGACTATTACCAGGCCAGATTTGAGCTATGCTGTTGGGTTGGTAAGTCAGTTTATGCAGGCTCCAAGGAAACCGCATTTGGATGCGGCTAGACGCATACTCAGGTATGTGAAGTCCACATTGCAGTATGGACTATTTTATGAGGCTAGGGTTTAGATACAGTTGCATGGATACACTGATGCTGATTGGGCTGGTAGTATTTCTGATAGACGATCTACCAGTGGATATGTGTTCTCTTTTGGGAGTGCTGCAGTCACTTGGAGCAGCAAGAAACAGCCTACAGTTGCCTTGTCGAGCACAGAGGCTGAGTACAGGGGTGCAGCAATGGCTGCATGTGAGGTAGCTTGGTTGCATAAGCTACTCTATGATATGCATCAGTCTACAAATGGGCCAGTTGTCATTTATTGTGACAACATGAGCAGCATACACTTGGCAAAGAACCCAGTCTTTCATGCTAGAACAAAGCACATTGAGGTGCATTATCACTATGTGCGGGAGAAGGTTTTACTAGGTTTTATTGATCTAGTTTATGTCAGCACAGAGGATCAGGTAGCTGACATATTCACGAAAGCATTGGGTGCAGAGAAGCTGCGCAAGTTCAGAGACCTGCTTGGTATGCAGGAATTGGGATTGAGCTCGAGGGGGAGTGTTGAGATATCGAGCTCCACTCGCGATATGCCAGGGTGACCGTTGTGTATTTATGTCACCGACTTGTTAGCTGGAGATGCGGTTGGTACACCGCCCACGAATAATAGTTGGATGATAGCTATCCTTATCTACTCTAGTTTGTGGCTCAGTTAGTATGCCACCTTAGTTAGTTGAGTTTGGTTTGAGACCCACATATAGGGTTCTTCTATTTTCTTTGTACTTGAGTTCTTTTTTGCTTACACAACTAAGAAGAGGAAAACTGTTTTCAGCCTCCACCTTTGTGTGTATTCCCCCATTGTGCTTGTGAGAAAGCCTCAGGTGAGACTCCTTCCCTCTCTCCCACTATCTTCACAAGTATTTGGATACATTATGCTCTTATATCTTTTTTCATTCCCTCCGAGACAACTTTTGCATCGGCCATAAACGAGTCCATTTTGACAAAGCACCTAAATCTAGCTAACTAAGAGATCAAATTCTAGTGAAAAGTACAAGGATAATGATGAAATATATTCAAGGTAGAGTACCCCCATTGGATTTGGCTACAAAAAGCAATCTAATGGGAGGGCCCAAACAAAGATATAAAATATAATGCAAATATTAAGGAAGAAAATTATAGAGCACCACCAATGGCAAGAAACAAAAATGGCACTATCCATAAAAATCTCAATCAAATGGGTGTCCCACTTAATGAGAAATTAATGAGAGATAATCTCAATAGCATTGAGTAAAAGTGCATAATAAAGCATTTATAAAGACATGGGATGGATGGATCTATGTTGGAGTATGAGCACTATCCATGGGTTGTTTGAGCTTGTCTTCATTTGGTATTATTAAGGCATATTTCTATTTTTTGTGTTAAAGTTAGTCATCCATCTATATTATTAAAATTAGTTAGTTATCAATGTTGCTAAATTTAGTCAGCCATATCTTCTTTGTGTGTTTGCATCTCTTTTATACTTTTTCTTTTTCTCTCACATTATACACACAATGGGATAGAGAGAGAGAGAGAGAGAGAGAGAGAGAGAGAGAGAGAGGGAGAGAAGGGGGGAAGGGGGGAGGGAGAGACCTGTAATCTACCATTTATATCAAGATCCAAGACCATTTGAAAGCTAATGAATGGATCGTATAATATCTGAAAGGTTTTGACCCTGTGAACAATCAAATCCTTTTAGGATTTTCTTGGTAAAATTTTACAATGATTTTTTAATCAACATAAGTTTATGATAATGAAATAGCTTATATGCCTACATTCATACATATATTTATATATGTATACATATATATATAAATATGCATAAACATTGTATACACACACACTTTTTTTGGTGAAAGCGCACACATGCGCACACATACAAATTATATAAATTTTTTTCATTATAGATGTATCATAAGAGACTCAAGGCACATTTGGTATAACTAATTATGTCAACTAAGTAAGCTTGATGGAACCAAGAATAAGTATAGTAGTTAAGAAACAATATGAATATTTATGCTCTCTCTCTTTCTCTCTCTCTCTATATATATATATGTGTGTGTGTGTGTGTGTGTGTGTGTGTGTGTGTGTGTACATACATACATACATACATACATATATATATATATATATAGAGAGAGAGAGAGAGTCTAGATTGTTTTATCATTTATGCTTATTCCTTTGAAACAATCTTGAAACTCACATTGCTTTGCTGCCAGCCAAATAATGTAAACTACCTGGAAATCCACCATTACCCAGATATATTAGGTGATAAATATACACACTGTTGCCATTAGGTATGCAAGCATACTACCATATACAAAAAGCGCATACGTATACATACACACACACACACTATTGATGGATTTTGAAAGCACCACAAGCTGCCATGCACAACATATTTTCATGCCCCACAACCAAAAGAGGGAGGAGGTAGGAGAGTGATGAAAAGGGTGAAGGAAAATAGGGAGAGCAAGGAGAAGGAAAGGGGAATACTATGAAAATCAAGGGACAAAGCATAACGAAAATGAAGGAATAAGTGGAGGGAGAATAGTATGGATATCATGGGAGAGGAAGAATTTGGAATGAAGGAGGAAGAGGGGCAGGGGATGGCACGAACACCATGAAAGAAGAAGCAATGGAAATGTGGCTAAATACATGAGCATGGTGGCTATATAAGAAAGTGGGTGTTGCATCAAGCAATAGCCCTCTCTTTTCATAGCCAAGATGAGGGGCTCTTCTATTAACAAATGCATCTTCCCTTATGCATAGTGTCAGTGAGGAGGCATCTCCCATGTGAGATGCACACTCTCAATATCATGCGCCAATATCTTGCCTCAAAAATCAAACCTCCTTATTCTAAGTCTAAGATATCCCATGGATCCTTCTCAATTTTATAATATGCGCAAGCATCTAGGAGGACAACTAGAGGGCTAGCACAAAGCTTCTTGCCACCTCATCCTACTCTTCCCCTTATCAAAATATTATTTCTATACACACCCATTCTAGCCCATATGGATGGGTTGACCCAAGATTCTATTCCACCTCTATCTCACACCTATTTTATTCAATATCTCCCATTGACCTTGAGCCATATCTCATTCAATGCTTGCATGGGTCCTCCTAAGTGGGGGGATGGTACATGGAGATGCCTTGCCACCTCAACTACCTTTTGGGTACTATATTATTATTGCCACAGACTATGCACACAACACAGCTATGGATCCTCTTAGTTGAAAGGGTGACACATGGACATGCACTACCACCACAACCTTGAGCCCTAAACATACAATATCATATACTTCTAATGCCACATCCACACTTACAATCCTTACATGTCACATTTTTTTTGGTAAATTTTTCTTAAAACAATGCGCTCGTGCACACACACACACATGCACGTGCGCACTCACATACACGAACGTGTGTGTGCATACACGCATGCACACAGACACATGCAGGTTATGCATTCATGAGACACAAGAAAACACAATCAATATACATATGCATATTGGCGAGACACAAACCAAGGGTTGGTGGTGGAAAGACACGTACTCATTTCATAGAAAAGTGTGAGGGAAAAAATATACACAGGGGAAAGGAAGTGAGAGACTTCATGGAGGAACATGTAGCAAAAAAAGAAAGTAAGAGGATAGAGAGACTCCAAAAAATGTGGAACAATGTAAGAGGGAAGAGAGACCCACAAAATGTGGAAAAATGCCTTCACAACATAGTTTAAGAAGATAGTGGGGAAAATATAAATGAGCATGTTTACAAGTGGGAGCCTTGTCGCTTTATAAAAAATCCCTTATTTTTTAGCCAATTCTATGTAAGAGGGAAGATAGACCCACAAAATGTGGAAGAATGCCTTCACAACATAGTTTAAGAAGATAGTGGGGAAAACATAAATGAGCATGTTTACAAGTGGGAGCCTTGTCGCTTTACAAAAAATCCCTCATTTTTCAGCCAATTCTTCATCAATGAATTGGAATCCCACATGCACAATGTGGCTAGGGGTATCTTCCATGTGAGAAGAAGGGCCAACATCCCTCATTTGGGTGTGACACCCCTTACACTCTATTTCCACAAAAATAAAAGCCCAATATACAAATTCAAGATTGGTTGACATAGTCTCACAAACTTTTCTAGTTTTAAATTGCACAAATACCACCTAGGAGGATAAGTGAAGGATGGTCATAAATACTCTTGCGTAAGAGGATATAATTTCCAGCCACTCATAATTGAACATCTTAATCAACACATCCCATGCCACATAGCAATCTGTCCATCTACAAAACATAGCCACATGAAGCAAAGTCTCCACAACAAAAGGATGTGAAGAGAGTGGGAGAGAAGTAAGGAGCCTCACTTGTAGCTTTCTCACATACACAATGGGAGAATACACACAAAGGTGGAGGCTGAACACAGTTTTCCTCTTCTTAGTTGTGAAAGTCAAAAGAACTCTCTCTCTTAGTACAAAAGGAATAGGTGAACCCTATATGTGGGTCTCAAACCAAACTCAGCTAACCTAGGTGACATACTAACTGAGCCACTAACTAGAGTACATAAAGATAGCTGTCATTCAGCTATTATTCATGGGCAGTGTACCAAACGCATCTGTAGCTAACAAGTCGGTGACATAAATGCACAACGGTCACCCTGGCATATCACGAGTGGAGCTCCATATCTCAACACTCCCCCTCGAGCTCAATCCCAATTCCTGCACACCAAGCAGGTCTCTGAAATTGCGCAGCTTCTCTATGCCCAATGCCTTCGTGAATATGTCAGCTACTTGATCCTTTGTGCTGACATAAACTAGATCAATAAAACCTACTAGAACCTTCTCCCGCATATAGTGATAATGCACCTCAATGTGCTTTGTTCTAGCATGATAGACTAGGTTATTTGCCAAGTGTATACTGCTTTTGTTGTCACAGTAAATGACAACTGGCCCATCTATAGACTGATGCATATCATAAAGTAGCTTATGCAACCAAGCTACCTCACATGTAGCCATTGTTGCACCCCTATATTCAGCCTCTATGCTCGACAAGGCAACTATAGGCTGTTTCTTGCTGCCTCCAAGTGACTGCAGCACTCCCAAAACAAAACACATATCCATTGGTAGATCATCTATCAGAAATAATACCAGCCCAATTAGCATCAGTGTATCCATGCAACTATATCTGAACCCCAGTCTCATAAAATAATCCATACTGCAATGTGGACATCACATAAATCAGTATGCATCTAGCCACATCCAAATGTGGTTTTCTTGGAGCTTGCATAAACTGACTTACCAACCCAATAGCATAACTCAAATCTGGCCTCGTAATAGTCATATAAATCAAACTTCCTACCATACATCTGTACATAGTAGGGTCTTCCAAAAGCTCACCTGCATCTATGCTCAGCTTCACATTCTGCTACCAAGGACTAAAATAGGCTTACATCCTGTCATCCCATATTTGGACAACATATCCAATCCATACTGCCTCTGCAAGAGCCATATCCCACTTGTGGATCTAATCACCTCAACGCCCAAGAAGTAACCCAGCTCTCCCAAATCCTTCATCTCAAACTTTTGCTTCTATAGCATTTTCACATGAAGGATATCTTCATCACTATCACCTGTGATGATCAAATCATCAATAACAAGCAGCATAATGTCTTTCTCTGTTTTTCTCACATAAAGTGAGAAATTTTCTGTGGAAATATGAAAGCCAATAGTGACAAAATACTGTCCTATATTGTCAGACCATGCTCTAGGTGCTTGCTTCAAGCCATACAAGGCTTTCTTCAACCTGCAAACAAACTCAGGATGGAATAGCATGCACATAACCTGGTGGTTGCTCCATATAGACCTCTTCTTGCAAATCACCATGCAAGAAAGCATTCTTTACATCCATGTGATGTAAAGACCATCCCTTCGATGCAGCCATAGCAATGACTGCTGTTACAGTTGCCATCCTTGCAACCGGACTGAATGTTTCTTCATAATCAATGCCATATTCTGTGCATACCCCTTCACAACTAATCTTGCCTTCTATCTGCTCACAGAACCATTTGCATTGTGCTTCACCTTATGAACCCACTTGCAGCCAATTGCATTCTTGTCTTTAGGCAAAGGCACCAATTCTCATGTAGCATTTGCTTCCAAGGCATCCATGGCTTTCTCCCATTTTTCTTTTCCCGTGGCTTGCTCAAAGGAAGTGGGTTCTGGTTCTTATATCACTTCGACCATATAGGATAGTGAATGGCTACAAATCCATCATATTTCAGCCTATCCACAGGATACTTGACTCTAGTAGACCTATGCAAAATAGGCTTACTACCAGGCGCTCTCAAAACATCCCTTGTCTTCCTTACTTTAAGTGTAACAACAAAAGAAATACCCAACTCATCATCAAGGCTCTGTTCTGAGCCACTGGATTCACCATCCAGATAAGAATAACCTGCATTCATATCAACCATGGGCTGATCTACTTTCTCTTTTACTTTTCGTGATACTTGCATACCACTATCTGCATTGCTTTGCGGAGATTCTCCTGATCTCAATCTGCTTATCCATCGTAAAGTATGTGAACCACTGCTAGAGGACACAACAAGTCCACTAATATTTTGTGATTGCTGCTGTGAATTCTATGCAGCATTACCAATTTGTGCATCCACATCATCAATCACATTTATTGGTTTATACCAGCTGCTTATCTCATAAAAAACAACATCTCTGCTCACTGTAAACTTACGAGTAGAAGGGTTATAGCATCTATACCCATTCTGCTGCAGAGAATAACCAATAAAGATGCACTTCTCAGCTTTTGGATACAACTTGGATATCAACTCATCTAGCACATGAACATAGGCAATGCAACTAAAAACTTTCAAATGAGAAATATCTCGTTTCCTACCAATATACCTCTCCTCTGGCGTCATGCCATGTATTGTTGTAGTGGAAGTCCTGTTCATTATGTAGACTATTGTAGCAACTGCTTCAGCCCAATAATAATCTGGTAGGTCTTTTTCATTGAGCATGGCACGAGATACCTCTCTAATATGCCTGTTTTTCCTTTCCGAAAGTCCATTTTGCTGTGGGATATGACTACATGAATATTGCTACTTTATGCCATGCTTCTGTAGGAACCTTGCAAACTCATTTGAGAGGTACATTCCCCGTCCATCTGACCTTAGGCATTTTATTTGCAAGCCTATTTCTTTTTCAACCATAGCTTTAAAAGCTTTGAAATGCCCAAACACTTTACTTCTCTTTTTCATAAAATACACCCAAACTTTTCTACTATAGTCATCAATAAAAGAGACAAAATAATGGCAGCCTCCAATAGATGCAGCTTTACTAGTCCACACATTAGAGTGGATTAATTCCAATGGCCTCTTACTCTCTTGAACCTATCTAGGAAATGGTTTCCTTGCCTGTTTTTCAAATTCACAGGCTTCACATACCTTATGCATTTCTGCAACCTTGAATTTAGGCAATCCTGCAACAATATTTTGGGCCTACATTAATTTAAGTCGTTGTATATTAACATGACCAATGTGGTTATGCCAAATATCAATATTTGCAACTACACCGGTCTCATGTGCAAA
Organism: Dipteris shenzhenensis; assembly: GCF_047967505.1. Classification (NCBI taxonomy): domain Eukaryota; kingdom Viridiplantae; phylum Streptophyta; class Polypodiopsida; order Gleicheniales; family Dipteridaceae; genus Dipteris; species Dipteris shenzhenensis. The sequence goes on from NC_141606.1 coordinate 49,242,960, forward strand.
CATTACTGCACTCAATTGAGACATCTCCGCATCCAATGTAAACATCCTACCCTTATTCTTCCCTTTTGCTATCAAGCGCCTTTATTTTTCATATCCTCAACAAAGCATCCATGAGGATTAAATCTGATCTGCAAGCCCTGCTTAACCATTGGACCAATAGCAACCAGGTTCTTGGCGATATTTGGGACATGAAATACATCAAACAGGTATTTCTTTTTTCCATCCTGCATAGACAAAGGAATTTTACCAATCTGGACAATAGGATGTGCAGTATCATCACCAGTCTCCACAAATCCTGGTCTTTCCATTTTCCTTACATCCTACATCCATTCTGCATGACCTGTCATGTGGTTTAATGCACCTGAGTCATCATACCACACATGCTTTCTTCTGCACTTGTGACACAATTGGTCATGTGTTGCACCATCAACAAATGCTCATTTCTGGTCATCACCCTGTCTACTAGAGGATGCATAATTGCCTTGCTGCAATTTTCCATTCATAATGTCATTCTTCTTTTTATAGCAGTCTTTAACTATATGACCCATTTTACCACAGTAGTAGCATTCAACATTGCTATTTGCATATTTGCCTCTCTGCCATCCACCACGACCTCTTTGGCTCCCCCTGCCTCTAAGGTTACCACATCCTCCTCCATAGGACTGGTTTTCTTGAATTTGCTACATATTCTGATTTCTGCCATGGCCTCTAGATCGGCCTGATCTACCTCTGCCTCTGCCTCTGCCTCTTCCAACATTTGAGTAGAAGATAGTTTCTTTTGAAGTTCCTCCTGAAGAAGATGCACCACCATTTCTCCGCTCTTCAGAAATTAGAAGAGCAATCAACTCCTCAAAATCAGGAAATTTTTCACGGACGGCAATGGATGTCCGGAACTATGCATAATCCTTTCCTAGACCATTCAAGGTCATAGATACTAAATCATCATCTTTCACTGGCGACCCAATGGAAGCAAGTGCATCTGCAATCTTCTTCACCTTCATGTGGTAGTCATTGATGCTCATATTTTCTCTCTACACATTATGCAACTCCTGCTTGAGCTGCATTTTCCTGGCTTGCGTATTTGTGCTGTACATTTTTATCAAAGTATCCCACACCTCCTTCGGCGTGCTTGCATCCTGAATATGCACAATCATAGAATCTAAAATACTGATAGACAGCCACTACATAACTTTTCTGGCTCTCTCACTCATGGGAGCTTGTATTCAAACTTGTGCAAACAACAATGAAGACCAAAGGCAACACTTTGGACATTTATACAAGTCAACTTTTGAGGGGAGGGCCAACACTTTTCCTTTTAGCACTCTCCTTCTCTTTACAACCAAAGGCTCTTGTGCCCATAGGGTGCCAAGGCATACTGCTATTCTTTCCATCTCTCCCTACTAGCAGAAATAGCACTTGTGTTAACCATATTAAAGCGCTTGCATTAGGAGGTGGTCCTAACCGATTCCCAAATAGTGCTTGTGTTAGTCTCGCGCCTCCAAGGCTTAAGGGATTTGGGGCTCAAACTCCCTAAGCACCCTCACGCCTTTAGTCATTTGGGGTTTGAAGCCCGTGAATGAGGCTCAAAACCTAGAGTGGCGAGGCTTAACTTCCACGAGACACTTAATAGCAGCTTGCACCTGAAACATACAACTTGTGCACATTGCTTGGACGCTTTGGTCTCAGGATATTTGGGGATCAAACTCCCTGATTTTGAGCTATACTCCTTTTCTATTTCCGTTAACATAGACTTGAAATGTGCATGTTGTCTGTTAGTTAGAAGCTATGATTTGTGCACATTGCTTGGAATCTTTAGCCTTGGGGTATTTGGGGATCAAACTCCCTAAGCTTACTTATAGACATAGATCATGCAGCTTGATTACCTCTTATCATTTATTACCCTACATTTGGTGACTGTACTCTATGGATGTTAAATTGTCCCCTTCCTGTTCTGATCCACCCTCGGGTCAGCCGCACTGGAGGAGGTCTATGGTGAGGACTGTCTATAGGACTGCATAGCTGTCAACGAGTGAGGCGAGTGAGGTACGAGCGATACTTCCAAAAATGGGTGACGTGCATATCCTCGTATATACGGATGTGATGTCCATGGTGGAGATTGTGGATGCAGAGGTAGAGGCGGAGGTCCTGGAATTGCGTAGGACCGATGTCAAGATTGAAGACAATCTAGTTGTTTAGATTGTGGAGGCGGTCATTAATGGGGCAGAGGAGGTGATTGAAGTGGACTGTTGCTACGACGGCGGGATCTGAAACTCAGCCGTACGTGTGACATTGTTTGCTGCTACGCACTTTCTCCAATTTTACTTTCTTCACCCATAGTGCCAAAACCAAATCTCAACTTTGTTGATTGGCCCCTTTTCTTTCTCTCTCTATTTTCCTGCAAGCTGTTCTTCTCAATGTCAACATTGTCACTTCAATGCCTCTTTCTCTGCACTTCCTCTCTATCTCCTTGATTTTTGTTGATGTCTTCATACATGGGAGTCCCAACAACTACATTGTGGACAACATGACTCACTTATGGTGGAGTTGGTGTGTTCCTATCCCTGGCTCTATTTATCAATGCTTCCAAGCTTGGTCCATCTCCCACATGCTTACCAGTCAAGTATGCATGTTGCTTTGCACTTTACAACAAGGCATTTTCCATATCTATCATGCGTGCATCATAAAAGTTGATCTTTGACTTGTAGCCTTCCCATGCAACAAGCCAACTACCATGCATACTTTCAGCCAAATTTGTTCTTGGAGTGCAAGCCTCCTCAGCGAGACTTTTTTGCACCTGTAGACAAAGGAAAGAGATTGGTTATTACCCAAGTCCAATTGCTATTTATTCATGTTAACTGTGTCTAATACTTACCTAGGCTATTAGATTTCCCCAATGTGCTATTCGGACCTCCCACCAACAAAACTAGCTATCCAAGGCTATCATATCCTTTTCTTCTTTGGCCACACAACTTGCTCGCCACCAATTCCTTATCTTATGATTTTCCTAGTGTGATGTTGCAAGCTTTGAGCCCAATGAAATATACATGACCTTTCTTGACCAACCATTCTATTCTCGCCCCCCCCATTGTAAATAGCTATCATGGCTCTCCAATTTGCTTGTGCTTCATCTCCAAGTTGTGTTATACCTCTTATTATTATCATAATATGAACAAGTGACCCTTAGGCACTCAATGGAGCCAACACAGGAGCTCACTCACTCTAGCATTGATAGACATGTTTGTCGTTGTAGGTATAGTCCACAAATGTCCATCATATTTTTGCTTCGTGCCATGTGTGGCCTTTTGTTTGCCAAAGGTTGATGGAAAATCCATGATAAGACTCCCATTCTAGTGCCTTGGAATCTCATTCACACAAATCCTTTGGCTTATCCTTGCAATGTGAGTCTGAATAACACTATTCTTCAAGCTTTCCATTATCGAAGGAATTATGCTCTGAGAGACTCTAGAGACATCATCATAAGAATACAAGTCCACCATTGTTTTGGAAATGGAGGCCCCAAACTGTCTAGGAGTAACTTAAATGAGAAAGAGTAAAGCTTCTCAAAAGTAAGCCTTACATTTTGAATTGTCTATACAGGGTCTACATTAGACATTTCCATTCATTTTGAACTATTTTTGCTTTAAATGAGAAAGAGTATAGCTTTTAGTAAGCCTTATGTTTAAAGTATTGACAAGTACAATTGTAGATATAAATCTTTCTCCTTGCTTTTTCTATTCAAGAAGCTTTCTCTTAACCATGTGCATCCATGTTAAGCATATCCTACAATTAGAGCAACCTTATCCATGAAGAGGAATCATATTCTATAATGAGGAAATGTATCTTTAAGGGGAGGGAGAGAGAAACCATGGGGCGTAAGTAATTGGGAGAAAGGGATAGGAGAACATATGAGCAAAAGATGAGAAAAGTTGCTTTGAGGCTAAAGGATGTACAATGATTCAAAATGGATGGAGCCTATGTTTCCAAGTATGTGAGGATGAGAGCATGTTCAAGAGTGTCCCACATCAAGCAAGAGCCCCCATTTTTGTTTCCTCATTAATTGGCCGAGGTGGCTGAGGGCATCTTCCATGTGAGCATCTTTGCCAAATATCTCTCAATGGGATGTGACTTTTTCCATAGAAATCCAAATCCAATCTCTTAAGTCTAGAATTAGCCTAAAGCTCGCAGTTTTTTGAAAAAGCTCGCACTAAAAGCTCGCAAAATATAAACACAAGGAAGGTAGCAGGGGCATTGGTTAATTTGAATATCATCACCCTGGCTACATACACACCCCATTCGGTTGCGAAGGCGGTTTTATGTTCATCTTGCTGGGTGATCGACACTTGGTTGTAACCTAAAAATTTTTCTAGGAAGCTATACGCTTCCTTTCCGGCTACCCTTTCTAGAACATGTTCCGTGAATGGCAAGGGGTAGTGGTCACGTCTAGTGGTGGCAGCATTAACCTTTTTCAAATCCATGCATACTCTAATTTTTTCATTTTTCTTTAGGACTATTATGATGGGTGATACCCAATCCGTATGCTCAATCTCATAGACGAATCCTGCATCTATGAGTTTCTGGATTTCTTCCCTCACTATGAGTGCGTATTTAGGATTCATAGGGTAGGGTCATTGACGTACCGGCCTGGCATCATCTAGCATGGGGATTGTATGCTGCACTACTTTGGCAAGCACCTCTTTCATGTTGGTGTACTTCCAGGCCATGCAGTCCTTGTACTCTTGTAGGAGAGCTATTAAGGCATTCTCCTCATTGGGGGTGAGATCATCGGCGACGAATATGAGTTGGAGGTCTTGCCCTTCCGGGGCTAGGTTTACCTCCTTGACCGGGGCTGGCCTGTCATACCCTTGAGAGCATCCATCTTCTCGAGACCTTTTGGCCTATTGGTTTAAGATCTTGCGATCCTAAATCGTGTAGGCCTTGTAATGGACTGGTACCTACCGTAGGTCCTCTTTTTCTTCAATTTCCTCCTTTATTTCTATCGAGGCAGTGGTCCTTTTGGCCTTAGCCATGCTTTTGGATACAGGGGGTTTGGGACCTGAAGGGGGCTCTTCCATGGTGCTTATAGAGCCAACGGGGGAAGTTATCTTACTCACCCTAGTTCCCAAATTATAGGAGAATTCCTAGTGAGTAGTCATGGCACCTACGTAGGATAGCCAGTGGAGATCTGATTTTACCTTCATGGTTCCCTTGCTTACCTCTCGTGGTTTGAGCATGTTAAACATTCTCAAGGTAACCATCGAGGTCAGACCCTCGAGCTCTGGAGTGGTGATCTGAAACCCTACTCTTTCTGGGACATCTATATTGGCTAAGATGTGCATCCAGTTTTGCAAGAATTCTGGCTTGGAGAGAGGTGCATACCAGAAGTCATCAGACTCCTTCTCATCCTCTTCCCTATCACAGGGTTGGAATAGCTTCACGGAGGTGGTTCAGGTGGTGGTGTTGGATTCTACGGCAAAGAGGTGTCCTGACAATGGGTGCACCCTATAGGTGTGCAAGTCCACTCTCATGGTTTGCTCCTCGTGCCGCCACAAGTAGATGTTATCATTATGCCAGTCGTGCATGAGTCCGGACATTCCCAACAAGAAGGGCCTACCTAGGATAGCTTTATATCCTGGCTTTCGAGTGAAGTCCATGACTACGAACCTGACGGGTTACGTGAACCCAAATACCTTAATATTTATGCCAATAAAAGCACTCCCAAGGGCTTGGCAGCTCACCCATCGGCGGCTAACTTTACCACCAAATGGGTTTGCTTGAGTGTGGTTTTTCCCCATTTCACCCAGCATTCCTTGGTGCAAACACTCACTCCCACTCCCCCATCCGGGCTCAACCTTCTAGTTTTGATAGACTATGGGGATAGCGGCGTTCGTGTCATCACCCTCGAAGTACTAGCCTTGCTTGTTGATGAGAACCTTTGGTAGGTTCTGCCCCTTTTCTGGCATCGATTGGTTGGGCTTAGGGCTGGTAGGGACTGGTGGTAAGAGCGGTCTATTCATCCAATTGGATAGATGGCACCATAGGATGGGATTTCCTCTGAGCAAGGAAGCGATCGGCATTTTTACCTTTATCGATAGGAAGACAACCAACCAGGCACTATCGTAGGGTTCTTGTGGAGCCTCTTCTTCCATGGACAATAGGTTCTCGAAGCCATATAGGTCTCCTTTCTCCTGGAGGTTTTGCAACACTGGGTCTTGCTAGAACATCTTCTGCATCAGATCCGGAGCTTCTAATGGCTCGAAGCCTTTTCCTCCACTCTTTTTGGCACCTTAAGCGATTTTGCCCCTCGGTGGCCCATCAGGTGGGCTGGACGAATAGTATCTGACCCTCTGTTGGCCTTTAGTCAATGCTCGAACTTCTCTTGGCAGTCTCGTACCAAGTTCTGGGCATCTTTTACGTATTGCTTTTCTATGATTGGGTCAGGATAGGTCTCCTTATGGGAGGGCGAGGGTGCTAGGCCTTTGGCCCACACTAGATTGTTTACCTCTGGATTTGGAGACACTTCAGGGTCACCCTAGGTGGAAGTTTGTTCAAAAGCAGAGGAGGTGGTGAGAGTAGATGTCTCCTCATTAGAACCGTCCTAGATGAGCACCTATCACCTACCCAAATGGCCTTCTTGGACTAGGTTAGTGGGTGTGGGGGGATCGCATGACCGGGGGATAGGGATCCTTTACCCTTCCTTGCAAGCTTCTTCATTGATTTGCCTAATGCCTTGGCTTGCATCCTCATGATGACTTGTAGGGGCACTGCGGCCACCCGATGCTAAGTAGATTAAGGCTAGTACTCTTTAGCAGGATGATTGGGCTTATTGGCCTTCTCATGGGATAGTCTTGGAATAGATGCTCGGTCCCACACACCGCACACAAGGGTGTGGGGTTGGTCATGGTTGGAGCGGCGGGAGTATGATCCCTGTATGGACAGTCCTTCAAGAAGTGTGGCCCTTGGCATTTGAAACAGGACACCGGAGGGTTTGATGTACCTCGGTAGGGGCATTCACTTGCTCTATGGGGACCCTGGCAGGTGTAACATTGGAGCTAGGGTCTCTAAGAAATTGAGTTTAGGTCTCTTTCCCTTGCATTCACGGGGGAGTTCTGGAATACAAGAACCTGTTGATCCTCTAGTGGGTGGTAGTGGATAAGGGTGCCACTTCCCTGATCCGTCTCCTCCCAGTTGTTGGGAACTTCTTCTACCAACACTTGATTGACTGGAGTTATACAAGGTAGCGGGTGTTACGGACCCAATATGGGTGGTGGTAACGGAGTTGGTTGAGCTCTGTACTAGCTTGAACTAGCCACAGGACCACCCTGTGTGATCAGGGGGTTAGGCGACACCGTTAGGGCTAAAGGGGGTCTCATTTGATACATGGGTTGGGGAAGGGACCTCAAAAATCGACATTAGGAGGTATCATGGTTTCCCTAGCTAAGGCAGTGTGCGCAATAGAGTGCCGGCCTTGCCCTTAGGCTCAGCCACTCATTGGAGGGGTGGTTGCCATTGCGTACCCCACACTAGACATTGTCTCTCCATGGAAACAAGTGGGGGTTGCTTGGTGCCTCCTTGGATGTTCCTGTCCTCCACTACTGGCATCAATATGTTCTCTTGATGTTACAAGTGCTGGGTCATGCACGGAGTTCAAGGCTAAACTAAGGAGTCAAAATGATGCACCATCAATTGAGGCAACCTTTCTCTCATCTCTCTCCCCTTTTTCAAATGGTAACATGTTCCTTGATAAAGTGATGTAGTGTTTATAGCATGTTGGGAAGTGTGTTTTAAAGTTAACATAGTGTTTTTAGCATGTTGGGAAAGTCTTTTCCTCTCAATACTAGGAGGAGATGTTGGGAATGTACTTTTCCCTTATTGGAACCTTTTAAGATCTATGCATGCAAATCTTTAATGCAGTGATGGACATTTTATCATGGCATAAGGATATGGTTTCTACACCAGAGTTCTTCACATACTTTGTTGTACTCTTCTTCAATATATTAAATGGCATCTTCCATGCTACCTCCATCAACTAACTCTTATCTTCAAAAGGCATCTCTTGTGGAGGTGTTGACTCTTATAATATCATGGTATAGAGGTCCACTTCATACTCACTCTCATCATCTTCTGTCTCATCGTCTTCACTTGTGTATTCTTAGTTTGTCTCAAAAGTGGAAGTTAGGGCTACTTCCCTCACTAATAGAGCTCTTGGTCAAACTGGGATATGTTTCGACAAAGTGCCCATGGTCATGTGGTCGGTTTCCCAATAGCTTACTACCATCACCAAACGGATCCATAGCCTTCCCAAAATCAAGGGATTTTCTCTGACACTTACATTGGCTTGCATCGCGTGGGTGTGGTCACTCCACATTCTATCACTAGCTCTCCTTCTACAACACCCACTAGTGGAACCTTCCTTTGACGAGCCATCTTAATCTGAACCGGGGTATGCTATGTGCATTGGAGGTTGAGCTTGTTGTAGATACCCATTGGCATACATTACACCTTTCACCTCCATTGACATGCTCCGTGAATATTGACCCCATCAATAATCACATCAATGGTATGGAAAAATTTATCAACATTTGAAGACTACAATTGCACTTTTACGATAGGTGAAGATTTTTTCTTTTGACCTCTTTTAGTGAAATTTCTCTCACTTAATTCTCAATGAACCAATGGACTCAAAGTAAGAAATTTTGACAAGGTAGTTAAAACAACACTTAGACACTACCCTCTCTATCTTTTGTGACCTTGAAAACCTCTACCTCAAATGGCTCTTCTAGCTCAAGAAGATTGACTCTAGGGTTTTGATGGGGACACTTAAGGCTACAATGATCCTTTCCACCATAATTATAACAATTGTTACCATCATCATATGGTGGCAAGTTTGCACTAGTGGGCTGCATGCACTCATTCTCAGTAAAGAGAACATCTCTCTGATTATTACCTTCCTGGTAGTGGGATTATAAAGCCTAAATCCCCTGCTTTCAGTGCTGTACCCCACAAAAATGCATTTGACACTCCCCTTCATGAGAAAACGCCATGTGAACCTGGAGAAGTCATCTATAAAGGTCACAAAGTACCTTGCTCCTCTATGCGTGGGAATAGTCATGGGGCCACATACATCATTGTGCACTATCTGCAACACTCTGGTTGCCTTGACCCAATTCTTGCCTTGTTTAAGTGATGCAATTTGCTAAGTGCACACCCCTCACACACTTCATTTGCTAGTTGCTGTAATTTTGGCATTCCCTGAGTCATATTATTGTTGTACAAGTAGGACAATGCCTGTGATGGACATGTCCAAACCTGGCATGCCATAAATTAGCCTGGGAAGTGTTTGCTACAGCCAATACCTTTTGATCATAAGGCTGAGCATCAAGCTTGTATAAGCCTTTGTCACATGTGCCTGTTGCTACAACCTCATACCCTTTCTTTGGATCCTTGATCCTGCATTGGTTATCTTGAAATTCAACCAACATATGTTGATCATGGGCAATGTTTGAAACTGAAATCAGATTTTGCCTCAAATCTGGAACATACCAAACATCTCGGATATACTTAACTTTCCCATTATCAAGCTAAATGGGAATGTGCCCAACTCCAATGATGTCTTGAGAAGCATCATTGGCACATGTAACCTATCTGCCATGAACAGATGTGATGCTCTCAAACCACTCCTGGCAAGGAGTCATGTGCTTAGTAGCACCACTGTCGATATACCATGTATCACTTGCAACAAGGGAAGCATCCCCTGATGTAATAGAGGCGAGCTTCTTGTCTTCTATTTCCTCATCAATACTTGCGAGCTGATCACGTAGATCATTGATCCTGGCAATATGATCAGTGATGGCCTAGCCTTCCGGCATCTCGAGATCCTTGAGCTGATTCATCAAGGCAATGGCCCTTGCCTCATTCTTAACATGATACATGTTTGCCAATCTTTCCCATGCTACCTTTGCATCCTTGCACGACTTGATAGTTGTCATAATGTGCCTCTTCACATTTGTGGCAATCAAAAACATCGCTTGGGCACTATGGCAGTCAAACTTCTTCTACTCCTCCGTCGATGCTATGGGACTAGCAGGAGGGACTATAGTAGTCTGTTGTTTGCCTGTAGTCTGACCCAAAGAAGCTGTGTTGGATGTAGATGAGCTTGCTGGCCTCACCTCATCCCCACTAACAATATCCCACAAGCCCTTACCAACCAAGATGTTCTTAAGCATGAATGACCACAAGGCATAGTTTGGTCCATCCAACTTGTCACCCTCTGATAAATTACCAAAACTATTTGAAAGAGTCGACATGATGCAAAATGGGATACCCACAAGCTGTAAATGTATCTGCAAAAGAACTGCAAGTCCCAAAAGTGCAACTGGTTGCAAATGTGCCTGCAAATCCCAAACTAATAATGCAAAGCATGACTGGCTGCTTTAAAATGCCATTGACTGCACAATGCAATCACTACAAAAATGGCATCAACTAATCACTGCACTTTGCTACAATCTGAAGTGCAATCCCAAACTGAAAATGCACAACCCAAATCTGAAAGAGCACACCCACGAGTGCTCAAATGCATCCAACGGAGCTCAGAAGCATCCACAACTGTGAAGTAACTGCAAATGCGCCCAACAATGCAAAGTATCTGCAAATGCACCTGAGAATGCAAGAGTATGGGCTGCAAAAACGGTCTTGAAGCAAAATACACAGCTCAAAACACTTGCTGAAAGTGCACCTTAGCCTAAAACACTTACAAAACAGTCCACTGACTGCGTGGGCAAGCTGGAGATAACAAAGGAGCTGAAGTCAGCTGTTTGGAGCTGAATGAAGCTACGGGAGTACTTCTAAACACAATACACATGTAGAGAAGAGCCTGGAGAAGTATGGAGATGCTGGAGCTACTGGAACACACCCGAGAGAGACTAGAGTTGAAAAAGGTCCATATCTGAGCAGAAACGCCCAAAAATAGCTGAAAACTACTCAAATCACCTTCTTACAAGTCGTACGGGCTCAAAATCAGGTTTCGACAAGTCATGGACTCGCGGCACTGTTGCGCAACTGTACGAACTGATCCATATGGATTGTACGGTAGGGGGAAAAAACATGAAAAAAAATTTGCCTGAAATGGTGCAAGACAGGCTTGTTTGTATGCGGGCAGCTCCGAAATTTCAAAAAACATCGAAATCAGACCTCAAAAGGTCAAAAAGTAGTCGCTAGACTGTTGGAGCTACCTCAAGCAAAAGCTTGAGATCTGAATGTGAGAACCAGGAATGCGCACTCGAGCACCAAGCTTGCGAGAGTCTGGAAGCAAGCACGGGAATGGGCTTGAGAGACGAGCTCTAGAGACGGAAGCGTTCTAATACCAAATGTAGGAACAAAGTGGAGACAGGTTGTGAACACAAGTGAGCAAGAGTGCACACACAAGAAAGCTCCAATAGAAATGCTCGAATGAAACAATACAAGTACTTGGTATATATAGTACCCAAGTACTACTAGTCAACCATAAGGTTGACTTTATGCCTACAACACCATATCTTTGTAATCTCTTACAGAGAGTAGAGGGTTCTCCCACATCAAAGAGTGGGTCCTCTTTTATAGGCCAAGCTCTCCTCAATAAATTACCCTTGTGCATGCAGAGTGTAAGGAGGTGCCATCCTTGTGAACAAATGATCCAAACTTCCTCAATCGTGTGCGATAGCCTTGGCTTGCATTTTCCACAAGAATCAAGCCTCAATATCTAGGTTATCTTTTGCCTTGAAACCTTTTTAATTAAAATAATACTATGGGAGGGCTGGCATAAAGATGCTTTTATCACCTCATCTCCACTCATGCATTAAAAGATTTCTAGAGGTAGAATTGGCACACGATTCCTTGCCACCTTAACGTCTCACATATTTTATATTCCAAGGCTTTGACCAACTGCCTAGCTCACGTAATGTTGCCATGGGTCTGCTTATGTGGCAAGAGGGTCCATGGGGAGTCCTTTACACATCATCCACATTTTCCCTATTTAATTCGTGATGGACCACCCTTTCACAAACATATACCAAATACACTCAATATCACCTAGCCTTCTTCTACCTTAGAATAATTCACATTACAATCCTCATGAAATAATAGAATACATAATAAAGTACATATCTAGATGAATCTAGGAACACAGTACACACTAAAGTATATGGAGTTTTATTTATTATGACACTTGCAACCCCATTCTACTTTCCCTATTATAAAATATTATACATGTGGACTATGCACAATCTCCTACATAATGCACTCATGGGTGTAGTAGATGCAAGTAAGAGCTTGCCACCTTACACTTGGACCATATGACCTCTTTCATTATCATAGCCTTAATTGATAAAATGTATTATTGGCAAAGGTCATGAGACACATTTTCTTGAACTTGAAAATGTGTTTTTTTTTCCCAGAACTTTTGGCTTTTGCATTTACGTCGGAAGGGCCAAAATATGTTTTTCCTTTCTTTCAAAATCTTTGCCTTTCGCATTTACGTTGTAAAATTTTTCTTGAACTTGAAAATGTGTTTTTTTTCCTTTCAAAACTTTTTCCTTTCTTTCAAAACTTTTTCCTTTTGCATTTACGTTGGAAGGGCCAAAACCCAACCAAGGTTAGATGTAAAATCCAAGTTTTTGAGTTATTCAACTAGGACATACAAGAATTTCTTAGCATCATCTCAACCGTAGAGGTAACATGAAATACTCTAGTTTTCCCAAACAAACTTTTCTTTTATTTTTCAAATAAGAAAATGAAAATGTGGTTGAGATGGATAAATATAAGAGGAGGAATCTCCCTCTTGAAGAATTTACTTCTGTGTGCTTGCTTTTTAAAGTAATAGAGTCTAATGAACCTTTAAGACTAAGTGTATGTGAAAGCTATGTGGTGTGACAAACTCTTTGACTTGCATATAAGACGTAGCAAGTAAAATTTGCTAGCAATATTGGTCTCGTAAGCTTCATGGTTATCTCTAAGGTAGAAGGAGGTGCAGTAGCTCTGCCACTTATCAGTTCGTCATGCGTGCATGGACGTAGGTGATCAAAAAGTGGTTTGAAGGTTCTGATGCTTCTCAAGCAGCTCAATGAGAGTTGCATTAGTCATGGCTTTAGGCAGCAGATATGAGGCACTCCGAAAAGCAATTCGGTGACTCGGGACGGCTTGTTGGTAGATCGGGGTGGCGCTGGAAGAGCTGATTCTCCCTATGGCTATAAAAATCTCCTGTATCAGATGATTGCAGTGATCGTGAGGGCTTGAGAGTCACAAGCCTTCTCTTTTTAATTTCAACTGTCTCTCGCCTCTATTGTTAGGTCCTTTGTAAGCCTTTGTGGCAAGTCTTCTAATCTTTTGTTGCAGTGGCAAGTCTTCTAATCTTTTATTCTGCAACAACCCAGTGAAGTTGAGCAGCTAGTCGTCACGCCATCTATTGGATTTTCAATTTATGGTATCACCTCATGCGGGCAGCTTTATATTTTATGTGCAAGTTCTCTGATAATAATACGTGGTTGATTTCGTATAAGTAATCATTTCAGGTTTTAGACTCTTTGTTTGAAAGCCTACAACTGGTATCAGAGCAGGTAATTCCACTATGAGTTTGTGATTCGAGTGGTGAGAAGCATTAATGGATAGTTGGTCTAAAACATCCTGGTCAAACTCTGGATTGCTGAAACTCAGTTGTGAAGTTTGATGGAAAGAATTTTAATTGAGCAATCAAGGAACAGACAAAATACATGCCAAAATGCCATTGTTGACTTGGATAAGGACAATGATTATGCTTCCTGATATCTGCTCATGGCCAGGATTTTCTGTGCTGTGACAAGCCAGTGAGGCTATGCAGCTAGTCGTCACTATCATGGTCATACTGTAGAAGGTTTTCTAGATTTTGAATTGAGTCGCCATCTATTGGATTTTCGATTATACTGGTATCATTTCATGTGGGTAGCTTTATATTTATGTGCAAGTTCTCTGAGAAAAATACATGTGGTTGATTTCATATAAGTAATCATTTCAGGTTTTAGACTCTTTGCTTCAAAGCCTACAAGTGATATCAAAGCGAGTCCTTCCACTATGAGCTTGTGAGTCGAGTGGTGAGAAGTCTTTATGGATAGTTGGTCTAAGAAATCTATGTCAAAGTCTGGATTGCCAGAAACATCAGTTGGTTGAAAGAATTTTCCATCTTGGCAATTGAACAGTCAAGGAGCAGACAAAATACATACCAAAACGCCATTGTTCACTTGGACAAAGACAATGATTATGTTTTCTGATATCTGCTCGTGGTGGCCACGATTTTGTGTTTTGAAGATAGCGACTGGTTCTTCTTGTCATTGTTCTTTTCCCCCACTCTACTTATAGGGGGCTGTGCGCAATATTTGGCCTCAAGAGAGCTTCGTGCGGGGGCATGCTTATCTCTAATGTAGAAGGAGGTGCAGTGGCTCTACCACTTGTTAGTTTGTCATGCATGCATGTATGTAGGTGATCATAAGGCAGGTTGAAGGTTCTGGTGCTTTTCTTTTCTGGACGGTTCGTAACTTAAGAGTAGCTCAATGAGAGTTGTGGTAGTCATTGCTTTAAACAGCAACTTTGAGCACTCTGGCAAGCAGTTTGGTGATTGGAAGGCTCACTGGCAGATCACGGTGGCACTGAAAGAGCTGACTCATAGAAATGTCCTGTATTGGATGGTTGCAGTGATCGCGAGGGCTTGAGAGTCATAAGCTTTCTGGATATTATTTCAACTGTGTGTCGCCTCTATTGTTGGCAAGTCTTCTAATCTTGTATGCTGCGCCAAGCCAGAGAGGCTATGCAGCTAGTCCTCACTATCGTGGCCATATCATATGGTTTTCTAAATTTTGAATTGAGTTGCCATCTATTGGATTTTCCATTACTGGGACCATTTCATGTGGGTAGCTTTATATTTTATGTGTTCTCTGTGGTTGAAATCATTTCAAGTTTAGACTCTTTGCTTGAAAGCCTTAAAAAGTAGGTTATACCCATACCCCCAAGTAAGAGAGGACTTTCTCAAATGAAAACCTCAAGGAGATCGGAGAGGACCTATTAAATCAAACCTCAAATTAAGTTCCAAGCTTCGTTCCTATGATTGCGAATTGGCCTGGGAGGGGGTCATCCATAAAGGGAAGTTTCTCAAACAGTAACAAATACACATGAGTTGTTTGCGCTATGTGCCATGCAAGAAGATAGAGCATGCTGTAAGAGGGAACTAGCTTAATATTGAATGACGACACACCTCGAAATGGTCTGAATTTCTATATAGATTCCATTGCAAATGGGACCATGACACATTTTGCATTGGTTCAAGAATCCATATTGATTCCTGCAATACAAGAATCCATATTGATTCCACTAAGTTAGAACCAAGACGTACCCTAAAAATGGTACAAGGTGTAAGTTTCATAAGAGACATGCATTTTCTCATTTTCAATCATGCATGCTTGGCTACATGGGTTATAGCCATCCCTCAACAAGGAGGGTGGAAATAAATTTCAAAAACATAAATTCTAATTCGCAGCAGAGATAGAAATTTATACAATAATAAAGTTGACTTTTTTTACATCATCTTCTTGCAAAGGGTTGGCTATATCTCTTGTGGCCATGATAGCAAAGTAAGGGAAACGGGAAATAAATTTGAAAAAAATGAAATTTTACTTTTTTTTTAAAAACTACCCTCTCCCTTAGCTTGAAGGAGAAAAGAGGAGGAAGAAAGTTACTTTTTTGGGCTAGATATACAGCCCACACGATTGTGAGGGCTATGTGGGCTACGACAAGCTCTCTACAAGCAGGATTTTTTTTGGCTAGCTATAGCCCATGCGTACAATGGTTAGTGCAAGTCGACAGATACTATAAATTGATCATGTACTTGTAAAGAAAGATAAAAAAGAGCTGGAACAGCAGCTCTTATGTCTGCATTAGATACATCTGCTGAAGCTCGTGGAACAAATTCACCACTTTGGAGGAGCGGCATAGTGATGCTTTAACTTCGAAAGAGCTACCACTATAAGAAAGGATGATTGGAGTATAACAAAGGTACAAAGAGCTTCAGGTCATCCTTGAAACCATTTAAAGGAACCAAGAGTTTAAGTAGCCAATTCACACCTTTGAAAAGTATGCCAAAGACATGATGATAGATTTGTCTAAAATCATAGGGCCAGATGTGCCCTATAGCACAAGATTTCTCCTTTTAGTGCACGCCCACCCTCCAATATGAATTGTTAGTGTACTTTATTGTTGTGTTATGTCCGAAAAGCCACTTTTGCTTCTGGTCTTAGTTTTAGCAGTTTGACTGCTAGAGACATATTTGGGATGCATGTAGTAAGTGCCTTTCTATTCTAGACCATTATGGTTTTGTAAGGCCACATTCCTTCCCTTTTTTGTAATTAATTTTTCGTGTAAAAAAAGCCCTACAAAGAGAATTAGAAAGTAGACAATTCGTTGTATTCTACTATACACAGCCATCAAATTCACCCCAAGACAATGAATTGATAGCGGTGGAGAAGTTATCGACGAGGAGTAAAAGGATCCCATACATGTGAAGTTTGGGGACCATGGTGTTGGTGGAACACGGACTTTAGGCTTTTGAGGACCATGGAGTTGGAAGCCCAATTAAGGAGTTAAAAGCCAAGCCATCAGTGAAGCTAGAAGCAACACGAGCAATAAAGTATTAAAAGGAACCTTTCCGCCTAAAGTCCACGCATTAGGACCTGGAGACCATCCAAATCATATGATGTGGCCTTCGCAACATTATGGGCTATGCCTGTTGATGACCATGTTCTCTTCTCACTACACGTTCTTGTTCTATTCGATCCATTATTGTTCCGATCTTCTGTATGTATTCCCACTCATTTTCCTTCTTTTCCACAAATAAGTAAACCGAGTAGGAAGTTGCATCTATGCTAAAGTATGTAAGACTTGATGCATAAGTGGGTTTGGCTATTTATAATACTTATGAAAGAGTACAAGCCCCCATCTTAGATAACACACATGCATACACACACACAAAAATAAAAACCAAAAATGCCTTTTAATGTAGACATGCATTGTTGATACTCCATACAGTTTTATTCATTAATCCTTTATTTCAACTTCTAGAATTGCTTACACTGTTTTGGTTGTTCTTTGCAATTTAGTGCACAGCGTCGTGTTGCAGAGGCTCTCCCTTCTAAGCCACAATGGCAACAACCAACCTAAAGATGAAGAAAAGATCATCAATATCTATGCAATGTATCAATGCTATTTAAATATTTAGTTTGTACTTTTATAAATTGATCCTCCACATTATTTTAAGAGGATATTGTCAAGCATTGTAGGATCAAAATAAATGTATCCATATTATTTCATCTTATTATGAGATCAGAGGGAGATTCCACTGTCTCTTCACGGATGGCTTTAGACCTCTCTCACGAGTGATGGATTATGAGGATCAGCATTGCCTAGCTCTTTATGTCAGGGAGGCCACTATGCTTCGACGACACTACCTCAGAGACCATCAGCACAGACCGGAGCGTGATAGAGCGCAGCCCGATAGAGCTCAGACACACGCTATACCAGATGACAGGTATCAGGAGGAGCACGAGGAGGTCAGAGCTCACACAGGACACATGCCTCCACCCTGTGGATGTACATATGAGATGGTTTGTAGACGCCGCAGGATCTTGTTACATAGGGGACGTACTCGTCGCTTCATCTCCAGACGATCCAGGATGATGGCAGCTTTTCGGAGGAGACTTACTCATGGAGATCTCGTCCCACCAGCCGCTCACCTCACTTTTGCTCAGATTTATACTCTCATAGCAGGAGGCAGAGTCGATGGACAGGATTTCCAGTATTATTTTGGTTCTCAGACTCCGTGACACCTGGACTTGTATCTTTGCATTGACATATTGTACTCATCCCCCCATTTTGCACCCAGGGGCGGTTTCCTTGCATCTAGCTTACTTTGTATTTAGGCTCGGATTTGACATTATGTACTTTCACTTGCATTGTATTGCGTAGCACTTAGATGATATTCGACGATGCCTCTTCTTTGTGGCACGTTGATTTTGTGCTATCTTGTACGCAGAGTTCTTGATGTCCCATGGGCCCATTTTGGCCTTTAGTGGACAATAATACACTTTCTTTCTTTCTTTCTTTCTTCTCTCTCTCTCTCTCTCTCAGGTGCGCACGCGGATCCATAGCCAACAAACATAGCAAATTGAAAATGAGAGAAGTTCCAACAAAATGTATAACCAATGAAGAAGCAAAGGAAGGGTTCCCTATTAGAATATGAAGCCAAGTTGAGTCAGTTTGGTGTGTTCTAGTATGATCTAGTGTGAGTTTTGTTATGGAGATCTTTCTACTACTGGTCTCCCTACAAACGAACTCATTTCAAGTCCATTTTGAAGAAACGACTTACTTGAAGAGAGATGAGCTGCCCTCATTTTGCCCACAAATTGTTGCTCCAAATCTCTCATGATGACATCTCTATTCTGCATCTTCTACCTTCAATTCTAGCCCTCAGTTTCATCTCCTAAACTGTTGAAGACTGAAGTTGCCATTTTTTGAGGTACACAATGAGTTCTCTTTCTTCAAGCTCATTGCTCGTGGAGAAGTTCAAGGGGGAAGGATCTAGAGTAGACTTCTCTATGAAAATTCCCTTATGATCCTTCTTAGAACTTATACTTAATAGGAGGTGACATTGAAAAACCTCTCTCAACCTATCTTCATGAAAGGGTTTCTCCAAAGAAAACTCATTGAAGCAAATCATCAAGGTAGTTTCGCCAGCGAAACCCCTTTGAAGTAGGTCTTCCAAGGTAGTTTCCCTAGCAAAACTACCTTGGACAACACTTTTAAAAGTGACAACTTTCACATCCAATGTCCAAATATAGTCATTCAACCACTCAAATTGATCGGAAAACCCTATTTGAGCACATCTATGGGGTTATATTTTGGAAAATCTTGCATATATAGTATTAAATATTACATGTATTTTATGAGAGTGATATATAATCCCAAGTTAATACGTATTTATAGTAATTTAAACTTCTTTAGAAACATGTCCATAAATATCTTGTTATTTATGCTATAAAAACACTAGAAAGATATTGCCATATGACCCTATTTGGCAAACTAAGGTTCAGTTGCTCCTCAGAAAAGAAAATGTATGGGATGCTATTGAGGATGATGTTCCCACAACGGATCTTCAACAACTCAGGTCATGGAAGCAACACAACTCAAAAGCTATTGCTATCGTCGAACTTTGCCTCAATGATACTTTGATTCATCACATCGACTTCAAATCAACGGCCAAGGAGATATGGGTGCGTCTCGAGAATCTTTTCCGTATCACAAACTCCAAGATTTTATTGAAGTTGCAATTTTATAATTTGAAAATGGAGGATAGTGATACCTTAAGTGCACATTTAGCAAAAATGCAATCTCTTGTGCAACAACTTTCCAACTTGAAATGTCCCCCAGACAACAAGGACAAAATGGTTGTCCCCATGAAGAGTATGGAAATAGTCACTCGCTTTGAGCATACTCTTGAAATACTTAGGCTTGCCACAACTACCTTTGATGATATGGTGACTCTTCTTCTTGAAAAAGTTCGCCAGAACAAAGAGTCTCCGATCTCTTCTTCAAATACTACAGAGGCTCTTGCCTCCACTAGCAGATGGAAACCCAGGCCTACACCAACACATGGAAATTCAAAGCCATTCAAGCCTCTCAAGTGCACCTTTTGTAACAATCTTGGTCATACAGAGGACATATGCTACAAGAAGCTTGCCAAACAGCAAACTAAGGACCATGCTAGTTGGGTTGTAGCCACCACAAGTGACGATGAAGATGACGACCCTCCGACACAAGTTCATGCTGTTACTGTTGAAAGCCGACATCTCTCTTTCCCTCCACAGGACGATGGAGATGATGATCCATATATTTTCTAAGCATGTTCTATTTTGGGTACTTTGCCTTGGGTTGTTTCCAAAAATGAATGGAATAAATTATTTATGTTGAGTCAATAAGGTTCTCTACGGGACATTTGCTTTTTGAGTTGGGGCTGCTCCTCTCCCCGTGAGCTGCTGCCCCCCCCCCTTCTCCCTCTCTCAGCCAGCCCCCTCTCCCTCTCTCTCCCTCCCCCTCACCCTCGCTGCCTGCCCTCTCCCTCCCCTTGCTGCTCCTCCTCTCCCTCCCCTTCGCCAGCCCCCTCTCCCTCCTCCCTCCCTTCCTCCTCCCTGCTCTCCCTCTCCCCGCCCCCTCCCTCTCCCTCCTCGCCCTCCCTCTCTCCACCCGCTGCCCTCCCTCCCCCACCCCCTCCCCCTCCCCCGCCTCCTCTCCCCCTCCCGCTGCCACCCCGCCCCCTCCCTGCCCCCGCCCCCTTTCTCCCCCACCCTCCCTCTCCCGCTGCCCCCCTGCCCCCTCCTCCTCCCCCGCCCCTTCCCTTCCCTTCCCCTTCCCCTTCCCCCGCCCTCCACAGGTTTTGCCAGAACAGGGGGTTGACCATAAACCTTGGCAAGACCAAGGTTATGGTTTTCAACACCTCTGATCGTATTTACAGTACGGATGAGTTTTGCTTCACTTATGACGGACAGCCCATTGAGCTTGTTAGAGAGTACACTTATTTGGGGGCAGTTTTCAGGGGACCGGTTTTCACCATGACATATGCAGCACGAGATAGGATTAGTAAAGGGTATGCTTCGTTGGCTCATCTTGAGCGTCAGTGTTTTCAGTCCCACTTTCAGCATCCCGATACGAAATCCTTGCTTTTTGATACATTGGTGAGACCAGCTGCGATGTATGCAGCTCCTTTCTGGGCAGGAGACCTCGGCGCTGCAGATTGGAGACGAGTAGAGAGGTTACAGATCATCATGTTCTCTCGGCTCATTAGGGCCAAGGCTATAGTTCCGCACGAGATCATGCTAGCAGAGTTTGGAGCTACTCCCCTTGCATTGGATGCAGCGTTTCAGTCGGTCATGTATTTGCACAGGGTTAGCAGCAGCAGGCAGAGCTCGGTTGCCATGGTTAGCACTTGCATCTTCTATGGAGTTGGCACGATCTGGGGCCCGATACTGCTGGTACTTCAGACTCACTAGGTGGCTCACATCTCTTGGACTAGACATGGATAGACTGCCTCCCTTCCGATACAGCATAGATGCCCCTCATCTCGAGTTGACTCGCCACGAGCTTAGCTAGGTCATGAGAGCAGACTTGCTGCAACTTCATACGTATCGCACTTGGATTTATCCCACGCAGCTTCCGACGAAGATGGCCACATATCGTGACCACTTCCTTCGGATCTCAGAGGATGGATTTGTCATTCCACCAGGCTATACAGGTATCCACATGTCCCACTCACTGAGGATTGCCCTTGGTCAGCTTAGGGTCTCTTCGCATCAGCTCGAGATAGAGGCTGGTAGGATGCGACGCATGGAGGATGGATGGTGACCAGGCCGAGAGACCAGGATCTGTCCTTGTTGCACCATGGGAGAGGTGGAGTCAGAGGAGCACTTCATTTGCAGATGCCCGCTATATTATGAGCTCAGAGGTAGATTCCACTGTCTCTTCACGGATGGCTTTGGACCTCTCTCACGAGTGATGGACTACGAGGATCAGCATTGCCTAGCTCTTTATGTCAGGGAGGCCACTATGCTTCGACGACACTACCTCAGAGACCATCAGCACAGACCGGAGCGTGATAGAGCCCAGCCTGATAGAGCTCAGGCACACGCTATACCAGAGGACAAAGACCAGGAGGAGCACGAGGAGGTCAAAGCTCACACAGGACACATGCCTCCACCCTGTGGATGTACATATGAGATGGTTTGTAGACGCCGCAGGATCTTGTTACATAGGGGACGTACTCGTCGCTTCATCTCCAGACGATCCAGGATGATGGCAGCTTTTCGGAGGAGACTTACTCATGGAGATCTCGCCCCACCAGCCGCTCACCTCACCTTTGCTCAGATTTGTACTCTCATAGCAGGAGGCAGAGTCGATGGATAGGATTTTCAGTATTATTTTGGTTCTCAAACTCCGTGACACCTGGACTTGTATCTTTGCATTGGCATATTGTACTCATCCCCCCATTTTGCACCCAGGGGCGGTTTCCTTGCATCTAGTTTACTTTGTATTTAGGCTCAGATTTGACATTATGTACTTTCACTTGCATTGTATTGCGTAGCACTTAGATGATATTCGACGATGCCTCTTCTTTGTGGCACGTTGATTTTGTGCTATCTTGTATGCAGAGTTCTTGATGTCCCATGGGCCCATTTTGGCCTTTAGTGGACAATAATACACTTTCTTTCTTTCTTTCTTTCTTTCTCCCCCCCCGCTGCCCCCCTGACCCCTTCTCCTCCCCCGCCCCCCCCTTTCCCCCCGCCCCCTCTTTCCCCGCCCTCCTCCCTCCCCTTCCCCTCCCCCGCCCCCTCCCTCCCCCGCCCCTCCCCCACCCTTCCTCTAAACCCCCCACCCCCTCCCTTCCTAACCTACCCCCTCCCTTCCTCTCCCCCGCCCATCTTCTCCCTCCCAGCCTTCAGCCCCCTCCCTCCCTCCGAACCCGCACCCTTCCTCCCTCCTAACCCGCCCCCTCTTTTCCTCTCCATCGCCTACCCTCTCCTTCCCCATCAGCCTCCTCCCTTCTATCCTATCTCAGCTCCCCTCCGCTTCTCCTCTCCGTCCCTTCCCCTCTCTCCTACCCTCTCCTTTTCTCCTCCTTCCTACGCCCGTTTCAGGGTGTCTTGGGTAGTAGTTTCACAGACGGAGCTTTAACAGTGTTGGAATCGGCCTTTTCACTTCGATTATAGCGAATGGATCCCCATTCAGCCAATCTCCGTCCACTTCCACCGGCCGCGAGAACCGTCATTTTTTCAGAAGACGAGTTGCAGCAGCTCAAGAAAGATGTGGAATTAGAGAGCTCCACATCACTTTTCGCCCGCATCTTTGGGTCACATCCTTCCAGACCATAGGCTAGAGAACTGATGCTAGCGGCATTACCAGAAGATCTCGCCCCACACCTCAGGGATATTCGACTTCTGGGACGTGGATTCTTCCAAGTGATTTTCAACTCCCACGAGTCCACAACCCTTGTTCTCAATTCTAATCCCCTGGCTTTGGGTTCGAGGAGGATTTTCCTTTTGCTCTACACCTTGGGCTTCGATCTGATCGAGGAGGACAGTCAAGTCACATCACTGTTCATTAGGTTTCCTGGTCTTCCTCAGGTTTACCATCGACTTCTTGCTACTATCGGAGCCACTTTCGAAGTGGTCACTGAGATTCCCCCCCATCGTGGCATGCCTTCTTCCTTGGCAGAGGCAGTCAGAGCAGACGGGGTGCCTCGAGTTAGGGTCATTGTCTCTGACCCTAACATCTCAGATGACCACATCATGAGTTCAACGTCTAGATGGCTCTCTCTTTCAATAGAGAATCGAGATTGCAGGTAGACAGGATCAGTGTAGGATTTGCAGGACCCTTGGGCACTTTGCTAGAGATCGCCCAAGGAAGAGAAAAAGACCCAAGAGGTCTTTTGGTGCGGCTCCTTCACGTACTACCCCGTTTGCACCTCCCCTGCGGCATGTACCACGCACTCCAAGACTACCAAGAGCAGCAGGGCGCCCTGCTTCGTGCACCCCAGGACCGCAGCAGGGCGCCCAAAGCGTGCAGCACTCCTAATACCATGTTGGAGAGCAGTCAGAGTGGCTCCTTTACCTCAGGAGGAGACCTTTGATCCGGTTCAGACAGATGCCATCCAGACTCCAAAAGTGGATGTTGTTGCAGCCCCAAATACTATAGTTCCACATCAGGAGGGGCCTTCAAATGCACCAGCCCCAGTCATTTTGGTTTCTGATCATGAGGGGGCTACCGATACTTCTCCCCCTCAGACTGTTCATGCCACAGCTGAGGGAGTGTATGCATAGATGAGGACTCTAGATCCTTCTTCAACCCAGCCACATGCCTCCTCAGCTCCCAGCTCCAGATCTGCTGATAGAGGCCTGGCAGGTCCTTCTCCTCCTTCCTCCACAAGTGCAGGTCTTCTTCACACTCCTCGGCCAGGACTTGCTTCTCAGGAACTCTTTTTCGACATTGGTTGATTCGGCAACTTTCATGGATGAGGAGGAGTTTGTGCCCTCCACCTTAGGGGTCCCGGTCATTGGGATTCCTTTTGACAGGGCCTCCCCCTAAGCAGGTGTAGGGATCCTTTCACCTGTTGAGTTTCCTGCCCTCAGCAGGAGTGTTTCGGCCCACGGGAAGCTGGTCTCCTATACTAGGTCGGGTAAGCCTTTCCATCCAGCATCCTCCTGTCAATGAGGATAATTAGCTGGAACATACAGGGCCTAGGCGGAGTTTCACACCATCGCCATAGGCAGCTGATCCGGAATCACAGCTTCATCTAGGTGTCACTGGAGGTGCTATTGATATCCTTTTTATCCAGGAACACAAGTTGGATGCCAATGATTGCTCTAAGTCTAGCAAACTGCTTTCTGGTCATACTTTTTGGTCGCCTGCCTTGGGCACCAGGGGGTGCACTTCTATTTCAGTTTCGCAGTCGGTTCTCCCCTTGGTTGTTGGACACGGAGTCATTATTCCCTCTAGAGCTCAGTGGATTATTCTTTTGATTGGAGGGTGTAAGGTTGGTTTCCTTAACCTATATGCCTCCAACATTAGAGGGGAACGTGTCATTATGTGGAAGGATTTGCTCTCCTGGGCCCCAATTGTGGATTCATGGGTGATTGGAGGTGACTTTAACATGGTTGAGTTACCATCAGACAAAAAAGGGGGTAGAGAAGGAGGACTTCACTCTTTGGAGAGAGCAGCTTGGGAGCCTTCCTTTTTTACTATTGTGGCACAGATACTTGGCGGATGATGCCTTTCTTATTCAGCCACAGTCCCTCATGTTCTCTTGGTCAAACAGGAGGCAGCAGATGCCTATTCATGCACGTATTGACAAATTCTATGTAGATGATTGGGCACTTGACAGAGGTGGATTGGTATGCATTGTTGCTGGGGTTTCCACTTCTGACCACTTTCCTGTTGTGCTGTCTATCTCAAAGCCTCACTTGAGAGGCTGATCTGCTAGCATGAGGATTCAAGATGCCTTGTACACAAAGGAGGACCTTACAGAGGCAGCCCTGCAGATATGGATTTCTCATGTCCAAGGTGGGCAGCCATTGCCATCACAGGTAGCTGCTGCCCTTTCTGGTATTAGCGACTTCTACCTCTCAGTTGCTTGTACCAGGAGATGAGATATTCTCAGACGTGAGATTGGTGTTCGCTAGCAGTTGGCAGCTTTGCAGAGGGAAGAGCAAAAATGGCCTTCAGATGCTTGGATTTAGGAGCGCCTTGCTGCAACAACAGCAGGTATTGCTTGATCAGAGAGCAGAGTATGCCTGTCATGCACGGGAGTCCTTCTGGATTCAGATGGGTGGCAGAGTCAATAAACACTTTTTCTCTACTCTTGGCCCTAGACATAGTAGAGAGAATGTATCCCAACTTATTGACTCACATGGGGTTTTACAGACAGAGCCTGATGATGTCTTGCGCATAGCTTCAGATTTTTATGCTGCCCTTCTTACTGCTGATCCTGAGACATGGGATAGAGAGGATGTTAGACAGGTTATTTGGCAGAGCATCCCTTTGTTGGTGAAACCGGATATGCATGTTTTGCTTGATGCACCTTTCACCAACACAGAGTTCAGGACTGCACTTTCAGCCCTTCACAAGCGCAAGTGCCCAGGTTCGGATAGCTTTACCCCCTCTTTTTTCATTGCATTCTGGGATATGATTGGAGACTACATTACTTCAGCCCTGCAGGGCATTTGGGACTCTGGTGAGATGCCCAGGTCGCTTACAGAAGGTCTCATCCACCTTATCCCGAAAGGAGGTTGCAGAAATCTAATGTCCCAGTGGAGGCCTATCACACTTCTGGGGACTTGTTACAAGACTCTGGCCAAGGCAATCAGCCTCCGATTGCAGCCCCTTCTCCCAGATCTTATTCATGACACTCAGACAAGATTTGTGCATGGCAGAAGCATTTTTTATAACATTTTCTCTTTCTGGGAAGCCTCAGAGTGGGCGAATGCTGAGCAGCCAGAATCTAGCCATTCTACTTTTGGATTTTGGGAAAGCTTATGACAGAGTAGATTGGAGTTTTTTGGAGGGCACCCTTCTACATTTTGGCTTTACTGATGCTTGGATCAGAGGTGTTTCCTCTTTGTACAAATCAGCCCACAGCCAAGTACTTATTGGTGGCGTAAGGAGTGAGAGATTTCAGATTTCCAGATCAGTCCATCAGAGATGCCCCCTTGCTCCTTTCCTTTTTTTGTTCGTGGCCGAAGCTATGAGTATCTATGTTAGATCTCAAGCTGACATCTTTGGGCTGAGACTTCCCATTAGAAGGGAAGAGGAGTTACTTGACAGTGAGTCGGCAGATGACACAGCAGTTTACTTGGATGCCACTCCACAGACGCTCACTTCTTTCAGGACAGCATTGGATTTATTTTGCTTGGCGGCGGGGGCACAGATAAATTGGCATAAATCCAATGGCTTTTGGATGAGTGATGAGGACACTCCAGTTTGGGGGCTTTACATAGGATTCACTTGGGTTCAGAGGGGTGTGCCTGTGAGGTATTTGGGCTACCAGGTCGGCTTGGATATTTCTTCCACGCAGCAGTTTGCTCCCGTGTTGGAGAGCATCAGGAGGAAGCTCCTTTTTTGGAGCTTAGCCAAGCTGGATCTTGCCTCTAGAATTGTGGTGGTCAACTAGGTCCTCTTGGCCACGGCTTGGTTTATTTGCTCTTGCTGGTGCTAATCTAGGGATTGCATCACTCAGCTCAGGAGACCGATCAGAAATTTTCTTTGGAGTGGGCTTGATGGCACAGCAGATACCTTAGCCAGGGTGGCTTGGGAGACCCTCATCCTCCCTACACATGAAGGGGGTCTCAATATTATTGATCCAGATCTACAGTGCAGAGCTTTACCATGCAAGATGGTGGTGTGGGGACTTATGCCAGGGCAGGAACCATGGAAGGCCTTTCTTATTAGCAACATATAGAGGTGCACACCTTCTTCAGGAGGAGACTGGATGGGCAGTATTAGGTGGATCTTCACCACAGCACACCTCAGATCACCTTTGTCCCCTTTCATGGTTGCCATTCGAAAGCATGGGCCAGTTTCAGGAGCACTCTTCGGAGGATTCCTCCTTCCTCTCGTGAAGAGATTGATAGGCAACCTATCATGTGGAATGACAGTATTTTAGATGATCATGGCAGACCACTTGGAGCCTCACTCTACATCTAGTGGTCCAGGTGGAAGAGGGGACCTGCATCATCTTTGGGGTCTTGCAAAGCTTTCCGTAGGCTTCCAGAGGAGACCAAGTCTCAGTTGACAGGACATCTCAGAGGGAGTGACAGGAGGATCTTGCAGATTGAGGCAGCCCTTCCAGAGGATTGGGTAGACACAGATGATATGCCACTCAGTTGCTCCACTTGGGCAAGTACTTTTACGAGAGGTGGTGTTCCGCTTCAGGTTTTGGCCTTTCGAGATGCACAGGAGGATGCTTTAGTTTTTACTGTGCAGGATGGTGGCAGATTGCTCAGATCCACAGAGGACATCTTGCTTGAGTCTGCTTTTCAGCCTATCAGGGTTGTAGGTCTTTTGGTGCATGGATCAGATTCACAGTGGTTCCTCGACCTAGATCCCCGGCTACTCTCCACCGGGTCTTGGAGGCTTTGGCTCTACGGGGGAGTTCCCATTAGGTATTTGCAGTGGGACCTTGGAGAGTGGGAGTGGATTGACGCAGGGCATCGAGGAAGATCATCCCCTTCTTTCGTTACACAGTCAGTATTGCCAGGAGATTTCAGCTCAGTAGTAGAGGTTGGAGACCTTCCAGAGTTCCTCATTGGGAGACATTTGATATCACTGCGGATCTGCAGAGGTGCTTCTGGAGGAGACTCTAGAAATCCTACAGGAATAGAAAGATCACTCTCTTCTTTTGGCTCTCTATCCATGGTGGGATTGTAGTGAACCTTTGGAGATCCAGGTTCAGAGCCGACCCTACTTGCCCTCATTGCCTCTCTGCTTCGGAGGCTATTCAGCATTGTTTATAAAATTGCAGACAGGCGAGGATGATTTTTTTTTTTTCAAAAAAGAGACTTCTATAAGTAAGAAAGAAACCCGCTAAAGCAAGCTCTATGCAGAAATACACCATGCTAAGCATGTAATAAAAAACACCTCAGAGGAATGAGGTAGAAAGAAACCAAGGCTGAGGCTGAAAATGCCATCTCAACCCTGTAGAAGTCTTAGCAAAGAAGGGAGAGTCCCTCCAATCTCTGAGAAAAGTAGCTCTCCTGGAGGAGGCTGCTCAAGATGTGTGTATCATATCTGTCCAAGTACTGGCCAAGATCTAAGAAGGGTAAACCTGAGAACCCTCCAAAGCCTCAGTGCATCTGGCTCTCCAAATGTGCCATGCTACAATGCTAGCTAGGATCTCCCATGGAGAGTCGATCGAGGAGTGAGCAGCCCTGAAAAGAGTGGCCGGAACATCCTCTAGAGAGCACGACTCCACAAGGTGTCCTCAGATGTGAAGAGCCCAAGAGGAATCAAGTCTCTCAAAAAATACCTGGGGCCCTGAAAGAGTAAGCCAAGCCACTGATGATCCCCAGGTCATATAGAAAGGTAGGCGAATAAAAGTGCTGAAAAGTCTTGCAATCCCCTTCCATATGATTCTCGCCTGTCTGCAATCCCAAAGGCAGTGCTTTATTGTCTCCAAAGTAGAAAGGCAACGAGGGCAAGAAGGGCCAGCTCCGAACCTAGATCTCCAATGGTTTACTACTATCCCACCATGAATAAAAGAAAAGAGTGATTTATCTATTCCGGTGGGATTTCCAGAGTTTCTGCCAAAAAAATTATGCAAGTCAGCAGGAATCTGAAAGTTCTCCCAATGATGAGCTCTTGTGGGCCTCCAACCCCTACAGCTGAGCTGGAATTTCCTGGCATTACTGATCGTGTAACGAAAGAAGGGGATGCCCTTCTCTCGGTGCCCTTCATCTATCCATTCCCATTCCCCAGGGTCCCACTGCAAAAACTTAATTGGGACACCTCCATAGAGCCACAGCCTCCATGAGCCAAGGGCGAGAAGTGGGTCAGGATCCAAGTACCACTGTGAAAGAGAGCCATGCTCCATGAAGTCCACTATCCTGACTGGCTGAAACGGTACCTCCAACAAGATATCGTCTGTGGATCTGGACAGCCTGCTCCCCAAAGAAACATCAAATACTAAGGCATCCTCATGTGGGTCAAGAAAAGCAATCACCTATAAAGGAACTCCCAATCTGGAAAATGCCCCCATCCAAGTGGAGCAAGTAATAGGCATGTCATCTGTGTCCACCCAAACCAACGGCAAGGCTGCATCAATCTGTTGGACTCTCCCTGCACTCCCTCTGATATTAAGAACCATCTGGGCGTGTTGGTCTGCAGGAAGCTTCCTGAAGGCTTTCGATGCCCCACTGTAGATGCAGGTCCCTTCTACCATCTTGGCCACTGCATATAAGAAGAAGCTCCAAGTGGTCTGCCAAGCTCATCCAAAATCTTGTCATTCCACATGATAGGCTGCCTTTCAATCTCTTCACGGGTGGATGGGGGAATCCTGCGAAGAGTACTCCTGAAGCTGGCCCATGCTTTCAGGATAGCAACCATGAGAGGAGAAGAGGGAGACCTGAGGTGGGCTGTGGTGAAAACCCATCTAGTATTGTGTGTCCAATCCTCTTCTGAAGTGGGCGTGCGAGACTATATGCATCTGATAAAAAATCCTTCCAAGGCTCTTGCCCTGGCATAAGCCGTCTCACAACAAACTTGCAGAGTAAAGCTCTGCACTGTAGATCTGGATCGATGATATTCAAACCCCCTTCTCTTGTAGGAAGAATCAAGGTCTCCCAAGCCACCCTGGCTGTAACATCAGTTGTGCCATCTAGACCGCAGTAAGCCCACCCCTCCTGAAATTGTAAAGGCAAAGTTCGTCATGACACCACTCCAGATTGATGCTATCTTTCGTACACGCCTCTTAAGCTGAGTGATACAATCCCTAGAGTGGCACCAACAAGAGCATACAAACCATGCTGTGGCTAGAAGAACCTGGTTAACCACCACCACCCTGGAGGCCGAGTCAAGTTTGGCTGAGCTCCAGAATAGGAGCTTTCTTGTGATGCTTTCCGACACTAGAGCAAACTGTTGTGAAGGAGAGATGCCCACCCCAACCTGGCAGCCCAAATATCTGACAGAGACGCCCCTCTGTACCCAAGTGAAGCCAATATCATTACCCCAATATGGGGTGTCATCCTCGCAAATCCAAAAACCACTGGATTTATGCCAATTAATGTGTGCACCTGCAGCCGTGCAAAACAAATCCAAGGCTGTCCGGAAGGAAGTGAGTGTCCTGGGGGAGCCATCCAAAAAAACAGCCGTGTCATCTGCCAACTCACTATCCAGGAGCTCTTCTTCCCGATAGATAGGAAGCCTCAGCCCATAAATATCAGCTTGAGATCTAATGTAGATACTCATAGCTTCCACCACAAATAGAAAAAGAAACGGGGTAAGAGGACATCCCTGGCGGACGGATTTTGAAATCTGAAACCTGTCCCCTCTTACCCCCCCAATGAGCAACTGGCTATGGGCTGATCTGTAGAGAGAGGATACTCCTCTAATCCATGCATCTGAAAAACCAAAGCGAGATAGAGTACCCTCTAGAAAATCCCAGTCTACTGTGTCATAAGGTTTCTCAAAGTCCAAGAGTAGAATGGCCAATCTCTGGCAGCTCTACATGGCCCATTCTGAGGTCTCCCAAAATGAGAAAATATTATCAAAAATACTTCTGCCATGCACAAACCCTGTCTGCGTGTCATGAATCAAATTTGAAAGAAAAACCTATAGCCGCAGACTGATGGCTTTCGCCAGAATCTTGTAAAAAGTGCCCAATAGAGTGATGGGTCTCCATTAAGACACAAGATTCCTATTACCCCCCTTTGGGATGAGATGAATGAGACCATCTGTAAGTGAGTCCGGCATCTCACCAGAGTCCCACACGCCCTGCAGGGCTGATGTAATGTGATCACCAATCTGCTCCCAAAAAGTAATAAAAAAGGAGGGGGTAAGTCCATCTGAACCTGGGCCCTTGCCCTTGTGAAGGGCAAGTAATGCAGTCTTGAATTTTGCATTGGTGAAAGGTGCATCCAGAGAAACATACATCTCATCCTTCACCAATACAAGGATACACTGCCAAATAACCTCTCTGGCATCATCAATGGCATGTGTGCCTGATTTTTCTATTCCGGTGGGATTTCCAGAGTCTCTGCCAAAAAAATTTCTGCAAGTCAGCAGGAATCTGAAAGTTCTCCCAATGATGAGCTCAGATGGGCCTCTAACCCCTACAGCTGAGCTGGAATTTCCTAGCATTACTGACCGTGTAACGAAAGAAGGGGATGCCCTTCTCTCGGTGCCCTTCATCTTTCCATTCCCATTTCCCAGGGTCCCACTGCAAAAACTTAATTAGGACACCTCCATAGAGCCACAGCCTCCATGAGCCAAGGGCGAGGAGAAGTGGGTCAGGATCCAAGTACCACTGTGAAAGAGAGCCATGCTCCATGAAGCCCACTATCGTGACTAGCTGAAATGGTACCTCCAACAAGATATCGTCTGTGGATCTGGACAGCTTGCCCCCCGAAGAAACATCAAATACTAAGGCATCCTCATGTGGGTCAAGAAAAGCAATCACCTGTAAAGGAACTCCCAATCTGGAAAATGCCCCCATCTAGGTGGAGCAAGTGTGTCCACCCAATCCAAGGGCAAGGCTGCATCTATCTGTTGGACTCTCCCTGCACTCCCTCTAAGATTAAGAACCATCTGGGCCTGTTGGTCTGCAGGAAGCTTCCTGAAGATTTGGGTGGGGGTAGCCAGGATTTTCAGTCACTTTGCCCACTCCCCATTCTTTATGACATGGGGCTCAGTGACTTGGCTTTCTCTTATAGGGCCTCAGGTATTCTATGAGAGACTTGACTCCTCTCCGGCCATTTTAGTTCGACGTCATCAGATTGAGTCCTGTTCGTTGGATGTGGTACCACACCTTCCTTTTACAGATGTACATGCCTCTGTGGATACTTCTTGGGAGATTTTAGCAAGCATAGCATCCTGGCATATCTAGAGAGCCAGATGCACAGAGGCTATGGAGAGTACTCAAGTTCATCCCTCGCACACTTTGGCTAGTATATGGACAGACACCGTACATACTTTGATGGCCGTATGGATGAGTATGCAGGGAGACTCCCGTGCAGCCTCAGCTAGGAGGGCTTCTTTCTTTAGGGAATGGAAGGATTCTCCTTTCTTCTCTGAGACTCCTACAGGGTTGAGGTGGCACTTTCAGCCTCAGCCTTGGTTGTTTTCCACCTCACTTTGAGGGGTTTTATTTATCCTCATGATTTCATGATGTATTCCGCTTTGAGCTTACTCTCGCGGGTTTTTTCTCCTACTAATAGAAGTCTATTTATTGGGGGGGGAAAAAAAAAAGGTTCTCTGCCTTGGATAGTCCTCCTAAAATTATGTATTGTCTTTTTATTTATGGTGTTTGGCTCCATGTCCCTAATTAGTACCTGAAACCAAGAGGGAAATGTATTGTGGGAGCCAAGTATTGGCTTTGATAGGTCTATTTTTTATTAGGCATGGCATGTGAGTTTCAGGATGTTGGTGCATTAGTCTCCTAGACCTCTAAGTTGGCCACGCATCCATGCATGATGAGCCTCTGAGCCATGTTAGTTGAGCCTCTGAGTCTATATACCATGCTCACTAGCCTCTGAGCCATGCTTACTTGCCTCTGCTATAGCATAGGAGCCATGTCTAGTGCTAGACTATCATTGCACAGTTGAATGACCGTTATTGTCATGTTCTTGTTCCATTCCAGTAGTCTCTCACCTTGCCTTCACAGGGGGTGTTAGAATATGAAGCCAAGTTGAGTCAGTTTGGTGTGTTCTGGTATGTTCTAGTGTGATTTCTAGTCTAGTGTGTGCTATGGATGCCACGTGTCACATTGGGAGTTATCCCATATGCATAGGTGTTCATATGTGTGTGTGCTCTTATATAAGAGCTGCACTTGTCTAGTGTCAAATCAATCAATAATCAAGCCTACAAACTCTTTGGTCTACATGTGAGTACTTTCATTTTGTTCATTGCTCTTGCTATTTCATTTCCATTTCATTATGTGTCTCTTTGAGTATTATTATCTCTCTCCATCTCCACCATGCACCTTCATTCCCAAAGAGTGCAAACAAATAAGATAGTCCTATTTTCTAGGGAAGGGACAAGAAGGATGCAAGGAATTGCAAGAGTATAATATCGAGCAGCCTAATGACTAAACTCTATGGCATGAAATTCTGATATTTGAGCCGTGAGGCTAGGGAATGGAAGCGAGCTCCTACAATTTCCCTTTCCTCCATCATGCATAGCCCTTTACATTCTTCTAGTTTCTTCCAAGAGGCTTGTAGATAACAGAAGGTACTCTGTCACATCCTTTTTAATAAGGGATGGCTTCATCTTTAGCTAATCTCGTTCCCCCCTCTTCACAAGCTATCAGAACATGCATTTTCTTTGAAGACAAGTGCAGCAGCTCAAAAAGATATCAAGGTAGAGAGTGTCATCCTTTTGAGTCTCAGGCTAGGGATTGGGATGCTTGCACCTCTTTGCAGACCTGTCAGATGTTTGACTTTTGGATAGAGGTTCCTTCCAAATGGTCTTTGATTTCCTACAGACCACCTGCGCAGTTTTTAACTATTAGCCCTCAACTCTAAAATGATTTTTCTCCATCCCTCGGTTTTCCTTTTCTCTGTTCTTCCCATAGCTTCCCTGAAGCTGGAAGGCTCACCACAATCTGTCAGCATGATAAAATCAGCCACATTGTTGGCTCCTGGAACAAACCTGTCAGGAGGACGTTGTACACGGTTGCTCCTCCGAACAAAGTGATCCGTATTAGGCTGCTGTCCAGCCTGTTTGTCAAGCATGACGGGTGGCTGTACCACCATATTTGGCTGTCCTACAGCGCCATTTGCTGGCATATCCAGTGGTGCATCATTGGCAAAATTGTCTGGCTGATTTTCAGCCTGTATACCCTCTTGAACAGGGTTATTTACAGCAGCCTGCTGCTGCATATTAATGGGCATTCTTTGCTGTCCGACATCATCATAAACAACCCTCCTGTATTCCACAGGTTGCACGGGTTCTTTGTGTACACTATCCTCTTTAAAGATGACGTCATTGCTGCGTATAATCTTCCGTTTGACAGGATCCCATAACCTGTACCCCATTTCACCTTTATCGCCGTATCCCATAAAGATGCATCTGAAAGACTTTGGTTCCAGTTTGGTGCGCAGTTCTTTGCGTACATGAGCAAAGCACTCGCAGCCAAACACACGTAAGTGCTTATATGAAGGTGGCTTGCCAGACCACACCTCCTCTGGCACTTTCAACTCCAAAGCCTTGTTCGGCGACCTGTTAATTAGGTGAACTGCTGTTTGCACAGCTTCTGCCCAAAAACCATGGGGCAATGCAGCATAAGACAACATACATCGAACTTTCTCCTGGATAGTCCGATTCATTCGCTCACTCACACCATTTTGAGGTGGATTATGAGGGGCTGTCAGTTCCTGCTTAATGCCCTTAGCCTCACATAACTGTACAAAGGCATGTGACACATACTCACCCCCATTATCGGATCTGAGGCATTTCAACCTGCAACCTGTCCGATTCTCAACCTGAGTAACAAACTTCTTAAAAGCATCTAAGGCATCGCTTTTATGCTTTAAGAAATAGACCCACACTTTGCGTGTGGCATCATCAATAAACATAATGAAATACTTTGCACCCCCTAGTGATAGCTGTGGCATCTCACACAAATCAGTGCGCACTAGATCAAGCGGTGCTCTATTCTGGGGAGTTCTCCTCTTATGAGGAGTCATAGAATGCTTTCCAAAATTGCAATGATCACAACCGGCTATGCCACAATGAAACCTTCAGCAGCTCGGTTATGGCAACAACATGATTACCTACACTGGAAACATAAAGAGGGTACAAGGTATCACTCTTATAACCCTCAGCCACTACAACCTGGCCATCAGTAATTACCCATTTGGAATCCCCAACACCACTGTCATCCAATAAGCCAGTGCTAATCAGATTTTTCTTGATTTGCGGCACATGGCGAACACCATCAAGCATGAAAATGCGTCCGTCAGGGAATACAATCTGTACACTGCCAATCCCTGCAATCTGACATGCATAGTTGTTCCCAAGGTGAACAACTCCATGAGTACCTGTGTAGGAAGTAAACCACTCCCTATGAGGCGTAACATGAAAAGAAGCACCTGAATCCAAGAGCCAGGTGTGCATGTCATGGCCATCAACAACCAATGTATGTGCAATTACAGCAGAAGAACATAATACATCATGTCTGTCACTATCACTGTCCTCTGCTGCAACATTCACTGCATCAGTGTCATCTCCCTTGGCCTTGCCTTTGCCTTTGCTTCCACTTCCTGCATCCTTTGTCTCAGCCTTCTTGGCTTTCTGATCCCGTATAAACTTGAAGCACTTAGACTTCACGTGTCCCTTCTTGCCACAGTAAAAGCATTCAATATCCTTTTTGCCACGGGAATGACTGCGGGATTTGGACTTGCCAGCAGATCTCCCCTTCTGCTGAGTCCTACCTCTTTCCTGCACCTGCAAAGCATTGGAAGACTTGCTGCCCATATTGTTCTTCCTACTCATCTCCTCCATAAGGAGAGAGCTCTCCACATCAGCATACATAAGAGTGACATTTGAATTTGACACGGTGGTCTTGAAAGTGTCCCAACTCTCAGGGAGGGTACACAACAAGAAAGTAGCCTTGAACTCCTCATCAAGGTTCAATCCCTGTGCGACAAGCTGTGTAAAGATGGCATTGAACTCACTCAAATGTGAGGTCATAGCTGTACCTTCCTTCATGCGAAGGTCAGTGAGCTTTTTCAGCCAATAAACCTTACTGGCTGAGCTCTTTTGGGCATACAACTCTTCTAACCTCTGCCATAGGCCATAAGAGGTCTTTTCTGCCTAAACATTGAACACAAGAGAATCAGTGAGAGTAAGCATGATAGACGCCCTTGCGGACAAATCAAGCTCCTCCCACTCATCATCTGCCATCCCAGATGGCTGGACACCCTTCAACCTTATGGGCTTAGAAATCTTCTTCAACAGAAGTACATTCAAACACTGTTCTGCCCATAATGCATAATTGTGTGCCCCTTCCAATTTCTTTATGTTCAGCATTGAGGATTCACTTCCTCCTGATGCCATATCAGACAAGGAAAGTGCCTGACTCCCTGTAAGTCAAAAAATGACTAAATAAAATTCTGATTTCTCAGAAAACCTGCTCTATCAAGAGCCAGGAGCACTCACAATAGTGCTGTTTTTTTTTACTGTCAAAAAACCTGCAGCAAAACAGAAAATTTTCCCTCCAGTCATTGTACCTTCTGACACACTGTACCGTGCTCAAATAGGCATAAAACAGTAACTACAGAATTGCTGCAGCTGTTCCACAAGTGTTTTATCAGTGCATCATCATCTGACGAAGCACAAAACACTGCTGTCCTGGACACTTCTCCCACCTCAGATGAGGTATTGCACTGATTTTATATGCATAAACCACTTGGCATACACTGTTTTGTCCACTGAAAAAAAAGCTCCAAACACCTCAGCCTGTCACAAACCTGCAACAAAGCATGGGACAAATCCCAACCAATCACCCTTCTGCCAAGGGGATAAAAGGCATCTGAAGTTCTCAAACAGTAACTCAAGTGCTCACAAGCAAAATCTGGGCAAAAGCCCCTTGATTTGACACCTGTACCAAGTGAAAAACACCTCAACACTGAGGTAGCATACAAAATACAGTTCTCTGGCACAATCACCTGACAATGTGATGCAGAAACTGCCCTGTGTGCACAGTAGCAACACAGATCCCAACGTACAAACACCGAAAAGAAAATCTTTTGAGCACTGTCAACGATGGACAGTTAGGGACCGAGTAAACTCGATGCGCCCTGGCCAAGCGTGGCTCAACTGAGATTTTCTAAGTGCCGTACACAAATTGTGACCTGCAAAGAAATGTCACTGATACACTGCGGAAAATGAGACCAATGTGGGCACCCTGTCTCCACACTGCCCCAAGGCATACACTGCATACACTTCCAGGCAAAAGCCCTTTGTAATAGTCACCCGAAAACTGAGATTTTCACTTAGTGTAAGCATAAAAGCCCTCTGCAAATCAAGGCATCTGACCTTCACGAAAAATAACTGTGCAACCACCACACACTGTGGCACTAGTCACCTCAAGCACGAGGGACACGAGTGTACTTGCTGTACCTCAAACACAGTTTTAAAACTGAAAAAAGTTCGGGAATGCATCAAGAAAAAAAAACTCGTTGTACTTCTGTACCTGTGTGTACTTGCAAGTACCACGCAAAAGAGCAGAGTGCTCTCACTTTTTCCTTCTTCCCCAAACAAAGTCTATTTGTGCCTATGTAGCTGTACCTTCTGTACCTGCGAGGGCACGGATCCCCAAAAAAAAATGTCGAAATTCTCAAAAAAAAAAAATTTGCACTCAAACCTTGGCTGAGGGTACAGCCGGTACGGCTGTACCTGTACGTGCACGCGTCCCGAGGACGCTGCTGAACAGGAGATTTGTGCGTGGCCGGTTTATGCACGGCTGTTCACAGCCCACTGATGGAGGTTGGCTGCCTGTGTGCAGCCGGCTGCTGCTGGTCACACGACCCGGCAGCTAACAGCTGCACGGTCGGCTGCCTGTCGCGGTTGGTTGCGGTCGCGACCAACTACCTGTGCAGCCTGGCTGCGCGCAGTCGATGCTGCACGCTGCGCGCGCTGGATGCGCCCGCCTTGGAGCTGCGTCCGCCGGTTGCTGGTAGCAGCTAGCAGCAGCTAGCTGCTGCTGCAGCTATGGCTGCTCGTGCACCTACTGCGCGCGGCTGCTGCTGCTTTGAGCAGCAATTGCGAGCTGAAAGAGCTCGCCCTGCTTGCTGCTGCCGCCCTGAAGCACACGTGCGTGCTCCCTGCTGCCTACCCTGAAAGGGGAAACGCTGGAAGAGAGGGGATGGGTAGACCGGAGTGAGAGGGAGAGGGTGGCTCTGATACCACTTGTGAGGGAAAGAGGGGGGTGGAACGGTAGGAGACAGTCGACACTAGGGAGTGTGGGTGTGTAAGAATGTGTTGAGCCACACCACAAACTCAAAGGTTTTATTAGGATTAGGTATTCACACTATGACTGTCTTAGGACAGTCATAGCAATCGTAACATTTAAAGGGTGGCAATGTGCCTTTACCCCAACACTGCATGCAGATTGTGCGTGATTTGCCAAGGGTGTCGCTACCCCAAGTGCGGGTGTGGAGGTGGTGTTGTTAGGAGAGTTAGAGTGGTGTTAGTTTGTGTAAGGACCGTCGTGTTAATAATGTGCCTAAGATTGTCCTACGTGTGTAGGGAAATGTGTTGGTGCAGAGAAGCGTTAATTGGAGGTCACGGTGTGAAAATACGAGTGAATTAGTGCAAAATGAGGCCCACACGGGGGTGTGAATGAACGAGTGCTAGGGGTGCCTACATGGTGTGCAATGGGTTGGAAAAGTACCCCGTAGCGTGGTGTTTCCGTGTGTGAAATCTGGGTTCAAACAGGGTTCAGTTTGGGTCCCAAACGGATGAATTACGAGGGGGTAAAGGCGGGGTAAAATATTGGTTTTGGGGGGGGATGTGTCCTACAGGTGGTGTGAATGGACTTTAGGTCCAACTGAGGGGTTGAAACCAAGTGCCTCTAGTTAAGGAAACTAACCTAGATCCTCCCAGTTATTGTAACTGGGAGGTTTAACTAACTATAGTTAGTTACTAACTGAAGAGTTAGTCTGGTTCTTGTGGGGGGGCTTCCCGACGGCGGCGGTCGGGGGGCGGGGGGGGGGGGGGGGTTTGCATAGTCGGAGGGGGAGGGGTGCTGTGCGGGGGGTGAGGGAGAGGGAGGGCTTTGGGTGAGGAGCGAGGGGGAACGGGGGGTGAGGGTCGGAGAGCGGGGGGGGGGGGGGGGGGTGAGCGGAGGCAGGGTGCATGGGGCGGTGCTGTGTGCACCGCCGGGGGCGGGCCGGGGTGGAGTGTGTGAGCCGGGGCAGGGCGTCACAGGGCGGGGCAGAACAGGGGATGAGGGGTGGTGAGCGGGCGGCGAGGGGCTCCGCGGCGCCAAGCACGGGCGGGGGGAACGGGGAGTGAGGGGCGGCGAGGGGACGATGAGCAAGGGCAGGCGACGAGGGGGCTCCGGTGGTGTCGCGGGCAGGGGGGAATGGGGGATGAGGGGCGGCGAGGGGGTGATAAGCGGGGGCAGTGGTGCTGCGTGCGCCGTCGCGAGGGAGGTGGCGCCGCGGGGGGTTTAACGGGGGGTGGATCATGGCGGGCGGCTCTACGGAGCGCCGCCACGGGGCGGCCCGAGGGGGGGTGGGTTGACAGAGAGGGGGGGTTTACAAAGAGGGGGGGTAAGGGGGAGAGAGAGAGAGAGGGGGGGATAGAGAGAGGGGGGTAAGGGGGAGGGAGAGAGAGAGAGAGAGAGAGAGAGAGAGAGAGAGGGGACGATGGTAGAGAGAGAGGGAGGTGGTAGGGAGAGAGGGGGTGGGAGAGAGAATGAGGGGGAGAGAGGAGAGAGTGATAGAGAGAGAGGGGGGGAAAGGGGGAGAGAGGAGAGAGAAAAGAGAGAGAGGGGGATGGGGAGAGAATGAGAGAGAGTGAGTAAAGAGAGAGAGAGAAAGAGAGAGAGGGAGAGAGAGTAAGAGAGAGAGAAAGTAAGAGAGGGGGAGGGAAAGAGAGAGATAGAGAGAGAAAGGGGGAGGGATAGAGAAGAAGAAGAAGAAGAAGAATGTATTACCGTCCTCTGGGGGCCGAGAAACCGACCCATGGGACCCATGAAAATCACAATACAAGTGTCTCCCTTCTTTTATGGAAGGGGTAGGAAAACAACTATTCTGAAATACATTGAGTAATACAACATTCCCGATATTGAAGAATCTTGGCAATAAAATTGCCCAGAGTGGCTATATGGGTATGTGAAAGCAAGCTTGCGAGGGTGTCGTGTTCCTTTGTAATGTTGTTAAAGTCCCTCCTTATGCATGCATATCGTGGGCATGTAAGGAGGACATGTGCCTCTGTCTCTACTTGTTCTTGGTCACATAACTTGCAAAATCTTTGTTCCCTTGAGACATCTCCCCAAGCACCTTTCTCTACCTCCAAAGTGTGTGATCGGGTGCGGATGAGTGCAATACTTCTTCTTGCATTTGCAGGTATGGGTATAGTTATGTACTTTTGTGCATTATCTTCCTCCTTGGAGTAGGTGTCCCAATAAATGGGATTGATATGTGTACAATAGTACTCATACTTAGCCCTTTTCTCAGCTGATTGCCATTTTTGTTGCAATATTCCCAACAAAGCTTTATGAAATGCCTTCTCATCCATTTCCCCGGATGACATCTCAAGGTAGGATGTTACTCTCCATCTTTGGAACCATCTTTGAATGTCTTGCCACCAACCAGATGATAACATCTTGCTTTTGTTTGTCTTTTGAGGCCTTTTACTTGCTTCCCATGCTTTCATTGGTAATCTCTGCCACCCCATGTTCTTGACCTTCTTCACATATTTGAAAACCCTTCGTAGTGCTCTCAGTTCAATGGGCCTTGTACCAGTCTCAATAAGCATGATTGAGTACGGTGTAGTAATTTTGACTCCTAGATGCCGTCTTAGAAATGATTTCTGTATTTTTTCAATATCATTCCATTTTGATGCTGAGATGCTTCCTCCCCATACTTCTACTGCATATAGCACTGTTTGCACCACATATGCATCAAATAGAATCCGTTTGATGCTCCATCTCTTAGTGTCACTATTTCTGCAGTCATTTTCAAAATGATAATACTTTCCCCACCCAGCATCTATCCTTCTATGGACACAATCATTCCATCTATGATTTGCTGGCACATCTATTCCCAAGTATTTGAATGTGTTTACCCTCTCAATTTCCTGCTCATTGAACATAATACTTGGGGTGTTTGCAGGCTGC
Organism: Dipteris shenzhenensis; assembly: GCF_047967505.1. NCBI lineage: Eukaryota > Viridiplantae > Streptophyta > Polypodiopsida > Gleicheniales > Dipteridaceae > Dipteris > Dipteris shenzhenensis. The sequence goes on from NC_141606.1 coordinate 49,284,109, forward strand.
TTTGTTTTTACTATCATCATTTTAGTTTTGGTGGCATTTACCATGAGTCCACTCTCTGCACAGAACTTGTGTAGAATGGGCATCATCCTCTGCATACTTTCTGCTGTGTATGAGAAAAAGACAACATCATCTGCATATAACAACAGTAGTACGGTGTATGCACATATTTCAGGGCCCTCTAGCTGCTGCTCTTGCATCATTTCTTTGACCAACTCCTCCAATCTGTCAATACATAGTCCAAATAATGTTGGTGACAAAGGGCAACCCTGTTTAACCCCCATATTACTGTGGAATGTATTTGACAATCCGTTTCTGCCTTTGAGTTGGCAAGTTACCCTCTCATATAATCTGAAAACTGCTGTTTTTAAGTGGTTTGGCACTCTTAATTGGTCCATTCTTTCCCCCAACTTGTTTCTAGGCACTGTGTCAAATGCCTTCTTGAAATCTATGAAGCAACAATAGAGAGGCTTTCCTTGCAACCGGCTCTCTTCCATTAGAACCCGTAGTGTGACCAAGTGATCCACAATGCTATGGTTTCTTCGAAAACCAGCTTGTCCGATGGCCCTCTTACCATTTAGTTCTGCCCATATACTAAGTTCTGTCTCAATGATTGTGCCAAAGAGCTTGGCCATGGTGGATCCCACCATGATGGTTCTATAATTGGAAAGCTGGTTACGATCTCCACCTTTATATATTGGTTTTATCCAATTTTCTTGCCACTCTGGGGGGAAGCCATTGGCAATTGCATCATTAAGCAAAGAGACTAGGCATATTCGTGTGTAGTCCCCTGTCCATTTTAGTAGCTCAGCCTTTATATGCAATGTATCATCTGCTTTTCCATTGGCCATTTTCTTCAAGCCCTCATTCACATCGTCCAAAGAGAAAATATGTGGGCTATTGTAGTGAGCTATGTCTGTGAATATAGGTAAGGCATGTGGATGGGTGTAAAGTTGCTTGGCATATTGAGAGAGAAAGAAAGGGAGAGAGAGAAAAAGAGAGAGAGGGGGAGGGAAAGAGAGAGATAGAGAGAGAAAGGGGGAGGGATAGAGAGAGATAGAGAGAGAAAGAGAGGGATAGAGACAGAAAGAGAGAGAAAGGGGGAGGGATAGAGAGAGAAAGAAAGAGAGAGAGTGAAAGGGGGAGGTGGTGGGGGTGGTGGAGGGGGGAGGGGGAGAGGGAGGTGGAGATGGAGGGGGAGGAGAGATGGAGGGGGAGGGGGGAGGGGGAGATGGAGATGGAGATGGAGAGGGGGAGGGGGAGATGGAGGGGGGAGGGGGAGGGAAGAGGGGGGAGGGAGAGGTGGTGGTGGAGATGGAGGGGGAGGGGGGAGGGGGTGGTGGAAATGGAGGGGGGAGGGGATGGTGGAGATGGAGGGGGGAGGGGGTGGTGGAGGGGGGAGGGGGAGGTGGAGATGGAGGGGGGAGGGGAAGGGGGAGGTGGTGGGGGAGATGGAGATGGAGGGGGGAAGGAAAGATGGTGGTGGAGATGGAGGGGAAGGGGGGAGGGGGAGTTGGAAATGGACGGGGGAGGGGGGAGGGGTGGTGGAGATGGGAGGGGAAAAAAACTTGATGGACGAAAATCGAAAAGGAGGGAGGACTAATCACCCGAACGCTCTCCAAGTCTTTCTCGATGTAACGGGATTGTTGTGGAACAATGGACGGTGGGTGGATGGCTAGGTTATCGCTGTGAGATGGGCTCGAAGTCACTTACAATGTGAGGATGGGAGTAAGGTGGTGGTCGATGGAGAGGGAGGAGTGTCTTGCGTGGGGCTCGGAATGAAGAAGAGAATGGAGGAAAAAAGGAAAGATGAAGAATGAGGGGGTGGAGTTGGTTTTTATAGGATTTGAGTTTAGGTTTAGGGTTTAACCCTAAACTCTTCCCGAGCCATAACTCTTTATAAATAGCTCAGTTTGCTTTTTTGAAAAAAGGTAAAATGATCGAAATTGCAAGCTCTACGCATTCGTGTCCACTACCTAGCCTGTTGTATCTCATGTGGCTTCTATTAAAGAAATAAAGAAATTTTCTTAAGGTAGTAACCCAAGGTTGAGGCTTGGGGTTGATATGTTTGGCTAGAAATGGAAAAAAATTTTACTCTCCTTGCCCTTGAGTGTTATGTTCGTGAAAGTTCGAAGTAGTGTATTGTTTTACACATACCTACGTATGTTTACTCACTACTTGAGACGCTAGTCTCCCCGACAGCGGCGCCAAATGTTTGCTCTTTCCTACTGCTTTTGTAGGAAGAGCTGGGTCTTCTATGTTTGCAGGGTTCCGAGGCTTTTTGTCACCTACAGATATATTGGGGTTGTCGGTTGTAGTATATGTGTAGCTTAGGATCTCGAGTCGTGCTCCAGTGAGAGACGTAGGCTTAAGTGTGGTAAGCAAACAAAGTGCATGCATGTGTAAAAGGAACGTAAATCATCTTTGTTGAGGTAATGAGGGCTTTCGCCTTCATTGGGGTTGTAGGGTTTAGGAGGAGTTTAAGGGTTAGAAGGGGTTCCAGGATTAGAAGGAGGTTCCAGGGTCCAAAAGAAGGTTCCAGGGTTCAGAAGGAGGTTCCAGGGTTTAGAAAGAGAGTCCAGGGTTAGAAGGAGGTTCCAAGGTTCAGGGTAGAGTACATGGTGGAGAAATCGTCTCCCTCATAGATCATGGAGTTTTCAGGGTTGAGGAACAAAGGGTTTAGGGGAGCATAGGAGTGGGAGAGGAAGAAGGTGTAAGAGCATGGGGAAAAGAAGAGAGAGGAGAGAGGATGAGGAGAGAGGAGGAGGAGGAGGAGGAAGGAGGAGGAGGAGGAGGAGGGAGGAGGGAAGAGGAGGAGGGAGGAGGAAGGAGGAGGAAGGAGGAGGAGAGGGAGAGGGTGGGTTACAAGGTTGGAGGAGAGGGGAGGAGGAGTTGCAAGGTTAGGACATGCTTTTGGACGTGCAGTGCAAGGAAGCATGGACACTTGAGACAAATGCTTGGAATACCAAAGAAGACTTAACACAATGCCCCAAAGAGTGTGGGCTTCATTCCATTATGGGGTATTTATACAAGTTGGAGAGCTTCTCTCTCTGCATGTAACACAAAGTTGTAACACAAAGTCGTATCACAAAGTTGTAACACATTCTCTCTCTACATATAAAGTTGTAACACAAAGTTATTACACAAAGTTGTAACATAAAGTTGTTACATAAAGTTGTAACACAAAGTTGTGTCACAAAGCTGTAACACAAAGTTGTAACACAAAGTTGTATCTAGAAGTTGTAACACAAAGTTGTATCACAAAGTTGTATCACAAAGTTGTAACACAAAGTTGTATCACATCCCCTTTCTACATAAGTTCATGTTGGCACAGAGTCAACAAGTGCTATTGATATCCTTTTTATCCAGGAACACAAGCTGGATGCCATGATTGCTCTAAGTCTGGCAAACTGCTTTCAGGACATATCTTCTGGTCGCCTGCTATGAGCACAAGGGAAGGTACTTGCATTTCAGTCTCTCTTTCTATTCTCCCCTTGGTTGCTGGTCATGGTATTATCTCCCCTTCTAGAGCTCAATGGATGATTATTTTGATTGGAGGGCGTAAGATTGGTCTTCTCAATCTTTATGCTCCCAACAACAGAGAGACTTACCAATCTTTATGCATAAACTGACTTACCAATCCAACAGCATAGCTCAAATCTGGCCTGATAATAGTCATATAAATCAAACTTCCTACTATGCGTCTATACATAGTAGGGTCTTCCAGAAGCTCACCTGCATCTGCGCTCTCCAAAGGAACTAAATTAGGCTTACAGCCTGTCATCCCATATTTGGACAGCATGTCCAATCCATACTGCCTCTGTAAGAGCCGTATCCCACTTGGTGATCTAATCACCTCAATGCCCAAGAAATAACTCAGCTCTCCCAAATCCTTCATCTCAAACTTCTGCTTCAATAGCATTTTCACATGAAGGATATCTTCATCACTATCACCTGTGATGATCAAATCATCAACATAAATGACAAGCAGCATTATACCTTTCTCTGTTTTTCTCACATAAAGTGAGAAATCTGCCTTGGAAATCTGAAAGGCAATAGTGACAAGGTACTGTCCTATCTTGTCAGACCATGCTCTAGGTACTTGCTTCAAGCCATACAAGGCTTTCTTCAACCTGCAAACAAACTCAGGATGAACAGCATGAACATAACCTGGTGGCTGCTCCATAAAGATCTCTTCTTGTAAATCACCATCCAAGAAGGCCTTCATTACATCCATCTGATGTAAAGACCATCTCTTTGATGCAGCCATAGCAATGACTGCTCTTACGGTTGCCATCCTTGCAACCGTACTGAATGTTTCTTCATAATCAATGCCATATGTCTGTGCATACCCCTTGACAACTAATCTTGCCTTGTATCTGTTCACAGAACCATCTGCATTGTGCTTCACCTTATAAACCCACTTACAACCAATTGCATTCTTGTCTTTAGGCAAAGGCACCAATTCCCATGTAGCATTTGCTTCCAAGGCATCCATTTCTTCATCCATGGATTTCTCCCATTTTTCTTTTCCCAAGGCTTGCTCAAAAGAAGTGGGTTCTGGTTCCTGTATCACTTTGACCATATAGGCATAGTGAATGGCTATAAATCCATCATATTTTAGCCTATCCACAGGATACCTAGCTCTGGTAGACCCGCGCAAAGTAGGCTCACTTCCAGGTGCTCTCAAAACATCCCTGGTCTTCCTTACTCCAGGTGTAACAACAGAAGGAATACCCAACTCATCATCAATGCTCTGTTTTGAGCCACTGGATTCACCATCCACATAAGAGTGACCTGCATTCACATCAACCATGGGTTGATCTACCTTCTCTTTTCCTTTTCGTGATACTTGCATACCACTATCTGCATTCCTTTGAGGAGATTCTCCTGATCTCAATCTGCCTGTCCATGGTGAAGTATGTGAACCACTGCTAGAGGACACTACAGGTCCACTAATATTTTGTGATTGCTGCTGTGAATTCTGTGCAGCATTACCATTTTGTGCATCTACATCATCAATCACATTTACTGGTTTATACGAGCTGCTCATCTCATCAAAAACAACATCTCTGCTCACTGTAAACTTACGAGTAGAAGGGTTATAGCATCTATACCCTTTCTGCAGTAGAGAATAACCAATCAAGATGCACTTCTCAGCTTTTGGATCCAACTTGGACCTCAACTCATCTAACACATGAACATAGGCAATGCAACCAAAAATTTTCAAATGAGAAATATCTGGTTTCCTACCAGTATCCATCTCCTCTAGCGTCATGCCATGTATTGCTGCAGTGGGAGTCCTGTTCATTATGTAAACTGTTGTAGCAACTGCTTCAGCCCAATAATAATCTAGTAGGTCTTTTTCATTTAGCATGGCCTGAGATACCTCTCCAATATGTATGTTTTTCCATTCTGCAAGTCCATTTTGCTGTGGGGTATGACTGCATGAATATTGCTACTTTATGCCATGCTCCTGCAAAAACCTTGTAAACTCATTTGAGAGGTACTCTCCCCCTCCATCTGACCTTAGGCATTTTATTTGCAGGCCTATTTCTTTTTCAACCATAGCTTTAAAAGCTTTGAAATGCCCAAACACTTCACTTTTCTTTTTCATAAAATAATACACCCAAACTTTTCTGCTGTAGTCATCAATAAAAGTGACAAAATAATGACAACCTCTAATAGATGCAGCTTTAGTAGTCCATACATCAGAGTGGATTAATTTCAATGGCTTCTTACTCTCTTGAACATGTCTAGGAAATGGTTTCCTTGCCTGTTTTTCAAATTGACAGGCTTCACATACCTTATGCATTTCTGCAACCTTGAATTTAGGCAATCCTGCAACAATATTTCGGGCCTACATTGATTTAAGTTGCTGTACATTAACATGACCAATGTGTTTATGCCAGATATCGATATCTGCAACTACACCGGTCCCATATGCAAACATTGCTGCACTCAATTCAGGCATGTCCGCATCCAACGTAAACATCCTGCCCTTCTTCTATCAAGCGACCGTTATTTTTCATATCCTCAACAAAGCATCCATGAGGATTAAATCTGACCTGCAAGCCCTGCTCGATCATTTGACCAACAGAAACCAGGTTCTTGGTCATATTCGGGACATGAAATACATCAGACAAGTATTTCTTTTTCCCATCCTGCATAGACAAAGGAATTTTACCAATCTGCACAATAGGATGTGCATATCATCACCAGTCTCCACAAATCCTGGTTTTTCCATTTTCATTGCATCCTGCATCCATTCTGCATGACCTTTCATGTGGTTTGACGCACCTGAGTCAACATACCACACATCATTGCTTTCTTTTGCACTTGTCACAGAATTGGTCATGTGCTACACCATAAATAAATGCTCATTTCAGTCATCACCCTATCTACTAGAGGATGCATAATTGCCTTGCTGCAATTTTTCATTCATAATGTCATTCTGCTTTTTGTAGTAGTCTTTAGCCATATGACCCATTTTACCATAATAGTGGCATTCAACATTGTTGTTTGCATTTTGGCCTCTCTGCCATCCACCACCTCTTTGGCTTCCCCTGCCTCTAGAGTTACCACGTCCTCCTCCAAAGGACTGGTTTTCTTGAGTTTGCTGCATATTCTGATTTCTACCATGGCCTCTAGATCGACCTCCTCTACCTCTGCCTCTACCTCTTCCAGCATTTGAGTAGAAGACAGTTTCTTTTGAAGTTCCTCCTGAGGAAGATGCACCACCATTTCTCTACTCTTCAGAAATTAGAAGAGAAAACAACTCCTCAAAATCAGGAAATTTTTCACGGACGGCAATGGATGTCCGGAACTGTGCATATTTCCTAGACCATTCAAGGTCACAGAAACTAAATCATCATCTTCCACTGGTGACCCAATGGAAGCAAGTGCATCTGCAATTTTCTTCACCTTCATGTGGTAGTCATTGATACTCATATTTTCTCTCTGCAAGTTATGCAACTCCTGCTTCAGCTACATTTTCCTGGCTTGCGTATTTGTGCTGTACATTTTTGCCAAAGTATCCCATGCCTCCTTTTGCGTACTTGCATCCTGAATATGCACAATCATAGAATCTAAAATACTGATAGACAGCCAGTACATAACTTTTCTGGCTCTCTCATGCCATCCTTTAAATGCCTGCAACTCCTGTTGATTGGGAACATTAGGAATAATTGGTTCTTGTTCAGCTCCAATAATGAACTCCCAATAGCCTTTTCCAATAAAGAAATTCGTCATTCTGAACTTCCATGCCTGGAATTTGTTCTTGTCAAGCTTTTTAGTGACAATCTGTGAAAGAGAATCAGACGCCATTATAGAACACTGCAAAATATTCTGTCACTGCAAAAAACACAGCTTCTACCTCACAAGGGCAAATCTGCAAAACTGACGAAAGTGGTATTTGACCACACAGTCACTTCCTAGTGAAGATTTTGCATCAACAGGCAATAAGGATGATTCTGTAACTCCCAGTATCTCTGCGCACAGGCATACGATCCAATTTTTGCGGCAACTTTTCACCGACCTGCAGAGCAGTGGTCGCACAGCAAAAACAGGGCCTTTTTCTCAGTGCATGCGGAGAACCTCCCTCTCCCGTAGCATATACTATCCTCTCGCCACACCGCGAAGAGTGTCTCAATCTGAAACAATGCACTCTTGCACTTTTTGGCTGTGCTACCTGCAGAGATTTGCTCCCAAACTCGAAAAAGGAAAGCAACATTGGTCCTCTTACCAGGACACCGCGAACTTAGTTTACTTTCTTGAGCTCCTTACCACGAACCAGGCTCTGATACCATGTGAAGATAGTGGGAGAGAAGGAAGGAGTCTCACTTGCGGCTTTCTCACATACACAATGGGGGAATATACACAAAGGTGGAGGCTAAAAACAGTTTTCCTCTTCTTAGTTGTGAAAGCCAAAAGAACTCTAGTACAAAGAAATAGAAGAACCCTATATGTGGGTCTCAAACCAAACTCAGCTAACTAAGGTGGCATACTAACTGAGCCACGAACTAGAGTAGATAAGGATAGCTATCATCCAGCTATTATTCATGGGCGGTGTACCAACCGCATCTGCAGCTAACAAGTCGGTGACACAAATGCACAACGGTCACCCTGGCATATCACGAGTGGAGCTCGATATCTCAACACTTTTCACAAGATTCTGGTGAAAGCCATTAGTCTACGGCTACAAGTTTTTCTTCCAGATTTGATTCATGACATGCAAACAGGGTTTGTGCACGGCAGAAGTATTTTTTATAATATTTTCTCATTTTGGGAGGCCTCAGAATGGGCCATGCAGATCCACCAGAGATTGGCCATTCTATTCTTGGACTTTGAGAAAGCTTACGACAGAGTAGATTGGGATTTTTTAGAGCGTACTCTATCTCGCTTTGGTTTTTCAGATGCATGGATTAGAGGAGTATCCTCTCTTTACAGATCAGCCCATAGCCAGTTGCTCATTGGGGGGGTAAGAGGGGATAGGTTTCAGGTTTCTAAATCCGTCTGCCAGGGATGTCCTCTTGCCCTGTTTCTTTTTCTATTTGTGGCGGAAGCTATGAGTATCTACATTAGATCTCAACCTGATATTTATGGGCTAAGGCTTCCTATCCGCCGGGAAGAAGAGCTCCTAGATAGTGAGTTGGCAGATGACGTGGCTGTTTTTTTTGGATGCCTCCCCCAGGACACTCACTTCCTTCCGGACAGCCTTGGATTTGTTTTGCATGGCTACAAGTGCACACATTAATTGGCATAAATCCAGTGGTTTTTGGATTTGTGAGAATGACCCCGGATTGGGGTAATGATAATGGCTTCACTTGGGTACAGACGGACGTCTCTGTCAAATATTTGGGCTGCCAGGTTGGGGTGGGCATCTCTCCTTCACAACAGTTTGCTCCGGTGTGTTCAAAAGCATCAGAAGAAAGCTCCTATTCTGGAGCTCAGCCAAACTTGACTTGGCCTCCAGGGTGGTGGTGGTTAACCAGGTTCTACTAGCCACAGCATGGTTTGTATGCTCTTGTTGGTGCCACTCTAGGGATTGTATCACTCATCTTAAGAGGCCTGTAGAAACTTTTTATGGAGTGGTCTAGATGGCACAACTGATGTTACAACCAAGGTGGCTTGGGAGACCTTGATTCTTCCTACAAGAGAAGGGGTTTTTTTTTTTTTTTCAAAAAAGAGACTTCTATTAAGTAAGAAAGAAACCCGCTAGAGCAAGCTCTGTGCAAAAATACACCATGCTAATCATGTAATAAAAACACCTCAGAGGAATGAGGTAGAAAGAAACCAAGGCTGAGGCTGAAAATGCCATCTCAACCCTATAGAAGTCTCAACAAAGAAGGGAGAGTCTCTCCAATCTCTGAGAAAAGTAACTCTTCTGGAGGAGGCTGCTCGAGATGATCCTTGCATGGTCGCCCAAATGGCCATCAGAGTGTGTATCGTATTTGTCCAAGTATTGGCCAAGATCTGAGAAGGGTGAACCTGAGAACCCTCCAAAGCCTCAGTGCACTTGGCTCTCCAGATGTGCCATGCTGCAATGCTAGCTAGGATCTCCATGGAGAGTCGACCGAGGAGTGAGCAGCCTTGAAAAGAGTGGCCGGAACGAGAGCACGACTCCACAAGGTGTCGTCGGATGTGAAGAGCCCAAGAGGAGTCAAGTCTCTCAAAAAATACCTGGGGCCCTGAAAGAGTAAGCCAAGCCACTCATCCCCAGGTCATATAGAAAGGTAGGCGAACAAAAGTGCTGAAAGTCTTGCAATCCCCTTCCATATGATTCTCGCCTGTCTGCAATCCCATAGGCAGTGCTGTATGGTCTCCAAAGCAAAAAGGCAGTGAGGGCAAAAAGGGTCAGCTCCGAACTTCGATCTCCAATGGTTCACTGCTATCCCACCATGAATAAAAAGCCAAAAGAAGAGAGTGAGTTTTCTATTCCAGTGGGATTTCCAGAGCCTCTGCCAAAAAATTCTCTGCAACTCAAAAGAAATCTAAAAGTTCTCCCAATGAGGAGCTCTGGTAGGCTTCCAACCCCTAGAGCTGAGCTGGAATTTCCTGACATTACTGACCGTGTAACAAAAGAAGGGGATGCCCTTCTCTCGGTGCCCTTCATCTATCCATTCCCATTCCCCAAGGTCCCATTGCAAAAACTTAATTGGGACACCTCCATAGAGCCACAGCCTCCATGAGCCAAGGGTGAGGAGAAGCGGGTCAGGATCCAAGTACCACTGTGAAAGAGAGCCATGCTCCATGAAGCCTACTATCCTGACTGGCTGAAACGGTACCTCCAACAAGATATCGTCTGTGGATCTGGACAGCCTGCCCCTCCAAGAAACATCAAATACTAAGGCTTCCTCATGTGTGTCAAGAAAAGCAATCACCTATAAAGGAACTCCCAATCTGGAAAATGCCCCCATCCAGGTGGAGCAAGTAATAGGCATGTCATCTATGTCCACCCAATCCAAGGGCAAGGCTGCATCAATCTGTTGGACTCTCCCTGCACTCCCTTTGAGATGAAGAACCTTCTAGGCCTGTTGGTCTGCAAGAAGCTTCCTGAAGGCTTTCCATGCTCCCACTGTAGATGCAGGGCCCCTTTGCCATCTTGGCCACTGCATGTAAGGAGAAGCTCCAAGTGGTCTGCCAAGCTCATCCAAAATCCTGTCATTCCACATGATAGGCTGCCTTTCAATCTCTTCACGAGTGGATGGGGGAATCCTGCGAAGAGAAGGGGGTTTCAATATCATCGACCCAGATCTACAGTGCAGAGCTTTACTCTGCAAGTTCGTTGTGAGAGGGCTTATGCCAGGGCAAGAGCCTTGGAGGGATTTTTTTATCAGATGCATACAGTCTCACACGCCCACTTCAGGAGAGGATTGGACACACAGTACTAGATGGGTTCTCACCACGGCCCACCCCAGGTCTCCCTCTTCCCCTCTCATGGTTGCTATCCTGAAAGCATGGGCCACCTTCAGGAGTACTCTTCGCAGGATTCCCCCATCCACCCGTGAAGAGATTGAAAGGCAGCCTATCATGTGGAATGACAGGGTTTTGGATGAGCTTGGCAGACCACTTGGAGCTTCTCCTTACATACAATGGCTAAGATGGGAGAGGGGCCTTGCATCTACAGTGGGAGCATGGAAAGCCTTTAGGAAGCTTCGTGTAGACCAACAGGCCCAGATGGTTCTTAGTCTCAGAGGGAGTGCAAGCAGAGTCCCCAACAGATTGATGCAGCCTTGCCCTTGGATTGGGTGGACACAAATGACATGCCTATTACTTGCTCCACCTGGATGGGGGCATTTTCCAGATTGGGAGTTCCTTTACTTGACCCACATGAGGATGCCTTAGTATTTGATGTTTCTTCGGGGGGCAGGCTGTCTAAATCCACAGACGATATCTTGTTAGGGGTACTGTTTCAGCCAGTCAGGATAGTGGGCTTCATGGAGCATGGCTCTCTTTCACAGTGGTACTTGGATCCTGACCCGCTTCTCCTCGCCCTTGGCTCATGGAGGCTGTGGCTCTATGGAGGTGTCCCAATTAAGTTTTTGCAGTGGGACCCTGGGGAATGGGAATGGATAGATGAAGGGCACCGAGAGAAGGGCATCCCCTTCTTTCGTTACACGGTCAGTAATGCTAGGAAATTCCAACTCAGCTGTAGGGGTTGGAGGCCCACTAGAGCTCATCATTGGGAGAACTTTCAGATTCCTGCTGACTTGCAAAAAAAATTTTGGCAGAGACTCTGGAAATCCCATCGGAATAGAAAAATCAGTCTCTTCTTTTGGCTTTCTATTCATGGTGGGATAGCAGTAAACCATTGGAGGTCCAAGTTCGGAGCTGACCCTTCTTGCCCTCGCTGCCTTTCTGCTTTGGAGACAATACAGCACTGCCTTTGGGATTGCAGATAGGCGAGAATTATATGGAAGGGGATTGCAAGACTTTTCAGTACTTTTGTTCGCCTACCTTTCTATATGACCTGGGGATCAGTGGCTTGGCTTACTCTTTCAGGGCCCCAGGTATTTTTTGAGAGACTTGATTCCTCTTGGGCTCTTCACATCCAACGACACCTTGTGGAGTTGTGCTCTCTAGAGGATGTTCCGGCCACTCTTTTCAGGGCTGCTCACTCCTCGGTCGACTCTCCATGGGAGATCCTAGCTAGCATTGCAGCATGGGACATTTGGAGAGCCAGATGCACTGAGGCTTTGGAGGGTTCTCAGGTTCACCCCAGGTCTCCCTCTTCCCCTCTCATGGTTGCTATCCTGAAAGCATGGGCCACCTTCAGGAGTACTCTTCGTAGGATTCCCCCATCCACCCGTGAAGAGATTGAAAGGCAGCCTATCATGTGGAATGACAGGGTTTTGGATGAGCTTGGCAGACAACTTGGAGCTTCTCCTTACATGCAATGGCTAAGATGGGAGACGGGCCTTGCATCTACAGTGGGAGCATGGAAAGCCTTCAGGAAGCTTCGTGTAGACCAACAGGCCCAGATGGTTCTTAGTCTCAAAGGGAGTGCAAGGAGAGTCCCCAACAGATTGATGCAGCCTTGCCCTTGGATTGGGTGGACACAAATGACATGCCTATTACTTGCTCCACCTGGATGGGGGCATTTTCCAGATTGGGAGTTCCTTTACTTGACCCACATGAGGATGCCTTAGTATTTGATGTTTCTTCGGGGGGCAGGCTGTCTCCAGATCCACAGACGATATCTTGTTAGGCGTACTGTTTCAGCCAGTCAGGATAGTGGGCTTCATGGAGCATGGCTCTCTTTCACAGTGGTACTTGGATCCTGACCCGCTTCTCCTCGCCCTTGGCTCATGGAGGTTGTGGCTCTATGGAGGTGTCCCAATTAAGTTTTTGCAGTGGGACCCTGGAGAACGGGAATGGATAGATGAAGGGCACCGAGAGAAGGGCATCCCCTTCTTTCGTTACACGGTCAGTAATGCTAGGAAATTCCAACTCAGCTGTAGGGGTTGGAGGCCCACTAGAGCTCATCATTGGGAGAACTTTCAGATTCCTGCTGACTTGCAAAAAAATTTTTGGCAGAAACTCTGGAAATCCCATCGGAATAGAAAAATCAGTCTCTTCTTTTGGCTTTCTATTCATGGTGGGATAGCAGTAAACCATTGGAGGTCCAAGTTCGGAGCTGACCCTTCTTGCCCTCGCTGCCTTTCTGCTTTGGAGACAATACAGCACTGCCTTTGGGATTGCAGATAGGCGAGAATTATATGGAAGGGGATTGCAAGACTTTTCAGTACTTTTGTTCGCCTACCTTTCTATATGACCTGGGGATCAGTGGCTTGGCTTACTCTTTCAGGGCCCCAGGTATTTTTTGAGAGACTTGATTCCTCTTGGGCTCTTCACATCCAATGACACCTTGTGGAGTCGTGATCTCTAGAGGATGTTCCGGCCACTCTTTTCAGGGCTGCTCACTCCTCGGTCGACTCTCCATGGGAGATCCTAGCTAGCATTGCAGCATGGGACATTTGGAAAGCCAGATGCACTGAGGCTTTGGAGGGTTCTCACGTTCACCCTTCTCAGATCTTGGCCAGTACACTTAGACAGATACAATACACACTTTGATGGCCATTTGGGCGACCATGCAGGGATCAATCTCGAGCAGCCTCCTCCAAGAGAGTTACTTTGACTCTCCCTTCTTTGCTGAGACTTCTACAAGGTTGACATGGCATTTTAAGCCTCAGCCTTAGTTTCTTTCTACCTCATTCCTCTGAGGTGTTTTTTATTACATGCTTAGCATGGTGTATTTCTGCACAGAGCTTGCTCTAGCGGGTTTCTTTCTTACTTAATAGAAGTCTCTTTTTTGAAAAAAAAAAAACTGACTCATCTTGACTCCATTGCCTATTACCCTCACATGGAGGAAAGGTGAGTGACTACTGGAATGGAACCAAGAACAGTATATGACAACGACGGTCATCAAATTGTGCAATGTCAAACTAGACATGGCTCCCATGCTAACTCAAAGGCAAAAGTGAGCATGGCTCAGAGGCTAGTGAGCATGGTATGGACGCAAAGGCTTAGCTAACATGGCTCAGAGGCTCATCATGCATGGATGCATGGCCAACTCAGAGGTCTAGGAGACTAAAGCACCGACATCATGTAACTCACATGCCAGGCCTAATAAATCGACCTATCAAAGCTAATAGATGGCTCCCACAATACATCCCCCTCTTGGCTCCAAGGACTAATAAGAGACATGGAGCCACATACAAGAAAATATAAAAGCAATACATCATTTTAGGAGAACTATTCAAGGTAGAGGACCTTTATTGACTCAATAGACATCAATTATTTCATTTGTTTTTGGGAAACAATCCAAGGCAGAGATAGAACATGCTTAGAAAATATATGGATCATCATCTCCATCGTCCTCTGGATAGAAAGAGAGATGTCGGATTTCAGCAGTAAGAGCATGAACTTGTATCAAAGGTTCGTCATCTTCATTGTCACTAGTGGCAGCTATAACCCAACTGGTATGGTCCTTAGTTTGCTGTTTGGCAAGATTCTAGTAGCATCTGTCCTCTGTATGACTATCTTGTTACAAAATGTGCACTTGAGAGGCTTGAATGGCTTTGTCTTTCCATGTGCTCGTGTAGGCTTGGGTTTCCATCTACTGGTGGAGGCAAGAGCCTTTGTAGTATTTGAAGAAGAGATCGGAGAATCTTTGTTCCGGTGATCTTTTTGGAAAAGAATAGTCACCATATCATCAAAAGTAGTTGTGGCAAGCCTAAGTATTTCAAGAGTGTGCTCAAAACGAGTGACTCCTTCCATACTTTTCATGAGGACAACCATTTTGTCCTCATCGTCCAGGAACACTTTAGGCTAGAAAGTTGTTGAACAAGAGATTGCATTTTTGCTAAATGTGCACTCAAAGTATGACTATCCTTCATTGTCAAATAATAAAATTGATGTTCCAAGAAAACCTTGGAGTTTGTGATTTTGTTACCAAAAAGATTCTTGAGACGCTCCCATATCGCCTTGGCTGGTTATTTGAAGTCGATGTGATGAATCAAAGTATCATCGAGGAAAAGTCCGATGATAGCAATAGCTTTTAAGTTGTGTTGCTTCCATGTCCTGAGTTGTTAAGGATCCATTGTGGGAGTGTCATCCTCAATAGCATCCCATACATTTTCTTTCATGAGGTGCAACTAAACCTTGGTTTGCCAAGTAAGGGAATCCTTCCCATTTCAACTTCTCCATGAGCAATGAATTTTTTTTTTTTCAAAAAGATTACTTCATTAAGTATGAATGAAAACTGCAATAGCAAGCTCAAATGTGGGAGTACATCATGCCATGCATGATTAAAAAACCATCTCAAAACGAGCAAAAAAAAATCCAAGGTGGAGGCTGAAAGTACCACCTCAACCCTGAAGGAGACTCAGACAAGAAAGGAGATCCTCTCCAGCAGACTCTGAAAAAAGTACCTCTCCTAGCAGTAGCTACTCTGGAGGATCCCTGCTATGATCTCCTAGATGGCCACCAGTGTGTGTATAGTATTAGTCCATATACTGGCCATAGACTGGGAGGGGGGAACCTTGGAACCCTCATTGCCTCCGTACATTTGGTCCTCTAAATATGCCAAGCTGCAATGCTAGCCAGAATCTCCCATGATGTGTCCACAGAGGCATGAGCAGCTCTGAAAGGAGTGAGGGAACATCTTGAAGAGAACAACACTCCACAGAGTGTCGTCGTATAATCAAGGCTGAAGTCTGAGTCATGTCCCTCGAAAACCACCTAAGGGCTAGTAAGAGATAACCATGTCACTGATCCCCAAGTCATGAAGAAGGGTGCTCTATGAAATATGCTAAAAATCCTAGCAACACCCTTCTAGATCGTCCTCGCCTATCTGCACTCCCCCAGAGGCAATGCTGAACTGACTCAACTGCTACAAGGCATCGAGGACAAGTAGGGTCAGATCTCCACAGGTTCACTGCAATCCCTCCATGCATAGAAAGCCAAAATAAGAGAGTGATGTTTCTATTTCTGAGGGATTTTCAGAGCCTCCTCCAAAAGTTTTTATGCACCTCTGTAGGAATCTGAAAACTATCCCAATGAGGAGCTCTGGAGGGCCTCCAACCTCTATTGCTAAGCTGAAATCTACTAGCTTTTTTGACTGTGTAAAGAAAGAAAGGGATGCTCTTCTCTCGGTGCCCTTCATCAATGAGTTGAAGGGAGAGAACTCATTGTGTACCTCGGGAAATGGCAACTTCAGTCTTCAGCACTTTAGGAGCGTTAAATTGAGGACTGGAATTGAAGGCAAAAGAGATGGAGGATAGCGATGTCATCATGCAGGAGATGGAGCAGCGATTCATGGGCAAAATGAGGATAGCTCAGCTCATGTGGAGGAGAAGAGGCAATGAGCAAAAATGGCTTGCATCTCAAGGGCAATGAGCAACAATGATGGGTGTATGGGCGGGCTGTACGGGAGGTACGATGCAAAAAGAGAGGGCAGCAGTCCCGAGGACAGTACGGAGGCCTGGCAGGCAGGTTGTGTACCATGCTGGAACAGTCCGTGCAGTCAGTACGGATTGTACAACCTGTGTACGGTAGGCCTGTTTGCAGGCTAAAACAGCAGCTGACGGCGGGGCATATATCTGGGCTGAAGGGTAACTAATGGCGAGGCTTTCCGGGCTGATGGTCGATGTTAATCACCTCCTCCAACAGCTCCAAACAATGGTGAGGCTAAGGGAAGGGAACTCTACCTTGGAGGAGAGGGTAACTTCCATTTGCGGGCTTCTCTCATCCTCTAGGTAGAGCAAGACGAAGGGGAAGGTAAGAAGGGAAGCTCCAATACCACATGAAGGCACATGGTGGAGAGGGAGAGAGAGGGGGTAGAGAAATAATGATACCCAAAGAAAGACATAATGAAATGGAAATGAAATGACTAAGCAATGAAATCACAACACTCCCATGCAACCCATATTGACCTTCATAAGAGAGCTCTCAAATTTGTGCAAATGGAATTCGAATGGAAACAAGCCTAGCCTCTATCTGATTTAGTTTATTGGTGCTAGGCTTGATTTCTGTCATTATCAAATCTTTCTTATTTAATAAGGGAATCTTTGATTTCGCAACATCCTTGTAGCAAAGTGAACAAAACAACTTTTTTCTTTGGTAGTTGTTGATATATTTACTCCATTGCTTTATAAGAATATTGCCATATGTTCTTTAAGCTTCTTCAACTTTGATAAGAATTTGAGCGAACCACAACATGCACATGGATAGTTAACTTGGAGTATCCAATTTTTTTTTGTAGTATTGTTGTTGATAGATTTTTTGCTTTCTTTTTCTTTTATTGCTTCAAAAATTCATTAGGCTTAAAGTGCAAGAGGTCTCCTGTTTATGTGGAAGAGGAGGACCTAGACCATCTCTTCACAATCCCCTTGCAAGAAACCCTGGCTTGCAACATGAAAGCATCTAGGGCTCCAAGCTGTTACCTCAACGTAGATACACTCGCTCCGATGGGAGCTTCAGAGACCCAAGAGGATGAAGGTATGTGGGCAGCCTCTAAAGAACATGGTGAGATTCTCAACATGACTGCTTGCATGACATTTCGGGATAGGTATGCGTGGGCCAAAAGATTGCTTCACATGGCGCAACGCATTATGGACGACAGCTTCATTTAGATGGTGCTGCCTTGTTCAATACTATAGGCCACATTTGCAAGTTAGTATCCCAGAAACAAGATCTCCGGTTAGAAAATAAAAACTTGTTGATTAATGTGGGGAATGGGATGCAACCTTACGGGAAAAGGAAGTTCACTGGGATATAACATTACAGGCCAGGAAGGCTTAGTGGAAAGCTTAGCGGGATGAGCTCAAGCAGTGTCTTCGGGTGAAGGAGGCAGAGTGAGCAGCCAACAAAAAGGCTATAATCCTACCTAGCATCCCAAATATCTGACAGGAACACCCCTCTGAATCTAGGAAAAGCGAATGTCAACTCCCCAGCCTGGAGTGTCCTCATCATTGATCCAAAAGCAAAAGGATTTATGCTAGTTAATGTGTGCCCCTGCAGCTCAGCAAAAGATATCCAAGGCTATCCGGAAAGAATCAAGTGACTGCGAAGAGGCCTCAATAAAAATAGCAGTGTCATCAGCCAACTCACAGTCAAGAAGCTCCTGCTCCTATCTCAAGGGCAATCTCAGCCCATAAAGATCAGCCTGAGATCTAAGGAAGATACTCATAGCTTCTGCCACAAAAAGAAAGAGGAAGGGGGCTAAAGGGCATCCCTGACAAACTAACGTGAAAATCTGAAACCTGTCACCCCTTACCCCTCCGATCAAAACCTGGCTGTGGGCTGATCTGTAAAGGGATGCCACCCCTCTAATCCATGCATCTGAAAATCCAAATCATAGAAGAGTGCCCTCAAGAAAACCCCAATCTACTCTGTCATAGGCTTTCTCAAAGTCCAAGAGTAGAACTGCTAGCCTCTGCCTGTGCTCTGCATAGCCCACTCTATGGCTTCCCAAAAGGAAAAGATATTATCAAATATGCTCCTACCATGCACAAAACCTGTTTGATATCATGGATGAGGTCTGGAAGAAGGGGCTGCAATCGGATGCTGATCGCCTTGGCAAGGATTTTGTATAGAGTGCCCAAAAGAGTGATGGGTCTCCAATGGGATACAAAATTCCTGTTGCCACCTTCCGGGCTAAGGTGTATGAGTCCCTCGGTCAGTGAGTCAAGCATCTCACCCGAGTCCCAAATGCCCTGCAGGGCTGAAGTAATATGATCACCTATCATATCCCAAAAGGCTGTAAAAAAAGATGGAGTAAGACCATCGGAACCAGGGCACTTGCCCTTATGAAGGGCGGAGAGAGCAGTTCTGAACTTTGTGTCGGTAAAGCGTGCATCAAGTGAGCATATCATCTCTCGTGTGACCAACACAGGTAAACTCTGCCAAACTACATCTCTAGCCACATCTCTAGCCTGTATGTCAGGATCTGCAGAAAGAAGGGAGGCATAAAAATATGTCGCTAAGTGCATGACGGTATCATGATGAGACTGCAAAACGCCGTCAGAGTCAATAAGCTGCGTGACACTCTCTCTACTATGTCTGGGACCCAGTGTAGAGAAAAAGTGTTTATTGACTCTCCCTCCCATCTGTATCCAAAAGGACTCCCATGCATGAAAAACATACTATGCTCTCTAATCAAGCAATGTCTGCAAGTGAGCCCTTGCTGCAACAAGGCGCTCCTGTATCCAAGCATCTGATAATCGTCTCTGCTCCTCCCTCTGCAAGGCTGCCAACTGCCGGCGGATACTAATGTCCTACCTAAGTACCTCACCTCACCGAGCACTAGCAATAGAGTGATAAAAGTCGCCTGATACTGGCAAGTGCTGTGGCCACCCCCCCCCCTGCAAGTGAGAAACCTAGATCTCCAAGACTATCTCTGTGAGAGTCTCACCTTTGTATAAGGCATCAGGTATCCTAATACTGTGAGACCATCCTCTCAGATGGGGCTCTGAGATAGACAAAACTACCGGAAAATGGTCGGAGGTGGAAACACCAGGTGCAATGCAAACTGTCCCCCCTCTATCAAGAGCCCAGTCATCCACATAGAATCTGTCAATCCAAGCATGGATAGGCATCTGCACCCTACAGTTCGACCACAAAAACAAAAGTGACTGAGATTGAATATGAAATGCATCATCTGACCAAACATCTTTGCCACTGTGAACCTGAACAAGAAGGCATCCCAAACTATTCTATCGAGGGAATGAATACCACCTTCTCTACCCCCTTGTTTATCAGATGGTGCCTCAACCATGTTGAAGTCACCTCCACTAATCCACGAATTTGCAATGTCAGCTCATGAGAGCAACTCTTTGCAAAAAAGAACATGGTCCCCTCTGTTGTTCATCTGTCGCCCAGAATCCTCTTCTCAGCCCAACCATCAACTACATAGCCAAGACTCCTAGAGGACTTCAATAAGCGCCAACCGTGCCATAGAGATCACGGAGCACCTGGAGCCCATACATCCCAAGCTACTACAGTCGAAAATTCACAACCTGTCACGTATGTTGGCCTTCATGTGATGGTTGTTCAGCCTTCCGCTCACGCACGACCTCCCATCAACAACTGCGAGCCTCTCCAACCTTCCTGATCTTTCCCCATCTGCTCCTTATCGCACTCCAGCCTCTCTAATATCTCGTAGCCCTTCTACTCTCAGAAGCTCCTACACTTGTCGTCTAAGCTTCCCCGGCTGCTTCATAGCCTCCCTTCGTCGCGAATCCTCCACACAAGCAACAGCACCTTTGGCCTACAACCTCCTCTAGCTCTTCTGAGCTCCTCCTCATTCACACAGTCGCAACACGCGCTCTCCTTCTAGAGCTCTCCTCTACTGTCGCCTCAGCTTCTTTCCGCCTACCTCAAGAAGAGACTCTCCTTCACGTGAATCTTCCAGCCTAGATCTGACCACCCGTGCAGGATTCTCGTGCCACCTTCATATTTGCCATCCTCACGTACCACCAACTCGTCATCCCTTCGTCCATCACGTAGCCACCTTACGCCTGCCAATCAAAAGTAAAATCCACTGGGCCTTGGAGGGGGTGATGGTACCGTGCCCAATGACCAAAGGGAGAATAGAATTTGAAACTTGCATGTATCTCCTCTGGTTCCCAAGGCAGGAAGCCAAAAAGTCCAACCTGAAAACAACTTACCTAACTTGGAGCACTCTCTAGCATCCAGTTTGTGTTCCTGAAGAAAAAGAATGTCTAAGGAGCCACCTGACACACCTAGATGGAGCTGATTCTTGATCAGTTGTCTGCGACGGTGATGAGGGATGCCGCCCAATCCTTGTATATTCCAACTGGCTATCCTCATCGGCGGAAGGAAGCGGGTTGAAATACCTTACCCGACCCGGTGGCGGAAAAAGAACCCTCCACCGGGGCTGACCTCCTGCCATACACACGAGGTCCAAGGGGAGGAAAGTCCACAAGTGAGAGAGAGAAAGATCTCTCAATAGGGATGCCGATAACTGGCTCTCCGAAAGTGGAAGGTACAAAATCATCATCTGGGAGGTCAGACAGGTCCTCAAGAACAGAAAAGGAGTTCCGCTGAGCCAGTCCTGGAGAGGGGGGTCCGAAGGATTCCTACCAAAGCATGGAGAGAATGTAAGACTCCCTTCCCTCTATCCATAGGAGGAGGCACCTGTACTGGGTCCTGATCAAGAAGTGCTGCGGACGAGGTACCAACAACCTGGGCTGCTGAGGGAGGTATAGCTTGATCCTGGGGTGGAGTGGAAGAAGGCTCATGAACACTAGGCTCCAAGGCGTTAGCCTCTCGAGGCTCCAAGGGAGATGCCTCCGAAGCGGTGGAAGTATGATCTGAAGTAGAAGGCCTAACCCACCGTGGGCCAGAGGTGGTGCAGGGTGCAGGAGGGACTCGAGCAACCCTAGGAGGAGGGGGAGCTCGTGTCTGAGGCGGTGCCTGTGGAGCGGTAGGTCCTACTCCTGCTCTCTGTCGTAAGCTAGTACAAGCTGGTTGCTTTCTAGGCCTCTTTTTCTTCTTTGGGCAATCTCTGGCGAAGTGCCTCGAGGATCTGCAAATCCTGCACTGGTCTTGTTGACCTGTAACCTCAAATCTCTACACTGGTCGCTATAGCATGATGTGGTCATCTGAAATATTAGGGTCCTGGACAATGACCCTAACCCTAGGTATCCCATCCATCCTGACCGCCTCAGCAACCCAAGAGGAATCGCCTGGAAGAGGGGGGGTCTCTGCTACCACACCAAACCTCTCGCCAATAACTGAAAGAAGCCGGTGATAAACTGAGGGGAGACCAGGGAACCTGATGAAAACAGAAACTCCCTGCTTGTCCTCTTCAACTGGATCAAAGCCCAATTGAAAGGGGAACAAAAAAATCCTCTTGTAGCATAGAAATAGAAACCCAGCCTGTAGCAAGTCTCTCGTGATGTTCGGGGAATCTAGGCACACCTGAAAGAAACCTCGTCCCAACAAACGAACATCCTTAAGGTGGGGGGGGAGCTTTTGGGGAAGCGCCACAAGCATCCAATCTCTAGCTTGTGATCTAGAGGGGTGTGAACCAAAGATGCGTGAGAAGAGAGTCGTGGAACACTCATGCTCCAAGTCCTTTTGCTACTGTTGCAGCTCGTCTTTTGAAAATGTGGCGATTCTCGCGGCCGGTGTGTGCGGTAACAGATTGAGTGAATGGGTGTCCACTTGTTAATCGAGGTGGGGAAGGCTAACTCGAACACACAAAAAAACTCCACCCACTTTCCTGATGCCCAGGAGACCCCCAAAAAACGGGGGTACACTTGAAGGGAGAGGGTGAAGGAAGGAGGAAGAGAGGAGAGAGAGCCAGTCAAAGGAAGAAGGGGGTAGGTTGAAGGAGGAGGGAGGTTGAAGAAGGGGGGAGAGGGAGGGCAGCAAGGGAGAGAAGGGAAAGGGACAGCAGGTGTTATGCTCTAGCCGAGATAGCATGACCTCGGAAAGATCGGTGGGCATTTTCCCTTAGATGACCGACATTTGTAATATTTTATGTGCGTAAATAAAATGGTCAAGGAAAGTAACTGCCAAGGTCCTAGGTGAGGGTGTATTGGCATCGACTAGGTGGTTCTGAATGCTCAGACCTAGGTGTACCTAAATGTGTAAGAATGCCAAGGGGCAAATGTTTTAATTGTGCCCCAAGAGAGGGGGTGTACCAAGCTAAAGGTCTAAAATGTTGATATGTGGCAGGAGGGAACCATCTAGGGAATTGTGGGCTTGTGGATAAGCATGAAGGAATGAAATTACGTATCTTTGAGGCATGCAATCCATGAGTGTGGCTGGGAGGAAAATTACGATGCCATCGCCTGTGATTTTGCCTTGTCCGTGAATCGAAGAATCCAAGAGAGTAGTGAATCGAGCGTATCATTTGGTATCAGAGCCTGCAATTGAGGCTTTTCAAGCTTTGACGATCGAGCAGACAGAGCATTGAGGAGTACTTTGGGTGATTAGTCGACGTCTTTCCTTGGTGAAGGACTGAAATAGGCAACATTCATCGCTTGCTTAAGGCTTTGTTAGCAAACGGGAGTCAAACGTGCATTAAATTGCCTTTGTGTATAATTCACCTGTGATGAGCAAGGGACAACTCTACCACATGTGACGCCAAAACGGAGAAAAAGAGTCAAGGGGCTCGTGGCCTCCATGCGACGGGGTAGACCTGAGAGGCACCTGATGGATGATATGAGGTGCTCTAAGAAGCTATAGGCATTGATCGCATTTGATGAAGGCACAGATTACCTTCACATAGGCGCATGTCTGATGGAATAGAATAAGAGTTAACTATTTCGGAAGGGACTAGCAAAAAAATTACAGGAAGAAGGTCGCCATTTCCTACAAATTCTACACATGGAAGTTGACGCCGCGCTTCACGTGCAAGAGAAGAGAGATTAGGAATAGAGCGTTTTCGTTGAGGTAGCAACATCTACATTGAGGAGCAGATGATTACTTCGTGGAGCTGAGGCGTTGCGATGGGCGACGCACGGGCAGCGTCATCACTGCGTGGCTGATTAGCTCAACGAAGGGTCACCTTTGGAACTCCAAACTTCAGAATCATAGCTCTGCCCTGCATGGAAGCGAGCAGAGCGTTCTAGGCCAGCATCGATCAGACCTTTGAAGCAGAGTCTTCTGAAGAGGATCGCTACATAGCTGTTCCGAAGGTCACCCGGTTCTTCATCAAAGGAAGTCGGACTATATCTACGTTATGTGGAGCTTCCAGGGAGCATTTTTTTCCCCATTCTATACAAATTTCTAGTTTGCAGTCTATTTACTCCTGTACAGCAAAAGGAAATTTGAAGTGTGATACTTTTGGAGTTTTAGCGTGCGGAAAGAAGTGAAAAAAAAAAAATCTATTTTTCCTTTTGAAAGAATGGAGGCAGAGGGACAGGATTCCAGGGTAAATCCTGGTGAATCTAGAGTACAATCTACGCAACAAGTGTCCCATCACACCACACCTACTCTGGTGGGTAGGATTTCTGTATTAGAAGATGCTTTACAGCAGATCATGAACCAGCATCTTCAAGTGAACGCTGGTCAAAATGAAATTAGAGAAATGGTGCAAGCCTTGTCGGCTAGACCATCTAGAAATGAAAAGGGCAAAGCTCCAGTAGAGCCAGAGCCCAGTATACACTCGTCAGAACGTGCGAAGGTCAAGGTACCTAATATTGCTAATTATAGACCAGAAAAGTACGCTGGTTGGATGACCGAGCACAGTTCTGATGTGATCGAGGTTTGGTTACACAAGTGGGAAGAAGCCTTCACCATTTGTGAAATCAGATCTGATCTAAAGAAAATTCGCGAGACCACTCACCTATTTATTGAGGCAACGGATAGGTGGTGGATCAAACAATAGAAAGATCAGGTTGCCCCTACCACCTGGGAAGGGTTTAAGGCTGAATTTAAGAAACACTTTCTTCCACCTGACGAAGAGTCTCGAGCTTGGGATGCTTACAAAAACCTTTGCCAGAGGAATTTGTCGATGGCAGAGTACACTGACAAGTTCAGGGAATGCGTTATGAAAATAACAGACCCTCTCCCTATGTCGGTTTAGTTGAAAGACTATATCTATGGACTGAACGACAAGATTAAAATGGAAGTTCGGGCTAAATATGTGACTACATTAGATGAATCTATTGCAGTAGCCCTGAACTATGAGGATGGCAGAGGCAGACCTAGTGGGTTTGTGCAGGCAGGGACTCAGCATGAGTACCCGAGAAAAGGGGGATTTCAGAGGAAATGGACTTCAAAGACAAGTGTCTCGCAGCCAAGTGGCCAATCCAAGCAGGTGAAGCCGGTTGAGGGACAAGCAAAGGCAAGTACCACCATTGGAGTGAAAAGAAAAGTAACTCCAATGGCAGCCCGAGCTTGGCCAAAGTCCTCGTTGACCCCTGAGCAAAAAGAAAAAGCTAGAAAAGAAGGATTGTGCTTCAGCTGCCTTCGGCGACATCAATGGAAAGATGGTCCACTAAACAAAGACCGTCGCACGGCCAATATGATAATATCTGAATGCGACGCAGAAATGCAGGAGAGTCCCAATGCGGAATATATGCAGATGCAATTGGTGGGACCTTCTCAGAGGTTAGTACCTGTGTCGTTAAGTGTGTCTGTTACTAAGTTAGTAAGCGGTGCACCTGATAACATCCTTTCAAAGCCCGCAACAATGGGGTATACAGTTTTCGATGAGCCCGAGTTGATTAAAATGAAAGAGCAAGTAGCCAATCATGATGTGATTGTGTTGTTTGACTCAGCGTCAACGCACAATGTAATTAACTCGAAGCTTATTAAGAGGCTCAAGTTGAAAACTAGTCCGTCTGACTATGCTTATACGGTCAGGATGGCAGACTGAAGTTCAACTGAAGTACGGGACCAAAGAGTTACCCAGCTGGAACTTCGAATACAGGACTATGTTGAGAAGCTGGACCAGGCTAGCTCACGCAGATATAGCCCTAGGCATGGCTTGGCATTTTTGGAAAAATCCAGCCATTGATTGGAAAAAGCATATTTACCAGTTCAAGATGAACAGGGTAGAATATGTTTTGCGAGGTGAAAAGGATTTACCTCGAGGACCATTGATTTCAGCCATGGAAATTCGGAAGACTCCGAAAGAGTTTCTGTGTCTGTGTATAGCATCGATAGAGTCGATTGATGATGCATCGGCTAGCACTGAGGCTACCCAAGATGGGAAAATGGCCGAGTTGGCTAAAGAGATATCGGAGAAGTTCTCTGATTGTTTTACGGATGAGTTACCTTATGGGTTATCTCAAGAGCGGAATGTTCAGCATAAAATTGAGCTTATCCCAAGGGCAGAACCTATAAATAGACCTCCCTATAGATTAAGCTTTACAAAAGAAGCTGAGGTGCGAAGACAACTGGAAGAATACCTCAAGCTGGGACAGATTCAACCCAGTTTTTCACCTTTTGCTTCCCCAGTGATATTAAAGAGGAAGAAAGATGATACTTTTCGCCTTTGTATAGATTACAGAGCATTGAATAATATCACTATTAAGCACAGGTATCCGATGGCTCAGATCGATGATTTGCTAGATGCATTGCATGGGGACGTAATTTTCAGTAAGATAGATCTTAAGTGTGGCTACCATCAGATCCGTATTAGAGCCGAGGATGTGCATAAAACCGCTTTTAGAAGCAGGTTTGGTCATTATGAGTTTTTGGTAATGCCCTTTGGACTTACCAATGCTCCAGCTACATTCGTCATGCTTATGAACGATTTACTACGTCCGTATATCGAAAAGTTTGTAGTATATTTTATTGACGATATTTTGGTATTCAATAAAAGTATTACTGAGCATCATGAACACTTAAGAATAGTGTTCAATACTTTGAGGAAAGCCAGTCTTTATGTAAATAAGAAGAAAACTATACTGTGTATGGTTAGACTTGAATATTTAGGATTCATAATTACTCCAGAGGGGATAGAAATGGATCCAAAGAAAGTGGCTGCGATATTGACTTGGCCAATCCCTCAGAGTCTGACCGCTTCTCTTGGGATTTGTCCAATTTTATCGAAGGCATATCAAAGGATATTTTGAAATAGTATCGCCATTGACTGATTTGACCTCAGATAAAGTACCTTTTTTATGGGGACAGAATCAACAGGAAAGTTTTAACACCATAAAACAAGCTGTGGTCACAGGACCGGTGTTAAAAATAGTTGATCCCCAGAAACTGTTGTTCCTTGAAACCGATGCAAGTGGCATTGCGGTAGGAGCAGTTCTCCTCCAAGAGGGAAGGCCAATAGCCTTTGAAAGCAAGAAGCATTTCCCTCTCAAAGAAATTGGCCAACTCATGAATTAGAGTTGTATGCCGTTGTCCATGCTTTGAAAACGTGGAGACATTATTTGTATGGATCAGAGTTTTATGTGGATGTTGATCATGATACTCTGAAACATTTTTGTAAACCACCTGACTTAAGAAGCCGCCAAGCTAGGTGGGCAGAACTCATGTAGGAGTTTAATTTGACGATTCGCTACCAAAGAGGGAAAGATAATAAAGTTGCTGATGCGTTGTCACGCATTATGCATAACATGAGTTTCACAATGTTAGAGAGTTCTGTAATGGCCGAGATTAGAGAAACTCAAAAGGTAGACGAGTTCGTCCAAAGCCTATGGCCTAAGGCTCATGTGTTCAAACTCGGGGAAAAGGATGACCTGGCATCCAGAAAAGGCCAAACTTATGCAAGATATGCCATAAGGGATGGTATGCTGAAAAGAAATGGCAAGATAGTAGTACCTAATTAGAATGATCTCAGGCAGAGAGTCATTCAGCAATGCCATGATAGCCCATGTGTGGGACATCCAGGAGTTGAGAAGACATATGATCTCGTGAAGCGAGATTTCTTTTGGCCAAAGATGAAAAAGCATATTCATGAATATGTGACACGTTGTTTTTCGTGTCAAGTAAGTAAGGCAGAGCGGGTGAAGCCGCGCGGACTTTTACAGCCCTTAGAGATACCACTAAGTAAGTGGGAGAGCATTTCCATGGAATTTATTGTAGGGCTGCCTACGACACAAGGTGGATATGATTCTATCCTTGTGGTGGTTGATCGTCTTATCAAGATGGCTCACTTCATTCCAACTAGAGAATCTGTTAGTACCCCGCAAGTGGCGGATTTGTTTATTAAACATATATTTCGTCTGCCTGGATTACCCAAATCCATAGTGTCAGACAGAGATGTCAAATTTACCGGTCATTTTTGGACTGCGGTATTTGAGACACTAAGGACTGAGTTGGGAATGAGTAGTGGGGATTAAACGGATGGTCAGACAGAAAGAATCAACCAAATTTTAGAGGATATGCTTAGAGCATATGTGTCATTGAGGCAACATACATGGGACAAGTGGTTGCCATTGTTGGAGTTTGCCTACAATGATAGGAAACATTCCTCTACAGGGTTCAATCCGTTTAAACTGAACTACGGTTATAGACCAGCGAATCCAACTATAGTTGGAATACCTCAAAAAGTGCCTAGTGCTGCGAGCTTTGTAGTTCAGATGCGGGAGATGTTAGCACTTGCGAGAGCTAACATTCGCCAAGCTATGGATAGAGCTAAGGCGTATGCGGATGTAAATCAATCCGCTAGAGAATTTAAGGAAGGAGAAAAAGTTTTTCTCAGAGTTCCTTCGCACTCTAAGTCTTTGACTGCAGGAGAGTGTGCTAAGTTATCAACTCGATATTCTGGGCCATGGTTAATTCTAAAAAGAATAGGCAAGGTAGCCTATAAATTAGAATTACCACAAGCGTGTAAGGTGCACCCAGTGTTTCATGTTTCTCGTTTAAAGAAATTTTTGCATACAAGTGACTCACTTATCGAAGGTGTTGTTTTGTTTCAGGAGATAGAGGATAATGCAAGACGCAAACCAACAAGAATCCTGGACTGAGGAACAATGCAAGTGCGCAATCGGAAGATACCCACGGTGTTGGTTGCATGGCATGGTCTACCTCTATCAGAAGCTACCTGGGAATCCGTATACCAGTTACGAAGAGTGTTCCCAAATTTCATCATCGAGGACGCTGATGCTTGAAGAGGAAGGGAATGTTATGCTCTAGCCGAGATAGCATGACCTCGGAAAGATCGGTGGGCATTTTCCCCTTAGATTACCGACTTTTGTAATATTTTATGTGCGTAAATAAAATGGTCAAGGGAAGTAACTTCCAAGGTCCTAGGTGAGGGTGTATTGGCATCGACTAGGTGGTTCTGAATGCTCAGACCTAGGTGCACCTAAATGTGTAAGAATGCCAAGGGGCAAATGTTTTAATTGTGCCCCAAGAGAGGGGTAAATGGTGTACCAAGCTAAAGGTCTAAAATGTCTACATGTGGCAGGAGGGAACCATCTAGGGAATTGTGGGCTTGTGGATAAGCATGAAGGAATGAAATTACGTATCTTTGAGGCATGTAATCCATGAGTGTGGTTGGGAGGAAAATTATGATGCCATCACCTGTGATTTTGCCTTGTCCATGAATCGATGAATCCAAGAGAGTCGTGAATCGAGCGTATCAGCAGGAGGATAGGGAGAGGAGTGAAGAGGAGAGAGGGAGGGGAGGAGAGGAGGAGAGGGAAGGGGGGGGGGTGCAAGCAGCAGCGTGGGGGGGGAGGGGGACACGGGAGCGGCAGCGTGGGGGGGCAGCATAGGTAGCAGCGTGGGGGGGGCAGCGCAGGCAGC
Source organism: Dipteris shenzhenensis (assembly GCF_047967505.1). Lineage (NCBI taxonomy): Eukaryota > Viridiplantae > Streptophyta > Polypodiopsida > Gleicheniales > Dipteridaceae > Dipteris > Dipteris shenzhenensis. Next base: position 49,313,302 of record NC_141606.1, read on the forward strand.
AACGGGTGGGGGGCAGCGCAGGCAACAGCATGGGGGGGTAGCACAGCAGCAGCGCGTGGGGGTTGCGCAGTAGCAACACGGGGGGGAACGGGAGGGGAGGAGAGGGGAAGGGGAAGGGGCAGCAGGTAGGGAGGGAGGGGAGGGAGGAGGCAGCAAGGAGGGGAGTCAAGGGGAGGGCAGCAAGAGGAGCGGGGAGACAGATTTCATGGGCTACAGGCTGAAATTTTTGTTCTTAGATCCAAGAATGATCATTACAGGTCTGGCTAGCATTGCTACAAGTCAAAGTATGAAGACTTGTGTAACCTTATGGACACAATCGAGGAGTAGGAGAAGACCAAACCTTGGGATCTCCACACATCCACCACCCCCACCTGACTTTCACCCAGCAAGCAATGGCTCCTTGATCTCCCACTCTGTACATAGACCATGATGGGTGGTATATAGATGAAGGCTATGAGCAATTTTTGTTTTAGTTTTGGAGATATAAAGTCACAAGCCATTTTTATTTCAGTTTTGGAGATGTAAGGCCACGAGCCATTTTTGTTTGAGTTTTTGAGATGTAAGCCCATGAGCCATTTTTATTTCAGTTTTGGGGATGTAAAGCTAAAATCCATTTTTATTTGAACAATTTATACTTGTAATTCTATAGCACAAAACCTTGGTCATTCATCGAGACGGTGAATGATAGTGGTGGGGGAGCTGTTGTACTTTTATTGGATGGCGGACCTCAGTCACGAGGAGTCTCACCATGGTCACATGTCGATCATACCTAGATCACACCTTGTTCATAACTTGGTCACTAGAGCAGCATGTCAAGGGTGATGAGACCTTGGTCACATCTTGTTCACATCTTGGTCACTGGAGCAACATGCCAAGATGGTTAGTAGACCTTGGTCACACCTGGGTCACACTTTGTTCACATCTTGGTCAACTTTGTTCACGTCTCGGCTAGTGGAGCGACATGTCAAGGATGGGTAGACCTTGGTGACACTATAGTCACATTGGTCACACTTTGGTCATTCAGTATGAGACTGGAGTGGTACATGACTAGGACATGATTGGAGCACTATATGACTGGAGGAGTACAGGTCTGGGCATGTCGAGCCTGGACCGAAAGCTAATCCGTCCTCAGTTAAAGTGAATTAATGGCGCATTTTATAGCAACTAAAAGAGCACAGGTGGTGCACATTGAAAGTTATGCCACCAGTTGAGCTCACCACTAACTAGTGTCAGGTGCACATGGAGTAGATAGGAGTGCACATGGAGTACTCAACTCACCAACTTGGAGGAGGTTGGGAGTGGCAGAAGCCATCAAGGGACGAAGCAGCAGAATGGCTAAGGAGACAAGAAGATGTTAACACCCATAGAGTACAGTCGCAGAATGGATGGTAATGAGTGATTAGAGGTGATTAGAGGCCCAGAATGCATGGTAACGAGTGATTAGAGGTGATTAGGCTTCACGATTTACTTCTTTCAACAGTTGCAGCCATGAAGGGAGTACAGCTACAAGCCTTATGGGATTTGAGCCATAAATAACCCAAGTAGTTACACAAGCCTTACGGGATTTGAGCCGCAAATGCTCAAGATCAGCCTCACCACTCCAGGTTTTGAGCCTCATAAATGGGTTTTGAGCCTCAAATGGCTTAGGACTCAGAGGAGCGAGGTTAACACAAGCACTATTTGGGACCCGGTTAGGAGTACCTCCTAACGCCAGGTTTGTTCCAAGTGCCCCTATATGGTTAACACAAGTGCTATTTTTGACACACGAAGAGTGGAACAATGGAGGAGAGATGGAAATGATAGTGAAGATGCCTTGGCACCCTATGGGCTCAAGAGCCTTATGAATGTATAGAAAGGGAAAGTGCAAAAAGAAAAAGGGTTGGCCTTCCCTTCGAAAGGTGACTTGTATAAAAGGCCAAATGGTTGACTTTGTCTTCATTATTGTATGCACAAGCTTGGAATACAAGCTCCCTCTTCTCTTCCAAGAGTGTCTTTGGGTGTTCTGTTGTTTCCCTTGTAGTGCCTTTGTGTTTGCCATTCCTTCCCCCCTCCTTCTCCCTCCCTTCTCCCCTCTCTTCTCCCCTTCTCCCTCTCCCTTCTCCCCCTTCCCTCTTTCTCTTGTGGTGAGACAGCACCACAAGTTCCACCCTACTGCCCAAGGAACCTCCATGCAAGAGCAATAATGTCAATTATAAATTTTTTTGTGTTTTTTATATGTGTGGTAAATGGTCTTCTGTGCATGGAATGTGGTCATGTCAATATCTGTGTTACATCGAATGTGGTAAATGTATGGGCATGCATCAAAATGCCTTGTTTTGAAGGATTGTTGTGTGCTAGTGAAATGTGTTAGAATATGAAGCCAAGTTGAGTCAGTTTGGATAGTCCTCCTGGGAATGCTGCTACTCCCCGCTGCTCCTGATGCCCTCCTTCGTGCTCCCTTTCTTGCTGCCCCCTCCCTCCCCTCCTTGCTTCTCCTCCCTCCCCTCCCCTCCCCACCTTGCTGCCCCCTCCCTCCCCTCCCCCCCTGACTCCCCTCCCTCGCTGCTGCAGCCCCCCCTGCGCGCTGCCTCCTCCCCCGCGCGCTGCCTCTTCCCTCCCCTCCCTGCTGCCTACTGCTTCCCCCGCCTCCTCCCTCCCCTCCTTGCTTATCCTCCCTCCCCTCCCCCCTACTCCCCGCCTTCCCCCCCTGACTCCCCTGCCTCGCTGCTGCAGCCCCCCCCGTGCTGCTGCAGCCTCCCCCCGCGTGCTGCCTCCTCCCTACCCTCCCCCTACCTGCTGCTCCCCCCGCCTTCCCCCCCCCGCTCTTTCTTTGCTCCCCCCCCCCCCCTCTCCTCCACTCCTCCTCTCCTCTATCCCCCCCTCCTCTCCTCTTGCTGCCCCCCCTATCTGCTGACTCCTCCTCTGCTCATCCTCTCTCTCCCTCCTTCCTTTCACCCTCTTCCCTCATCTGGAGTACCCTTTTATCATTTGGGGGTCTCCTGGGCTACAGGAAAGCGGACGGAGCTCTTCCTTGCGTTTGAATCAGCCTTTTCCACCTCAATTGACGAATGGGTTCCCACTTAGTCAATCCGTTACCGCCCACACCGGCCGCGAGAACCGTCACTTTCTCAAAAGATGAGCTACAGTAGTTGCAAAAGGATTTGGAGCATGAGTGTTCCACGACTCTCTTCGCACGCATCCATGGCTCCCACCCCTCCAGGTCACAAGCTAGAGATTGGATGCTTGCGGCACTTCCTCAGGAGCTCGCCCCCCACCTTAAGGATGTTCGTTTGTTGGGACGAGGTTTCTTTCAGGTGTGCCTAGATTCCTCAGACGTCACGAGAGACCTGCTACAGGCCAGGTTTCTATTTCTAGGTTACAGGAGGAATTTTTTGTTTCCCTTTCAACTAGGCTTTGACCCAGTTGAAGAGGACAAGCAGGGAGTTTTTGTTTTCATCAGGTTCCCTGGTCTCCCCTCAGTTTATCACCGGCTTCTTTCAGTTATTAGCGAGAGGTTTGGTGTGGTAGCAGAGATCCCCCCCTCCTCCTGGCGAGCCCTCTTCGGCTGCTGAGGCGGTTAGGATGGATGGGGTACCTAGGGTTAGGGTCATTGTCCAGGACCCTAATATTTCCAATGACCACATCATGCTACAGCAACCCAATGGGTCCTTCTTCTGCCAGATATTTGAGGTTGCAGGTCGACATGACCAGTGCAGGATTTGCAGATCATCCGGGCACTTCGCTAGAGATTGACCAAAGAAGAAAAAGAGGCCCAGAAAGCAACCAGCTCCTACTAGCTTATGACAAAGAGCAGGAGCAGGACCTACCGCTCCATAGGCACCGCCTCAGACACGGGCTTCCCCCCCTCCTAGGGCTACATGAGTCCCTCCTGCACCCCGCACTACCTCTGGCCCATGGTGGGTTCCGATCGCGGTTAAGCCCTCTACTTCAGATCACACATCCACCGCTTCGGAGGCTACCCCCTTGGAGCCTCAAGAGGAGACTAGTGTTCAGGAGCCTTGTTCGAATCCACCCCAGGATCAGGTTGTACCTTCCTCAGCATCCCAGGTTGTTGGCACCTCATCCGCAACACTTCTTGATCAGGACTCAGTACAGGTGCCTCCTTCTGTGGATAGAGGAAATGGGGTCTTACATTCTCTCCCTGCTTCGGTAGGAATCCTTTGTACCCCCTCCCCAAGATTGGCTCAGTGGAACTCTTTTTCCGCTCTGGAGGACCCCTTTGACCTCCCAGGTGATGATTTTGTACCTTCCACTTTCGGAGAGCCAGTTATCGGCATCCCTTTTGAGAGATCTTTCTCTCTCTCACCTGTGGACTTTCCTCCCCTTGGACCCCATGTGTATGGCAGGAGGTCAATTCCGGTGGAGGTTTCTTTTTCCGCCACCAGGTTGGGTAAGGTATTCCAACCCGCTTCCTCCCGTCGATGAGAATTGGAATATACAAGGATTGGGCGGCATCCCTCATCGCCGTCGTAGACAGCTGATCAGGAATCAGCTCCATCCAAGTGTTTTAGGTGGTTCCCTAGACATGCTTTTTCTTCAAGAACACAACCTGGATGTTAGAGATTGCTCCAAGTCAGGTAAGCTACTTTCGGGCCAGACTTTTTGGCTTCCTGCCTTGGGAACCAGAGGAGGTACATGCATATCAGTTTCAGATTCTATTCTCCCTTTGATCATTGGACATGGTACCATAACCCCCTCCAGGGCCCAGTGGGTTCTACTTCTGATTGACGGATGTAAGGTTGGTTTCCTCAACCTCTATGCTCCGAACAACAGAAGGGACCATGTTCTGTTTTGGAAAGAGTATCTCTCGTGGGCTGACATTGCAGATTTGTGGATTATTGGAGGTAACTTCAACATGGTTGAGACACCTTCTGATAAGCAAGGCGGCAGAGAAGGTGGTATTCATTCCTCGAGAGAGCAGCTTGGGATGCCTTCTTGTTCAGATTCAGTGGCAGAGATGTTTGGTCAGATGATACATTTCATGTTTAGTCTCAGTCACTTTTGTTTTCATGGTCGAACCATAGGGTGCAGATGCCTATCCATGCCCGGATTGATAGATTCTATGTGGATGATTGGGCTCTTGATAGAGGGGGGACAGTTTGCATTGTGCCTAGTGTTTCCACTTCCGACCATTACCGGTAGTTTTGTCCATCTCAAAGCCCCATCTGAGAGGACGGTCTCACAGTATCAGGATCCCCGATGCCTTATACACGGATGAGACCCTCACAGAGGCAGTCTTGGAGATCTGGGTTTCTCACATGCAGGGGGGTGGCCGGTCCTTCACATGTGCCCACAACACTTGCCAGTATCAGCGACTTTTATCACTCTGTTGCTAGTGCTCGGCGACGTGAGGTACTCAGACGGGAGATTGGTATCCGTTGGCAGTTGGCAGCCTTGCAGAGGGAGGAGCTTGTTTACTATGAGATCCGAGGGCGTTTCTACTGCTTCTTCATAGACAGTTATGGGGTTTTGGTCCTACCCAGACCAACGATATTTGGCTGGTTGCATTCATGAGATGCTCAGACACCGAGATAGGATACTCCAAGCACGGGGATAGGAGCAGACTTCTCCCGCGACTGATACCTCTTAGAGCTCTATCATGGAGTTCTTTCAGCCAAATCACATAGACCCCATGAGGCGAGACCTCGACGTGACCATGACCCGGAGCCTGTGACCTGATAGCTTAGACAGAGGGTTGACTCACAGATCATACTTGGGGACATCCCCTCCTTGTTTAGGATCGGAGCCCCCAACCAACGGGGTCCACAGTGGCCCTGGTTAGACGTAGAGCGACGACCAGGAGACATACCAAGATTGCACCCTTGGGGAGGCGTCAGCGCTCTATTGCTGACCTCATGCCTCCACTTCCACAGCCTCATCCATCCTGATGTCCTGCTCTTGTTGATGATGATGATGATGATGGTTATGATGATGTCGACGATGATGCTGAGATTGATTGATTGATATATATAGTTGATATATGACTATGTTGTACTTAGGATTTAGTACTACCATTTTGCTTTTTTGCATTCTGCATTGGTATGGATGCTCGTTTAGTAGCTCCACTACCACAGCTCAATGTAGCAGGTTTTCAACAGTCTCATAGACCCATCGGTCTTCCAAAGACTTTAATAAACTTTTTCTTTGTTTCTTTCTTTCTATTTCTATTGGAGCCCATATTGCTACTAGTCTGATCCCATAGGTAGTCCCGACCTTATCTACAGAGCTAATTGAATTATGGTGATTGCTGGTTCTTTTTTCTCTCCTTTTGTTTTTATGAAAGATACTCCTGGTTGTCTAAGGCATGACCATGCACGCTGAACTGGTAAACATTTCGATGAAATGAAAGAGAGTTGCCGTCCTGTCTTCGGTTGCATAGGCTCTTCACACTAGTTTCCCTACCACTTTTCTTTCATCATCTGTTTTGGCAATCTTGTTGGAATATGAAACCAAAGTGAGTCAAAAATGTGTGTTGTATAGTCTAGTGAGTCCTAGACGTGCCACGTGTCATATTGGGAGATATCCCATAGACATTGTGACTTTCTAGAGTCTAGTGTCATACTATATAGTGTTGTACTTGTCCATTGTCTATTACAACAGTTAACATCAAGCTATCAATACATTGTGAGTATTTTGGTTATTGCCTTGCACTTGTACTTTCTTTCCTTTCCATTCTGCCTTTCATTATACTTTCCATATTTCTATTCCGTTCCTAGCTAGCTTCCATGTCTCTTCATATGGTATCAAAGCCTTCCTTCCTAGCCCTTCCCTTCCTCCTTGCTTCTCCATGAGGTCATTCCTATGGCTTTGTCACTATCTATTCTCCATGCTCATTTTTCACCATCTTTGGTAGGCGGTTCTTTCTCTGTCCCAGACAATACCCCACAAGCCTTTCTGCATGAACCACAATCTAGTAGATAGTTGCCAGCTTGCAAAATTCTGGCCGTTGAGCTTAAGGAGCGTTGCCTCTTACTTCATTTTCTTCACTAGATCCATAGACGTACGTAATGATACCCAATTGATCTTGATGACCTCAGTGATGGAAGCTGAAAATGAGCCTCAGAGCTTCAAGGATGCTCAGCATAATCTGGCATGGCAGAAAGCTATGGAAGCTGAGATTGAATCCATTGAGAAGAATGCCACATGGGACTTGGTTGATGCACCCATTGGGAAAAATGTGGTTGGCACAAAAAGGATTTATAAGGTGAAATACCATTCAGATGGCACAGTTGAGAAATACAAGGCCCGTTTGGTTGCCAAGGGGTATGCACAAGAGGAGGGGATAGATTATGAGGAGACTTTTACTCCAGTGTCCAAGATGACCACCATTCGTTCTGTCATCTCTCTTGCTGCATTTTATGGTTGGTCAGTGTACCAGATGGATGTCAAGACCGCTTTCCTCAATGGAGATCTTAAAGAGGAGGTCTATGTACATCAGCCCCAAGGTTTTGAGGTGAAGGGACAAGAGCACAAGGTATGCAAGCTCAGGAAGGCTCTATATGGGCTGAAGCAAGCACCTCGTGCATGGTATCAGAAGGTACATCAGTTTTTGCTGTCCTCCTAGAAGAGGCTACCCGTGAAGGGCCCTGCATGCTAGCCCATATGGCTATCAAAGTGTGAACACAGACAAAGTATTCGAAGGGGTTGTTGTAGAAATTTAAAATGGAGAACTGTAAGCCTGTGGCTTCTCCATTGGAAAAGGGACTCAAGCTGAGTAAGCATGATACTGCTGAAAAGTTTGATGGCACTTTGTACAGGCAATTGGTTGGCAGTTTGATATATCTATGCTCCACACGGCCTGATATTCCCTATGCCACAGGGCTTTTGAGCCAATTCATGCAGTCCCACGATCACACATTGGAATGCAGCAAAGAGGGTTCTCAGATATGTCCATGGCACTCTCTCTCTTCGCTTGCATTATGCTTTAGATTGTGATCTAAAGCTGAGTGGTTTCACCGACTTAGATTGGTTAGGGGACATTGACGACAGACTGTCCACTACCGGCTATTGCTTCTCATTGGGTTCAGCCTGTATCTCATGGCTCAGTAAGAAGCAAGAGCGAGTCTCTCTTTCCTCCAGTGAAGCAGAGTACAAAGCTGCAAATTCAGCCACTACAGAGTTAATGTGGTTAAGGAAGCTTTTGCATGACTTGCATCATGCACAGGATGGCGAAGCAAACTCTATCTTCTGTGACAGCCAGAGTTGCATTGCCATAGCCAACAATCCTGTCTTTCATGCTTGCATGAAACACATTGAAAATCATTATCATTATGTACGGGATTGTATTTCTGACGGCTTCACTAATCTCATCTATTGTCCATCTGAGGACAATCTGGCGGATATCTGCACCAAAGCCCTGTCAACAGATCTTTTCTTACGACATCGACATGGTTTGGGGATCAGAGACATTCTCACAATGTCAAGGGCGGTTGTGAAGTGATCCACAATGACATTGTTTTCATGTACTCCCATAGGTTGCATATCCATCTGGATGAATTTGTGCAACCATGGTACTTTAGGTACTGCAGGGTACACCTTAGATGTTTCCAGGGTACTTTCAACCATATCTTTGAGGGGGGATTTGTAAGAGATTACAAAGATATGGTGTTGTAGGCATAAAGTTAACCCTATGGTTGACCAGTATTACTTGGATACTATATATACCAAGTACTTGTATTGTTTCATTTGAACATTTCTATTGGAGCTTTCTTGTGTGTGCACTCTTGCTCACTTGTGTTCACAACCTGTCTCCACTTTGTTCCTACACTTACTTATCTATGACTTCTTATTATTTAAGTCTTATTTCTATCTTTATGAGTAAATTAAGAATATATTCAACTTTAGTCACAATAAATTTTTACAATATGGAGTTATCATTACCAACATTGTGTGATATGAAGCTCTCACCATACGTGTCAACACGATATGAAACAAATAGTACACTCTGAGAATGGGATAAGGACATACAACACTATCCCAAGGAGTGCATTTTGTAGTATTCACCACATAATATGTCGTGCATGGATGCTGAAACATGAAAAAAAAAGGATTTTAGGGTATATGAAATGGAAATTAACATGAAAAAACCAATAAAGCTTCATAAATACAAGAAAAGAATGATATGCATCCATGTAAGATCAATACTTAAAAGGTATCCAGTATGCCAAATAAAATCCAGCTCACATGAACTAGAAGTGGACAAGGGAATGTGGGCAAGACCTAGGGTACCAAGAGAATAAAGAATATGTAAAATATACCTTTGTAAGACTAGAATATGTCCAATCATACAAATTTAGATTTTTTGTTATTCTAAAGACCAAAAATCTACACAGATTCGCAGTCGGTTCTCCCCTTGGTTGTTGGACATGGAGTCATTATTCCCTCTAGAGCTCAATGGATTATTCTCTTGATTGGAGGGTGTAAGGTTGGTTTCCTTAACCTGTATGCCTCCAACATTAGAGGGGAACGTGCCTTTACGTGGAAGGATTTGCTCTCCTGGGCCCCCATTGCGGATTCATGGGTGATTGGAGGTGACTTTAACATGGTTGAGTTACTGTCAGACAAAAACAAAGGTAGAGAAGGAGGACTTCACTCTTTGAAGAGAGCAGCTTGGGATGCCTTCCTTTTTAACTACTGTGGCAGAGATACTTCGTTGGACGATGCCTTTCTTATTCAGTCACAATTCCTCCTGTTCTCTTGGTCGAACAGGAGGCAGCAGATGCCTATTCATGCACGTATTGACAGATTCTATGTAGATGATTGGGCACTTGACAGAGGTGGATCGGTATGCATTGCTGCTAGGGTTTCACTTCAGACCACTTTCCTGTTGTGTTGGCTATCTCAGAGCCTCACTTGAGAGGCCACTCTGCCAGCATCATGATTCCAGATGCCTTGTACATAGAGGAGGACCTTACAGAGGTAGCCCTGCAAATATGGGTTTCTCATGTCCAGGGTGGGCAGCCATTGCCATCACAGGTAGCTGCTGTCCTTTCTGGTATTAGCGACTTCTACCTCTCAGTTGCTCATACCAGGAGACGAGATATTCTCAGACGTGAGATCGCCAGCAGTTGGCAACTTTGCAGAGGGAAGAGCAGAAACGGCCTTCAGATGCTTGGATTCAGGAGCGCCTTGTTGCAGCAAGGGCTCATCGGCAGGTATTGCTTGATTAGAGAGCAAAGTATGCCTTTCATGCACGGGAGTCCTGGATTCAGATGGGTGGCAGAGTCAATAAACACTTTTTCTCTACTCTTGGCCCTAGACATAGTAGAGAGAGGGTATCCCGACTTATTGGCTCACATGGGGTTTTACAGACAGATTTTGATGATGTCTTGCTCATAGCTTCAGATTTCTATGCCGCCCTTCTTACTACTGATCCTGAGACCATGGTGGAACTATGCCAACAAGAAGATTCCGAGGAACACCTTAGCACTTTAAGTAGGGTATCATAAGTCAACTAGGAAGCATGTGCGTCCAGCTGAACTAGCTTATGAAAGAATGCCTTTTGGTCCCTGCAATAGTCCACACATGTATCAGAGAATGGTGACTAGAGGTATTGGAAAAGGTAGTGGAGAGGGCAAGAATAGCCCCAGACACAGGGGGAAGAGGGTACTGCAACGGACACCAATGATCATACCGAGGCCAATGATGGTATTGCAGTGAACATTGATGAGGGCACCAATTGTACTCCAGCGTACAATGATGGTACTATGGAATACAATGATGAGACTACGGAGTACAATGATGTTAATGTAGAAGACAGTAGGCAGTAGTAGAGAAGACATTGAGGGTGATGGTGCTCTAGTAGACACTCACACAGACATGGATCAACACCAAGAGCTTGATGTCTTGGGAAGACACCGAGTGCACACACCGGATATGGAGATGAGGACATGGCTAACCTAACTCTGCTTGACGTCGAGCATGTTATAGAAGTAGCAACAGCAGCAACATCAAGGGCCGCCACGATCGATATGCTGCACTATAGTAGAAGAGGACTTGCATCTTCTTCACAGGACAGCGCAGTGTCCGCACTTGCCGCACTCCCAGTCGCAGGTACACCGGTTTCAGCTCCATTATCTCATCTTCTGCCCATAGCTACTTTGTACCCGCAGTTTTTTTCACCCCTCCCCTCTCAGTTTCCTTCTTCTCCTACCCCTTATCCACCCTTTTTGCCCTCCCTCTCACAGCCCTCTGTCACCTCTTCCCCTTTGTTGCCTATTTTACCTACTTTGCCAGAGGCTCCCTCCTCCTCATCCTCTCTACAGACTTTACCCATCCCCTCCTCTCCATCCCCGGTACCCACTTTCTCTCCCCCTTTCCAGCCTTCTCCTTCATCCCCGCTACCCACCTTACCCGTTTCCCTCCTTTCTCCCTCTCTTTCTCCTTCCATGCCTTGCACTGTTTGTCCTTGCCGCCACATCCTACCAGAGCTTCAGCACTTTGAGACCCACCTCCGAGCTGCCCTTCAGATGCTTCACAGGAAGGACGAGACCATTGCTCTACTTACAGCTTAGGTTGCATCTCTTGCTGATCGAGTGACACAGCAGGATCGGGAGATCTTGTCTATTAGGACAGATCTTCAGGTCTTACAAGCGACTCATAGGACTCTTGCTGGAGAGATTCATGGACACACAGAGCGAGTGCAGTAGATCGAGACTCGCGTTCAGCACATAGACACATCTCCCACTACAGCAGTAGCAGCGGTTGAGGAGCGTTTGATCTCCCTTCAGACAGAGGTCCAGAGAGCCACAGAGTGGGTGGATGTCGTCCGCCATCAGCCATCACAACCTCAGAGATCGACTGTATCAGCTACATTGGCCGAGTCACAGCAGAGGGCCACAAAGGCCCTCAACATTCGCATTCGTGGTATCTTGCCCTCGGCGATAGAGTCCACGATGACACAGGCTGTGACCTTTGTCTCTCAGACATTGGGAGTACAGGATCATGGCATAGTAGGAGCATATAGAGTCGGGAGGGATCGTACTAGAGAGCAGCCCCTCATTATCAGATTCAGAGATGCCCAGGCACGTCTAGCTGCCCTCAAGAGGAGAGGGACACTCAGAGACCACCCACAGATTTCCATGGATGAGGATCTGACTCAGATACAGGTTGAGGAGCGCAAGGCGCTCATGCCTCAGAGAGATGCAGCCCGAGCTCAGGGCAAGTGGGCAGTGATCAGGGATGGCAGACTCATCACAGGCACCTTGAGGCGTGCTCCCACAGTGCTTAGAGATGGCAGACCAGCAGATATAGCCCCACCTCCACCTCCTGCTCCGACCGCTTGACGGGACAGGGCCCATGGGACACACCACCCGTCAGATAGTCTACGCATAGCTGTATGGAACTGCAATGGTTCTTTTACAGCATAGCCAGGCAATCTACGGGGGGCATTCTTTGGGAGAGATATCATCTTTTTCATGGAGACACACGAGAGTCCAGAGAGACCTTTGCCACAAGTGACAGGGTATACATGGAGATCTGCTTTCAGGCAGCACACTCGGACATTTGGAGTGAGAGGATCTGGAGGAGTGGCCATTTTGTAGAGCATCTCGATCGGATCATCACAGTGGAGAGAGCGGATTCACATGCCCGATTCTTGTGGGTATGCATCCGCCGCAGAGCCCCTCAACGAGATCTTTTTATTGCAGTTTGCTACTTCCCCCCGGCGCAGTCGATCTATTCTTCCACTGGACCACCCAGGCCAGTCCATATTTGAGGATCTCTCGGCGGACATTGCAGATTTTTCACATCGCGGAGAAGTCATCCTTTTAGGGGACTTCAACGCAAGGACCTCAGACAGACAGGCCCTCACTTATGACTTCATGGAGGATCCGATCATACTCCCAGCATTTCACGATGATAGCCTCTGTCAGACTTCATCAGACTGCACAGTACAGCCCACAGATCAGGGACGTTAGTTACTAGAGCTCCTCACCTCGCACGGTATGGTCATTTATAACGGCTTGTCCAGGTGGCCACAGTCTTCCATGCCTACATTCTCTTCTGCTTCTGGGCGTGGTACTAGCGTGATCGACTACATCATAGGTCCCCCGACTCTAGTCCCTTCCATCCATAGCCTTACTGTTAGCCCCTTCATGCCCTCTGCCGACCATGCACTCATCCACTTTACTTTGACTCATGTCTCCCATGATCCACCCCCCCCTCGTTATCACGTCCGCCAACCCTATTATGAGGTTCATTTCGACCACCAGTTCGATGATGTATATAGCCAGAACCTCAGCCGCCTACTCCGTCCTCATCTATTAGATGCTCTACCATCCACGCAGGACCGGTGGGAGCTTGTACATACTTCACTCGTTTCTGCCGCTCACATGTCGTTCCCTGTCACATGTCATTCGTCTAGTCCCCCACCGGTTGGTCTTGTTCCTTGCAACGGTTGGTATGACGAGGAGTGTAAGGAACTCCGCAGGAAACTTCACCTTGGACCAAGGAGAAGTCTCCCCTCCTTGCCGAAACCAAGAGAGACTACAAGCGGTTGGTTAGGCGCAAGAAACGACAATTTCTAGCCTGGAATGAGGAGGAGCTGAGAAGCTTGCTTTTCAGCTGTGACTCCAAGGAATTCTCGAGAAAATTCCTCCGCTTGAAGTCTCAGAGCCCCCTCACAGATCCACGTGTCTGGTCTGCATATACTTCAGCTCTATACGATGTTCCAGATCAGCCAGCCATCGATTTATCCCATACCCCTAGGCCAGCTTCATCTAGTCTCTTCACACCAGAGAGTGTTCGTGCAGCAGTCCACCGATTGAAGAACGGGAGAGCTAAGGATCATGATGGATTGCAAGCGGAGTATGTAATCCATGGGATTGATGGATTGATGCCTTAGATTTTGTTCTTTCCCGTCTCATCAATGAGTCTGTTTGTACAGGCCTACCACAGTCCTGGTTAGGCAATACCATAGTACCTATCCACAAGTCGGGGGACCCTATGGAGCCGTCGAATTACAGGACCATCATGATTGGCCACGTTATGGCCAAGATCTATGCATCAGTTTTGGAAAGCCGCATAAATGACCATGCCGAGACGACAGGACTCAGAGCCAGAGGGCAGGCTGGATTTCGCAGGGATCATTCGACACTTGACCACATCCTCACACTCAGGGCACTGGTAGAGGAGGCGAAGTCACGAAGGCAACGGCTTTATTGTTGCTTCGTGGACTTCAGGAAGGCATTTAACACAGTTCCGCGATTCAGATTGTTTCAGAGGATTCGTCAGATGGGTTTCAGTGGAGAGATACAGTGGGCTATCATGGCTTTGTATGAGAGGGTCACTGGTCGGGTTCGGACACGTGAGGGGCTCTCAGAGGAGGTATGCAGCACGATTGGGGTGAACCAGGGTTGCCCGCTCTCTCCTACTCTCTTTGGATTATATATTGATGAGCTAGAGATGTTTGTACAGATGACAGGAGGTGTGGGCTCTACTCTCTCAGGATCCTCCATTCCTATCCTCCTGTATGCGGACGATGTGATTCTCATTTCCCCTACTGCTCAGGGCCTCCAGGCACATATTGAGGCACACCACAGGTTTTGCCAGGACAGGGGGTTGACCGTAAACCTTGGCAAGACCAAGGTTATGGTTTTCAACACCTCTGATCGTATTTACAGCACGGATGAGTTTTGCTTCACTTATGACGGACAGCCCATTGAGCTAGTTAGAGAGTACACTTATTTGGGGGCAGTTTTCAGGGGACCGGTCTTCACCATGACATATGCAGCACGAGATAGGATTAGTAAAGGGTATGCTTCGTTGGCTCATCTTGAGCGTCAGTGTTTTCAGTCCCACTTTCAGCATCCCGATACGAAATCCTTGCTTTTTGATACATTGGTGAGACCAGCTGCGATGTATGCAGCTCCTTTCTGGGCAGGAGACCTCGGCGCTGCAGATTGGAGACGAGTAGAGAGGTTACAAATCATCATGTTCTCTCGGCTCATTAGGGCCAAGGCTACAGTTTCGCACGAGATCATGCTAGCAGAGTTTGGAGCTACTCCCCTTGCATTGGATGCAGCGTTTCAGTCGGTCATGTATTTGCATAGGGTTAGGGAGTTTCGAGACTCAACAGCAGGCAGAGCTCGGTTGCCATGGTTAGCACTTGCATCTTCTATGGAGTTGGCACGATCTGGGGCCCGATACTGCTGGTACTTCAGACTCACTAGGTGGCTCACATCTCTTGGACTAGACATGGATAGACTGCCTCCCTTCCGATACAGCATGGATGCCCCTCATCTCGGGTTGACTCGCCACGAGCTTAGCCAGGTCACGAGAGCAGACTTGCTGCAGCTTCATACGTATCGCACTTGGATTTATCCCACGCAGCTTCCGACGAAGATGGCCACATATCGTGACCACTTCCTTCGGATCTCAGAGGATGGGTTTGTCATTCCACCAGGCTATACAGGTATCCACATGTCCCACTCACTGAGGATTGCCCTTGGCCAGCTTAGAGTCTCTTCGCATTAGCTCGAGATAGAGGCTGGTAGGATGCGACGCATGGAGGATGGACGGCGACCAAGCCGAGAGACCAGGATCTGCCCTTGTTGCACCATGGGAGAGGTGGAGTCAGAGGAGCACTTCATTTGCAGATGCCCCCGATATTATGAGCTCAGAGGTAGATTCCATTGTCTCTTCACGGATGGCTTTGGACCTCTCTCACGAGTGATGGACTACGAGGATCAGCATTGCCTAGCTCTTTATGTCAGGGAGGCCACTATGCTTCGACAAGACTACCTCAGAGACCATCAGCACAGACCGGCGGAGCGTGATAGAGCCCAGCTTGATAGAGCTCAGGCACACGCTATACCAGAGAACAGAAACCAGGAGGAGCATGAGGAGGTCAGAGCTCACACAGGACACATGCCTCCACCCTGTGGATGTACATATGAGATGGTTTGTAGACGCCGCAGGATCTTGTTACATAGGGGACGTACTCGCCGCTTCATCTCCAGACGATCCAGGATGATGGCAGCTTTTCGGAGGAGACTTACTCACGGAGATCTCGCCCCACCAGCCGCTCACCTCACCTTTGCTCAGATTTGTACTCTCATAGCAGGAGGCAGAGTCGATGGACAGGATTTCCAGTATTATTTTGGTTCTCAGACTCCGTGACACCTGGACTTGTATCTTTGCATTGGCATATTGTACTCATCCCCCCATTTTGCACCCAGGGGCGGTTTTCTTGCATCTAGTTTACTTTGTATTTAGGCTCAGATTTGACATTATGTACTTTCACTTGCATTGTATTGCGTAGCACTTAGATGATATTCGACGATGCCTCTTCTTTGTGGCACGTTGATTTTTTGCTATCTTGTATGCAGAGTTCTTGATGTCCCATGGGCCCATTTTGGCCTTTAGTGGACAATAATACACTTCTTTCTTTCTTTCTTTCTTTCTTTCCTACCCTCTCTTTTTCTCCTCCTTCCTACGCCTATTTCAGGGCATCCTGGGAAATAGTTTCATGGACGGAGCTTTAACAGTGTTGGAATCAGCCTTTTCACTTTGATTGGCGAATGGATCCCCATTCAGCCAATCTCTGTCCACTTCCATCGGCCACGAGAACCGTCATTTTTTTAAAAGACGAGTTGCAGTAGCTCAAGAAAGATGTGGAATTAGAGGGCTCCACATCACTTTTCGCCCACATCTTTGGGTCACATCCTTCCAGATCACAGGCTAGAGACTGTGGATGTTAGCGGCGTTACCAGGAGATCTCGTCCCACACCTCAGGGATATTCGACTTCTGGGACGTGGATTCTTCCAAGTGATTTTCGACTCCCATGAGTCCACAGCCCTTGTTCTCAAAGCTAATCCCCTGGCTTTGGGTTCGAGGAGGATTTTCTTTTGCCCTACACCTTGGGCTTCAATCCGCCCAGTCGAGGAGGACAGTCAGGTCACATCACTGTTCATCAGGTTTCCTGGTCTTCCTCAGGTTTATACCATCGACTTCTTGCTACTATCGGAGCCACTTTCGAAGTGGTCACTAAGACTCTCCCCCTTCCTGGCATGCCTTCTTCCTCGGTAGAGGCAGTCAGAGCGGACAGGGTGCCTCGAGTTAGGGTCATTGTCTCTGACCCTAACATTTCAGATGACCACATCATGATTCAGCATCCAGATGGCTCTCTCTTTTGACAGAGAATTGAGATTGCAGGTAGACAGGATCAGTGCAGGATTTGCAGGACCCTTGGGCACTTTGCTAGAGATTGCCCAAGGAAGAGAAAAAGACCCAAGAGGTCTTCTGTTGTGGCTCCTTCACGTTCTACCCCGTCTACACCTCCCCTGCAGCCTGTACCACGCACTCTAGGACTACCAGGAGCAGCAGGGCGCCCTGCTTCACGCACCCCAGGACCACCAAGGGCAACAGGGCGCCCAAAGCCTACAGCACTCCCAGTACCACGTTGGAGAGCAGTCAGAGTGGCTCCTTTACCTCAGGAGGAGACCCTTGATCTGGTTCAGACAGATGCCATCCAGACTCCTAGGTGGATGCTGTTGTAGGCCCAGATACTACAGTTCCACAATAGGAGGGGACTTCAGATGCACCAGCCCCAATCATTTTCGTTTCTTTTTTTTTTTTTCCCAAAAAAGAGACTTCTATTAAGTAAGAAAGAATACCGCTAGAGCAAGCTCCCATCTGGGCCACTGCATGTAAAGAGAAGCTCCAAGTGGTCTGCCATGCTCATCCAAAATACTGTCGTTCCACATGATAGGCTGCCTTTCAATCTCTTCACAGGTCGACGAGGGAATCCTGCGAAAAGTACTTTTGAAGCTAGCCCATGCTTTCAGTATAGCAACCATAAGAGGGGAAGAAGGAGATCTGAGGTGGGCTGTGGTGAAAACCCATCTGGTACTGTGTATCCAATCATCTCTTGAAGAGAAGGTTTGAGATACCTGCAAATGTTAGGAGACATTCGCCACCCAGCCACAACAGTTCATGTGTACTAGTCCACTTAGGACACTTAGTATACTTAGGACCAGGGCATGTACCAACTTCCCTAGGCTCTACTAGGCCTTAGGGTCTGTCTTACCCCACTAACTAGTGACCACTATCTTTACCTAATTTCCTAACCCAAGGCACCCCCCCAAGGGTAATGCTACATCACACTATTATTGATGTAACATTTGCTCCCCTTTAAGAAAAGTTGGCGTCCTTGGCACAATGTCAGGAATCTGAGTTTGCGACACTTTCCTAAGTCAGAGGCTATTGAGCATAACATAGAAATCCCATCTAGCATGGCTCAGAGGCTCATCATGCATGGATGCATGACCAACTCAGAGGTCTAGGAGACCAATGCACCAACATCTTGGAACTCTCGCCAGGCCTGATAAACAAATAGACCTATCAAAGCCAATACATATGGCTCCCACAGTACATCCCCCCTTGGCTTCATAATAGGACATGTTAGGAAGCCACATACCAAAAAAATAGGAAAACCAATACATCTTTTTAGGAGGACTATCCAAGGCAAAGGACCTTTAGACTCAATGAAAACCAAACACTCAATACATATCATTTTAGGGGGACTACCCAGGGCAGAGGACCCCAAAATACATCAAGCGTGTAGTAATAAATAAAAATATCTCTTTGTGAAAGAGGTGTCCTCCAAGTAGCTAATGCAAATGTGTGCACGTCCCTGCGAGTCCATGATGATGTCAATGAAGCGCTAGGCAGGAATGCCCCAAAATATTTGTTAGTGAAGTCCATGTGTAGCTACATGGAGCAATTACATGATGACTCTCAAAATTCAGGAAGGAGAGTCACCAATGTCGAAGTAGAAGCCTCAGGTATTGTTATGGATAAATTTGACCAAGGTAAAAGGCATAAATTTATGTGTGTGCTTGTATGTGTGGCAATAGCATAATAAAATATGGTGTGCATAGGGGCCAGGGTTCAGGTGGCAGGGCATGACCATGTGCCACCCTTCCACGTAAGAGGACCCATAAGGTGTGTTGTACATAATCCGTGGTAGTTATATTATAAAATGGTAAGGTGGCATGGTTCCTCCATGTGCCACCCCTCCACCTAGGTGGCCCCATGCCTGCATTTAGTGAGCCATGGCCCAAGGACCATGGGAGAAGTAATATAAAATAGGTGGAGATGGATATTATATTGGATTATTCCCTCCATGTAGGATAGGCCCATGTGGGGGGGGTGTAGATAGTCCAAGAATGCAAGTTAAATAATGGGGAAAGTAGGATGAGGTGGCAAGACTCCTATGCCAACCCTCCACTTGTCCTCCTAGATGTTTGAATGCATTATAAAATTGGGAAGAGACCAAGGGAGTATCTTAGACTTGGGATATGGGGTTTGATTTACGTGGAAAAATGAGGCAAAGGATTGTCGCACACAATTGAGAGTGCGTACCCACCTAGCCCACATGGGAAACTTTTCCACATACACCATGCATGTGGGAGGATGCATTCAGCTCCACGGTTAGCTGGTTGCATCATGCTTGGGCTGTCAAATCATTGAGCTCCAGAACAAAATTTGCGTGCAAAAATAAATTTTGTCACTTCTTGCAAGGCTTGTAACTTTTCACAAAAAACTCGAATTGCAATGATGTAAAAACGAAATTTGTAGTACTCAAGGTCTTCTACAACTTTGCTGAAGACACAAAGCTGTTATTAGAGAGATGGCAGATCATGGCATGGAGAAGAGAGCTCAAGGAAGGAGAGAAGAGGGCAGCCTTCCAAGGAGGAGGAGTTAGAGTGGCTTCATTGGCATCCCTCACCTCAACCTCTTGGAAGGGAAAGGGAAAGAGAGAGCAGGGCTAGGAACATGGCTCTGATACCATATGAAGAGATCTAGTAGCTAGTTAGGAACGGAATGGAAATGTGGAAAGCATAATGAAAAGCAAAATGGAAAGGAAAATAAAAGAACAAGTGCTAGGCAATGATAACCAAAATACTCACATGTAGATAGCTTGATGTTGATTGATATCAAAAGACTCAAGACAAGTACAACACTATATAGTGTGACACTAGACTCTAGAAAGCCATAGTGTATATGGGATAACTCCCAATATGACATGTGGCATGTCTAGGACTCACTAGACTATAAAACACTCCCTAGACACCTAGTACACTCATTTTTTACTCACTTTTTTTTTTTTGGCAAAAAGAGACTTCTATTAAGTATTAAAGAAAACCGTTAGAGCAAGCTCCATACTTTGGCTACAGATGTACCCTTGTTTGTAAACCACCATATAGACTTAATCAAACGGAAGAACATTAAGTCGAAAGACAATTAATTAAATACCTTAGGAAGGGCCAAATGCAACCTAGTAGCTCACCATGGTCACATCACCAATTTTACTGTGGTAAAGAAAAAAGATGGCACTATGCGTTTATGCATAGATTACTGAGCCTTAGATAAATTCACAATAAGAAATAAGTATTCTATGCCTTGCATTGATGAGCTCTTTGATCAATTGCAAGGGAGAAAATATTTTATTCTATGCCTTGCATTGATGAGCTCTTTGATCAATTGCAAGGGAATGACCAGTTGTTGAGATGAGGGAGACAGGAGCCACAAGGCGACAAGGGGAAGGAACCTTCTGATCTGCATGTGTAAAAGATGCCCTGGCTATGACCCATCTTTGCTTAGGGGCAACAAGAACCTTTGGAACAGCCTATCACCAAGAACAGACGTTGGTGCACCATGCTATCAGTGAGAGGCTGAGGGAATTTCGTGTCTTTTCTCTTCTGGGCAATCTCAAAGCGAAGTCCCAAAAATTTGGGAAATGTAATACTAATCTTGTTGGCCTGCTTTTCTTAGGGAATGGAGAGACTCTCCTTTCTTCTCTAATTCTTCCACAGAGTTGAGATGGCATTTTCAGCCTCAGCCTTGGTTATTTTGTACACCTTTTTGAGGTTTTTTTTCATGGACCACATGATGTACTACCGCATTCAGCTTGCTCTAGAGGGTTTTATTCATACTTTATATAAGTCTATTTTTGCACCCAAAAAAAAAAAAACTTATTGGCCTGCAATATCAATTCTCTGCCTCTTGGATGACCACATTATGCTATACCGTCCATATGGCTCTTTATTCTAGTTCAGGGTCTGCAACAATGACACTCTTAGAAACCCATCCACCTTGACTCATACAAGGGGGGGAACTTTATGACCAAGATCCCAATCATGGGCAAGAGGCGGTAGTAGACTTGAGGAAGACTAGGGAATGTGATAAATAAAGTAGTGACTCACCTTTCCTCCTTGATTTGGTCAAATCTAAGTGATAAAAGTGTGATAAAGATTGACTTTGAGCCAAAAGCCAATTTTTGTCTTGATATTTATGTACCATCTTCAGTGGATTATTTGTGTTAACATCTCCTTCTTTTTTTCCCAAAAAGATGAGTTCATTATGTATGAATGAAAGCCGCAAGAGCAAGCTCAAATGTGGGAGTACAACATGACATGCATGAAAGAAAAAACAGCTAAAAAAGAGCTAACAAAAATCCAAGGTGGAGGCTGAAAATGCCACCTCAACCCTAAAATAGTCTCAGAGAAGAAAGGAGATCCTCTCCAAATTCTGAAAAAGGTATCTCTCTTGGCTGTAGTAGCTGCTCTACAGGATCCCTACATGCTCGCCCAAATGGCCATCAATGTGTGTATAGTATCAATCCGTATATTGGCCATACACTGGGACGGGTGGACCTTGTGAACCCTCCATCGCCTCCGTACATGTAGCCCTCCAAATATGCCATGCTACAATGCTAGCCAGAATCTCCCAAGATGTTTCTACCGAGGCATGAGTAGCTCTAAAAGGAGTGAAAGGAACATCCTGGAGAGAGCATGACTCCACAGAGTGTCATCATATAATGAAGGATGAGTTTGAGTCCTGTCCCTCAAAAAACACCTAAGGTCCAGTAAGAGATAACCATGCCACTGATCTCCAGGTCATGAAGAAGGGTGTTCTATGAAATATGCAAAGAATCTTGGCAACACCCTTCTAGATCGTCCTCGCCTGTCTGCACTCCCAAAGTCAATGCTGAGCTGACTAGAAGAAGGCTACATGGCATCGAGGATAAGTAGGGTTAGCCCCAAACTTGGATCTCCCCAGGTCATGAAGAAGGGTGCTCTGTGAAATATGCAAAGAATCCTGGCAACACACTTCTAGATCGGTCCTCGCCTGTCTGCACTCCCAAAGTCAATGATGAGCTGACTAGAATAAGGCTGCATGGCATCGAGGACAAGTAGGGTCAGCCCCAAACCTAGATCTCCACAGGTTCACTGCGCAATCCCTCCATGAATAGAAAGCCAAAAGAAGTGAGTGATCTTTCTATTTTGAGGGATTTCTAAAGCCTCCTCCAAAAGTTTTTCTGCACCTCTGCAGAAATATGAAAACTATCCCAATGAGGAGCTCTAGAGGACCTCCAACCTCTACTGCTAAGCTGAAATCTCCTTGCATTTCTAACTGTGTAACGAAAGAAGGGGATGCTCTTCTCTCGGTGCCCTTCATCAATCCATTCCCACTCCCCTGGGTCCCACTACAAGAACCTGATGGGAGAACCACCATATAACCAGATTCTCCAAGACCCAATGCCAGGAGAACGGGGTCAGGAGCAAGATACCACTCAAGACCCAAGTGCCAGGAGAACGGGGTCAAGAGCAAGATACCACTGTGAATCCGTGCCCCACTCCATGTACCCTGCAATCCTAACAGGCTGGAAGGCAACCTCCAAAAATATGACTTGTAAAGGGACACCCGTCCCCGAAAAGACTCCCGACCAAGTGGACTCTGTGATCGGTAAGTCATCTGTACCTAGATTGTCATCTTTCATGTGTGATGATGAGGATCTTGAAAGTAGGAAGATATTGAGTATCAGTTCAGAATTGAGTGTCAGAAATGATGTTGAAATCTTTTGTAGTCAGCACTCAACTTTTATATGGTTTGGATCCGCATGAAGTGGGTGGTCGAGACCTACTTCAAGAGGAAGAAATAGAAGCTGTTTTGAATGACTTTTTAAATGAAATGTCTCACGAGGACTTGATTATTTCAAGAGAAAAATATGTACAACACGTTTATCAAGCTGAAGGTCTCATTGAATATGATTTGATTGGTTCAATATGCCTACATAGTTGTGGACTGCACTGCAGCCAACCAGGTCATTGTCTTCAAGAGCTTCCAAAGTGGGTTACATTTCATGATATAGATGCTATGAAATGCCTGGTGGGTATTACTATGGTTGTTTTATTTTCAAATATAGCAATTTTTTATTTGGATATGCCTAACCATTCTATCCAAGGTATTTTTCAGACAAAAAAATTGATTTTCAGCAATTTCCTAGTGGACTGTAGTGAACCTGAAAGTCATGATTTTCATATAGATGATTTCTATGTTACATGATTTTTACACTATGAAATATGACAATGTATATTTTTACATGGATTACCTATATATGATGGTTACTGTGCCAAGGAATATTCTTCAAGCAATTAGTGAAATAGCTTTTATGGTCTCCACAACAAATGTAGAAATGATGCCTCTCTATAAAGTGTGAAACTTGAGTTTGAAAGAACAATATTGAAGTATGCTTATAACAAATTGATTATGGTGTTACTCTGTGAAGAAAGATGAAGTATACTCAGAAATAACTTACATAAAAAAGCGTATAGAGCTTAAAATAATCGAAGAAAGTCTGCAATAATACAAAGGCAGAATTGTGATCAAGAGGAACCCAAAATCTGAATATCATATGTATCGTTAGCAAAAACAGTATAAAAGGTAGAAACAAATAGCAGATACCTTATATTACCCAATCATTTTTATAGAATCGTTTTATTGACAATTATTAGTACAAATATGTTCATATGGAATGTAGATGCATGATGTCCATTTTGTTTGAGGCCAAACAATTTGACCCAAGTATTGATATTCTAAAAGGAGTGATGTCTATATGAAGAGGAGCCATCCTCTATAAGGAACTTAAGACATGAGAGTTGAAGTGGAGATTTTAGCTTAGGTTAAAACAGCTGATTGAGATTAATTTACCAAACAACATCATGAAAACATATTTTAATGACTATTTCTTGAAGATATAAAATGAACATTCTTTCCATCTTTTTTACTCTCTCTCTCTCTATATTTTAGAATGTGTTTTCTGTTTTTCAAGGGTATTAGACGATTAATAATGTTATCATTGCCTGCTAAAATATATGAGCACAACATAGAGCAAATTGTTTGAAATAAAAAATCCAACACATATACAGCTGATTAATTGTCGGTGAAACCAGAACATATAGTATTAAAAATGGCAATATATGAAAGAAAACATTGGTGGAGGCTCACTAGATTGTGATTCCCTTTACACACACTTTTTTTTTTTGGTAAAACCAAGAAAATTATATTATGAAACATTCATTTATATTAGGGCAGTGCTCGAGAAAAGAGCCAATGCCCTATCCATCAGAAGCAGTAAAAGAAAAGCTGAATACAAGGAACATCCAAATCTTCCTCATGTAAGGCATCATATAAAGACTGCCGCAATGAGGCTCGGAAGAACTCATAAGAGTGCTGAAGGGGAGAATTCAAATATGCATGATTTCGCTGCAGCCAGAGGGTCCATAAGGCCCAGTATCTGATCCATTGGAAAAAAAGAGAATATTGTGACAAAGAAGCTGATAGTTTGCCATACATCCAGAAAAACTTGAAGAACCTATGTGCAGGAAATCTGAGAGATAAGAAATAGGAGATCTTGTCTAGAAGATCTCTGGAATATGAACAAAACCACAATAAATGCGGAATACTCTCAGGAGTATGGTGACATCTTGGACAAAGAGGTGAGGCAATCCTTCTTTGAGCCAATTTCACTCCCACTGGAGGAATACCAACAATGCATCTCCACAGAAAGAGTCTCTGCTTCAATGGCATTTTCAACTTCCATATCAATTGCAATTTTCCTTCCCACCAGGCTAATGACTTATTCAGATGCCATAGAGAATTAGCATGATGAACAATCCAAGCAGGAGGTAATATCAATCGATAAGCCTGTATAGAAGTCAATAAATGCAAAGGTCGAGAGGATATTCTTGGACTTGAAGACTGAAGGTGCCAATCTTGAAGCCTATCTCTTACATTCAATGTTGGAATCGGAACCAAAGGGACTAAGAGATCAGCAATAGCTTTCCAAATAGGTCTGTGATGCATCCCAAGATTGTATTGTCGACATGCTACCGGAAAAGAGAGAATATGTCCTTATGTGTCTACCACGTCATCAATGAACTGGATGCCCAATTTCAAAAGATTGTAAGCTCTGATTGGTTGTTGTACAGCAAGGGGAGAGGAAAACATAGCACTCCAATGAATGTTTTCCATTTTGAGTGAGGAAGCTATAGAAGCAGGATGGGGAGACCATTTGATGTGAGAGAGAACTTGCTTCCAATCCTGAATCAAGGATGTAGAAAATGGACAACCAAGGATTTTACCTTGAAATTTGCCAAGTACTACTTCCGATGGATCAACTAGCCAATGTCCATAAGCATTTGTGCGCATCTGACCACACAAAATTGCCAACATGATAAACCAAGGCTGCTCTTGTTGAAAAAATGTCTTGAGCATAGTGATCTTTCTTGCCAACACATGAAATTTGATGTTTATTATATTCAAACCACCATGCATTCTTGGTGAGCAAAGCAAGTCCATTTTAAGCAACCTTAAAGCTTTTTTATGAAGCTTAGTTTTTCAAAAAATCTCCATGGCTTGAGACATAAAATAAGTGAGATCTCGAGATGACCAATGTAATAGAGGAAGGTAGAATTGGACATAAGCTAGAACAATGGACTGGACAATTCGAAGCCGTACATGAAGGGGCCAAGTGGAGATCTTCCAATATTCTAATTTGTCCTGAATTTTGTTTAACACCCATGATATTTGTTGCTTATTTCTGATTTTCTAGCCAATGGGATAGCCCAAATGTCTTACTATGTTTTCCGAATAAATAATTTGGCCGGGCCACAGGATAGCATGCCAGTCACAATGCTTGAGAGGCAAGAGTTTTGATTTCTGAAAATTAATTTTAAGACCAGCTGCCAACCCAAAATCTGAAAGGGTATCCATCAATAGGCGAAGCTCCAAAGGACTATTCTTTGGCATGAAGAATGAATCATCTGCATAAGCCTGTGCAATGAAAGGTCGTGAACCAGAAATCTAAAGCCCCACTAACTGTCCAGTATCAACCAGATGATCCATATAAGGAAGCAAAAGATGTGAAGCAATGGCATAGAGCAAAGCACTGAGAGGGCATCCCTGTCGAACTGATCGTTCCAGAATCCAAGACTCAGACAAATGATTCCCTATAAAGCATTGTGCAATGGAATCTAAGTAAAGCCAATATATGACATTAACCAACTTTGGCCCAAAACCAAGTTTAAACATGATTTGAGAGACATAATCCCACTGTACTGTATCAAATGCCTTTGCCACATCCACCTGCATGACCAAAACATCTTGAGCTGAATATTTTGCATATTCCATTGCGATGAGAGTATTAGAGATATTGTCATGTATATGCCGTCTTGGAACAAAACCATATTGCCTGGGATTAGGTCCATCATGAAGGATATCCTTTATCCGATGCACCAACATTTTAGCAATAAGTTTGTATATAACCGGCATCAAAGTGACGGGCCTCCAGTCATCCATTGTCTCACATAGAGGTTTTTTGGGCACAAGCTTAACCAGACCATGCTTCCAAGCTGAGGGAAGATGTTGATGCTGCCAGGCTACATTAATGAACTTCAAAATTGGACCCTTCAATTCAGCCCAGAAGGCTACAAAAAATTCAACCGTCAACCCATCCCAGCCAGGGGATTTATGTTTACCCAAATGCTTGAGGGCTTCATCCAATTCAATATCTGAGAAAGACATTTCCAGCATTGAAGCTTTTTACAAAGAAACAATAGGAGAAACAAGCTCAATAAATCTGTTCCGAGCCAATGCAACCTGAGGTGTAGAAGAAGATGGCTGAGAAAAAAGAAGCTGAAAATGATCCAGACATTGTTTTTCTAGCTGAGATAAAGTTTGGGTCCAAAGACTGTCAGGTTTCTTGACCCTCATGATAGATTGACTTTGTCTATGTGCATGTAAATTCCGAAAGAGAGATTTCGAGGAACAACCCTTATCTAGCATAGGTTTAACTCTAGCCCTGGTCTGCCATTTGGAAAGCTTGCATTTATCATTGGCATCAATTATGGAGGAAGCACAAGACAATAAATGCTTCTCAGAAGCACATAGAGACCTTTGATGGCTACTCTGTACCAAATACTGCTTGTATGATTTTGCCCACTGGATATGCTGTCTAGTTTCTGCCATCTTCCATATTCCTTAATGACATTTTGAATACGATGTACAAAAGAGTTCCAAGCAAAGTCCAGATCCTCCTGAGCATGGGATAACAATGGCCTGCAAGCCAGTCTGATCATTTGCTGGAATTTTTCATGACAAAGATATAATTGATTGACCTGTAAATGTCTGACTGAAGAGAGCTGCATGTCATCCAGAGGCATTCCAAATGAAAGGGTGAGCCAAAGTGGAGTGTGATCAGATAGTTGTTGAGAATAATCACTCCACATTTGACATGTATATTCATCATATTGCTGAGCATGAATAAGATAACATCTATCAAGCCTAGCCCAATATTCTGTAAAAGCATTATGATGATATGTAAATCCCATAACTGAAGGGTGAGTTGCTGTCCATAAATCTGCAAATTGAAGTGATAAAGTCATATGTTCCCATTGCTGGATTTCAGAGGGCAGCATATGGGATTTATGCGTGGTATTGTCCTTCCAATGAGGAGAATTATTGAAGTCACCACAAAGGAGAGCATTTGAAGACCAAGGATATTGCTTGATGGAGTCCCACATTTGAGCTCTAGAAGCTGAATTTTGAGAGGCATACAAGGAGCCTATTTCAAAAAATCTCTCCATTGATTATACATTGGATAATCATCCATCAGCCACCAAGATCATTATATGCTATCCAGGGCTACAGATCATGTCTGGCTAAAATGTACAGCCCAGAGAATTGTTCAGATCATGCATAAAATATATCATATCCTGAAAAGAACCCATCCTGGCCAGCAAAAGAATGCTGATTATGCTCTTGCAGACACACAACATCAGGATGAATTTTATATATATAATGCCATAGGAGCCTCCATTTATTCTAGTCGCAGAGGCCCTGTATATTATAAGAAATACATTTAAGAGAAGCATGCATGAAAATATGTACAAGAGATGAACAGTCCTCAAAAAGAAAGGGAGGCATCAAGCCTCTGCCATTGCCACAGGGTCTTGCTGACCCTCAGAATCCAATTCCCTGACTAGATCATCTTCTTCACAAAGTGGAAGACCCTTCTTGACTGCACTAACCCATGCCTTTGAGATGGGGTTGCCCGAAGAGGTAGAAGGTTGACCCGGAGAAGGAGCAGAAGCATCCCAATTACGAGATTGGAGAGGTCTTTGTTTGAAAGGCACCGTCTTCTTTGCAGTCTGCCATCCCTCATGAGAAAATGAATTATTTTCCACTAACTTGCTTTTTCCTTTATCCTTATTTTGAGCTGAATTGACCTAGCTCCCGGTATGAACTGAAGGCTTTACTCCTTTAGCTTTAGTCTTTTCCACATATGTCTTCTGACCTCCTTTATTAGATGGCAAAGGAATGGCTGCTGGAGGAGGCGGATGAAGGATAGAGGGACACTCAGAAGCTAGGTGCCCAAACTTGTGACAAGAGAAACAAGCTCTAGCAAAAATGCCCCATTTTAAAGTGAAATATTTATTTTCCAAATTAACACCCTCAATCTCAACTGCAATAGGAGAGGGGGTTGGTCTATCAGTATCCCATAAGATGCAAAAACGATTTTTATTACCTGTGGGACGAGGGGGACAGATCACTTGTCCCAATGTCATGGCTAAGCCTGGAAGCTCTGTTCTCATGTAATCTGAAAAATCAACCACTTCAACCCATACAGGGCAATGATGCTTGATGAGATTCTGATAGTCCTTATTAGGGGACCAGGGCATGATGTGCACCATTTGACGACCAAAAAATAAAGGGGACATTTCCAGCATCTTTTGTTTTGTCAAGGCATCCAAAAGATGAACTTCATAAAATCCTCGGGAGGCAAAATAGACTCCTTCTACATAGCATCCACCTAGAAGAGAATTCACCCATTGTCCCACATCATTAGCCGAGGGTATTTTGCCTAGGAAAAAGATGATAACTGCAGTTTGAGAGAGCTTCTTCAAAGGATGCAGAAGGGAAGGCAACTTCATCTTGTAAGTGAGTTCCGGAGCAGGTAGAATCCATTCTCTTCTACTTTGTTGAAAATCATCATTCAACATGTCAAACACATAGGAAGCATCTTCAGATGAAGGAGCTATGGGGGGCATTTCCCTTGATTGTCTTTTAGGTTCAGGAGAGAGTGCTCTCTTGACATAATACTTGCTTGTTTCTGCCATGGAGGCTAAGGGATTCAGCAGGTACCAAACGGAGAGAAGCAGATGGGGCACAGGAAGGACTACTGTACAAACGTGAGGCACAGGAAGGACTACTGTACAAACGTGAGTGCTCTCTTGACATAATACTTGCTTGTTTCTGCCATGGAGGCTAAGGGATTCAGCAGGTACCAAACGGAGAGAAGCAGATGGGGCACAGGAAGGACTACTGTACAAACGTGAGGACTACTGATGGGTGTACGGGAAGACTGTGACGGTTGCATGAAAATACTGACGGGCTGTACGGACGTTGGGAAGGTAGTCTACAGGAAAGGTACGGCGATGCAGGCAGGTACGGAGCTCCGTTCAAAGATGCGAAGAGGTAAGCCAGACGTGACGCAGATGTTCTTACTGCCATATGAGAACTGTACGATGGCCGTACAGATGTACGGACGGGGAGACATGCGCCACACGATCCCTGATGAGGTTGAACAGCAGAGGCGTCGAGCTCTCTCTACCAACACACACCACAACGCACCACACACACCACCACACACACACACATTCACACACACACACTATGCCAACACACCGCACACACTTTTTTTTGGTGAAATCAGTGACTATAAAATTAACATGAAATCAATGTAAATGACATTAGACTCCAGAGCCTAATGGAAGAACTCAAAAACAGTGAGAAAACACTTCAAGGCTAGTAGCATCCAAATTCCTCGCGGCATAACTATCATACAAAGATTGCTTGAGGGACATTCTGAAGAAAGCATATGCCTAAGGGAACTGTTGTCCCATCCTAAAATGCAATCTATGTGTCCAAATAGTCCATAGTACCCAAAAACGAGCCTAGTGAAAGAAAAGGAGGAATGGAGACATATGAGATGAGAAGCATCCAAACATCCAGAAGAGTTTCCCGAATCTGATAGAGGGAAACCGAAGCCGCAGCAAATGAGAGACATGAGTGATCAATATGCGAGAGTGCGGGCAAGACCATAACAAATGGGGAACTGTCTCACGGTGATGAGAGCAACGGGGGCAGGAAGAGGAAGCAATTCGACGTGCTTCCAATTTTACCCCAATGGAAAAAGCTCCCACTATACATCTCCAAAAGAAAAGCCTCTGTTTCAATTTCAATTTAGCTTTCCAAATTTTCTTGAGTTTTGATTGCCACCAAGATAAAGGCCTATCCAAATTCCAAAGAGTGTTGGCATGCTTATCAATCCACGGCGGTGGAAGAAGAAATCTGTAGACCTCGAGGATGTCAAATTATGCATTGAAAGTGAACAGGTAGCAGGAGACAAGGAAGTCAGATTCCAGTCCAGTAATCTGTCCTGTACAAACAGTGGAGGAACAGGAACAAAAGGCTGCAACATAGTTGTAAGTAGTGGGCCTATGATGCAAACCTAAGGGGAATGTCCTGCAAGCTTGTGGAAATGAAAGCACATAACCATGTTGATCCACCACATCTCCGACAAATCCTATGCCCAATTTCATAAGATTATATGCTTTAATAGGTGCCTGTAAAGCAAGAGGCGAATCAAACACCTTGCTTCAATGGATGCTTTCCAAACGAAGAGAATTACCATGATGGGAGGAAGCATCTGACCATTTAGCATAAGAGAGAATTCTCTTCCAATCATGAATAAAAGCAGTAGAAACAGGACAGCCAGGAATTTTCCCCTGAAATGTAGTCATGATTGCTTCCCAGGGATCTGTAATCCAATGCTCATATGCGTGGGACTTCATGTTTCCACACATAGCTGCTAACATAATATCCCATGGCTGTTTTTGTTGAAAAAAATCAGCAATCATAGTGCTCTTTCTTGCCAACATATGAAATTGAAGATTGAGAATATTCAGTCCCCCATGAGTCTTAGGAGAACAAACAGACTGCATGGAAAGTAGTCGCAAATCCTTTTTGTGAGATTTACTTTTCCAAAATATCTCCATAGCCTGGGACATATAGGAAGCCAAATGCTTAAAAAACCAGTGAAGAAGAGGCAAATAAAATTGCACATATGCCATAATGATAGACTGCACTATCCGAAGTCGAACATGTAAAGGCCAAGTTGACAAGTGCCAGTATTCCAGCTTCTTGTTAATCTTTTGAAGCACCCATTTAAGCTGTTGTTGAGGGGTAATATTCTAGCCAATGGGATACCCTAAATGCCCACACTCTTTGGGGCATTGTGTTGAGTCTACTTTGGTATTCCAAGCATTTGTCTCAAGTGTCCATGCTTCCTTGCACTCCACGTCCAAAAGCATGTCCTAACCTTGCAACTCCTCCTCCCCTCTCCTCCAACCATGCAACCCATCCTCTCCCTCTCCTCCTCCCTCCTCCTACTTTCTCCTGCTCCTCCCTCCTCCTCCTCCTCCTCCTCCTCCCTCCTCCTCCTCCTCTCTCCTCCTACTCCCTCCTCCTCCTCCCTCCTCTCTCTTCTTTCCCCCATGCTCTTACATCTTCTTTCTCTCCCACTCCTATGCTCCCCCTAAACCCTTTGTTCCTCAACCCTTAAACTCCATGATCTGTGAGGGAGGCAAGTTCTCCACCATGTACTCTACCCTGAACCTTGGATCCTCCTCCTAACCGTAGACTCCTTCTGAACCTTGGAGAACCTTGGAACCTCCTTCTAACCATGGAACCTCTTCTAAACTAGGTCAAAACACTGCAATTCGCAAAGGAAATGACAACCCTAGGACAAAACAAGGGTACGGAGGAGCAACCAAGACCTTTCAATCTTCTCCAAGAAAAGAGGTGTGAAGATAGTGGGAGAGAAGAAAGGAGTCTCACTTGCGGCTTTCTCACATACACAATGGGAAATACACACAGAGGTGGCGGCTGAAAACAATTTTCCTCTTCTTAGTTGTGTAAGCCAAAAGAACTCTAGTACAAAGAAATAGGACAACCCTATATGTGGGTCTCAAACCAAACTCAACTAACTAAGGTGGCATACTAACTGAGCCACGAACTAGAGTAGATAAGGATAGCTGTCATCCAGCTACTATTCATGGGCGGTGTACCAACCGCATCTGCAGCTAACAAGTCGGTGACATAAATGCACAACGATCACCCTGGCATATCACGAGTGGAGCTCGATATCTCGACACTCCCTCTCGAGCTCAATCCCAATTTCTGCACACCAAGCAGGTCTCTGAACTTGCGCAGCTTCTCTGCGCCCAATGCCTTCGTGAACATGTCAGCTACTTGATCCTCTGTGCTGACATAAACTAGATCAATAAGACCTAGTCAAACCTTCTCCTGCACATAGTGATAATGCACCTCAATGTGCTTTGTTCTAGCATGATAGACTGGGTTATTTCCCAAGTGTATACTGCTCATGTTGTCACAATAAATGACAACTGGCCCATCTGTAGACTGATGCATATCATAGAGTAGCTTATGCAACCAAGCTACCTCACATGCAGCCATTGCTGCAACCTTGTACTCAGCCTCTGTGCTCGACAAGGCAACTGTAGGCTGTTTCTTGCTGCTCCAAGTGACTGCAACACTCCCAAAAGAGAACACATCCACTGGTAGATCGTCTATCAGAAATACTACCAGCCCAATCAGCATCAGTGTATCCATGCAACTGTATCTGAACCCCAGCCTCATAAAATAGTCCATACTGCAATGTGGACTTCACATACCTAAGTATGCATCTAGCCGCATCCAAATGCGATTTCCTTGGGGCCTGGATAAACTGACTTACCAATCCAACAGCATAGCTCAAATCTGGCCTAGTAATAGTCATATAAATCAAACTTCCTACTATGCCTCTGTACATAGTAGGGTCTTCCAGAAGCTCACCTGCATCTGCGCTCAGCTTCACATTCTGCTCCAAAGGAACTGAAATAGGCTTACAGCCTGTCATCCCATATTTGGACAGCATGTCCAATCCATACTGCCTCTGCAAGAGCTGTATCCCACTTGGTGATCTAATCACCTCAATGTCCAAGAAATAATGCAGCTCTCCCAAATCCTTCATCTCAAACTTCTGCTTCAATAGCAGTTTCACATGAAGGATATCTTCATCACTATCACCTATGATGATCAAATCATCAACATAAATGACAAGCAGCATAATACCTTTCTCTGTTTTTCTCACATAGAGTGAGAAATCTGCCTTGGAAATATGAAAGCCAATAGTGACAAGATATTGTCCTATCTTGTCAAACCATGCTCTAGGTGCTTGCTTCAAGCCATACAAGGCTTTCTTCAACCTGCAAATAAACTTAGGATGAACAGCATGGACAGAACCTGGTGGCTGCTCCATAAAGACCTCTTCTTGCAAATCACCATGCAAGAAGGCGTTCTTTACATTTATCTGATGTAAAGACCATCCCTTTGATGCAGCCATAGCAATGACTGCTCTTACGGTTGCCATCCTTGCAACCGGACTGAATGTTTCCTCATAATCAATGCCATATGTCTGTGCATACCCCTTGACAACTAATCTTGCCTTGTATCTGTTCACAGAACCATCTGCATTGTGCTTCACCTTATAAACCCACTTACAGCCAACTGCATTCTTGTCTTTAGCCAAAGGCACTAATTTACATGTAGCATTTGCTTCCAAGGCATCCATTTCTTCATCCATGGCTTTCTTCCATTTTTCTTTTCCCATGGCTTGCTCAAAAGAAGTGGGTTCTGGTTCCTGTATCACTTTGATAATATAGGCATAGTGAATGGCTGTAAATCCATCATATTTCAGCCTATGCACAGGATATCTAGATGTGGTAGACGTGCACAAAATAGGCTCACTTCCAGGTGCTCTCAAAACATCCCTGGTCTTCCTTACTCTTGGTGTAACAACAAAAGGAATACCCAACTCATCATCAATGCTCTGTTCTGAGCCACTGGATTCACCATCCACATAAGAGTGACCTGCATTCACATCAAACATGGGCTGATCTACCTTCTCGTGATACCGGCATACCACTATCTGCATTGCTTTGCGGAGATTCTCCTGATCTCAATCTGCCTGTCCATGGCGAAGTATGTGAACCACTACTAGAGGACACTGCAGGTCCACTAATATTTTGTGATTGCTGCTGTGAATTCTGTGCAGCATTACCATTTTGTGCATCTACATCATCAATCACATTTACTAGTTTATACCAGCTGCTCATCTCATCAAAAACAATATCTCTGCTCACTGTAAACTTACGAGTAGAAGGATTATAGCATCTATACCCTTTCTGCTGCAGAGAATAATCAATAAAGATGCACTTCTCAGCTTTTGGATCCAACTTGGACCTCAACTCATCTGGCACATGAACATAGGTAATGCAACAAAAAATTTTAAAATGAGAAATATTTGGTTTCCTACCAGTATACATCTCCTCTGGCGTCATGCCATGTATTGAGCGGAATACATCATGAAATCATAAGGATAAATAAAAAACCCCCTCAGAGTGAGGTGGAAAACAACCAAGGCTGAGGCTGAAAGTGCCACCTCAACCCTGTAGTAGTTTCAGAGAAGAAAGGAGAATCCTTCCATTCCCTAAAGAAAGAAGCCCTCCTAGCTGAGGCTGCACGGGAGTCTCCCTACATACCCGTCCATACGGCCATCAAAGTATGTATGATGTCTGTCCAGATACTAGCCAATGTGTGCGAGGGATGAACCTGAGTACCCTCCAAAGCCTCTGTGTATCTGGCTCTCCAGATATGCCAGGATGCTATGCTCGCTAGAATCTCCCAAGAAGTATCCACAGAGGCATGTACAGCTGTAAAAGGAAGGTGTGGTACCACATCCAACGAACAAGACTCAATCCGATGACGTCGAACCGAAATGCCCGAGAGGAGTCAACTCTCATAGAAAACCTGAGGTCCTGTAAGAGAAAGCCAAGCCACCGAGCCCCATGTCATAAAAAATGGGGAATGGGCAAAGTGACTGAAAATCCTGGCTACCCCCATCCAAATCATCCTCGCCTGTCTGCAATCCCATAAGCAATGCTGAATAGACTCCGAAGCAGAAAGGCATCGAGGGCATGTAGGGTCGGCTCCGAACCTGGACCTCCAAAGGTTCACTGCAATCCCTCCATGGATAGAAAGCCAAAAGAAGATAGTGATCTTTCTATTCCTGTGGGATTTCCAGAGTCTCCTCCAGAAGCACCTCTGCAGATCCGCAGTAATATCAAAAGTCTCCCAATAAGGAACTCTGGAGGGTCTCCAACCTCTACTACTGAGCTGGTATCTCTTGGCATTACTGACCGTGTAACGAAAGAAGGGGATGCTCTTCTCTCGATGCCCTGCGTCAATCCACTCCCACTCTCCGGGGTCCCACTGCAAATACCTAATGGGAACTCCCCCATAGAGCCAGAGCCTCCAAGACCCGGTGGAGAGTAGCCGGTGGTCTGGGTCTAGGAACCACTCTGAATCTGATCCCTGCATCAAAAGACCTACAACCCTGATAGGCTGAAAAGCAGACTCAAGCAAGATGTCCTCTGTGGACCTGAGCAATCTGCCACCATCCTGGACACTAAAAATCAAAGCATCCTCCTGTGCATCTCGAAAGGCCAAAACCTGAAGCGGAACCCCGCCTCTCGAAAAAGTACCTGTCCAAGTGGAGGAAGTGAGTGGCATATCATCTGTGTCTACCCAAACCTCTGGAAGGGCTGCCTCAATCTGCAAGATCCTCCCTGCACTCCCTCTGAGATGTCCTGTCAACCTTGATTTGGTCTCCTCTAGAAGCCTGTGGAAAGCTTTCCAAGACCCCATAGAAGATGCAGGTCCCCTCTCCCACCTGGACCACTGCATGTAGAGTGAGGCACCCAGTGGTCTGCCATGATCATCTAAAATACTGTCATTCCACATCATGGGTTGCCTATCAATCTCTTCCCGAGAGGAAGGAGGAATCCTCCCAAAAGTGCTTCTGAAACTGGCCCAAGCTTTCAGAATGGCAACCATGAGAGGGGACGAAGGTGACCTGAGGTGTGTCGTGGTGAAGATCCATCTAACACTGCTCATCCAGTCTCCTCCTGAAGAAGGTGTGCACCTCTGTATGCTGCTGATAAGAAAGTCCTTCCACGGTTCCTGCCTTGGCATAAGTCCCCGCACCACCATCTTGCAAAGTAAAGCTCTGCACTGTAAATCTGACTGTAAATCTGGATCAATAATATTGAGACCCCCTTCCTGTGTAGGGAGGATGAGGGTCTCCCAAGCCACCCTGGCTAAGGCATCTGCTGTGCCATCAAGCCCACTCCAGAGAAAGTTTCTGATCGGTTTTCTGAGTTGAATGATGTAGTCCCTAGAACGGCACCAACATGAACAAACAAACCAGGCTGTGGCCAAGAGGACCTGGTTGACCACCACAACTCTAGAGGCAAGATCGAGCTTGACTGAGCTCCAAAAAAGAAGCTTCCTTCTGATGCTCTCCAAAACGGGAGCAAACTGCTGCGTGGTAGAAATATCCAAGCCGACCTGGCAGCCCAAATACCTGATAGGCTCACCCCTCTGAACCCAAGTGAATCCTATGTCAAGCCCCCAAACTGGAGTGTCCTCATCACTGATCCAAAAGCCATTGGATTTATGCCAATTTATCTGCGCCCCTGCCGCCAAGCAAAATAAATCCAATGCTGTCCTGAAAGAAGTGAGCGTCTGTGGAGTGGCATCCAAGTAAACTGCTGTGTCATCAGCTAACTCACTGTCAAGTAGCTCCTCTTCCCTTCTGATGGGAAGTCTCAGCCCAAAGATGTCAGCTTGAGATCTAATATAGATACTCATAGCTTCGGCCACGAACAAAAAAAGGAAAGGAGCAAGGGGGCATCCCTGACGGACTGATCTGGAAATCTGAAATCTCTCACCCCTTACCCCACCAATAAGTACCTGGTTGTGGGCTGATCTGTACAAACAGGAAACATCTCTGATCCAAGCATTAGTAAAGCCAAAGCATAGAAGGGTGCCCTCCAAAAGACCCCAATCTACTCTGTCATAAGCTTTTTCAAAATCCAAAAGTAGAATGGCAAGATTCTGGCCACTCTGCATGGCCCACTCTGAAGCTTCCCAGAAAGAAAAAATGTTATAAAAAATGCTTCTGCCATGCACAAATTCCGTCTGAGTGTCATGAATGAGATCAGGGGAAGTGGCTGCAATCGGAGGCTGATAGCCTTGGCCAGAATCTTGTAACAAGTCCCCAGAAGTGTGATAGGCCTCCACTGGGACACTAAATTTCTGCTACCTCCTTTTGGGATAAGGTGGATGAGACCCTCTGTAAGCGACCCAGGCATCTCGCCAGAGTCCCAAATGGCCTGCAGCGCTGAAGTAATATAGTCTCCAATCATATCCCAAAATGCAATGAAAAAAGCCGGGGTGAGGCCATCTGAACCTGGGCACTTGCCCTTGTGAAGGGCTGAAAGTGCAGTCCTGGATTCACCAACACAGGGATACTCTGCCAAATAGCCTGTCTAGCATCCTCTCTATCATGTGTCTCAGGATCAGCAGTAAGAAGGGTGGCATAGAAATTTGAAGCTATGCATAAGACATCATCAGGCTCTGTCTGTAAAACTCCATGTGAGTCAATAAGCTGGGATACACTCTCTCTACTATGTCTAGGGCCAAGAGTAGAGAAAAAGTGTTTATTGACTCTACCACCCATCTGAATCCAGAAGGACTCCCGTACATGAAAGCCATACTCTGCTCTCTGATCAAGCAATAACTGCAGATGAGCCCTTGCTGCAGCAAGACGCTCCTGAATCCAAGCATCTGAAGGCCGTTTCTGTTCTTCCCTCTGCAAAGCTGCCAACTGCTGGCGAACAACAATCTCACGTCTAAGAATATCTCGTCTCCTGGTACAAGCAACTGAGCGGTAGAAGTCGCTAATACCAGAAAGGGAAGCGGCTACATGTGATGCATATGGCTGCCCACCCTGGACATGAGCAACCCATATCTGCAGGGCTGCCTCTGTAAGGTCCTCCTCTGTGTAAAAGGCATCTGGAATCCTGATGCTGGCAGACCGGCCTCTCAAGTGAGGCTCTGAGATAGCCAGCACAACAGGAAAGTGGTCTGAAGTGGAAACCCCAGTAGCAATGCATACCGATCCACGTCTGTCTAGTGCCCAAACACTTCACTTTTCTTTTTCATAAAATACACCCAAACTTTTCTGCTGTAGTCATCAATAAAAGTGACAAAATAATGACAGCCTCCAATAGATGCAGCTTTAGTAGTCCACACATTAGAGTGGATTAATTCCAATGGCTTCTTACTCTCTTGAACATGCCTAGGAAATGGTTTCCTTGCTTGTTTTCCAAATTGACAGGCTTCACATACCTTATGCATTTCTGCAACCTTGAATTTAGGCAATCCTGCAACAATATTTTGGGCTTGCATTGATTTAAGTCGCTGTACATTAACATGACCAATGCATCTATGCCAGATATCAATATCTGCAACTACACCGGTCCCATGTGCAAACATTGTTGCACTCAATTCAGGCATGTCCACATCCAACGTAAACATCCTGCCCTTCTTCTTTCCTTTTGCTATCAAGCGATCGTTATTTTTCATATTCTCAACAAAGCATCCATGAGGATTAAATCTGACCTGCAAGCCCTGCTCAACCATTTGACTAACAGAAACCAGGTTCTTGGTGTTGTTCGGGACATGAAATATATCAAACAGGTATTTCTTTTTCCCATCGTGCATAGACAAACGAATTTTACCAATCTGCACAATAGGATGTGCAGTATCATCACCAGTCTCCACAAATCCTGGTCTTTCCATTTTCCTTGCATCCTGTATCCATTCTGCATGACCTGTCGTGTGCTTTGACCACCTGAGTCAACATACCACACATCATTGCTTTCTTCTACACTTGTCACAGAATTGGTCATGTGCTGCACCATAAACAGATGCTCATTTCTGTCATCACCCTGTCTACTAGAAGATGCATAATTCCCTTGTTGCAATTTTCCATTCATAATGTCATTCTGCTTTTTGTAGCAGTCTTTAGCCATATGACCCATTTTACCACAATAGTAGCATTCAGCATTGTTGTTTGCATTTTGGCCTCTCTGCCATCCACCACGACCTCTTTGGCTCCCCCTGCCTCTAAAGTTACCACGTCCTCCTCCAAAGGACTGCTTTTCTTGAGTTTGCTGCATATTCTGATTTCTACCACGGCCTCCAGATCGGCCTCCTCTACCTCTGCCTCTACCTCTTCCAGCATTGGAGTAGAAGATAGTTTCTTTTGAAGTTCCTCCTGAAGAAGATGCACCACCATTTCTCTACTCTTCAGAAATTAGAAGAGCAAACAACTCCTCAAAATCAGGAAATTTTTCACGGATGGCAATGGATGTCCGAAACTGTGCATAATCCTTTCCTAGACCATTCAAGGTCACAGAAACTAGATCATCATCTTCCACTGGCAACCCAATGGAAGGAACTGCACCTGCAATTTTCTTCATTGATGTTCATATTTTCTCTCTGCACATTGTGCAACTCCTGCTTGAGCTGCATTTTGTTGGCTTGCATATTTGTGCTGTACATTTGTGCCAAAGTATCCCATGCCTCCTTTGGCGTACTTGCATCTTGAATATGCACAATCATAGAATCTGAAATACTGATAGACAGCCAGTACATAACTTTTCTGGCTCTCTCATGCCATCCTTTAAATGCCTGCATTTCCAGTTGATTGGGAACATTAGGAAGAACTGGTTCTTCTTCATTTCCTGTAATGAACTCCCAATAGCCTTTTCCCATAAGGAAATTCGTCATTCTAAACTTCCATGCTTGGAAGTTGTTCTTGTCAAGCTTTTCAGTGACAATCTGTGAAAGAGAATAAGATGCCATTACTGAGCACTGCCAAAAATTCTGTCACTGCAAAAAACACAGCTTCTGCCTCACACACGGGCAAATCTGCAAAACTTACGAAAGTGGTATTTGACCACACAGTCACTTCCTAGTGACGATTTTGCATCAACAGGCAATAAGGATGATTCTGTAACTCCTAGTATCTCTGCGCACAGGCATACGATGCAATTTCTATGGCAACTTCTCACTGACCTACAGAGCAATGGTCGCATAGCAAAAACTGGGCCTTTTTCTGAGTGGTTGCGAAGAACTTCCGCCTTCAAAACAGGCCCCGAAATGGCCTCGAATCAGAAAAATAAAGTCACCTAGGGGTTTGCCCTAACCCGTAGCATATACTGCCCTCTCGCCACACCGCGAAGGGTGTCTCAATCTGAGACAGTGCACTCTTGCACTTCCGGCTGTGCTACTTCCAGAGATTTTCTCCCAAACTTGAAAAAGGAAAGCAACACTCGTCCTCCTACCAGGACACCGTGAACTTGGTTTGCTTTCTTGAGCTCCTTACCACGAACCAGGCTCTGATACCATGTGAAGATAGTGGGAGAGAAGGAAGGAGTCTCACTTGCGGCTTTCTCACATACACAATGGGAAATACACACAAAGGTGGAGGCTGAAAACAATTTTCCTCTTCTTAGTTGTGTAAGCCAAAAGAACTCTAGTACAAAGAAATAGGAGAACCCTATATGTGGGTCTCAAACCAAACTCAGCTAACTAAGGTGGCATACTAACTGAGCCACGAACTAGAGTAGATAAGGATAGCTGTCATCCAACTATTATTCATGGGCGGTGTACCAACCACATCTGCAGGTAACAAGTCGGTGACATAAATGCACAACGGTCACCCTGGCATATCACGAGTGGAGCTCGATATCTCAATAAGAGGGCCATTGAGACATAGTATGGCACAAGACAAAGGGAAGCAGGTGATAGAAGAAACATGACATGAGTCAGAGGCGGGACATTTGAGACATGGTACGGCACAAGACAAAGGGAAGCAGGTGCTGGCAAGGACA
Source organism: Dipteris shenzhenensis (assembly GCF_047967505.1). Lineage (NCBI taxonomy): Eukaryota > Viridiplantae > Streptophyta > Polypodiopsida > Gleicheniales > Dipteridaceae > Dipteris > Dipteris shenzhenensis. Next base: position 49,354,579 of record NC_141606.1, read on the forward strand.
TCACATGAGTCAATGGCTGGACATTCACGTTTGCACCCTCCACCTCGTGTGAGCTTTGACCCTCGGATAGAAGCTAGGAGAATGAGGTTACAGAAGGCAATGACCCAACCCTACTCCTTGATCCAGGACTTGATGGAATTTAGGCCTAACATTACCCTACGTCAACTTTGTTTGTTGTCCCCACAAATCAAGGACCAGACCATAGCGTTCTTGAACTACATGCCAAGGGGTCGACACAAGGGACCTGTTCAACGTGGGCCCGCACTAGAGACCAGACCGGTTTAAAACAGAGATTAATGCTCGCTTATGCTGCCCTAACACATGTGAACAAAGTCCTAGGCTCACAGTGGGATATTAATGGCTTGGAGCTGAAGGATGTATTTATGGATGGGGGTGCAGCTGTGAACATCATGGCCAAAGGTACACTACAACAACTGGGTTTGAAGTTGACGAGTGACGTCTCTTTCCAAGTCCGCATGGCTGATCAACGCAGAGTGAAGCCTATGGGGGCAGTCAAAGGTGTTAACATGAAGATTAGCGGTGTGACATTCTTGTCCAACTTCGTTGTTTTTGACATGACCAAGGATGAGAACAAACCTACCCTTTACTTCTTGGTCGACCATGGTTGCGGTCAATGAAGGCCAGATTGGTCCACGGATGAAGTTTGGTTTCCCTTAGGATCCACATCCTTGGAAATAGATATGGTCATGGGAAAAGCACGGCACCAACCCATCGAACTACGTGAAGAGGATTTTGAAGAGCAAGCTAGAATGGAAGAGGAGCGTTGGGCTCTTAGGGACTGGCCCATTGCAAATGACCAAGATGGAGGAGAGGAAGCACAAATGGTGGAGGGTTTTGAAAGCTTGACCTACTTGTTAGATCATGCTGACCAAGATGAGGATGAAGCTATTATCTTAGATTGGATGGGTGCCTTGGACTCCTTGTCTGTTAACATGGTGGAACTCAATTCTCCAAATCATGATGACCAATCGTGAGAGGGACCAGCAAGTAGCAAGCCCTACTACATCTTTGACCCCTGGTCTAGGTGAGCTTGCCTATCACACGATACCCTTTGGTCTCTGCAACAATCCTCACATGTATCACCGGATGGTTCGCGCAACTATAGGGGAAGTTGATGCTGAGATCACCAGCACCACTAGAGCCAATGAGCAGGAAGGTCAAAGTATGACACACAACATGTACAGCACCAACCCTCAAGAGCTAGGTCCAATGTTGACACACTACATGGGAAGCACCAACCATCAGGGAGACCATTTTACAATCACTATAGAAGAGCATGCTCATGATACTAATAGTACAATGGAGATTAGTGATGATAGTGACGCAGATGACCTCAAGAGTATTAATTGGGTGGATGATTATTCAGATGAGTCTCATCGAGAAGTCGAGCCTGCCTTGGCCAGTACTTGGACAGATACGATACACACTCTGATGGCCACTTGGGTGACCATGCAGGGATCATCTCGAGCAGCCTCCTCCAGGAGAGTTACTTTCTCAGAGATTGGAGAGACTCTCCCTTCTTTGTTGAGACTTCTACAGGGTTGAGATGGCATTTTCAGCCTCAGCCTTGGTTTCTTTCTACCTCATTACTCTAAGGTGTTTTTTATTACATGCTTAGCATGGTGTATTTCCGCACAGAGCTTGCTCTAGCGGGTTTCTTTCTTACTTAATAGAACTCTCTTTTTTGGGGGGGAAAAAAAAAAAAGGAAGTTGAGCCTACCAACAACATGACTAGTAATGGTGTGGCCACTCCCTCCTCCAAGGACACAAAGCACTTTCAGGCATGAAATAGCCGGAGCCAAGACCAAGGAGAGCACCTACGGGGAGTAGTTCACATACGCACTCCAGTCAAAGCTTTCTCGAGTACCCAAAGAAGAAGATGTTAGGGACCTTACCTTGCTTGACTTGTACCTTTCTGAAGCAGTTCTCAATATGACAAAAGATGTTCCCGAAACCACGTATGAGGTGGAAGGCTTACCATACCATGGGATGCTCAAGCAGGCGCAAAAGGGTAAAAAGTCGTCCTCTACTAATGCCCCTTCTACATCTCAACTATTTTCGGAGACCACATCAGCATCCTTTCCTCCATCCTAGTTTCTATTTTTTGGGCAAAAAAAGGAACTCTCTATTAATGCTTAAAAGATTTCATAGAAGATAGCAGCCCCGAAGGTGCTGAGTATGGAAAAAAACCGAAAAGAATGAAAGAAAGAACCGGCCTGTTTCAGAGAAACCCAGGGGATCTCTAGTACTGGGGCTAACAGCTAAGTGGGGGGACTATACAACCAGCAAATACCTCGCAGGGTGAAGATGTAGAAAACTCTTGCAGGCCAAGCCTTGCAAAAAAGAGCACGCCTCTTGATAGTCGCCCTGGAGCATGGAGTCCCATGCTCCCAAGTGGACCGTAGTAATGTGTATATGACGTCCTGCCAGATGGCAACTAGGGTAGCCGAGGGTGGAACCGAGTGCTCACCCATCACAAGACAACGACCCACCCAAATGTTCCATGCCATGATGCTGGCTATCACCTCCCAAACGATGTCCTCCCTAGGAGGAGGACCTAGGTTGTCAGGGGGGACTCCCTCATGGAGTGCTATCCTCTGGATGCTTTTTTTAAAAGAAAAGAGTGATATATTCCATTCAAAACAAATCATACAACAGGTGGGAGAGAAAGTACTCTATCTCTAGCCTCAACAATGTGGCAAAAAAGCCATGGAGGTGGTCTAAAATGCCACGACATCCCCAAACTGCAGGTTGTTGAAATCACCTCCAACAATCCAGGAGTCTACATCCAAAAGACACTCTGATAACCTCCTCCAAAAGGCCGGGCGAATGGGAATGGATAGATGAAGGGCACCGAGAGAAGGGCATCCCCTTCTTTCGTTACATGGTCAGTAATGCCAGGAAATTCTAGCTCAGGTGTAGGGGTTGGAGGCCCACAAGAGCTCATCATTGGGAGAACTTTCAGATTCCTACTGACTTGCAGAAATCTTTTTGGCAGAGACTCTGGAAATCTCACCGGAATAGAAAAATCACTCTCTTCTTTTGGCTTTCTATTCATGGTGGGATAGCAGTAAACCATTGGAGGTCCAAGTTCGGAGCTGACCCTTCTTGCCCTCGCTTCCTTTTTGCTTTGGAGACAATACAGCACTGCCTATGGGATTGCAGACATGCGAGAATCATATGGAAGGGGATTGCAAGACTTTTCAGCGCTTTTTGTTTGCCTACCTTTCTATATGACCTGGGGATCAGTGGCTTGGCTTACTCTTTCAGGGCCCCAGGTATTTTTTGAGAGACTTGATTCCTCTTGGGCTCTTCACATCCGCCGACGACACCTTGTGGAGTCGTGCTCTGTAGAGGATGTTCCGGCCACTCTTTTCAGGGCTGCTCACTCCTCGGTCGACTCTCCATGGGAGATCCTAGCTAGCATGGCACATTTGGAGAGTCAGATGCACTGAGGCTTTGGAGGGTTCTTAGGTTAACCCTTCTCAGATCTTGGCCAGTACTTGGACACATACGATACACACTCTGATGGCCATTTGGGCGACCATGTAGGGATCATGTTGAGCAACCTCCTCCAGGAGAGTTACTTTTCTCAGAGATTGGAGAGACTCTCCCTTCTTTGCTGAGACTTCTACAGGGTTGAGATGGCATTTTCAGCCTCAGCCTTGGTTTCTTTCTACCTCATTCGTCTGAGGTGTTTTTTATTACATGCTTAGCATGGTGTATTTCCACATAGAGCTTGCTCTAGTGGGTTTCTTTCTTACTTAATAGAAGTCTCTTTTTTGAAAAAAAAAAAAAGGATCATATCAACTTGAGGATTTGGATGGTCAGCAGCATAAGAATAGAGTCAATGGCTTCAGACTAAAGAAATACTTTCATAGGATCATGAGTGTGGGCGGCTGTGGACCTACTGTGATGAAACCAGACAAGTCGGAAGACCTCATGGATGAGGATATCTCTGAAGAAATGCAAATCTTATATACTTCTATCTGCAAGACATGAATGTTTGCAGACTTGGGGATGGGCAAAATGATAGGAAAAAATCTGTATCAAGTTTTTGAGCACTGTATATAGCTATGGGTAGGCACATAGTTGTACACATCTAGGTGTGGGCTTTTGGCATTTGTGGATTTTTCTTTCACAAGCATGATGGACTGATGTACACTTTTTTGAGATAATAAAGTATGTTTTGCAGGGACTTCATGGGAAATGATGAAATGCAATGTGGTTGTACCAGACTTCCAGAGCAAGTGTGTCCAGTGTGTGATCAAGCGAAATGTTTTTGGGGTCATGTAAAGTCAAGTCATGAAGGGTTTTTTTAATATTTTCCTGAGTCAATATGCACTTGCATGTTACAGGAATTTGATATGTTATGGTGTCCATGTCAAAGGGCTTTTCATGTGTGTGTACGGGGTTGCATGCAAGCTTTAATGTGCATGCTAATGTGTGTGGGGATTGTGTGACTAAAGGTCCAAAATGTGCATTTAATGTGATTTGGGGGAAATGTCTTGAGAGTGATAAAATGTCATTGATGAGGTGGCAGATTAGGTTGAGGTGGCTGGACTAATTGGGAAGGCATCCTGCTCATGACATTTTGATATCCTTTGCTTTTATGGTGTGTTGACATGGCAAAAATCTCTATGCCAAATTTTGTATCACGTCAAGAGTTACAAGTTGTTGCTCTTGATGGAGGCTTACGAGTCTTGGCTGTGGGATCCTTATTGTGGGTTGATGTCTTGAAAAGTCCCAGAGATAACCGTCCTTTGGTTCTCTCTGAGTCTGTGTGATCTATGTTCAGTCAGTTTTCTGTGGGGGTTTGTCGTGGTGCCTAATACAAAGACACATGCTCTGGAACCTGGTTTATAAGCTCATCATCTACGAGCCCACATTGCAACTGATCCCTATGAAGTCTCAGCTATTTGACGTGATGAAGTACATAATTTCTGGTTGTCTTTCCATTTTTTCCTTATCAGCGGGAGATTGGTATCCGCCGGCAGTTGGCAGCCTTGCAGAGGGAGGAGCAAAAACGACCATCAAATGCTTGGGTACAGGAGCGCCTTGCTACGGCAAGAGCTCACTTGCAGACATTGCTTGATCAGAGAGCAGAGTATGCCTTCCATGCATGGGAGTCCTTTGGGATACAGATGGGAGGGAGAGTCAATAAACACTTTTTCTCTACACTTGGTCCCAGACATAGTAGAGAGAGTGTCAAGCAGCTTATTGACTCTGACGGCGTTTTGCAGTCTCATCCGGATACCGTCATGCACTTAGCGACAGCTTTCTATGCCTCCCTTCTTTCCGCAGATCCTGACACAGAGGCCACAGATGTGGCTAGAGATGAGATTTGGTAGAGTTTACCTGTGTTGGTCACACCAGAGATGATATGCTCACTTGATGCACGCTTTACCAACACAGAGTTCAAGAGTGCTCTCTCCGCCCTTTATAAGGGCAAATGCCCTGGTTCCGATGGTCTTACTTCTTTTTTTACAGCCTTTTGGGATATGATAGGTGATCATATTACTTCAGCCGTGCAGGGCATTTGGGACTCAGGTGAGATGCCTGACTCACTGACCAAGGGACTCATACACCTTATCCCGAAAGGTGGCAACATGAATTTTGTATCCCATTGGAGACCCATCACTCTTTTGGGCACTCTGTACAAAATCCTAGCCAAGGCGATCAGCATCTGGTTGCAGCCCCTTCTTCCAAACCTCATCCATGATACTCAGACAAGCTTTGTGCATGGCAGGAGCATATTTGATAATATATTTTCCTTTTGGGAAGCCACAGAGTGGGCTATGCAGAGCGGCGCGGGCAGAGGCTAGCAGTTCTACTCCTAGACTTTGAGAAAGCCTATCACAGAGTAGATTGGGGTTTTCTTGAGGGCACTCTTCTACGGTTTGGATTTTCAGATGCATGGATTAGAGGGGTGGCCTCCCTTTACAGATCAGCCCACAGCCAGGTTTTTATTGAGGGGTAAGGGGTGACAGGTTTCAGATTTCCAAATCAATTTGTCAGGGATGCCCTTTAGCCCCCTTCCTTTTTCTCTTTGTGGCAGAAGCTATGAGTATCTTCCTTAGATCTCAGGCTGAGCTTTATGGGTTGAGATTGCCCTTGAGACAAGAGCAGGAGATTCTTGACTATGAGTTGGCTGATGACATTGCTATTTTTATTGAGGCCTCTTCGCAGTCACTTGATTCTTTCCGGACAGCCTTGGATATTTTTTGCTCAGCTGCAGGGGCACACATTAATTGGCATAAATCCTTTGGCTTTTGGATAAGTGATGAGGACACTCCACGCTGGGGAGTTGACATTGGCTTTTCTAGGATTCAGAGGGGTGTTCCTGTCAGATATTTGGGATGCCAGGTAGGATTGGGCATCTCTCTAGCACAGCAGTTTGCCCTAGTACTAGAAAGTATAAGGAAAAAGCTTCTTTTTTGGAGCTCAGCCAAACTCGACCTTGCCTCTAGAGTTGTGGTAGTGACCCAAGTTCTTTTGGCCACCACTTGGTGTGTGTGTTCTTGTTGGTGCCAGTCTAGGGATTGCATCACTCAGCTCATTAGACCAGTCAAGAATTTTTTATGGACTGGACTTGATGGCACCGCAGATGTTGCAGCGAGGGTGGCCTGGGAGACCATTATTCTCCCTACATGGGAAGGGGGCCTTAATATCATTGACCCGGACTTGCAATGTAGGGCATTGCTTTGTAAGGTGGTGGTGAGGGGACTCATGCTTGGGTAGGAACCTTGGAAGGATTTCTTTTTTGGATGCACTCACGCTTGCACACCTACCTTAGGAGATGATTGGGTTGACAGCCCTCGCTGGATTTTTACTTTTGCCTCTCTTAGGTCTCCTACCTCTCCTCTCATGACTGCCATCGTCAAAGCTTGGGGGAGCTTCAGGAACACTCTTCAAAGGGTTCCACCCTCTACCCTTGAAGAGATTGATAGGCAATCGATCATTTGGAACGATAGTATACTTGATGAGCATGGCAGACCCCTAGGCACTTCCCATGATATGCAGTGGTCTGGATGGGAGAGAGGCCCCACCTACACAGTAGGCACTTGGAAGGATTTTATTAGGCTACTTGAGGATCAGAGGCTAAAGTCCGTGAGTCACCTTAGAGGGGTAGCACGCAGGATTCAGCAGATAGATGTAGCCATCTCGGTGGAATGGACAGTTGACAGCCTATTACTTCCACCACTTGGATGGGAGCTTTTTTGAGGACAGCAGTTCCTCTACAGGTGATCGCTCTTCGAGGTCTTGGGGAAGATGCTCTGGTCTTTGACGTTGGGGATGGAGGTATACTCTTTAGATCCACGGATGATATTCTTCTAGAGGTTGCCTTTCAGCCTGTCAGGATTGCTGGTTTTGTGGACCATGGAGTGGGCTTGCAGTGGTACTTAGACCCCAACCCTCTACTCTTGGCCCTGGGATCCTGGAGGTTGTGGTTATATGGAGGTGCACCTATCAGGTGCATGCAGTGGGACCCAGGAGAGTGGGAGTGGATAGATCATGGGCACCGAGGAGGGGATTCCCTTTTTTCGTTTCACAGTTGGTAAGGCCAGGAGATTTCAGCTAAGCAGTAGAGGTTGGATTCCCTCCAGAGCCCCCCATTGGGATAGCTTCTTCATCACCGCAGATTTGCGTAGGAATTTCTGGAGGCGGCTCTGGAAATCCCTCAGAAAAAGAAAGATCACTCTTTTCTTTTGTTTGGAAAGGAGTTGCTTGGATACTGAGCATTTTTCATACTTCCCCTTTCTTCATGACTTGAGGCTCGGTCGCATGGTTATCCCTTACTAGGCCCCAGGTGTTTTATGAAGGTGAGCCTTCTTCTTGGGCACTCTCGATCCGCCGATAGGTGATAGAGCCCTCCTCTCTTCATGATGTACCACATATTCCTTTCAGAGCTTCACATGTTTCAGTGGACACCTCTTGAGAGATTTTGGCTAGCATTTCCTCTTGGCACATTTGGAGAGCCAGATCCACAGAGGCCTTGGATGACACCCAGATACACCCATCACAAGTGTTCATGAGTATTTGAGTGACATGGTTCACACTTTGATAGCCATATGGGCTATCATGCAAGGCCCTTCACAGGCAGCCTCTTCTAGGAGGACTGTATTTCTTCGAGTTTGGAGAGGTTCTCCCTTTTTTTTGGAGGTTGCTACCGGATTGAGATGGCACTATCAGCCCCAATCCTTTCTTTTTGGCTCTTGAGCTTTTCATGCATTGCATGGTGTATCCCATATTCCCGTATGGAGCTTGCTCTAACGGTTTTCTTTAATACTTAATAGAGGTCTCTTTTTTGCAAAAAAAAAAAAAGAGGAGGTCTATGTACATCAGCCCCAAGGTTTTGAGGTGAAGGGACAAGAGTACAAGGTATGCAAGCTCAGGAAGGCTCTATATGGGCTGAAGCAAGCACCTCGTGCGTGGTATCAGAAGATACATCAGTTTTTGCTGTCCCAGGGCTTCGTCAACACTCATACAGAGCCAAATCTGTATGTTCTACAGCAAAAAATTGGTCATGTTGTTACTATATGTGGATGACATCATACTCGCTGGCAGTAATTTGCAGCAAATTACAGCAGTGCAGTCCGCTTTATGTCACAACTTTGACATGACAGATTTGGGCCTATTGCACTATTATCTTGGCATTGAATTTTGGCAGACCCATGATGGGATTCCTATGTCACAGACAAAGTATTCAAAGGGGTTGTTGCAGAAATTTAAAATGGAGAACTGTAAGCCTGTGGCTACTCCATTGGAAAAGGGACTCAAGCTGAGTAAGCATGATGCTGCTGAAAAGTTTGATGGCACTTTGTACAGGGAGTTGGTTGGCAGTTTGATATATCTATGCTCCACACGGCTTGATATTGCCTACACCACAGGGCTTTTGAGCCAGTTCATGCATTGTCCGACAATCACACATCAGAATGCATCAAAGAGGATTCTCAGATATGTCCATGGCACTCTCTCTCTTGGCTTGCATTATGCTTCAGATTGTGATGTAAAGCTGAGTGGTTTCACTGACTCAGATTGGTTAGGGGATATTGACGACAAACGGTCCACTACTGGCTATTGCTTCTCATTGGGTTCAGCCTGTTTCTCATGGCTCAGTAAGAAGCAAGAGCGAGTCTCTCTTTCCTCCAGTGAAGTAGAGTACAAAGCTGCAAATTCAGCCACTACGGAGTTAATGTGGTCAAGGAAGCTTTTGCATGACTTGCATCATGCACAAGATGGCGAAGCAAACTCTATCTTCTGTGACAGCCAGAGTTGCATTCCCATAGGCAACAATCCTGTCTTTCATACTCGCATGAAACACATTGAAAATCATTATCATTATGTACGGGATTTTGTTTCTTATGGTTCATTGATCTCATCTATTGTGACGTTCTCACAATGTCAAGGGGTGTTGTGAAGTGATTCACAATGACATTGTTTTTATGTATTCCCATAGGTTGCATATCCATCTGGATAAATTTGTGCAACCATGGTACTTTAGGTACTGCAGGGTACACCTGAGATGTTTCCAGGGTACTTTCAACCATATCTTTGATGGGGGATTTGTAAGAGATTACAAAGATATGGTGTTGTAGGCATAAAGTCAACCCTATGGTTGACCAGTAGTACTTGGGTACTATAGATCCCAAGTACTTGTATTGTTTCATTTGAACATTTCTATTGGAGCTTTCTTGTGTGTGCACTCTTGCTCACTTGTGTTCACAACTTGTCTCCACTTTGTTCCTACTTTGTTCCTACAGTAATAGTAGAAAATCCATTCCTATCTTTATTGAATGGCCCTTGACAAAAAATCTCAAAGAAAACTAAGGTAAAGAAAGCATACATGCAAACAATAGGTGCTGTCTAAGGGGGAGGTCTGCTCACTTCCAGAGGTGTTACCGGAGGCCTAAGGCCACTAATGTGAGAAGCGTGAAGTGGGTGATGCGTAGACCTATGACACAACTCTATCTCAGCTGCACTACACTGCGTGATGCGTGAACCTATGACACAACACTAGTCAAAGGTGCCATTGAGTGTTGAGAACTAGAATAGGAAGAACAAACCCAAAAAAGAGATAAGAAGGAACAACGCTAATAACATATAACAGATGACGGAGAAAGCGGTAGACAAGAGCACAACGCGAGCAAGTGCGTATCATAGAATGAAGGGATCCTCATACACTAGTCTCTCTGAACAGAGATCAGAGATCACTCATCCACAACAATGCAACAGTAGCAATACACCATAACAATGCAACAATGAGATCGTTGCTCTAGCCTCTCTCCTTCTCACTCTCAATCCCCATACATTGCTCAATTAATCCCCCTTCCCCCTCATCTCCCCTCTACACCCTCGCCTTCCGAATGGGAAATCCCCTCCCTCTCTCCTATTGGCTCTCCCCTCATCCTTAGCCATCCCGCCGCTGAGTCTCTTCATGTCTCTTGCAGAGGTTGGCAGAGCATGACTGCGCGACATGAAGACCCTTGATGCATGACCATGTGCTTGGGTGATATGTCCTACTGATAATTATGTCCCCATGTGACTATGCCATCCCGGTGACCATGTACTTGTGTCATCTTGAAACCATGGCATCGCCATGACTTGTGTCATCCTTGTGACCATGTCATCCCCTGACTCGTGTCATCCTTATGACCATGTCATCGCCATGACTTGTGTCATCCCCTGATGGTCCAGTAGGGTCCTTTGGCCGTTGGAGCAAACTACCTATGGAGATAGAGGCGAGGCTTGATGCCCTAGCACACCTGCAATGGGCAGGGCAGCAGATGGTCGAGATTGACTTAGCCATTCCTGAGTCCTGGTGGGAAGGAATTCACATTTGGAGAGATAGCAGATGGTTGGGGCGGTTTTGCCGTACTGGTGTTTCCTTGAGGATGTTGATGCCGCATGGTAGCATGCACCCTGGCTTCTTCCGTGAAGGACCTGGAGGCCTACTTCAACCACTCATTGAGAGTGACCCCAAGATGGATGGGATTCTTGATGGGATATATTAGCAAATGATCAGAGTGGTAGGACGTTTGGGAAAGGACGTTTGGGGAAGGAGTGGCACACTGACCCTCCCAGTATCTCAGAGCAAGCACCTCTAGATGGCGCCTTTGGATGTGGGAGGGTAGACCCCTGAGGGAGGTCCAGTGGCATTCGGGAGAGTGGTTCTGGCCCTCCAAGGGCGACCTAGCTGAGCCGGTGGATGAGATGCCCTTCTTTTCCTACACCACACGGATTGGTAGGAGGCTTCAGATGGACTCGCCGAGGTGGACCCCCTCGAGGGAGAGACATTGGGTGACCCAGAGAGTACCCCGGGATGTGCGCTCTAGGTTTTGGAGGCGGTTGTGGTCCAACTTGCGGCCGAGGAAGATCTCATACTTCTTCTCGCTAGCCGCCCACGGAGGCTTGCCCATTGGCCCGTGGTTGGAGCAAATTCGAGTGGAGGGGCAATGCCATTGTTGCTCCGATGGTGTCTTGGAGACTACACCGCATTGCCTATGGAGTTGCCGTAGCGCATCGAGGATCTGGATGGGAGCCCTTAAGATCATGACACGTATGCAAAGTCTTCGTAGAGACTACACCTGGGGGATGGTGGCTTGGTTGACAAACGGAGGACACGCGTTTCAGATTGATGAGATCTCCCCAGCCTAACAGATACAGGGTCAGAGCATCCAGAGGATTGCACTACACGAGGCCAGTCCCCCTTGACAACCTAGCTCCTCCTCCTCCTAGGGAGGACAGTGTTTGGGAGGTGGTCGACAACATCACGGCTTGGAACATTTAGGTGGCTCGTTGCAATCTTGTGATGGGTGAGCACCCGGCTCCACCCTCGGCTGCCCTAGTTGCCATCTGGCAAGATATCCTTTACACTATACGGTCCACCTGGGAGCGTGGGACTCTAGGCTCTAGGATAACTATCGAGAGGCATGCTCGTTTCTGTAAGGTTTGGCCTGCAAGTGTTTTCTACATCTTCAGTCCGCGAGGGATTCACTGGCTGTATAGTCCCCCCACTTGGCTGTTAGCCCCAGTTCCAGAGATCCCCTAGGCAATGAGCTAGGTTTCTCTAGAACAAGCCAATTTCTTTCTTTCATCCTTTTCTGGTTTTTTCCATACTTAGCACCTTTGGGGCTGCTGTCTTGTATGAAATCTTTCAAGCATTAATAGAAAGTTCCTTTCTTTGGGGAAAAAAAAAAAAACCTCCTGGAGTTAAGAGTCCCGCTCATGTAGTTCCTGTTCATGTAGGGCTTTCAGTCTGTCCATCTCTGTGTTATAGGCTCTTTCCTTGCTCTGGAGCTTTTTGTTGTATTGTTGCTCCTGCATGTGTGCTTCTTTTTCCATTTCAAGCCTAGCTCTTCAAAGCTGGCCTTCATGCCTTTCTGTTGCACTAGGTCCAAGGCTACCACACTCGCTAGATGATCGAGCCCGATGTAATATGTAGGTGCTCTGGTAGCGAGGTTGTTTCGGGCCAAGGTCTCTTGGAGAGGAATAGTAAATAGCTCATCGACGTCCTCTTCTTCCACGTTGACAAGAGACCTCTTCCTTTTCATTCTAGTGAGCAAACGCCTGTAATCTTCCTCCTATCTACGTGTTTGTGCCACTGTGGAGAATGATTGTCCAGATGATGAAGCAAGATAAATGGACATCATATCATTCTCATACACAAGAGGACACTCTATAGACCTCGGCAAGAGACCACCCTCAAAGTGATACCCTGGAATTGAGTCGACTTGCGTAGCAGCACTGGTACACGTGACGTCGGAAGTGCTGGGTGCGGCGTATCTAGTACGTGGTCGGTAAGGAGGCACAGGAATGGAGGGTTGTAAGAGGGATAAGCTGTGGGGGGCCGAGTGAACTAAGAGTGCATGCTTCCCATGTATAGTCCCGTCAAACCGCTCATGCCCAAAGTAAGATTGAGATCGAATGGCTCCTGAGATGTAGCACAAATCTGCGGTATGCATGATGTAAGGACCTGGGAAACACGGAGTGAAGCAGTACCAACTGGGTGGTCATGGAGTGGCAGATCAAGTGGCTCTAGAGTATCATATCCTTCCCTAACAGTAGCCATAGTGGGATCTGTGATAGTGCTAACCACTGAGGATACCCCTGTAAGATGAAGGGAGGGGACACAGAAGTTGCCAAAGCCGTGGAGGAAGCATGTGGGACCTATGCAGAACGGACCACCAACTCGGCTCCTAAAGTGCATGAAGTACTCGGATCTGTAGGAGATGAGACATACAGGAGAGGTGGTGGAGTGGTGGCTAAAGCACGGAGAGAGAGAGAGGGTGAGATGCTGGAGAGGAAATGATGGTATTGGCAGGGGAGGCATAAGAAGGGAGGAAGAAGATGCCACTCGAGAAACAGACGGGGTCAGGTGGGCAGATGGAAGCCATGCAGCTACAATAGTAGGAGGGGCAGCCTGTCACTAATGGAGAAGGCGGGTAAGATGTGGTCCACATGTGCATGTCAGTGTCTTTCCACAACGTTTTCGCACAGTGGCACGGAAGGTGGAGTGAAACAGAGAGACGAAGTCAAAAGGAGTCGCGGTGAAGAGGGTGTTCAATGCAAGGCAAATACTCCTTAAGATAAAGAAATGGCCAAGCGCTGAATATAAACGTGCAAAGAAATACCTTGCCAGACCTCCTCTCTTCTCTGTCCCTCCATTGCTTGTCGGCAATCTTCTCTTCGTCTGTGCCACTTACAGCCCGCGAGAAAGGATGTCAGGAGCGGAGACTCACTAGAAGCCGGCTAAATAGCAAGTGTGGGAAGACGCAAATAAGTAGACACCAGAGTTGGGGTGAGAATGTGGTGAGAACCCATAAACTCGAAGGTGTCAAAGGACATGTCATAACTCTGGATGAAAGCTGTACACAAGGAAATGTCCAGTGGAGGAAAATCAATACCATCAAATTCCGTGAGGGCGAGTGCCTCAATATCCCCTGTGGATAGGACCGATGAAAGATGGAGAGATGGATCGAGAATGGTCTTGAATACCACCCGGAGTTGGGAGGGATGCTCACCATTAGTGGGTGCATCCCGAGGTGCCACTCGCAGGAGAGGGTGAATAATGGGAGCTGCCATAGTCCAAACTGGAGTCGCTTGAGGAAGTGGGAGAATGAGCTATAGGATGATCCTGGTCCTCGTCAAAGCTCACTGTGATGCTGGGGCCCGTTGGAGTAGCAAAAGGAGTAGGTATAGCACAAGTGTCCGGTGGAGCAGATACTGAAGTAGAAGTACTTGTAGGCAAATTCGGGGTAGCAGCAGCACCTGGTGCTGTTGGATCTGCAGGAGAATCCCGGGCAGCAGATGCACCTGGTTGTGTGGGAGTAGTGGTCTTCCTGCGGTGGAGATGTAGGGGGGCTCATGGAGCTGCTTGCTGTACTCTGTGGCACTGGAGAGGGATGTGAAGGGGACCTTTGAGAAGTCATCTTTGCATAAAAGGGAGTGAAGAGTCTGTCTTTTGGCAGTCGAGGTTTGTACTTGATGTGCCTCTCTGGCATAGAGGAGGAGACGATAAAGGGAGGGCGAAGGGATTGTGCAGGAGGGGAGCTGCAGGAGGAGAGGATAAAGGGATGGCGAAGGGATTGTGCTCAGAGAATGATTGCGGAGGGAGGAGTAGGTGATTGCGCAGGAGGGGGGAGTGATTGCCGGGGGGCTGATTGTGCAGGTGTGGGGGGCTGTTTGCACAGGGGGGGCTGATTGTGCAGGTGTGGGGGGCTGTTTGCACAGGGGGGGCTGATTGCGCAGGAGGGGGGGGCTTGTTTGCAAGGGGGGGGGGGTGATTGCGCAGGAGGGGGGGGAGAGCTGTGTGTACAGGAGGGGGGGGGAGAGCTATAGCGACGGGGGGGGGCTGTAAGGAGTCATGGCGTAGGGGGGAGAGATGGCGCGCGGGGGGGGGGGGGGGGCTGTAGGGAGTGATGACACAGGGGGGGGGGACTGTGTGAGCAGTGAGAAGGAGGTGAGGGGGAGGGCTGTAGATGAGGGGAGGGGAGAGGGCTGTAGATGAGAAGGAGGCGAGGGCTCTAGGCGGTGAGAGTAGGAGGGGAAGCTGAAGGAGAGGAAAGAGGGGGCTGCAGCTGTAGGTGATGTAGAGGAGAGTCCTTTGGCGGTGAGAGGGGGAGAAAGTTGCTATGAAAAGTGGGAAAAACAGCTGCTAGGTAGAAGGGCAGCCCAAAAAGCAAGGGGCTGCTAAAAATAGTGGATGCCAAGGTGGGTGAAGGAGGGGGGAAGAGTGGAGAGAGAGGGATAATGATAGAGAGAGGTGATGGGGTGGGGAAGGAGAGGTGATGGGGTGGAGAGAGAGAGTGCTAGGAAGAGAGAGGTGATGGTTAGAGAGAGTCAAATGAATCGCTTCTCACCACCGAAGCTAGAGGACGTGAATTTACTCTTGCATCCACCACCAAGCCTAGAGTATATTGAACCTCCTTGTCCATCCTTCACCGAAGCTAGAGGACACCGAGCCTCCATCTTCCCTCTGAGATTATGAACCACCTAGGCCTGACGGTCTGCAGGAAGCCTCCTCAAGGCTTTCCATGCTCCCACTGTAGATGCAGGGCCCCTCTCCCATCTGGGCCACTGCATGTAAAGAGAAGCTCCAACTGGTCTACCATGCTCATCCAAAATCCAAGTGGCAGCCTCCCCCCCTTGCGTTGCAGCCTCCTCCCCCCCTCGCAACTGCTGCTGCTCCCCCTGCGCCACAGCCTGCTGCTCCCCCCCCGCACCTGCTGCTGCTTCCCTCCCGCTGCAGCCTGCTGCTGCTTCTCCTCCCATCTCCTTCCCCTCTCCTCTACTCCTCTTCTCCCCCTCTCCTCCACTCCTCTCCCCTATCCTCCCCTCCTCTCCCCTCCTCCCCGCTGTCTCATCTCTCTCCCTTCTTCTTCACCCTCTCCTTCATCTGGATTACCCCTATTCTCTTATAGGGGTCTCCTGGGAGGAAAGCGGACGGAGTTTTTAGTTTTTGTGTTTGAATCGGCCATCACACTTTGATTGACGAATGGGTTCCCATTCAGTCAATCCGTCTCCGCTCACACTAGCCCTGAGAACTGTCACTTTTTCAAAAGACAAGCTACAGCAGTTGCAAAAGGATTTCAAACATGAGTGTTCCACGACTCTCTTCGCATGCATTCATGGCTCACACCCCTCTAGGTCACAAGCTAGAGATTGGGTGCTGTCGGCGCTTCCTCAGGACCTCGCCCCCCACCTCAAGGATGTTCGTTTGTTGGGACGGGGTTTCTTTCAGGTGTGCCTAGATTCCTCGGACGTCACGAGAGACTTGCTACAGGCCGGGTTTCTACTTCTAGGCTACAGGAGGATCTTTTTGTTTCCTTTTCAACTGGGATTTGACCCAGTTGAAGAGGACAAGCAGGGAGTTTCTGTTTTCATCAGGTTCCCTAGTCTTCCCTCAGTTTATCACTGGCTTCTTTAAGTTATTGGCGAGAGGTTTGGTGTGGTGGCAGAGATCCCCCCTCTCCCTGGCGAGCCCTCTTCGGCTGCTGAGGCGGTCAGGATAGACGGGGTACCTAGGGTTAGGGTCATTGTCCAGGACCCCAATATTTCAGATGACCACATCATGCTACAGCGACCCAATGGGTCTTTCTTCCGCCAGAGATTTGAGGTTGCAGGTTGGCAGGACCAGTGCAAGATTTGCACATCCTCGGGGCACTTCACCAGAGATTGCCCAAAGAAGAAAAAGAGGCCCACAAAGCAACCAGCTCATACTAGCTTACAACAGAGAGCTGGAGCAAGACCTACCGCTCCACAGACATGGCCTCAGACACGGGCTCCCCCCTCTCCTAGGGCTACTTGAGTCCCTTCGGCACCCCATGCCATCTCTCGCCCACGGTGGGCTCTGGTCGCGGCTAGGCCCTCTACTCTAGTTCACTCCTCCACCTCTTTGGAGGCTACCCCCTTGGAGCCTCAGGAGGAGACTATTGTTCAGGAGCCTTGTTCGACTCCACCCTTGGATCAGGCTGTACCTTCCTCAGCAACGCAGGTTGTTGGCACCTCGTCTGCATCACTTTTTGATCAGGATCCAGTCCAAGTGCCTCCCTCTTTGGACAGAGGGAAGGGGGTTTTACATTCTCTTCCTGCTTCGGTAGGAATCCTTCGTACCCCCTCCCCGAGACTAGCTCAGCGGAACTCATTTTCCGCTTTGGAGGACCTCTCTAGCCTTCCACATGATGATTTTGTACCCTCTACTTTTGGAGAGCCGGTTATCAGCATCCCTATTGAGAGATCCTTTTCTCTCTCACCTGTGGACTTTCCTCCCCTCGGACCTCGTGTGTATGGCAGGAGTTCTGCTCCGGTAGAGGCTTCTGTTTCCGCCACTAGGCCGGGTAAGGTATTCCAACCCACTTCCTCCCGCTGATGAGGATAGCCAGTTGGAATATACAGGGATTGGGCGGCATCCCTCATCGCCATCGCAGACAGCTCATCAGGAATCAGCTCCATCTAGGTGTTTCACGTGGTTCCCTAGACATTCTTTTTCTTCAGGAACACAAACTGGATATCAGAGATTGCTCCAAGTCAGGTAAGTTGCTCTCAGGCCTTGCTCTCAGGCCAGACTTTTTGGCTTCCTGCCTTGGGAACCAGAGGAGGTACATGCATTTCAGTTTCAGACTCTATTCTTCCTCTGGTCATTGGACACGATACCATAACCCCCTCCAGGGCCCAATGGGTTTTACTTCTGATTGATGGACGTAAGGTTGGTTTCCTCAACCTTTATGCTCCAAACAACAGAGGGGACCGTGTTTTGTTTTGGAAAGAGTTGCTCTCGTGGGCTGACATTGCGGATTCGTGGATTATTGGAGGTGACTTCAACATGGTTGAAGCACCTTTCTGATAAGAAAGGGGGCAGAGAAGGTGGTATCCACTCCCTTGAGAGAGCAGCCTAGGATGCCTTCTTGTTCAGGTTCAATGGCAGAGATGTTTGGTCAGATGATGGATTTCTTGTTCAGTCTCAATCACTTTTGTTTTCATGGTCGAACCATAGGGTGCAGATGCCTATCCATGCTCGGATTGACAGATTCTATGTGGGTGACTGGGCTCTTGATAGAGGGGGGATAGTTTGCATTGCACCCGGTGTTTCCACTTCAGACCATTTTCCAATAATTTTGTCCATTTCAGAGCCTCATCTGAGAGGACGGTCTCACAGTATCAGGATCCCAGAGATCAAAGAGCAGAGTATGCCTTCCATGCACGGAGTCCTTTTGGATACAGATGGGAGGGAGAGTCAATAAACACTTTTTCTCTACACTTGGCCCCAGACATAGTAGAGAGAGTGTCAGGCAGCGTATTGACTTTGATGGCGTTTTGCAGTCCCATCCGGAAACCGTCATGCATTTAGCGACAGATTTTTATACCTCCCTTCTTTCCGTAGATCCGAACTCACAGGCCAGAGAGGTGCCTAGAGATGAGGTTTGGCAGAGTTTACCTGTGTTGGTCACCCAAGAGATGTTATGCTCACTTGATGCAGGCTTTACCAACACAGAATTCAAGACTGCTCTCTTTGCCCTTCATAAGGGCAAATGCCCTGGTTCCGATGGTCTTACTCCTTTTTTAATAGCCTTTTGGGATATGATAGGTGATCATATTACTTCAGCCCTGCACGGCATTTGAGACTCGGGTGAGATGCCTAACCCACTAACCGAGGGACTCATTCACCTTATCCCTAAAGGTGGCAACAGGAATTTTGTATCCCATTGGAGACCCATCACTCTTTTGGGCACTCTTTACAAAATCCTTGCCAAGGCAATCAGCATCTGACTTCATCCCCTTCTTCCAAACCTCATCCATGATACTCAGACAAGCTTTGTGCATGGCAGGAGCATTTTTGATAATATCTTTTCCTTTTGGGAAGCCACAGAGTGGGCTATGCAGAGTGGGTAGAGGCTAGCAATTTTACTCTTGGACTTCGAGAAAGCCTATGACAAAGTAGATTGGGGTTTTCTTGAGGGCACTCTTCTACGGTTTGGATTTTCAGATGCTTGGATCAGAGGGGTGGCCTCCCTTTATAGATTAGCCCACAGCCAGGTTTTGATTGGAGGGGTAAGGAGTGACAGGTTTTAGATTTCCAGATCAGTTCGTCAGGGATGCCCTTTAGTCCCCTTCCTCTTTCTTTTTGTGGTAGAAGCTATGAGTATCTTCCTTAGATCTCAGGCTGAGCTTTTTGGGCTGAGACTGCCCTTGAGATAGGAGCAGCAGCTTTTTGATTGTGAGTTGGCTGATGACACTACTATTTCTATTCAGGCCTCCTTGCAGTCACTTGATTCCTTCCGGACAGCCTTGGATATTTTTTGCTCAGCTGCAGGGGCACACATTAACTGGCATAAATCCTTTGTCTTTTGGATAAGTGATGAGGAAACTCCAGGCTGGGGAGTTGACATTGGTTTTTCCTGGATTCAGAGGGGTGTTCCTATCAAGTATTTGGGATGTCAGGTAGGATTGGACATCTCTCCAGCACGGCAGTTTGCCCCAGTACTAGAAAGTATAAGGAAAAATCTCCTATTCTGGAGCTTTTCCAAACTCGACCTTGCATCTAGAGTTGTGGTAGTGAACCAGGTTCTCTTGGCCACCTCCTGGTTTGTGTGTTCTTGCTGGTGCCAGTCTAGGGATTGCATCACTCAGCTCATCAGACCAGTCAGTAATTTTTTATGGAGTGGACTTGATGGCATAGTAGATGTTGCAGCAAGGGTGGCCTGGGAGACTATTATTCTCCCTACATGTGAAGGCGGCCTTAATGTCATTGACCTGGACTTGCAGTGCAGGGCATTGCTTTGTAAGGTGGTGGTGAGGGGACTCATGCCTGGGCAAGAACCTTGGAAGGATTTCTTTTTTGGACGCATTCAGGCTTGCACACCAACCTTGGGAGATGATTGGGTGGACAGCCCCCGCAGGATTTCCACTTCCGACCCTCTCAGATCTCCTGCCTCTCCTCTCATGACTGCCATCCTGAAAGCTTGGGGGAGCACGCACGATTCAGCAGATAGATGCAGCCATCCCGGTGGAATGGACAGTTGAGCTGCCTATTACTTCCACCACTTGGATGGGGGCTTTTTCGAGGACATCAGTTCCTTTACAGGTGATCGCTCTCTGAGGTCTCGGGGAAGACGCACTGGTCTTTGATGTTGGGATGGAGGTTTACTTTCTACATCCAAGGATGGCATTCTTCTTGAGGTTGCATTTCAGCCTGTCAGGATTGCTGGTTTTGTGGACCATGGAGCGGGCTTGCAGTGGTACTTAGATCCCGACCCTTTGCTGTTGGCCTTGGGATCCTGGAGGTTGTGGTTATATGGAGGTGCACCTATCAGGTGCTTGCAATGGGACTCAGGAGAGTGGGAATGGATAGATCATGGGCACCGAGAGAGGGGGATTCCCTTCTTTCGTTTCATGGTTGGTAATGCCAGGAGGTTTCAGCTGAACAATAGGGGTTGGATTCCCTCCATAGCCCCCCATTGGGATAGCTTCTTCATCATTGCAGATTTGCGTAGAAATTTTTGGAGGAGGCTCTGGAAATCCCTCACAAAATAGAAAGATCACTCTTTTCTTTTGGCTTTCTATTCATGGAGGAATTGCAGTGAACCTGTGGAGACCACGATTTGGGGCAGATCCCACTTGTCCTCGATGTCATTGTGCAGAGGAGTCAGTGCGACATTGCCTTTGGGACTGCAGTCAGGCGAGGACTGTTTGGAAAGGGGTTGCTTGGATACTCAGCATCTTTCACACTTCCCCTTTCTTCATTACTTGGGGCTCGGCTGCATGGTTATCTCTTACCGGGCCCCAGGTGTTTTATGAGGGTGAGCCTTCTTCTTGGGCACTCTCGGTCCGCTGGCAGGTGATAGAGCCCTGCTCTCTGCAGGATGTACCACTTACTCCCTTCAGAGCTTCTCATGTTTTAGTGGACACCTCTTGGGAGATTTTGGCTAGCATTTCCTCTTGGCACATTTGGAGAGCTAGATGTAGTGAGGCCTTGGATGGCACCTAGATACACCCATTATAGGTGTTCACGGGTATTTGGACTGACCCGGTTCACACTTTGATAGCCATATGGGCTAGAATGTAGGGCCCTTCACGGGCAGCCTCTTCTAGAAGGACTATATTCCTTCGAGTTTGGAGGGGTTCTCCCTTTTTCTTGGAGGTTTCTACTGGATTGAGATGGCACTATCAGCCTCAATCCTTTCTTTTTGGCTCTTGAGCTTTTCGTGCATTGCATGATGTATCCCGTATGGAGCTTGCTCTAACGGTTTTTCTTTAAAACTTAATAGAAGTCTCTTTTTGCAAAAAAAAAAAAAATATTGTCATTCCACATGATAGGCTGCCTTTCAATCTCTTCACGGATGGACGGGGGAATCCTACGAAGAGTACTCTTGAAGCTGGCCCATGCTTTCAGTATAGCAACCATAAGAGGGGAAGAAGGAGATCTAAGGTGGGCTGTGGTGAAAACCCATCTAGTACTGTGTATCCAATCATCTCCTGAAGTGGGTGTGCGAGATTATGCATCTGATAAAAAAGTCCTTCCGAGGCTCTTGTCCTGGCATAAGTCCTCTCACAACAACCTTGCAGAGTAAAGCTCTGCAGTGTAGATCCAGGTCAATGATATTCAAAAACCCTTCTCTTGTAGGAAGAATCAAGGTCTCCCAAGCCACCTTGGCTGTAACATTAGTTGTGCCATCTAGACCAATCAATAAAAAATTCCGTACGGGCCTCTTGAGCTGAGTGATACAATCCCTAGAGTGGCACGAACAAGAGCATACAAACCAAGCTGTGGCTAGAAGAACCTGGTTAACCACCACCACTCTGGATGCCAAGTCAAGTTTGGCTGAGCTCCAGAAAAGGAGCTTTCTTCTTATGCTCTCCAACACCGGAGGAAACTGTTGTGAAGGAGAGATGCCCACCCCAACCTGGCAGCCCAAATATCTGATGGAGACACCTCTCTGTACCCAAGTGAAACCAATATCATTATCCCAATCTGGGGTGTCATCATCACAAATCCAAAAACCATTGGATTTATGCCAATTAAGTTGTGTAAAATAAATCAAAGGCTGTTCGGAAGGAAGTGAGTGTCCTGGGGGAGGCATCGAAAAAAACAACCGTGTCATCTGCCAACTCACTATCCAGGAGCTCTTCTTCCCAACGAAGAGGAAGCCTCAGCCCATAAATATCAGCTTAAGATCTAAGGTATGTAAAGAATGAGGGAGAGAGATAGGAGACTCAAGTGTAGCTTTCTTCACAACACACAAAAGAGAGAGGACACAAGGTTGGAGGGTGAAGCCTTTCTTCACTTTTGCACACAACAACAATACAATAGAAGAGGGAAATACCCTATATGTCAAAACCTAGAATACGTGGTTCATATGTGAACCCAAACCAAAAACATACGTGGTAGTCTAACTACACCACGAGTACAAGTAACATAGGCGGTGACATAAATGATAGTCATCCAGGAGATATATCGGGGGTAGAGCTTGATATCTCAACACTCCCCCTCAAGCTCAAATCCATCTCACGTACACCAAGCAAGCTCCTAAATCTGCGAAGCTTCTCGGTACCCAATGCCTTCGTAAAAATATCAGCCACCTGCTCCTCAGTGCTGACATAGACAAGATCAATCTCACCAGCTAGAACCTTCTCTCTCACAAAGTGATAATGCACCTCAATGTGCTTCGTTCTAGCATGATAAACTGGGTTATTAGCAAGCATGATGCTGCTAATGTTGTCACAATGAATGACAACTGCTGCATGAACTGACTGTCCCATATCTGCAAGTAGCTTCCGTAACCAAGCTACCTCACATGCAGCCATTGCTGCACCCCTGTACTCAGCCTCTGTGCTCGACAAGGCAACTGTTGGCTGCTTCTTGCTGCTCCAACTGATGGCACCACTCCCAAGGGAAAACATAAAACCACTAGTAGATCTCCTGTCTGAGACACTACCAGCCCAGTCAGCATCTGTGTATCCATGTACCTGTAATGCACACCCAGCTTCATAAAACAGTCCATAATGCAATGTGGACTTCACATACCGCAGTATGCGTCTAGCCGCATCCAAATGTGGCTTCCTCGGTGCCTGCATAAACTGACTCACCAGCCCCACAGCATAGCTCAAATCTGGTCTGGTTATAGTCATGTAAATCAAGCTACCTACTATGCGCCTGTACATAGTAATATCTTCAAGAAGCTCACCTGTCTCTGCATTGAGCTTCACATTCTGCTTCAATGGAACAGAGATAGGCTTACAGCCTGTCATCCCATATTTGGACAGCATGTCCAAACCGTATTGCCTTTGCAACAGCCATATCCCACTCGGGGATCTAATAACCTCAATGCCCAAGAAGTAACGCAGCTCTCCCAAATCCTTCATCTCAAATTTTTGCTTCAACAGCAGCTTCACTTCATTAATGTCTGCATCACTATCACCTGTAATAATCAAGTCATCAACATAGATGACTATAAGCACAATCCCTCTGTTTGTCCTTTTCACATAAAGTGAAAAATCTGAATTGGAAATCTGAAATCCAATAGTGACAAGATATTGCCCTATCTTGTCTGACCATGCCCTCGGCGCCTGTTTTAAGCCATACAAGGCTTTGCGCAACCTGCATACAAAATCGGGGTGTGAATTATCCTCATAACCTTCTGGCTGCATCATATAAACCTCTTCCTGCAAATCACCATGCAAGAAGGCATTTTTCACATCCATCTGATGCAAAGACCATCCCTTTGCAGCAGCCATAGCAATTACTACTCTCACGGTTGCCATCCTTGCAACTGGGCTGAAAGTTTCCTCATAGTCAATTCCATATGTCTGTGCAAAACCTTTGGCAACCAATCTTGCCTTGTACCTGCTAACAGACCCATCAGCATTGTGCTTTACTTTGTAAACCCACTTGCAGCCAATAGCCTTCTTATCATGAGGCAAAGGCATCAAATCCCAAGTGTGGTTTGCATCCAAGGCAGCCATCTCTTCATCCATAGCTGCTTCCCAATTTTTATGCCCTGCTGCATCCTCAAAACATGTGGGCTCTGGCTCCTCTAGAACCTTGACCATATAAGCATAGTGATGTGCTGTATACCCATCATATCTCAGCCTATCAACTGGATACTTAATACGAGTGGACCTCCGTACAACTGGATCAGTTGCAGGAGTCTTTAAATCATGCCTGCTTTTCCTTGCACCAGGTGTAACAACAGAAGGAATCCCAAGTTCCTCATCAAGGCTCATTTCAGAGCCACTTGACTCTCCATCAACATGAGAGCTACCAGCAGACACATCAAACACTGGAGCATGGTCCACTTTTTCTTTTCCCTTATGTGATACCTGCACAACACTATCAGGACTGCCATGTGACGATTCACTAGATCTCAATCTCCCTGTCCATGCATTAGATCCACTAGTAGAGGACTCTCTGGGTCCACTCAAGGCTTGAGATTGCTGCTCTGCATTTATTGCAGCATTCCCATTTCCAGCATCTGCATCTCCTACCATAACAGTTGGTGCATACCAGCTGCTCATTTCATCAAAAACAACATCTCTGCTCACTTGCATTTTGCGGGTGGAAGGGTTATAACAGCGATACCCTTTCTGGTGCAGAGCATATCCAATAAAGATGCACTTTTCTGCCTTTGGATCCAGCTTTGTTCTCTTCTCATCAGGAACATGAACATAAGCTATGCAACCAAATACCTTCAAGTGAGAAATATCTGGTTTTTGGCCTGTATACATTTCTTCAGGCGTCATGCCATGGACAGCTGCAGTGGGGGTTCTGTTCATAATATAAACAGCAGTTGCTATTGCTTCAGCCCAAAAATAATCAGGCATGTTTTTCTCATTTAGGATCGCCCGTCCTACTTCTGCAATATGCCTGTTCTTCCTTTCTGCAACCCCATTCTGCTAAGGGGTAGACCTGCATGAGTACTTCCTTTGAATTCCCTGTTCTTTCAGATATTCACAAAATTCTTCTGAAAAGTACTCTCCCCCTCCATCAGATCTTAGCACTTTAATATGCACACCTTTCTCTTTTTCAACCATGGCCTTAAAAGCCTTGAAATGGCTGAACACTTCACTTTTGTGCTTCATAAAATAAATCCACACCTTCCTAGTGTAGTCATCAATAAACGTCACATAATAATGGCATCCACCAATAGAAGCAGCTTTGGTTGTCCAAACATCTGAATGGATCACTTCCAAAGGTCTTCTGCTCACCTTAGCATTTTTGGGAAATGCATGTCTGGCCTGCTTACCCATTTGGCATGCTTCACATACCTTTTGCATTCCCTCAACTCTGAATTTAGGCAAACCTGCAACAATGTTTTTCGTTTGCATAGATTTCAGCCTTTGTATATTCACGTGCCCAATGCGCTTGTGCCATATCTCAATATCTGCAATGACACCTCTCCCATGCGCAAACATAGCGGCTTTCACCTCAGGCATATCAACATCCAAGGTGAACATTCTGCCATTTTTGTTGCCTTTTGCAACCAAGCAGCACTTATTTTTCAAGTCCTCAACAAAGCATCCATCAGGATTAAATCTAACCTGCAGACCTTGCTCAACCATCTGGCCAACTGAAACCAGGTTCTTAGTGATTTTTGGAACATGAAGTACATCTGCCAAGTACTTCGTTTTGCCATCCTGCATAGCCAATGGCACTTTACCAACCTGCATAATTGGGTGCGCAGTATCATCACCTGTTTCAACATAACCTGGCTTATCCAAATTTCTAACATCATGAAACCACTCACCATGACTGGTCATGTGGTTAGAGGCACCTGAATCAACATACCAAACATCATTGCAAGCTGCAGCATCTCCTGACATGGAGTTAACCATATGCTGCATCACAAAAAGGTGCTCATTTCTGTCGTCACCATGCCCACTTGATGATGCATAGTTGCTTTGCTGCAACTTCCCACTTTTGATGTCATTCTGCTTTTTATAGCATGTATTCTCCTTGTGTCCAGGCTTTCCACAATAATAGCATTCTGTGCTGCTATTTACTTGCTGGTTCCTTTGCCATGAACCACGGCCTTTAGAACTACCACGTCCTCCTCCATAGGACTGGTTTTCCTGTTGTTGCTGCTGGTTCTGATTTCCTGCACGGCCACCAAAACGGCCTCTTCCTCTACCCCTGCCTCTACCTGTATTCGAGTAGAAAGCAGTCTCTTGAGAAGTTGAGGTGGCTGAACCACCATTCCTTTGCTCTTCACTCAGCAAGAGAGCAATAAGTTCCTGAAAATCAGGAAATGTTTCACGGACTCCAATGGATGTCCGAAACTGTGCATAATCTTTCCCAAGACCATTCAAGGTCACGGACACTAAGTCCTCATCATCAACAGGTGCTCCAATGGAGGCAAGAGAATCTGCAAGGCCTTTCACCTTCAAGGAATACTCATTTATATTCATATTTTTCCTTTGCACATTGTGCAACTCCTGCTTTAGCTGCATCTTTCGTGCTTTGGTATTTGTGCTATACAGCTTCACCAATGTATCCCATGCCTCCTTAGGCGTCTCTACATCCTGTATATGCACAATCATAGAATCTGAAATGCTAACAGATAGCCAATACAAGCATTTTCTGGCTTTTTCATGCCATTCTTTAAAGGCTTTCAATTCAGCAGGAGTTGGAGCAGCACCCAACACTGGTTCTGCAGTTTCACCACTGATGTACTCCCAAACTCCCTTTCCCATAAGGAAGTTTGTCATCCTGAACTTCCATGCTTGGAAGTTGTTCTTGTCAAGCTTCTCACTGACAATGGTAGACAGATTCTCAGACATTTTACAAATCACGAATTGCAACAGCAACCTGTAAACACAGCAAATGCCTCACAAGGGCAAATAGCAAAACTTCTGCAAAAAGCCTCACAGGGGCAGATCTGTAACACTGACGAAAGTGGTGTTTCACCACACAGTCACTTCCTAGTGACGATTTTGCATCAACAGGCAACAGGCATGAATCTGCAACTCCCAATATCTCTGCACACAGGCATACGATGCAATTTCTGTGGCACCTTTCCACCGACTAGCCGCGCAGCAGTGGTCGCACAGCGAAAAACAGGGCCTTTTTCTGAGTGCCTGCGAAGAACTTCCGCCCCTCAAAACGGGCCACGAAACGGCCTCAAATCAAAAAAATAAAGTCACCTAGGGCTTCGCCCTTTCCCGCAGCATATACTGCGCTCTCGCCACACCGCGAAGGGCCTCTCAATCTGAAACAGTGCACTCCTGCACTTCTGGCTGTGCTACCTGCAGAGATTTGCTCCCAAACTCGAAATAGGAAAGCAACACTGGTCCTCTTACCAGGACACCACAAACTTAGCTTGCTTTCTTGAGCTCCTTACCACGATCTGATACCATGTAAAGAATGAGGGAGAGAGATAGGAGACTCAAGTGTAGCTTTCTTCACAACACACAAAAGAGAGAGGACACAAGGTTGGAGGGTGAAGCCTTTCTTCACTTTTGCACACAACAACAATACAATAGAAGAGGGAAATACCCTATATGTCAAAACCTAGAATACGTGGTTCATATGTGAACCCAAACCAAAAACATACGTGGTAGTCTAACTACACCACGAGTACAAGTAACATAGGCGGTGACATAAATGATAGTCATCCAGGAGATATATCGGGGGTAGAGCTTGATATCTCAACAAGGTAGATACTCATAGCTTACACCACAAACAGAAAAAGGAAAGGGGCAAGAGGACATCCCTAGTGGACTGATCTACCGATCTGAAATCTGTCCCCTCTTACCCCCCCAATAAGCACCTGGCTATGGGATGATCTGTAGAGAGAGGATACTCCTCTAATCTATGCATCTGAAAAACCAAAGTGAGAAAGAGTACCCTCTAAAAAATCCCAGTCTACTCTGTCGTAAGCTTTTTCAAAATCCAAGAGTAGAATGGCCAACCTTTGGCGGCTCTACATGGCCTCCGAAAATGAGAAAATATTATAAAAAATACTCCTGCCATGCACAAACCCTGTCTGTGTGTCATGAATCAAATCTGGAAGAAAAACCTGTAGCCGCATACTGATGGCTTTTACCAGAATCTTGTAAAAAGTGCCCAATAAAGTGATGGGTCTCCATTGTGACACTAGATTCCTATTACCCGCCTTTGGGATGAGATGAATGAGACCATCTGTAAGTGAGTCAGGCATCTCACTAGAGTCCCACACGCCCTGCAGGGCTGATGTAATGTGATCACCAATCTGCTTCCAAAAAGTAATAAAAAAAGAAGGGGTAAGTCCATCCAAACCTGGGCACTTGCCCTTGTGAAGGGCAAGTAATGCAGTCTTGAATTCTGCATTGGTGAAAGGTGCATCAAGAGAAACATACATCTCATCCTTCACCAATACAGGGATACACTGCCAAATAACCTCTTTGGCATCATCTATGGCCTGTGTGCTCAGATCTGCAGTAAAAAGGGATGCAAAAAAATCTGAAGCTACACGCATGACGGCATCAGGATCTGACTGTAACACCCCGTTTGAGTTAACAAGCTGCGAGACACTATCCCTACTATGTCTAGGTCCATGAGTAGAGAAAAAGTGCTTGTTGACCCTGCCACCCATCTGAATCCAAAAGGATTCCTGTGCATGAAAGGCATACTCTGCTCTCTGATCCAACAATATTTGTATATGAGCCCTTGCTGTAGCAAGGCGCTCCTGAATCCAAGCATCAGTGGGGCCTCTTCTGCTCTTCCCTCTGAAGGGACACTAACTGCTAGCGTATACCAATCTCACGTTTGAGAATCTCACATCTCTTGGAATCAGCAACTGTATGATAATAATCACTAATTCCGGATAAGGCTGCAGCTACCTGAGATGGGTGGACAACTCCACCCTGTATGTGAGAAACCCAAATCTGTAAAATATCCTCCGTGAGGCTCTCCTCTGCATAAAAGGCATCTGGAATCCTCGCACTAGCAGAGTGTCCTCTCCAATGAGGCTCAAGAATCTGCAACACCACTCGAAAATGATCTGAAGTTGTAACCCTAGTAGAAATGCATACAGATCCGGCTCTGTCAAGTGCCCAATCATCTACATAAAATCTGTCAATACATGCATGGATGGGCATGTGTACTCTCCTGTTCGACCAAGAGTACAGGAGTGACTGTGGCATAACATGAAAGGCATCATCAAGCCAAGTGTCCTTGCCACTGTACTGAAAGAGAAAGGCATCCCATGCTGCCCTCTCCAAAGAATGAATTCCACCCTGTCTGCCTCCCTTTTTGTCTGATGGCAACTCAACCATGTTGAAATTGCCACCAATGATCCAAGAATCTACAAAGGGGGCCCAAGATAGTAACTCCTTCCAAAAGGAGACTCGCTCCCCTCTGTTGTTGGGGGCATACAGATTGAGAAGACCAATCTGGGGGGGGGAGAGGGGAGGGGGTGAGGGAAAAGGAGGGGGCGGGGGAGGGGGAGGGAGGAGGGAGGAGGCGGGGGGGAGAGGGGAGGGGGTGAGGGGAAAGGAGGGGGCGAGGAGGTGGGGGGGAGGAGAGGGGAGGGGGAGGGAGGGGGTGGGGTGGAGAGGGGCGGGAAGGGTAGGGGCGGGGGTAAAGGAGGGAGTGGGGGAGAGGGAGGGAGGGGGGTGGGGGAGAAGGAGGGGGCGGGGAAGCAAGGGCAGTAGGCGGGGGGGGGAGGGCAGCGAGGGGAGGGAGGGGAGGGGCGGGAGGGAGAGGGCAGCGAGGGGGCAAGGAGGGGAGAGAGCAGCGAGGGGAGGGAGGGGAGAGGGCAGTGAGGGGGCAAGGAGGGGAGAGAGCAGCAAGGGGAGGGAGGGGAGAGGGCAGCGAGGGGGGGAGGGAGAGGAGGAGGAGGGTGAGGTAGGGGCTGACAGAGGGGGCAGGAGGCTTCACGGGGAGGAGCAGCCGGACAAGCTTGTTTGTATGCGGGCAACTACAAAATTTCAAAAAATGTCGAAATCGGATCTCAAAAGGTTAAAAAACAGCTGATGGACTGTTGGAGCTACCTTAAGCAAAAGTTGGACAGCTGAATGTGAGAACCAGGAACGTGCACAGGATCACCAAGCTTGCGGGAGTCTGGAAGCAAGCGCGGGAATGGGCTCTAGAGATGGAAGCGCTCTGATACCAAATGTAGAAACAAAGTGGAGACAGGTTGTGAACACAAGTGAGCAAGAGTGCACACACAAGAAAGCTCCAATAGAAATGTTCAAATGAAACAATACAAGTACTTGGTATATCTAGTACCCAAGTACTACTGGTCAACCATAGGGTTGACTTTATGCCTACAACACCATATCTTTGTAATCTCTTACAGTTAGTATATCTCTCTTTCATTCAGCACAAAGGATAGTTGTTACAAAAAAAAGTGTTTAATAGAATACTCATGCAATTAATAATGATAAGACTATAGATTTCAATTTCTAAATTTCTTTGGTACAAATAGGCTTAGGAGAAACATACTGGACAATGTTGTTTTTCATCCATGCACTCATGTAGATAGCAGTGTTCTTGTTGTTCATATGGATGTACCTAATAAATTGGAAGATAAAGAGTTTTATGATAGGTTTTTAGACTAATTATGAAGCATGGAACAATATTATGTGTATATGATCCTTATGTTATTATAACTCATAAATTATATGTCTATAGATTGTAAATTTCTCCTCATACACACATATTGATGCATCATACTTGCTCATTCAATTCTTCTACATTCACACAATAATATCATTAACACTTTTGATCCATCTTACTACCTACTCGTATGCAAACTCACACAATCACACACATTGAATTCCTCCTCAAGAAGCTCTTTACTTATATTCACAAGACATCAAATATCTATTTTTCCTTCCATTCTTTCTTACATATATGTGTTAGGAAATGGAGTCAAGATGAGTCAGTTTGGTGTGTTCTAGTGTGAGTTCTAGTCTAGTGTGTCCTATGGATGCCACGTGTCACATTGGGAGTTATCCCATATGCATTGGTATTCATATGTGCGTGTGCTCTATATAAGAGCTGTACTTGTCTAGTGTCAAATAACTCAAGTATCAAGCCTACAAGCTCTTTGGTCTACATGTGAGTACTTTCACTTGTTCATTGCTTAGTCATTTCATTTCCATTTCATTATGTCTTTCTTTGAGTATCATTATCTCCTTCCCTAGCCTACCCTCTCTCTCTCTCCCTCTTCACCATGTGCCTTCATGTAGTATCAGAGCCACCTTTCCTACCTTCTCCTTCTTCTTGCTCTACCTAGAGGATGAGTAAAGCCCGCAAATGGAAGCTTTCCTCTCCTCAAGGTAGAGTATCCCTTCCCTTAGCCTCGCCATGCTTCCTTGCCATCAGCTACCCTTTCAGCCTGGACCTATGCCTCGCCATTGGCTGCTCCTTTAGCCTTGCCATCAGCTGCAAATCAGCCGTCAGGCCTGCTGATCTGCCATACCAGCCCTCTGTACTGCTCTGCCCAGCTGTCCATACAGCCGAACCAGCCCTACGTACTGCTTGCATTGCTGCCCAACTATCCATACCAGGCAGCTCGAAATGCGTGCCATTGCTGCTCATTTCCTCTTCTCCTCCACATGAGCTAGTGAGCTGAGCTATCCTCACAAACTGTTGCTCCATCTCTCTCATGATGACGTCTCTACCCTCCACCGCTTTGCTCGTGGAGAATTTCAAGGGCCAAGGCTTTCCTACTTGGCAGACGAAGCTGTAGTTGCTTCCCTTGAAGGAAGAAGTATGGGGCGTCATTGCAACTGATGCTATTCCAACGGATCAACAACAACTCAAACTTTGGAAGCAGTAGAATAACAAAGCTATTGCTCTTATTGGCAGTTTCTCTCATTCATCATGTCGACTTCAAATCCAAGGCTAAGGAAATATGGCACCGATTGGAGAGCCTATTTGGTAACAAGGTTATTAACTCCAAAGTTTTTCTGAAATTGAAGTTTTATAAGCTTAAAATGCAGGAACATGAAGAGCTAGGTGATCAACTCTCCAAATATTACTCTTTTTGTTCAACAATTGTCAAGTTTGAAGTGCCCTCTAGATGATGAGGACAAGATGGCTGTTCTAATCATTAGTATGCAAGATATTTCTTGCTTTCAGTAAACCATTGAGGTCGTACAACTTGCAGCTTGGTTGCTCTTCTTATTGCAAGTCTCCGTCAGGTATCTGGGATGCCAGGTTGGGGTGGGCATCTCTCTGGCACAACAGTTCGCTCCTGTGTTGGAGAGTATCAGGAGGAAACTCATCTTTTGATGTAGAAGTTGGACATAGGGTGGAAAGAGAAGGGGTTTGTAAGAGAGAGATAGAAGGTTGGACAGAGCGTGGAAAGAGAAGGGGTTTGTAAGAGAGAGGTAAAAGTTGGACAGAGGGTGGAAAGAGAAGGGGTTTGTAAGAGAGAGGTAGAAGTTGGAGAGAAGGTAGAAGGAGAAGGAGTTTGTAAAACAGGATTAAAAGGGGAGGCTGTAGTTAGAGAGAGAAAGTGACACGAAGTGAAAAAGGGAGGCTGCATTTGAAGGGTGGTCATTTAGAGAGAGAAAGTGGCATGGAAAGAAAAAAAGGAGGTCGCACTTAGAGAGAGAAAGTGGCTCGGGATGAAAAATGGAGGGCTCACTTAGAGAGAGAAAGTGACACTCGGGTGAAAAGAGAAGGACCCATGTAGAGAGAGAAAGTGGCACCAAGGGGAGAGAGGAGGAGCCATGTAGAGAGAGAAAGTGGCACCAAGGACAGAGAGGAGGACCCTTGTAGAAAGAGAAAGTGGCCCTCAGAGGGAGAAGATGTCACCAGGAAGGAGAAGGTAAGACTGTATATGGAAGGACTAGGAGGATGTTTCCTCATTGATCATGGTACCTCTTGATGCGTGACCCATTCACTGGTGCAGGTAGGAGTCTGCCTTCCAAAGTGGCCAAGTAAACTCCACCACTTGGGATAAGCTTGGCAATGAAAAATGGGTCTGTCCAACCACTTACAAACTTAGGTTTGTGTTTGAGAAACTTACTGGAATACAAGAGTACTAAATCTCCAACTTTGAAATTTCTTTTTCTGAGGTTCCGGTCATGCTAAGCTTTTTGTCATTTCTGCCACACTTCTTGAGCGAAAACTGCTTCACGTTGATGCTCTGCTAGTGCTTCCAAATCCCACAAGTGTTCCATTATGTAGGCTTCAAAGTTGTCATTTTAAGAATCTTGTGGGTGTCGAGATGAAATTCATAAGGCATAATGGTCTCCAGTCCATAAACCAGCTCGAAGGGTGAATACCCAGTACTCGCCTTGTAAGCAGTTCGATAGGCGAATAAAGCAGCTAGAAGTATGTCATCCCAATCGGCTAAAGAACTTAGGCAAAGTCGATGCACAATCCCGCACATTGTGCAATTTGAGCTCTCAGCTAGACCATTGGCACGTGGGTAATAGGGAAATGAAAATTTGTGAACTATTTGTAGCAGGTGAACTAGTGCAAAATGGTGTCATTTAGGAAGTGAGACCCTCTATCACTCATCAACTCAACAGGACAACCAAACCAAGAGATGATCTGGTCATATAGAAATGTGGCTACTACCTGGGCTGTACAGTTCTTGACTGCCTTGGCTTCGACCCATTTGGTTCCATAGTTGGTGGCAAGCAGAGCATACTTGTTTCCTCGGTGTGTGGCAGAAGAGATGGGTCCAATGAAATCCAATCCCCAGCGATAGAAGGGAGGCAACGGAGTGAATGGTTTGAGAAGGAGGTACTCACGCCTTGTAGGCTTGGGGCCCGCTCGTTGACATGAATCACATCTGTTCACATAAGCATGGCAGTTGCGGAAGAGCTTGGGACACCAGAACTCTGCTCGCATGATCTTCCGAGCAGTAGCATTTGAGGCCACAATGCCCTCCACCTATGCCAGCATGTGCCTCTTCAAGAATGGATTGTGTCTCGTGCGGAAGCACACACCGTCTCAAGATATAGTCCTTCCCGAGCTTGTACAATTGACCTGCAATCAACTTAAAAGGAGCAGCTTGAAGGATCCGCTTGTGTTTCTCTGTTGGAGTTTATCCTGGAGGAAAGCCACCTGTAGACAAGAGGTGTACTATGTTGGCATACCATGGTGGGAAGCAGTCCACCGCAAACAGGCATTTATCAGGTAGTGCCGTCATTCCGAACAAGCCCGCATCGGGTAATTCATTGGTGATACCACTGGCTGGTTCCTCGGAATGTAACCTGGACAAGTGGTCTGTAGGTTGATGCAGTCTCCCAGCCCTCACCACCATGTCGAATTCAAATTCTTGAAAAAGAAGAATCCATTTGCTTATTCGGCCACCAAGAGTAGGCTTGTTCAATAAATACTTAAGAGCTTGATGATCAGGGATGATCACAAACTTGTTGCCCAAGAGGTAGTGACGATACTTGGTCATGGCATAAACCATGCCGAGGCCCTCCCTTTCTGTGGTACTGTAATTGCATTCTGTTCCATTGAGTTGTCGACTCGCGAAGTAGATCGGCAAATCAATCTTGGTATCCTGTTTAGGTTGAGCCAGTATAGCACCTACTGCCCACCCACTAGCATCCACGTGGACATGAAAAATTACATCCCAATCGGGTTGCCTAAGGATGGGGGCCTTCATGAGGCGATGCTTCAGATCATCAAAGGCTAGTTGTTGTGGGGTGGCCCAAACAAAAGATCGGTCTTGATGTAGGAGTTCTGTCAGTGCAATAGCAATGTCGGCATAGAAACGTATGAACCTTCGGTAATATCCTACATGCCCTAAGAAGGACTTCACCTCTTTGGGTGTACGAGGGATGGGCAATGAGATGATCACCTCTACCTTTGCGGGGTCCGTGGTCATGCCCTCAGCAGAAACAATATGACCAAGGAGAAACCTTGGAGGGCGAGAAAGAAACATTTGTCAGGGTTCAAACACAAGCGCACTTCTCTGCACTTATCAAAGACCCATCTCAACTTATGTAAATGATCGTGTTCTATGGCCGGATCAAGATGGGAGGCCGATTTACCATTAAAAACAGAGAAGTCATCTAGAAATACCTCAAGAAACTTGTCGATATTCTCTTGAAAGAGTTTGAGTTTGGTTACAAGTCATTGAAAGGTTGCCAAGGCAATACATAGTCCAAAGGGCATCATTTGGTAGGCGTATGTTCCCCATTGAGTGACAAAGGTAGTCTTGGGCTGATCCTGTTCTTTCACTCGGACTTGGTTGTACCCGCTATATCCATCCATGAATGAGTATAAAGCATGTCCTACCACTGTCTCCAACACTCTATCTGTGAAGGGAAGGGGGAACCTATCACGTCATGTTGGAGCATTCAAACTCCGATAGTCAACACATTTTCTAAGTTTGCCGGTCTCTCTTTTGGGTACAATGACAATTCCGTTGACCCAATCGGAGTAATCAACTGGGTAGATTAATCCTGCTTGCTCCATTTTCTGTATATCTGTTTGGACTGCCTTGCCGTAGTTGGGATTCATGCGGTATGGACCTTTAATCACAGGGTCTGCATCCGGATATAAGTCGCTGCGATGCTCCATGAAATCAGTGGGCACCCCCTTCAGATCCTTGTAGGACCAAGCAAAGACATCCACAAATTCTTTAAAAAGGTCGGTGACTGCAGCTAGAAGATAGTCATGTTCCTAGACCCAAGTGGCTAACTTCAAATTCCTGGGTTGGTCCTCACTTCCAATGTTGAGATACCACCAGTTCCGTGCCTCATCAACAGGGGCAATGCATTGGGATGTTGAGGTACTTGGTTCACCCATTCTCAGTCCTGTATGTGCTGGAGTATCTTTAAGGGGAAAGTCCCCCTCCACTTCTCTCAACCAAGATGGGGGGTAAGTAACTGGGGGGTTCTCAGGCATTGACAGAGATGTAGAATCAGTAGATGTTGCAGATGTTGTATGCCTTCGATGCCTCGGTGACTATTTCAGCATGCCCCAGTAAGGTAAGCCTTCCACCTCATAAGTGGTTTTCGGAAGGTCTTGAATTGAGGAGTGGTCGGCTTCTGATAAGAAAAGGTCAAGCAAAGTGAGATCGGCCATGTCCTCACCTCTGTATCCGGTATGCACCCCGGGTCCCCCCAAGACCTCAAGCTCTTGGTGGTGATTCTCCTCAAGTTCAACAATGTCTATGTCACTTTCTTCTAAAACAATATCACCATCAGTCTCATCTTCATTAGTGTTACTGTCTTCTGTATGACCATCATTGCACTCAGCAGTATCATGGTTGTACATCGTAGTACCATGGTTGTACACCATAATACCATGATTGTACTCTGGAGTACCATTGGTGGGTTGTGTAGTGCCAGCCTCATCTACAGTAGATCCTTCATTGTATACTATAGTATTGTCAGCATCATTTTGACCAATGTTCTCCATGTCGGCGATCCTCAATGTTTACTGCAGTACCATCATTGTCCTCAGTACAATCAATGGTGTCCACTGTAGTACCCCTAGTGACCATTCTCTTATACATGTGTGGACTATTGCAAAGTCCAAAGGGCATCCTTTCGTAAACTAGTTCAGCTAGACCCTGTGGTTTTGGGTGGATTTCTGATACTGCAAGTAGGTGTTCTTCTTGATCTTCTTGTTGGCATAGCTCCACCATGTTGACGGTTAAGGAGCCCAGGGCTCCCATCCAATCCAAAATGACAGCTTCCTCGTCTTCTTGATCAGCCCGATCCAACAAGTAGGTCAAACTTTCAAATCCTTCTAGGGTTGTCTCCTCATTAATAACTTGGTGACCACCCCTGGGCCAGTCCCCATAGGCCCAATGCTCCTCTTCGGGTCCGGCTTGTTCTTCAAAATCCTCCTCTCCTAGTTCTATTGGTATGTGCCTCGCCTGCCCTGTGACCATATCCATTTCGAGGGATGTGGATCCCAGGGGCAATCGAACTTCATCAGTTGACCTATCCTAAATGGCCTTTGAAGACCGCAACCATGGCCTACCAAGAAGTAGAGGGTAAGTTTGTTCATTTTCGGTCATATCAAGGACAACAAAATTGGAGAGAAAAGTTACTCCGCCAATCTTCATGTGAACACCTTTGACTACACCCATTGGTTTTACTCTGCGTTGATCAGCCATGCGTACCTGAAAGTGAACATCACTTTGTAGTGTACATTTCGGCATGATGTTCACAGCCGCCCCACCATCAAGGAAGACGTCCTTCAGCTCCACTCCATGGATCTCCACAGTGAGCTTGGGACTTTGTTCACAAGTGAGGGCAGCGTAGGCAGAGAAGTGGTCCGATGTAGACCCATGCTAATATCTCTGGTGTTGGCTCACTCAAAGTAGATCCCTTGTGTCGACCTCTTGGGAGGCGATTAAGAAATGTAATAGTCTGATGCTTGATTTGGGGGGACAATAGACAAAGTTGTCGTAGAGTGAGGTTGGGTTTGAAACTCATAAGATCTTCAAACAGCGAGTAGTGGTTAGCATTAGCCTTCTACAGCCTCATCCTCCTAGCCTCTGGCCGAGGGTCAAAGCTTACACGAGGATGTGGATGTAGGTCTGAACTATGAGTCATTGTCTCCAGTGGTTTCTCTTCCATCACTCCTTTCCCTTTTTCTTGGGCAGAACTAGGTCTTGTCCCCATAGCCCCTTCTCTGTTGAGTGCTGTTGGGGACAAAGTGGGAGGACCTACTCGTGCCTCATTATCCCAGTGCTGTCCGAGGGTTGTCACTTCTGTTGCAAATCTCACAGTTCTGGACTTGCGGGATGGAAACTGAGGTGTGCTACCTTCATCTTCAGAACTTGTTTGAAGATCTCTCGTGACACCCTTTACCACCTCCTGATACCTCAAAGGCATAGAGTGATCACCCGAGGATGAGGCACTTCTAGAGTTAGTGGTTGACCTTAATGGTTGTGTGCCCTTCGAGTTTGTTTCTGAATCACTATCAAAAGCTAGCATGGGTGGTCTATTCTTGGGTGTACTGTGTACCTTGGAGGGGGAGAATGACCTCGGTGGGGGAACACTTGTTGAACTCATTGGTGCTGAGGTCTCCGGTGCTGTCGCCCTTACATTTGTCAACTATTGTATGTGACCGTGTCACAGCGCCCAACACTGCGCCAATCAAATGGGGACTGTTGCCCTCCCCCGCCACTACTACATCAACCATATTCACTTGGGATGCGGGTTCCATTCTTCCATTGGGACAATCTCTGGTGTAGTGGTCGTTTGTGTTGCACTGTGTACAAGAGGCTCCCCTGAATAGTTGTGTACAATCATCTTGGTAGTGGCCGTGCTCGCCACATCTGTAACACATGATGGGTCTTCTAAAGTTTGTACCTCTGCCTGCACCTCCACATCCACCTCGGAAACCACCCCTTTGACCGCATTGATAAGAGGGTCCATAGCCACCTCCTAACATAGGTGGTTGGTACGGTGCATAGTATGGCTGAGGATAGAAACAAGGGAACCAATTGAATTGGGGCTAGGAGCTTGGAGCAAAGGGGGAGTCGGAAGCAATGGAGGCAGCATGACAGGAGGAGGAGGTGGCTCAGATGCTCGTGCAAGAATGGGAGCAGGAGATACTTCTGCTGGGCCAGATGTTATGGGTACTGTTCTGTTGACTGCAGCAACTAGAGGTTCCCCCGAGGTATACTCTGGAAGAAGCTTCCGTAATCCTTTGAGGTACCTACACTCAGAGGCATCATGTCCATGGATCTCACAAAATGTACAAAATGAGGTAGAAGTAGGTACCTTTCGCTTGGAGGGGCACTCCCAGTAACCATGGTTAGAACCCTTGCATTATGTGCACCAAAGGCCACTTCGAATTTGGGCCTCAAAGGACGATTGGCCATCCACCTTTATTCTATCTTTCAGGCCTTCTTTGATTTCTTCTAACTCCTTCTTGAGTTGCTGCCATGTGAATGATCCCTTCTCTCTTGGGAGTTGGGTGGTCGTAGTCGTTGATGAGGCAAAGCTTAGCTATGACCGTTTCATCTTGACAGCTTCTTTTAGGAAGTCTTGAAGTGAGGCATGTTCAGGGAGTTTATCAACCAACCTTATAGCAATGGTAGGGGGTAATGCTTTCAAAAACCATCCCTTCATGACAACATCATTAGGTGGCATAGACATCTTTGCCGCCAAGACCCTCATCCTTGTGTACATCTCAGAGATGCTTTCTCCGGGCTTCATGGTGTCAGTGGATAACTCTTGGACAAATCATGTGTTCGAATTTTTCCAACTTGAAAGTGCGTAAGAATTCCTCCCTTAGGTTTGTCCACGTCTGGAAGTGTGGTCCGGAGGAAATCGACTGTACCATACATCCATGGCATCCTCCAATGACGAGGGAAAGATGTGAAGGAACGCATGCTCATTCTCCACACCTTTAGCTCTACATGATGTGAGGAACTTCCTCACATGAGCTTCCGCATCCTCATGGAGGTGGCCTTTAAACTTTTGAGTCTTCACGTGGACCTTGTTGAGTAGCTCGAGAAGTCTAGCTCTATCTGGAGGACTGAGAACGGCCATCCCCACCCGAGAAGTTGGAGAAGATGCAAGAGTTGGAGGAGTCCCGATGGGGCTATCATGAGTGTTGGTGCTCCCAAGGAGAAGACCACCCCAACAACTCCTCCTGTGGTGTGGAGGACCACAATGGGGAAGTCACTACTGACGTAGTCATAGAGAAAGTGTACCCAGATGGTAGCGCGTAAGTGGGGGGTCTCGGTGTTGCAGAGGGAAAGAATGAGAACATGGAAGATGTGGGGGTGAAAGAGGATGGGAGAGCATTTGAAAAAGAGAGGGACGGAGTTGAAGTCATGGATGAGTAGGCAGAAGGGAAGGAAGGAGGTGGTGGAAAAGGCAACACCGGTGTGGATGGAAAGGGAGATGAAACCATCATGGCAGGTAAAGGCATGGCCGGAGCAAAAGTACCCCCCAATGGGATAGATGTAGAAGAAGGATTAGCTAGGAGCCTGGAGCTATGCATAACAGATGAGGTAGCAGCTTGTCCACAAGAGGTCGCAGATGGAGTCACCACTCCGGTAGAAAAGGTGGTTGATGAAGACATCGTTACAAGAGGAGAAGAGGGGCTGCCTTGACCTTGATGAGTCCCTGAGGAGCCCTCGTCCTTAGTACCCTCTTCTTTCACTTGTTCTCCGCTTTGCACTTCTTCTTCTCCGGAGTCCGGAACTGACCACCAGGGTTCCTGTTGATCCAAGTCAATGAGAGTGTCGATGAAGTTACTTGCTTTGGCTACTGCTCCAATGGGCTCACTTTGTGCTCGAGTTGAGGACTTTGCAAACTTACGTTGCACGTAATGCTTCTTGTACCTAGTTTGGTCTGCCAGAAGTCTTTTCTCCGCTCTCCTCAAGTACCTCCTAGTTCTCTCACTAGCTCCTTCAAATGTTTCAGAACTACTTGGCATAAGACCTCTCTCTAGGACCCTAGATCACCACTTCACTCGTGCTACTCAACACCAGCAGTGTCCCACCGTGATCGCCATAAATTGTTTGAGGGGAGGGGTTCCTATCCTTCCGGATGTGTTATCGGAGGCCAAAGGCCACTGGCATGAGAAGCATGAGTGTTGCAATGCTCTAATGCAATGGATCGCGCAGAGTGCACCGTGCAGTGGTGTGCGAGTGTCGTATGCTATACTGCAGTGAACGACGACGTACGAGTGCACTATGCTAAATGACAATCACCTGTGCGAATGCCACAACATAAGCAGAAT
Organism: Dipteris shenzhenensis; assembly: GCF_047967505.1. Lineage (NCBI taxonomy): Eukaryota > Viridiplantae > Streptophyta > Polypodiopsida > Gleicheniales > Dipteridaceae > Dipteris > Dipteris shenzhenensis. The sequence continues at coordinate 49,395,224 of NC_141606.1, forward strand.
AAGAAAATCTCGTCCTACATTGGTGAACAATCCCCATATCGGGAAGAGACGAGAAATGAGAAAGTGACCAAGTTAGCCAAAGTACATATCACTAGACTAGTGTCTCTAGGTCACAAGTCGCAAGTCACAAGAATACACAGGTCTATCCCCATAGTAGACAGAGAGTATACACAAGTCTCTCCACACTCTCTCCTTGGCGAGCTCGTAGCTCTAGCCTCTATCTCTCCTCACACTCTCCTTTCTTCCGCTCCAGTGCCGAATGCTGAATGCTCTTTTCCTCTCTCCACCTTCTCCTTCATCCTCATCCCCCGCCTTGGAGAGTCCCTTCTTCGCTGAGAATCCCCTCCTTTCTTCCCATTGGTCATCCTCTTATCTCCTTAGCTGTAGAGAATAGCCGTTGCGCCACTGGCTCTCTTGATGGCTATGGCGACTTCCTGACTCCCTGACTTGCCAGCCTCTTCTAGTTAGGATGGTGTAAATTCTCCACGTGCAGGTGAGCTGGATCACCGAACCACTGCACCACTGTATCACTGAACCACTGTGTAAATGTAAATACTCATGACTGCTCCATGTGTTAAGCTCACTCTCCATGTGTGCAGCTCTTGATGAGATCACTTTGGACATGATACTCCTGGTTGACCTGTGGTTGACATGTGTCGACTTGTGGTTGACATGTGTCGATACATGGTTGCCTCGGATAGTACTCTGGATGAAACCGTGTGATCGCGTGGCTGACTTGTGTTGACACATGGTCAACATGTGGTCAACAGATGTCTTCATGTGGTCAACGCCTGTCGACAGGTGGTCGTTGTGTGGTAAGGTAGCACAGGGTTGAGGTGGCACTTTCAGCCTCAGCCTTGGTTGTTTTCCACCTCACTTTGAGGGGGTTTTATTTTTTCTCATGATTTCATGATGTTGTATTTCCGCTCAGAGCTTGCTCTAGCGAGTTTCTTTCTTACTTAATAGAAGTCTTTTTTTTGCCAAAAAAAAAAAAAAGAGCTGCTCGTGCCTCAATAGACAAGCCTTGGGAGATTTTGGCTAGCATTGCAGCATGGCATATTTGGAGAGCCACGTGTACAGAGGCGATGAAGGGTATCTAGGTTCACCCTTCCCAGACTATGGCTAGTATTTGGACTGACACAGTACAGACTCTGATGGCCATTGGGCAAGCATGCAGGGATCCTCTAGAGCAGCCACTACCAGGAGAGTTACTTTTTTCAGAGTTTGGAGAGGATCTTCTTTCTTCTCTGAGTCTCCTTCGGGTTTGAGATGGCATTTTCAGCCTCCGCCTTGTTTCTTTATTAGCTCATTTTGAGCTGTTTTTTCCTCATGCATTGCATGATGTACTCCCGCATTTGAGCTTGCTCTTGCTGTTTTCATTCATACTTAATGAAGTAATTTTCTTACCCAAAAAAAAAAAAGGACCGCCGTAACAAGGAAAAGAAATCTACTCCTACATTCTGCACTCAGAAGCTCTTATTTCTGAGTCATGGTTGGGACGTAAAGCCATGTGAGTGTTGAGTCTAACCTCTGAACCATGCTCAGACTTCATCCTCTGAGCTAGCATGAGAGCCACATCTAGTTTAGACATTGCACAGAGTAGTAGATACCGTCATTTTCATGTTTTGTCCTTGGTTCCATTCGAGTAGTAACTCACCTTTCCTACATGGGGGGTGTTAGGAAATGGAGTCAAGATGAGTCAATTTGGTGTGTTCTAGTGTGAGTTCTAGTCTAGTGTGTCCTATGGATGCCAGGTGTCACATTGGGAGTTATCCCATATGCATTGGTATTCGTATGTCTGTGTGTGCTCTATATAAGAGTTGTACTTGTCTAGTGTCAAATTAATCAAGTATCAAGCCTACAAGCTCTTTGGTCTACATGTGAGTACTTTCATTTGTTCATTGCTTAGTCATTGCACTTCCATTTCATTATGTCTTTCTTTGAATATCATTCTCTCTCTCTCTCTCTCTCTCTCTCTCTCTCTCTCTCTCTCTCTCTCTCTCTCTCTCTCTCTCTCTCTCTCTCTCTCTCTCCCCGCTGCTGCTTCCTGCCCGCCCTGCTCGCTCCGCCCTCTTGTTCGCTTATTGAGCCCTCCTACCTTGCTCGTTGCGCCCTCCTGCCTGCTACGCCCAGCCCTTCTGCCTGTGCAGCCCCCTCGCCCGCTACTGTCTCACACCCAATGCAGCTAGCATCAAACCCCTCCCTTCCACACAATTAACCCCATGATGTTGGCTACTTCCCTCCCTCCCTCTCCCATTACAGCTCTATCACCGCTTATCACACCTACTTTGGAGGTGCCATACACTGCTCCGCATTATGCCTCGACCTTTCTCTCCCCTTTGTCTCTCAGTCATCCTATGCTCCCACACCCTGTGGTGGGGATCGCCTCATCCATGCCACTATCATCTCCCTATCGTACCTAGCTAACCTACCACCCAGCCTCTAGCCTCATCCTCACACTTTGAAGCCACAACCCTTTCAGTTTCAACTAGGACACGGACGAGCTGACCCATGAGAGGCTTGGGAGAACTTGTTGATGGAGGTAGAAAATATCCGTGAGCATGAGATGGAGCTGACACGCTTCGCACAGGAGCAGGTCCGCTTCACCTAAGAGCACAGGCGGGTCATATAGGAGCAGGCTTGGGCTATTCGAGACCAGAATGATCTCATTCAGGGACTCAGACAGGACATCTCATAGCTCTGACAAGAGGTCACCGCCATACACACAGTCCCAAGGAGCACTCCAGTTGTTGAGGCACATATTGCGAGCATGAAATCTGCGATTGAGGAGACGTCCAGATGGGTCGATGTGGCCAAACATGAACCTGCAAGGGCAACCGTTTCGGCTACCCTCATGGAGCAGCAACAAAGATCTCAACATCAGAGTAAATGGGATCCTGCGCACTGAAGCTACACCGATGACAGATGTGACGGCCTTCGTGGCCACTACTTTGGGAGTAGCTGAGCACAAGATCGAGAGGGCATGGCAGGTGAGGAGAGACCCCAACCAAGAGTAGGCCCTGATCATACGGTTCCATGATGCTCAGGCACGACTTTCAGCTTATTGCAGTAGCGGGATCCGCCACAAGGAGGAAAAGTGGACACTAGTACGAGATGGACGACTTCTTACAAGCACCCGTCGGGCTTCAACCCCCCCTCCCAAATAGGGAGACGGGGTCTATGAGACTCAAATCTCCGAGACCCTATCATGCACCATTTGGAACTGTAATGGTACCTTATGGGTAAAACCAAGAAACTTCTCAGAATCCTACACAGGTTGCGACATATTCTTTTACATAGAGACACATCAGAGTCAAGAGCGCCCACTACCAGTTGTCAACCGGTACACATGGGAGTATGCTTATAGAGATGAGACCATAGACACAGAGGGAGTACGAGGATCAGGAGGAGTAGCAATTCTGTACAAATCCACCCTTTTGGGGACCATTTCAGAAGAGCAGAGGGATACACATTCTAGGTTTCTTTGGATCCAGATCCGCCATGGATAGCTCGGATCTGTTTGTCGCAGTATGCTACTTCCCTCTCGAGACATCCCACTTTGTTAGAGATATTCGAGTTGAGGCTGAGACATCTCCATTTGCAGCCCTATATCAGTCCATTGTTGACTTCTCAAGCCGCGGAGAAGTCCTCTTAGTTGGGGACTTCAATGCGAGGACAAGGGCCCGTTAGGTACCACTCCTCGACTTTAGGGATGATTCCATTCTACTGCCACACATTGACCTTGAGAATGCAGGTATACTACGGGTTTTGGCTGGGAGACGACACATCTTACGAGCAGGCCCTATTGAACCTTGGCAGGATGCATGATCTCTTTCTTTTTTTTTAAAAAAAATCTCATTATTTATAATGGTCTTGACAAATGACCCGCCTCAGGTGGTCTCACATGCTTTCCACATGGGGGAGGTTCTAGCATTGTTGATTACATCATCGGATCCCCTGCCTTCACATCTCACATCACTGATTTTACTGCCTCCTCATTGATTGCCGGTCCCAGGCCTAGGGCTTGCACCAAGGAGACAGAAATCAATCCAAAGAAATGGGAAAGAGATGGACAAAGCCAAGAAAGAAGACAACAACAAAAACAAGCAACCAACACAACTGAAACTTGAGGATGTGAACACGCGCTACAACCAAAGTGGGGTTGACAGCAAAGCAAAGGCGGGGCCCACTTCAGCCTCTGTCTACGCTTCTATTTCGACTTCAGCCCCCGCTACATCCTCACCTTTAGCTTCAGCTTCTACTTCAGCCTCAATTTCAGCTTCACGTCCAGTTACAACCTCTACATCCCTAGCTATAGCTACAACCCATATCCATAAATATCTTGTTATTTATGCTATTAAAGCACTAAAAAGCTCTTGTCGTATTGATATAAATGTGTTTAATAAGTAATTATATATGTATAATATTATTACATTGAGAGTGATTATGAGGGATGTTTCTTCAAGGAACTATTTTGCAACACTTTTTAAAGGTAATAACAGGGGTACAAAGGATGTCTATGAAGAATAAATTTTTTGTTATGTAAAATTGAATGAGTGACAATTCTGTATATTTTTATAGTAAAGGGATCTAGTTCTAGTGAAAATAAAAGTGTAAAACCCATGTTTCCTTAAGAAATACAATTTTTTAAATCTCTTGAAAAACACACTCGAATAAACCTGCTCATAGGTTTCTGCTCGTAAAATTGATGCATCCCGCCCACCACCACCTGGGACCGTACCTTGTAATAGTTGGTACGATGATGAGTGGTAGGCTTTATGCCATCATCTCAGATTGAAACCTAAAACAGTCTTTCGAGCAAACAAGAAGCACTACGCAAGAGAAAGAAACTAGATTTCGTTCACCGAAACGAGGAGGAGCTACTAAACATTTTGTTTAGTAACAATTCTAAGTACTTTTGGCGGAGATTTCTTTTCTTTTTTTGCAAAAAGAGACTTCTATTAAGTATTAAAGAAAACCATTAGAGCAAGCTCCATAGGGGATACACCATGCAATTCATGAAATACTCAAAAGCCAAAAAGGAAGGATTGTGGCTGATAGTGCCATCTTAATTCTGTAGAACCCTCCGAGAAAAAGGGAGAACCCCTCCAAACTCGTAGGAATATAGTCCTCCTAGAAGAGGCTGCTCGTGAAGGGCCCTGCATGCTAGCCCAAATGGCTATCAAAGTATGAACCGTGTCAATCCAAATACCTGTGAACACCTGTGAAGGGTGTATCTGGGTGCCATCCAAGGCCTCTGTATATCTGGCTCTCCAGATGTGCCAAGAGGAAATGCTAGCCAGAATCTCCCAGGAAGTGTCCACTGAAGCATGAGAAGCTCTGAAGGGAGTAAATGGTACATCTTGAAGAGAGCAGGTCTCTATTACCTGCCTGCAGACCGAGAGTGCCCAAGAAGAAGGCTCACTCTCATAAAACATCTGGGGCCTACTAGTAAGGGATAACCAGGCGACCGAGCCCCAAGTCATGAAGAAAGGAAAGGTATGAAAAATGCTGAGTATTCGAGCAACCCCTTTCCAAACAGCAGTCCTCGCCTAACTGCAATCCCAAAGGCAATGTCGCACTGACTCCTTTGTAGAATGACAACGAGCGCAAGTAGGGTCAGCCCCAAATCGTGATGTCCACAGGTTCACTGCAATCCTGCCATGAATAGAAAGCCAAAAGAAAAGAGTGATCTTTCTATTTCTGAGGGATTTCCAAAGCCTCCTCCAGAAGTTCCTACGCACATCTGCAGTGATGAAGAAGCTGTCCCAATGGGGGGCACTAGAGGGAATCCACCAATCCCTACTGCTCAACTAAAATCTGCTGGCATTACCAACCGTGAAACGAAAGAAGGGAATCCCCCTCTCTCGATCTATCCACTCCCACTCTCCTGGGTCCCATTGTAAGCACCTGATAGGTGCACCTCAATATAACCAAAGTCTCCAAGATCCCAGGGCCAAGAGCAGAGGGTCGGGGTCTAAATACCACTGCAAGCCCGCTCCATGATCCACAAAGCTAGCAACCTTAACAGGCTGAAAGGCAACCTCTAGAAGAATATCATCCGTGGATCTAGAAAGTATACCCCCATCCCCAACGTCAAAGACAAGTGCATCCTTCCCAACACCTGGCGGAGATTTCTTGAGGGATGGTCTTCTTCACCACTCATTGACACTCAGGTCTAGCATAGTTATGCACACACACTATATGACATCCCGAATCAGCCAGTCTCTGACCTCTCACATTTGCCACGTCCCAATTCATGTACCCTCTTCACCAAGGGGGGAGTAAACGACACAGTAATGAAATTTCATAATGGCTGAGTGAAGGATCATGAGGGACTATGCACTGAGTTCATTGCATATGGGATTAACCTCCTAGCCCCGATCTTAGCAAAGCTTTTCAATGAATGGGTTTTTCACGCACCTGAACCATTAACACTATTTCACCTATCCAAGGGGATCCCATGAGCCCGGAGAATTACAAGACCATTATGATTGGACATGTCATGTCCAAGATTTATGCATCAGTGCTTGATTGCAAGGTCCACTGATTTACGAAGTGTCGAGGACTTAGAGCAACAAAACAGGTTGGGTTTTGGCGTGATCATGGAACCATGGATCACATTCTCATGCTCAAATGTATCATCGAGGAGATGAGGACACGGAAGCAGATGGTTTACTGTTGCTTTGTGGATTTCCACAAAGCATCACAAAGCATTCGATATGGTCCCGAGAGCCCGCCTCATCTGGCGCCTACAAGATTTGGGTTATGACCAGGATATCATTTGGGTTGTCATGGCACTTTACGAGAGAGTCTCAGGCAGAGTATGGGTAGGGAATAGGTGGATAGACGAGATCATGAGCACTATTGGGATCAAACAAGGGTGTCCTTTATCCACTACCCTATTTGGCCTCTACATAGACGAGCTTGAGACAGTGATGTAGACATAGGGAGGGATAGATGTTCTCTTGCTAGCATGTTGATCTGAATATTGCTGTACATAGATGATGTGGCTCTTTTGTCTTCCTCAGCAGAGGGGCTCCAGAGACACCTTGATGCATTACAGTCCTTTTGTGAGTCTCATGATTTGAAGGTCAAGCTAGGTAAAACCAAGGTTTTGATCTTCAACACATCTCGCGCTGTCATGCGCCAAGAGCAATTCATGTTTGATGGGTCTCTTGTTGAGATAGTTTCATCATACACCTATCTTGGGGTTGTCTTCTTCAGACCCATCTTCACTATGAGACCCTGTATGATGAAACTATCTCCTGTTAAGATAGTTTCATCATATGCGTATCTTGGGGTTGTCTTCTCCAAACCCATCTTCACTATGAGACCCGCAATGCATGCCCAATTGGGCAGAGGATACGCTTAATGGGCCAGACTAGAGAGGCAGTGCTTCCGCTTGCACTTTCAGGATTTGCGGACCAAGGGGCTGCTTTTTGACTCCTTGGTCTGCCCTACGGGGATGTATGGCAGCCCTTGCTAGGGGCCAGACTTGTCGAATATAGAGTGGGCCCGTGTAGAACGGCTACATGTTCTCATGCTATCATGGATCCAGGGTAAGCCATCCGTCCTGAAGGGGCAAATTGATGTGTGTGTGTGTGTGTGCCTATGGGATTGGAGTCCTGTGCAAGAAGTGTGTGAGTGTAGTAGGTGTGCTAGAAGGTTCTAGTTAGGTGTGCCAGGTTGGTGTGATGAGTGAGTGATCATAGGAGGTGATTGATTGAGATAATCAGGGAGATGATTGTGGATCTAGGATCTACCTACATGGAGGCAGTTGCCTATATATGTAACCACTCTATGAATAAACAACTACATTTTGTGTCTCATTGTTTCTACATGGACTTACACGTGGTATCAGAGCCACGCAGCCTCCATGAACTTCCTTGAGTTCTCTTCTTTGAGCCTCCTTGAGTCCTCTTGGATTCCAGTAAGATTCTCCTAGATTCTTCATCTTCCCCAAATGAAGATTTTCTCTCCTTCCTTCCTGACTGAATTTCCTTAAGCTTGTTCTCCACCTACAGGCCACCATTTCCCAAGCCCTTTCTATTGTAGCTTCCCCTCACTAGGGCGCACATCCACCTTGGAGGAATTGTGAAGTTAGTGCTCCTACAACCTGTGCCAACAATATTTACAGACCGCGCCATTTCTTGAAATGCGACTTGCTGGAGTTACATTTCGGTAAATCCTCTCAGAGGAAGTTGGGCGACACCAAGAGCTATCCAAAGCTCAAATCTGAAGGCAAATGCTCCAGTAATTGAGGCGTACTGAACGAAAAAACCAGTCGACATTGGAGCTTTTGGCTATGGCGACCTGACACAACATCCTGTCCAAGCTTGGTACTGGGTCTTCTCTAGTCCTATATCTTTCATTGTGCAACAAAAGCCCTCAAAGAGCTGCTCTCATCTGGTTGAATTTCATCCTCCAAGTTTACATGTACTCTGCAAGCATTTCTAGTGTATTTTTTGGAGTTTTTTATGCTACACTAAATGCTTGAGGAGTAAAACACTCAAGACTCCAATCCCATAGGCGTGTGTTTGTGTGTGTGCCTATGGGATTGGAGTCCTGTGCAAGAAGTGTGTGAGTGTAGTAGGTGTGCTAGAAGGTTCTAGTTAGGTGTGCCAGGTTGGTGTGATGAGTGAGTGATCATAGGAGGTGATTGATTGAGATAATCAGGGAGATGATTGTGGATCTAGGATCTACCTACATGTTGCCTATATATGTAACCACTCTATGAATAAACAACTACATTTTGTGTCTCATTGTTTCTACATGGACTTACACGTGGTATCAGAGCCACGCAGCCTCCATGAACTTCCTTGAGTTCTCTTCTTTGAGCCTCCTTGAGTCCTCTTGGATTCCAGTAAGATTCTCCTAGATTCTTCATCTTCCCCAAATGAAGATTTTCTCTCCTTCCTTCCTGACTGAATTTCCTTAAGCTTGTTCTCCACCTACAGGCCACCGTTTCCCAAGCCCTTTCTATTGTAGCTTCCCCTCACTAGGGCGCACATCCACCTTGGAGGAATTGTGAAGTTAGTGCTCCTACAACCTGTGCCAACAATATTTACAGACTGCGCCATTTCTTGAAATGCGACTTGCTGAGGTTACATTTCGGTAAATCCTCTCAGAGGAAGTTGGGCGACACCAAGAGCTATCCAAAGCTCAAATCTGAAGGCAAATGCTCCAGTAATTGAGGCGTACTGAACGAAAAAACCAGTCGACATTGGAGCTTTTGGCTATGGCGACCTGACACAACATCCCGCCCAAGCTTGGTGCTGGGTCTTCTCTAGTCCTATATCTTTCATTGTGCAACAAAAGCCCTCAAAGAGCTGCTCTCATCTGGTTGAATTTCATCCTCCAAGTTTACATGTACTCTGCAAGCATTTCTAGTGTATTTTTTGGAGTTTTTTATGCAACACTAAATGCTTGAGGAGTAAAACACTCAGTACAGAGATTATTCTTCCAAAATTCGGTTCAAAGTATGTCATTTCAGTTCAAAGAATGTTAGTTCAGTTGGTGCTAATCTCTTGACAAACATGCCAACCTCAAGTTCTCAAAGCTCTTTCAAAATCAAGAAGACTACAAAGAGAAAGTACAAGGTGAAGAAGACTCCAATTAAGAGGTTGTGGGAGAAGCCAACTGGTTATGATTATGCCAAACAATTAGGTTTTTCAGAATTCTTATCTTGCAATTTGCATCTATATGGTGAAGGTGAATTTTTTTGTTCAGAGAGATTGACCTTTTGTAAAGGGATTAGACACTGCCATTAATTTGGTAAGACCTTCCTAAATGGCTTCCAAACTGAAAATAGATAAGTTTGAAGGAGAGGGGTTCCACACTTGGCAAACAAAACTGAAGTTTATTCTCATGAAAAATGGAATATGGAAGGTAGCAAATGGCAAAGAAACTAAACCTACAACTAGAGAAGGAGAAGCTTCATAGCTTCCAAAAGATGAAAAAGCTCTTGCTATAATTGCTCTTGGTCTTAGTGATTCCTTTATTCATCGCATTGATAGATGTGAGACTGCTCATGCTGCATGGACTCATCTTGAGCATGTGTTTGGAGCACAGGGAAGATGCTCTAAGTATAGCTTGCTTATTGAGTTCTTTGACTTAAGATTGGATAGGGGGGAGTCCATCTCTTCACATCTAAATTCAATGAAGAGCATTTTGACACAGTTATATGGCATCAAGTTTAATCTTGATGAAGATATTGTAATTGCCATCTTACTCATAAGTCTCAATGAAGAATATGGCACTATTGTAACCACACTCACCAATATTCCAGAGATAAGGCTGGTAGAAATTGAAGCATCACTCTTGGAGGAGGAGAGAAAGATCAAACAAAGAAGTGATTATAGAGAAGGGGCATATTACAAAGAAGGGGCATATTTGGCCAGAAGCAACTTAAGCAACTTCAAGGGAAAGAGCAAAATGAAATGTAACTTTTGTGGCAAACCTGGATACTTTGAAAAGGATTGTTGTGCCAAGAAGAGATATTCAGCCAATCTTGTTGAGGAAGTAGAAACTGAAGAAGAAGAAGAACCAGAGAATGTCAAAGCTCTCACTGCTTACAACACCCAAGTCAAATCTGACAAGGGTAAGGATCCATATGTTTTCTAAGTTATGTGCGTGTGAGGTCAATAATGGTTCTCTGCCATGGATAGTCCATCTTAAAAGATTGAGATTTTTCCTTGTTGGACTTATTGGGCTTTACATACATAGTCAATGTCCATCTCCCAGTTGTAAACCAAGAATCCTATGAGTGAGTCACAGGTTGAGGCCATGAGTGTTGCCACATGATCGTGGGCGAGCCATGGAGCATCTTATGTACTACTGTTGAGGGATGAGGTCATCAATTTGTGGGGGGGAATGAAGGGGCAAATTGATGTGTGTGTGTGTGTGCCTATGGGATTGGAGTCCTATGCAAGAAGTGTGTGAGTGTAGGTGTGCTAGAAGGTTCTAGTTAGGTGTGATGAGTGAGTGATCATAGGAGGTGATTGATTGAGATAATCAAGGAGATGATTGTGGATCTGGGATCTACCTACATGGAGCCAGTTGCCTATATATGTAACCACTCTATGAATAAACAACTACATTTTGTGTCTCATTGTTTCTACATGGACTTACACGTCCCTCACCACCAGATCATTTAGGCTGAGTTCAGGTCACCCCCATTACAGCTAGATGTTGCATTTCACGTCATCACGTTGATTTTAAAAAAGATAGAGCACTATACTGCCTTTATAACTAGTGCAACCTCTTTCATATACTCACCCCTTCCCCAAATACCAGACACCATATCCGTGGATTGAATTGTCCTCCTACTTCATCCATTCTGTGGAACACTTGATCCAGCCTCCATGCATGCTGTCTCGTGGAACTGTACACATGTATCATCCAAAAATGCTCTCACAAATTTATCAATGAAAGGGGCTAAACTTCTTGATACCACGCTGGTGTATTCTTCAATCCAAATGGCACTACTCTGTAACAAAAGCAACCCTAGGGTGTGATGAATGTAGTTTTGATTTGATCTTCCTCTGCAATTGAAATTTGGAAGTATCCAGAATATCCATCACACACACTGTATTTTTCATACCCTGCCACTCTATCCAATATATCATCAATAAAAGGAAGGAGATAACGATTAATTTTTGTTACCGCATTGAGAGGTTTGTAATCAATGCATACTCTCCATCCTCCTGTGTACTTAGGAATGATTACCATTGGAGTGCCCCAATCTGAATGCTCCATTGGATATATCAGCCCAGCCTTGAGCAACTTATTTAACTCCTCTCTCAGCATAGGCAAAAGCTCTTTGTGTGTCCTCAATTTCTGAAAAACAGGCTTGCTACCTTCCTTTAGCTCAATGTGCATTGGCTCACATCTGAAACTCCTGATCTCTTCATGTGAGGTAATAAACAGCTTTGGATACTGATGAATGACCTTCATATGCTCCTCCTCCTCTACTTCTTATAAACTAAAATTCAGCATGGATAGCAATATCTCTTCTCTCTCTGTCTGGGAAGGTGGGGGTTGCATCAAGCTATCCATATCTTCAAGCTTACTCTCCTCCTTAGCTTCTTGTATCGTTGCTGCCTACAACTCATATGCATCAGATTTCTTCAACAGAAATGATACTTGCCCCTCCTCTTCAGATGTAGTACTTCCTTCTTTAGTCTCACTGTTTGACTCCTCTTCCATGCTTGTTTCTTCTGTTTCTTCTTCTATTTCCTGTCTACTGCTCATATCAAATTTCTTGGCCTCTCCCTTCTTATTATGCATTGTAATTGTACCCATCTTCCAGTTTTGTATTGCTCCCACTTGTCTGAGCCAAGGTCTGCCCAAAATCAGCGGGTATTCTCCCAAACCTATTAAATTACACGGCGCAGCGAAACAAAAACTGAACAAAGAATAGAGAGTACACAACAAACTAGAGAGGAATAAACTTTTCCTTCAATACTGATGTAGTACTAATGATGGCTCCGTCCACCCGTGCACTCCCACAGTGGAGCTTAGATGGCAATCTAGACAGATACTAGGTGAAGAGCTACTAGCCGGACGATCTGATCTGATCTAAACTGATATGATACAATGGACTGGGGAGGTCTTCTCTTTATAGCTATGAGGGCGGTAGTCGGATCAACCTAGTCGGTGGAGCCGACTAGTCAACCTAGTCGGTGGAACCGACTAGTCGTCCATGGAATATTCAAGGAATATTCCCTATACCATCGCCGCGGGGGCTCGGACCCCCCAGCTGGGGGCCAGTTGGCCCCTAGGCCCCAGCAAGGGGCTCCCACACAATCACCTTTGTACCATCAACAGTCTCATTGATAGACCTCATCTGACATGCAACCATCCAGTGTCCCGGGCTCACACATGGCTTCTCCTCATATGGGGGCCTTACAACTTGAGCAACTTGGACTACTGGTGGTTACCAGGAGGGTGGGGCATTGAGAATATTTAACACCCCCCCTCAATGTCCACCCGTAGGTGAACTACTTTCTTGGCCCAATGCCAAGTCTCTGAAGATGTCCTTGAAGCTCTGATCCTTCCCGAGTACCTTGGTGAAGATATCTGCTCTGTTGGACAGTAGACCAATTCCACTATCCCGCTGTCCTCGATCAAATCACGCACATAGTTATACTGAATCTCTATATGTTTTGTGCGCGCATGAAACACTAGATTTTTAGCAATGGCCATGCAACTTTGATTGTCGCACCTCGGCACAGTTGCCTCATCCTCTTGCACTCCCATGTGCCATAAGATCCTCCTCAGCCACACTGCCTCACATGCAACAAAACATGCTGCCTTGTACTCAACCTTGGTAGAAGACAATGCCACTGTTGGTTGTTTCTTTCTGATCCAAGAGAAGATACATGAATCTAAAGAGAAACAATATCCAAAAACTGATTTCCTGGAATCAACATCTCCAGCCCAATCTGAGTCACAATGACCAACCAAGGAAGTTCCCTTACCATAGGTGATGCCATAATCAAGAGTGCCCTTCACATACCTGAGCACCCGCATCCCTGCATTCCAACGATTCTCCTGCGGCTTATTGGAGAATCTGCTCAAAACGCCAATAGCAAAACTGATGTCTGGTCTGCTGTTGCACAGATAGATGAGACTGCCGACCACCAACTTCCTGTACCTCCCGATGTTTGCTGGTGGTGAGGCATCTTCCATAGACAACCTCGCATTTACCTCCATAGGTGTAGCTCTCTTCTTGCACTCGGACATAGCAAATGCCTTAAAGATCTCCCTTGCATATTTTTACTGAGAGATGAAGATCTTGCCTGGCTCTTGCCAGACTTCAATCCTCAAACAGTAGTGCATCAAGCCTAAGTCTGTCATCTCAAACTCCGTGCTCAACGCCTTTCTAGTCTGCTGGATCATGTCTTCATAGTCACCTGTAATAAAGAGATCATCCACATATAGAACAATAATAGCAGTTTTTCCACCTTTCCTGTACACATACAAGTTAGCATCTGAGGCACATGTTTTGAAGTTTAATTTATAAAAGAATTTGTCTATCCGTTGGTACCATGCTCTTGGGGCCTGTTTCAGTCCGTACAGAGCCTTCTTCAGCTTACATACCTTGTTCTCAGAATGGGGGGCCTCAAACCCAGGTGGCTGAGCCATGTACACCTCCTCCTTGAGGTCACCATTCAAGAATTCTGATTTAACATCCATTTGATAAACTGGCCACTTTTTATGAGCAGCCACCGATAGTACTATGCGAAGAGTGGTTATTCTGGCAGTCGGAGCGAAAGATTCCTGAAAATCAAACCCTTCAACCTGCGAAAATCCTTGTGCAACCAATCTGGCTTTGTACTTTTCCAAACTCCCATTGGCCTTGTACTTTACATTCCAAGCCCACTTGGTGCCAATAACCTTTTTGTTAGGTGGTTGATCTACTAGCTCCCAAGTTTCATTCTTCATGATGATGTCATATTCTACTTGCATAGCATTTTTCCAATCTCGGTCTGCAAGTGCTTCCTCCAAACTCGCAGGCTCCTTTACTTCTGCAATAATCTCAGCCATCAAGGCCACATTGACTATGTGAGCAGAAGCCCTCCTTTGCTCCTTGATTCTCTGAGACCACCTTGGTCCATCTGCATGCTGCTCAACACACATAGGCATCTAGTTATCATGGTCGTAGAGCTGCCTTACCCATCGCGGCAATGGCTTTTCCGGTGGTGCAACAACAGGTTGGTGACTTATACCTTCATCATCTGATATTTCCTCCTCCTTTATAGCTCTTGGGACAGGTCCATAGTGAATTACCTCTTCGCTTGATGATAAAGTGGAAGAGCTCTTCTCTGCCTCCACTGCATGTGGCTGCTCCCTGAACACCACATCGCGGCTCGCTATGATCTTCTTTGCCTCTTGGTCATACAACTTATAGGCTTTCTTCTCATCACAATAGCCTAAGAAGATACATTTGGTGCTTTTTGGTTGTAGCTTGTTTCTCTCTTTGTCTGGTACATGCGCATAGCATTCACACCCAAATGTTTTGAAGTGGGAGACAGATGGCTTCTTACCGCTGTAAGCCTCATGTGGTGTTTTACCTTTGAGTGCCTTTGTATAGCTGCGATTAAGGATGTAAACCGCAGTATTGACAGCCTCAGCCCATAGCCTCAGCCCAAAAGTGGTTTGGCAGTCCAGCACCTTTGAACATACACCTCCCCATCTCTACCGTGGTCCGCATTTGGCGTTCAACAACCGAATTTTGCTGAGGCGTATGTGGTGTCGTTGTTTGTCGCTTGATCCCTTTTCTCTTGCAAAAATCTCCAAACTCTGTAGAAACGAACTCACCACCACCATCCGATCTGATTTTCTTCACTTTTCTCCCTGTTTCATTTTCAACAAGCTGTAGCCAGCAGTCTTTAAATTTACCAAAAGCTTGAGCCTTTTCGCGAAGAAAGTACACCCACATCTTCCTACTATAGTCGTCGATAATCAATTAAAAATAGGAAGATCCCTCCAAGGCCTGTGTAGGCATCTTACCGCACAAGTCAACATGCACCAACTCTAGAGGAGCGTTTGCTTTATTCTTGCTTTCTTGTGGGAATGCCTTTCTCTGTTGCTTGCCCATCATGCAAGCTTCACACGGTTCTTTGATTTCTGTGACTGCAAGTAAGTGAGAAACCATACCTTGCTTCTGCATCTCCTTCAGCACTGCAAATCCCATGTGGCTGAATCTTTCATGCCAAAGTCTGCTTGTGCCCAACGGTGGCTGTAAGAGCACTTAGCTCATATAGGTTGTTCCTCCTTACTCCTGTGCCAACAAGATTGCCTACACTTTCCAGAATTTTTGCTCTTGTCTTGTTGAACCTCACCTCATGGTCAAGGTCAGTTATGGAAGCAACTGATAGCAAATTTCTCTTGATTTGTGGAACATACAGCACATTAGATAGTTTCTTAACATCTCCATTTACAGAAACAAATGAAACCGTACCTGTACCCTCAACAGGGCATTTTGCGTTATTACCAACCGTCATGGTAATGGGTTCCTATAGAGGCTGCATGGAACAATATAGACCCTTCTAGCAGGTCACGTGACGGGAGGCACCACTATCCAACACCCATGAATCAATGGTTGAAGCTTCTTGAACTGAGGAACACTCTTCCTCAATGGCTAGAAATAGATCCAACTCTGCTTCCACTGTGTTAGCTGTCTCTTTCCCCTTATCTATCTTCTTCAGGATACCATTCTTTTCATCTGCTTTCTTGACCCGACAATCTGCAATCATATGGCCCTTCTTTTTGCAGTAGAAGCATTCTCCCTGAAACTTCTTCTTGCCGCCCTTCTTCTTTTTGTCACCACTAGTAGAGGACTCACCTTTGGTGGAGCAACCACCTTTGCCTTTCGCAGTGGTAGAGAAAGCAGCATCCCCATTGCCGCCTCCAGCTCGAGCTTTAAGCCTCAATTCTTCCCCCATAAGTAAAGCACAGAACTCCTCAAACGACAATGGTTGGGGTCTCACCTGAGTGTTAAGCATTGTTACCAGTGCATCAAACCTTGGTGGACATATCCGGAGACACCGCCGAGCTAGCTCTTCGCTAGTCTTTTGTATCCCAGCACCAGCCATCTGGTCACGCAGATTTTTTGATTCGGGTTATTAACATCTCTGCTATCTCTCCTTCATTAAACTTCTTAGCTGCGAGCTGATTCTCCACGTTCTGGATCCTTGTCTGATTCCACGTCTCATATTGACTCTTCAATATGTTCCAGGCCATAGTTGCCTTAGATGTATGCTGAATCAAGGTCAAAACACGATTAGTAGTACTTGTAACCAGGGCACATAGAGCATCTGCGTTCCTGCGTTTCCAAGCTCATAGAAGGTCGGCATTAGGAGGTATCGTACTCCCCGGATTTGCTGGGTCAGGGGTTCCTTGTGGTTCTTGGTCAATCCCCAGTACTGTCTCCAGAAGTTCATATGAATCCAGAATAGCAGTAATTTTAAACTTCCACAGAGTGTAGTTCATACCATCTAGCTTGCCTTCAGTGAAGGCTGGTAGGCAAATCCTCAACGCTTGGATTGTTGGTGCAGCAGCAGATGCTGAACTCGAGCCGCTTCCTGTAGAGCCGCTTCCTGTTGCCATCACTCCGTATGCTGTTGAAGCCCTCGCCTCTCTTCTATTCTTCGATCCTTAGAGTCGCCTTGGCTTTGATACCATGTTAAATTACATGGCGCAGTGGAACAAAAACTGAACAAAGAATAGAGAGTACATAGCAAACTAGAGAGGAACAAACTTTTCCTTCAATATTGATGTAGTACAGATGATGGCTCCGTCCACCCGTGCGCTCCCACAGTGGAGCTTAGATGGCGATCTAGACAGATACTAGGTGAAGAGCTACTAGTTGGAAGATCTGATCTGATCTGAACTGATTTAATACAATGGACTGGGGAGGTCACCTCTTTATAGCTATGAGGGCAGTAACGTAGTCGGCGGAGTCAACCAGCTGACCTAGTCGGTGGAGCCGACTAGTCAACCTAGTCGATGGAACCGACTAGTCGTCCATGGAATATTCAGGGAATATTCCCTATACTGTCGCCTCAAGGGCTCCCGCCCCCAAACCCCCACCAGGGGGGTCGCTAAACCCTTGGGACCCCCTAGCAAGGGGCTCCCACACAATCACCTTTCTAACATCAATAGTCTCATTGATAGACCTCATTTGACATGTAAGTCACGATTCATCCAGTGTCCCGGGCTCACACATGGCTTCTTCTCATATGGGGGTCTTACAACTTGAGCACCTTGGACCACTGGTGGTTACTAGGAGGGTGGGGCATTGAGCATATCTAACAAAACCAGCACGCATAATGTGGCAATTAATGCAACAAGATACTCCAAAAGCATCCACTACTACTCCTGTGCGTATACCCAGACACTTCACCTTCGCATGGTTTGCCAGTCGGAGCCTAAAATCTGAATGTCTTCCTCTTGTAGGTTCCTGATCATTGCTTTTCCTGGGATTAGCCAACTTCTTCCATTCTGTCTTAAGCTTTGGGCACAAACCAAGTAACTGTGCAAAAGTTATATTGGCTGTTCTCCCTTTCAAATCATTCATCAGTGTGTAGTCCTCCTGGCCTTGACCAATGTGCAAATCTGAAGTTCTGTAATGTTTCCTGGGCCTCCGACTCTTCTTTTTAGGAGACTGAGGGCTGAGATCAAACTCCACATGCTTCCCTTTTTTTGCAGAAGGTCCACTTTCTCCTATTGCACTCCTTGTTCTCTTTGCTACTGGCATGACCTCCGGAATAGAGTCTCCACCCTGATCAAGCTGATTGCCTTCCCTTTTCCCTTATCTTCCCATTTGACTCCACTGGTAGAGGGCTGATTCAGATCCTTCACTTCCACATTGAAATCTCCTGACCTATTATTTGTCTTTTGCGTTACGGGATAAACTTCTCCACCTAATCTTGCTGGTTTATCACAGTGAGGGCTGATATGTCCCCACTCTCCACGGTTCCAGCACGTCACATTACTCATGTATCCCCGTCCTCTACCTATTCCAGCTGAATTTCCTTCACTCCTAGCCTATACATCTCTCCTGTTATTTTGCACACCTCAGCCTCTTCGTCTTTCTACAGTCTCCATCCAATTCAGGTTGAGTGATTTCATAAGCTCTACAGCATCATGCAAGTCCTTCTTCAGGGAGTCATCCTGCATAGGAACATACATCGGCTCTCTCTACATAAGCTTTTATTATTTTTGGACTTCCAATCAGATTCTTAGGCTTCTCTTGCATGCCAAGCTGCCTCAATCTCTGGACTTTCCATTCCTTCTCTCTGGCCACTCTGACAACATCTTCAAAACTATCCAGATTCTTCAGCTCCACTTTCAATCTGAGTGTAGCAGCTATGAAATGATCACGCTTGATCATTTGAGGTGGTACCTCTGGAACAAGAGCTTCTCACCATAAACTCCATAACCTCCCAAACTGGATTAGATATTGATTCACATCTTGCTCTTCCTCCTGTCTCACTTTGCACAGCTCTTTCCAAACTTCATTAGGGCTCCTGGCTTGTGCAAACCATGCAAGGAAAGCTGCTCTCACCACTATATACTCCGGATTTTGCTGCTGAGGATGAGAAGTCCTGAAGGTAGCAACTTGAGTCTGCAGCCATGCTTTTGCATCTCCCTGCAAGCAATAATTCAGGATCTGAAACAAAATCTCAGGGGTTGCCCTATCTTTCATAAGTGCTGTAAATTCCATCTTTTCCAGGAACCTTACTGCATTCTCATACGGCATCCCTCATTATTCTGGGAAGTCCTATGCCATCCTCACAATCCTTCAACTACCACACCCTGGCCTAACTCAACCACAATAAAACTGGAAAGCAATATAAAAACACACTACCGAAGAAGCTCACTCTGCATCCGAAGAGCATTCTTTTTCTTGCGGGCAAGCACTTTCAGAGCTCTTTGCACTCTAGCTCGGAGTTGGATCACACGTAGCTGGACTTCAATGCATCTGTCCTTTCTGTGACCACACTCTCCACACCACTCACACTGTATCATTCTCATATGTGGATTTCTCCCCATTGCTTGCAACACAGTCAAAACATCCGCTCTTTCAGTCTTGTAAACTAGAATGAACTCGTCCGTGGAGGCACCAAAAAGATGATTGCAAAAAAGATAGAGCACTATACTGCCTTTATAACTACTGCAACCTCTTTCATATACTCACCCCTTCCCCAAACACTAGACACAATATACTCCCTCAACCCTGGAAGTCTTCATCCCGAACAAGTTTCAAGCAAAACACATCATCCAAAAGAAGTCCTGCTAGTGGCAATAAAAGATTAATCCACTCAAAGTATAAAAATTCTACATGTACATCATTACCAAATTCAATGCTCTGCACAAGCAGACCCAATTTCCAAGATCAAGTACATGAATATACAGTTTCCTATTTTTAGTATTTATATCCACTCATCAAACTCAACATCTGTACAAAGACTCATCCAAAGAATTTCTTCTGGGAGGTCTTCCATTGTTGGTAACACAACTCCCTGCCACTCTTCATCATTTACATACAACACTAGGTGCCATACACCTTGTGCTTCAAAGTTGAGAATTTCTTCAAACTGAAAGTTCCAGCTGAAGCTCACTATATCATATTGTGATTCTACCTCCAAACAAAAATACATTTTTTGTTTTTTTCATTTCCTCCAATAACTCCTCTACTGGTATTACTCAATCTCCTTCCACAAAAATATCTACATAACCAAACCCCACACTCAAATGACTCTGATATAATATCTACACTCTAGTCTCAAAAAAAGTCATATTCTAGTATCATATTTATCTCATAAAACAGATCTCTCGGCCACTGGGGCTCTTGGGAAACTCCAATCCTACAGCTACCTCGTCTGTTATCTATAGGATAAGAACCCACCGCTCTACTGTAACTTCATTGTATATTACTTCATACTGCACATTTCGTGATACAATAATTGCCTCCACCCTGTGGTTCATCTCAAACACCAGAAACATCTTTCTAGTTACACCAAGATTATCAGTCTTTTCAGTCTTTCCCTGGCCTGGAAGACTCTCAGGTTGGAACATGACTGCAACCACCAGTTCATGCTACCCACAACTTCTATAAGTGCAAATTCAGCTCCTCTAGCTTCTTTTTCACTCTTCAAGCTCTCCAGATAGTGCTACTACCTATTTCCTCATCATCTACAGCACCTCTCAGGACACACAGTCGGGTTTTCAAGAAGCTCCCAGCCAAAGATGCACTACAAGGTTTCACTCTTTTTCCTGAGCCGCTGCTCCTCCCCGCTCCCTTGCTGCCCCCTCTCCTTCAAGCCCTCCCTCAGCCCCCTCCCTCTGCCTCAGCCGCTCCCCCTCCCCCGCTTCTCCCCTCTTCCCCCTTCTCTTCCTCTCAGCCTGCCCCCTCACCTCTCAGCCCACTGCCCCCTTGTTGAGATATCGAGCTCCACTCGTTATTTGCCAGGGTGACCGTTGTGCATTTATGTCACCGACTTGTTAGCTGCAGATGCGGTTGGTACATCGCCCACAAATAATAGCTGGATGACAGCTATCCTTATCTACTCTAGTTTGTGGCTCAGTTAGTATGCCACCTTAGTTAGTTGAGTTTGGTTTGAAACCCACATATAGGGTTCTTCTATTTCTTTGTACTACAGTTCTTTTGGCTTTCACAACTAAGAAGAGGAAAACTATTTTCAGCCTCCACCTTTGTGTGTATTCCCCCATTGTGTATGTGAGAAAGCCACAACTGAGACTCATTCCCTCTCTCCCACTATCTTCACATGGTATCAGAGCCTGGTTCGTGGTAAGGAGCTCAAGAAAGCAAACCAAGTTCGCGGTGTCCTGGTAAGAGGACCAGTGTTGCTTTCCTATTTCGAGTTTGGGAGCAAATCTCTGCAGGTAATACAACCGAAAGCGCAATAGTGCACTGTCTCAGATTGAGACGCCCTTCGCGGTGTGGCGAGGGGGCAATATATGCTGCGGGTAAGGGCAAAGCCCAGGGTGACTTTATTTTATTGACTCGAGGCCATTTCGAGGCCCGTTTTGAAGGCGGAAGTTCTTTGCAGGCACTCAGAAAAAGGTCCTATTTTTACTGTGCGACCACTGCTCTGCAGGTCGGTGAAAAGTTGCCGCAGAAATTGCATCGTATGCCTGTGCACAGAGATATTGGGAGTTGCAGAATCATCCTTGTTGCCTGTTGATGCAAAATCGATACTAGGAAGTGACTGTGTGGTCAAATACCACTTTCGTCAGTTTTGCAGAACTGCTCGTGTGAGGCAAAAGCTGTGTTTTTTGCAGTGACAGAATATTTTGCAATGTACTATAATGGCGTCTAATTCTCTTTCACAGATTGTCACTGAAAATCTTGACAACAACAACTTCCAGGCATGGAAGTTTAGAATGACGAATTTCCTTATGGGAAAAGGCTATTGGGAGTTCATTACAGGAAATGAAGAAGAACCAGTTCTTCCTAATGTTCCCAATCAACAGGAAATGCAGGCATTTAAAGAATGGCAAGAGAGAGCTAGAAAAGTTATGTACTGGCTGTCTATCAGTATTTCGGATTCTATGATTGTGCATATTCAGGATGCAAGTACGCCAAAGGAGGCATGGGATACTTTGGCAAAAATGTACAGCACAAATATGCAAGCTAGGAAAATGCAGCTCAAGCAAGAGTTGCACAATGTGCAGAGAGAAAATATGAGCATCAATGACTACCACATAAAGGTGAAGAAAATTGCAGATGCAGTTGCTTCCATTGGGTCGCAAGTGGAAGATGGTGATCTAGTTTCTGTGACCTTGAATGGTCTAGGAAAGGATTATGACAGTTCCGGACATCCATTGCCGTCCGTGAAAAATTTCCTGATTTTGAGGAGTTGTTTGCTCTTCTAATTTCCGAAGAGCAGAGAAATGGTGGTGCATCTTCTTCAGGAGGAACTTCAAAAGAAACTGTCTTCTACTCAAATGCTGGAAGAGGTAGAGGTAGAGGTAGAGGAGGCCGATCTGGAGGCCGTGGTAGAAATCAGAATATGCTGCAAACTCAAGAAAACCAGTCCTTTGAAGGAGGACGTGATAACTCTAGAGGCAAGGGGAGCCAAAAAGGTCGTGGTGGATGGGAGAGAGGCCAAAATGCAAACAGCAATGTTGAATGCTACTATTATGGTAAAATGGGTCATATGGCTAAAGACTGCTACAAAAAGCAAAATGACATTATGAATGGAAAATTGCAGCAAGGAAATTATGCATCCTCTAGTAGACAGGGTGATGACAAAAATGAGCATCTGTTTATGGTGCATCACATGACCAATTTTGTGACAAGTGCAGAAGAAAGTAATGATGTGTGGTATGTTGACTCAGGTGCGTCAAACCACATGACAGGTCATGCAGAATGGATGTAGGATGCAAGGAAAATGGAAAAACTAGGATTTGTGGAGACTGGTGATGATACTGCACATCCTATTGTGCAGATTGGTAAAATTTCCTTGTCTATGCAGGATGGCAAAAAAAAATACATGTCTGATGTATTTCATGTCCGGATTATATCACCAACAACCTGGTTTCTGTTGGTCAAATGGTTGAGCAGGGCTTGCAGGTCAGATTTAATCCTCATGGATGCTTTGTTGAGGATATGAAAAATAACGGTCGCTTGATAGCAAAAGGAAAGAAGAAGGGCAGGATGTTTACGTTGGATGCGGACATGCCTGAATTGAGTGCAGCAATGTTTGCACATGGAACCGGTGTAATTGCAGATATTGATATCTGGCATAAATGCATTGGTCATGTTAATGTACAGCGACTTAAATCAATGCAGGTCCAAAATATTGTTGCAGGATTGCCTAAATTCAAGGTTGCAGAAATGCATAAGGTATGTGAAGCCTGTCAATTTGGAAAACAAGCAAAGAAACCATTTCCTATGTTTGCACATGGAACCGGTGTAATTGCAGATTGCACATGGAACCGGTGTAATTGCAGATATTGATATCTGGCATAAATGCATTGGTCATGTTAATGTACAGTGACTTAAATCAATGCAGGTCCAAAATATTGTTGCAGGATTGCCTAAATTCAAGGTTGCAGAAATGCATAAGGTATGTGAAGCCTGTCAATTTGGAAAACAAGCAAAGAAACCATTTCTTAGGCATGTTCAAGAGAGTAAGAAGCCATTGGAATTAATCCACTCTGATGTGTGGACTACTAAAGCTGCATCTATTGGAGGCTGTCATTATTTTTTCACTTTTATTGATGACTACAGCAGAAAAGTTTGGGTGTGTTTTATGAAAAAGAAAAGTGAAGTGTTTGGGCACTTCAAAGCTTTTAAAGCTATGGTTGCAAAAGAAACAGGCTTGCAAATAAAATGCCTAAGGTCAGATGGAGGGGGAGAGTACCTCTCAAATGAGTTTGCAAGGTTCCTGCAGGAGCATGGCATAAAGCAGCAATATTCATGCAGTCATACCCCACAGCAAAATGGACTTGCAGAAAGGAAAAACAGGCATATTGGAGAGGTATCTCGGGCCATGCTAAATGAAAAAGACATTCCAGATTATTATTGGGCTGGAGCAGTTGCTACAGCAGTTTACATAATGAACAGGACTCCCACTGCAGCAATACATGGCATGACGCCAAAGGAGATGTATACTGGTAGGAAACCAAATATTTCTCATTTGAAAATTTTTGGTTGCATTGCCTATGTTCGTGTGCCAGATGAGTTGAGGTCCAAGTTGGATCCAAAAGCTGAGAAGTGCATCTTTATTGGTTATTCTCTGCAGCAGAAAGGGTATAGATGCTATAATCCTTCTACTCGTAAGTTTACAGTGAACACAGATGTTGTTTTTGATGAGATGAGTGTGAAGATAGTGGGAGAGAGGGAAGGAGTCTCACTTGCGGCTTTCTCACTTACACAATGGGGGAATACACACAGGTGGAGGCTGAAAACAGTTTTCCTCTTCTTAGTTGTGAAAGCCAAAAGAACTCTAAGTACAAAGAAATAGAAGAACCCTATATGTGGGTCTCAAACCAAACTCAACTAACTAAGGTGGCATACTAACTGAGCCACAAACTAGAGTAGATAAGGATAGATGTCATCCTTATTATTCGTGGGCGGTGTACCAACCGCATCTGCAGCTAACAAGTCGGTGACATAAATGCAGAACGGTCACCCTGGCATATCGTGAGTGGAGCTATTATTCGTGGGCGGTGTACCAACCGCATCTGCAGCTAACAAGTCGGTGCTATTATTCGTGGGCGGTGTACCAACCGCATCTGCAGCTAACAAGTCGGTGACATAAATGCAGAACGGTCACCCTGGCATATCGTGAGTGGAGCTCGATATCTCAACACTCCCCCTCGAGCTCAATCCCAATTCTTGCACACCAAGCAGGTCTCTGAACTTGCGCAGCTTCTCTGCGCCCAATGCCTTCATGAATATGTCAGCTACCTGATCCTCTGTGCTGACATAAACTAGATCAATAAGACCTAGTAAAACCTTCTCCCGCACATAGTGATAATGCACCTCAATGTGCTTTGTTCTAGCATGATAGACTGGGTTGTTTGCCAAGTGTATACTGCTCATGTTGTCACAATAAATGACAACTGGCCCATCTGTAGACTGATGCATATCATAAAGTAGCTTATGCAACCAAGCTACCTCACATGCAGCCATTGCTACACCCCTGTACTCAGCCTCTGTGCTCGACAAGGCAATTGTAGGCTGTTTCTTGCTGCTCCAAGTGACTGCAGCACTCCCAAAAGAGAATATATATCCACTGGTAGATCGTCTATTAGAAATACTACCATCCCAATCAGCATCAGTGTATCCATGCAACTGTATCTGAACCCCAGTCTCATAAAATAGTCCATACTACAATGTGGACTTCACATACCTCAGTATGCGTCTAACCGCATCCAAATGCGGTTTCCTTGGAGCCTGCATAAACTGACTTACCAATCCAGCAACATAGCTCAAATCTGGCCTGGTAATAGTCATATAAATCAAACTTCCTACTATGCGTCTGTACATAGTAGGGTCTTCCAAAAGCTCACCTGCATCTGCGCTCAACTTCACATTCTGCTCCAAAGGGACTGAAATAGGCTTACAGCCTGTCATCCCATATTTGGTCAGCATGTCCAATCCATACTGCCTCTGCAAGAGCTGTATCCCACTTGGTGATCTAATCACCTCAATGCCCAAGAAATAACGCAGCTCTCCCAAATCCTTCATCTCAAACTTCTGCTTCAATAGCATTTTCACATGAAGGATATCTTCATCACTATCACCTGTGATGATCAAATCATCAACATAAATGACAAGCAACGTAATACCTTTGTCTGTTTTTCTCACATAGAGTGAGAAATCTGCCTTGGAAATCTGAAAGCCAATAGTGACAACATACTGTCCTATCTTCTCAGACCATGCTCTAGGTGCTTGCTTCAAGCCATACAAGGCTTTCTTCAACCTGCAAACAAACTCAAGATGAATAGCATGAACATCACCTGGTGGCTGCTCCATAAAGACCTCTTCTTGCAAATCACCATGCAAGAAGGCATTCTTTACATCCATCTGATGTAAAGACCATCCCTTTGATGCAGCCATAGCAATGACTGCTCTTACAGTTGCCATCCTTGCAACTGGACTGAATGTTTCTTCATAATCAATGCCATATGTCTGTGCATACCCCTTGACAACTAATCTTGCCTTGTATCTATTCATAGAACCATCTGCATTGTGCTTGATCTTATAGACCCACTTACAGCCAATTGCATTCTTGTCTTTAGGCAAAGGCACCAATTCCCATGTAGCATTTGCTTCCAAGGCATCCATTTCTTCATCCACGGCTTTCTCCCATTTTTCATTTCCCATGGCTTGCTCAAAAGAAGTAGGTTCTGGTTCCTGTATCACTTTGACCATATAGGCATAGTGAATGGCTGTAAATCCATCATATTTCAGCCTATCCACAGGATACCTAGCTCTGGTAGACCTACGCAAAATAGGCTCACTTCCAGGTGCTCTCAAAACATCCCTGGTCTTCCTTACTCCAAGTCTAACAACAGAAGGAATACCCAACTCATCATTAATGCTCTGTTCTGAGCCACTGGATTCACCATCCACATAAGAGTGACCTGCATTCACATCAAACATGGGCTGATCTAGCTTCTCTTTTCCTTTTCGTGATACCTGCGTACCACTATCTGCATTGCTTTGAGGAGATACTCCTGATCTCAAGCAGCCTGTCCATGGCAAAGTATGTGAACCACTGCTAGAGGACACTGCAGGTCCACTGATATTTTGTGATTGCTGTTGTGAATTCTATGCAGCATTACCATTTTGTGCATCTACATCAATCATCACATTTACTGGTTTATACTAGCTGCTCATCTCATCAAAAACAACATCTCTGCTCACTGTAAACTTACGAGAAGAAGGGTTATATCATCTATACCCTCTCTGCTGCAGAGAATAACCAATAAAGACGCACTTCTCAGCTTTTGGATCCAACTTGGACCTCAACTCGTCTGGCACATGAACATAGGCAATGCAACAAAAAATTTTCCAATGAGAAATGTCTGGTTTCCTACCAGTATACATCTCCTTTGGCATCATGCCATGTATTGCTGCACTGGGAGTCCTGTTCATTATGTAAACTGCTGTAGCAACTCCTTCAGTCCAATAATAATGTCCAATAATAATCTGGTAGACTTTTTTTCATTTAGCATGGCCCGAGATACCTCTCCAATATGCCTGTTTTTCCTTTCTGCAAGTCCATTTTGCTATGGGGTATGACTGCATGAATATTGTTGCTTTATGCCATGCTCCGGCAGGAACCTTGCAAACTCATTTGAGAGGTACTCTCCCCCTCATCTGACCTTAGGCATTTTATTTGCAGGCCTATTTCTTTTTCAACCATAGCTTTAAAAGCTTTGAAGTGCCCAAACACTTTTTTTTTTTCCATGAAAAAGACTTCTATTAAGTAAGAACAAAAACCCGCGAGAGCAAGCTCAAAGCGGAATACATCATGAAATCATGAGGATAAATAAAAAACCCCTCAGAGTGAGGTGGAAAAAAACCAAGGCTGAGGCTGAAAGTGCCATCTCAACCCTGTAGTAGTTTCAGAGAAGAAAGGAGAATCCTTCCATTCCCTGAAGAAAGAAGCCCTCCTAGCTGAGGCTGCACGGGAGTCCCCCTGCATACCCGTCCATACGGCCATCAGAGTGTGTACGATGTCTGTCCAGATAATACTAGCCAATGTGTGCGAGGGATGAACCTGAGTACCCTCCATAGCCTCTGTGCATCTGGCTCTCCAGATATGCCAGGCTGTTATGCTCGCTAGAATCTCCCAAGAAGTATCCACAGAGGCATGTATAGCTGTAAAAGGACGGCGTGGTACCACATCCAACAAACAGGACTCAATCCGATGACGTCGAACTTAAATGGCCCGAGAGGAGTCAACTCCCTCATAGAAAACCTGAGGTCCTGTAAGAGAAAGCCAAGCCACCGAGCCCCAAGTCATAAAAAGTGGGGAATGGGCGAAGTGACTGAAAATCCTAGCTACCCCCATCCAAATCAATCTCGCCTGTCTGCAATCCCATAAGCAATGTTGAATAGACTCCGAAGCAGAAAGGCATCGAGGGCATGTAGGCTCGGCTCCGAACCTGGATCTCCAAAGGTTCACTGCAATCCCTCCATGGATAGAAAGCCAAAAGAAGATAGTGATCTTTCTATTCCTGTGGGATTTCCAGAGCCTCCTCCAGAAGCACCTCTGCTGATCCGCAGTAATACCAAAAGTCTCCCAATGAGGAACTCTAGAGGGTCTCCAACCTCTACTACTGAGCTGAAATCTCCTAGCATTACTGACCGTGTAACGAAAGAAGGGGATGCTCTTCTCTCGATGCCCTGCATCAATCCACTCCCACTCTCCGGGGTCCCACTGTAAATACTCGATGGGAACTCTCCCATAGAGCCAGAACCTCCAAGACCCGGTGGAGAGTAGCCGGGGGTCAGGGTCTAGGAACCACTCTGAATCTGATCCCTGCATCAAAAGACCTACAACCCTGATAAGCTGAAAAGCAGACTAATCCTATGTCAAGCCCCCAACCTGGAGTGTCCTCATCACTGATCCAAAAGCCATTGGATTTATGCCAATTTGTCTGTGCCCCTGCCACCAAGCAAAATAAATCCAATGCTGTCGTGAAAGAAGTGAGCGTCTGTGGAGAGGCATCCAAATAAACTGCTGTGTCATCAGCCAACTCACTGTCAAGTAGCTCCTCTTCCCTTCTGATGGGAAGTCTCAGCCCAAAGATGTCAGCTTGAGATCTAACATAGATACTCATAGCTTCGGCCGCGAACAAAAAAAGGAAAGGAGCAAGGGGACATCCCTGACGGACTGATCTCGAAATCTGAAATCTCTCACCCCTTACCCCACCAATAAGTACCTGGCTATGGGCTGATCTGTACAAAGAGGAAACACCTCTGATCCAAGCATTAGTAAATCCAAAGCGTAGAAGGGTGCCCTCCAAAAAGCCCCAATCTACTCTGTCATAAGCTTTTTCAAAATCCAATAGTAGAATGGCAAGATTCTGGCCACTCTGCATGGCCCACTCTGAGGCTTCCCAGAAAGAAAAAATGTTATCAAAAATACTTCTGCCATGCACAAATCCCGTCTGAGTGTCATGAATAAGATCAGGGAGAAGTGGCTGCAATCGGAGGCTGATAGCCTTGGCCAGAATCTTGTAACAAGTCCCCAGAAGTGTGATAGGCCTCCACTGGGACACTAAGTTTCTGCTACCTCCTTTTGGGATAAGGTGGATGAGACCCTCTGTAAGCGACCCAGGCATCTCGCCAGAGTCCCAAATGGCCTGCATGGCTGAAGTAATATAGTCTCCAATCATATCCCAAAATGCAATGAAAAAAGACGGAGTGAGGCCATCTGAACCTGGACACTTGCCCTTGTGAAGGGCTGAAAGTGCAGTCCTGAACTCTGTGTTGGTGAAAGGTGCGTCGAGTAGAACATGCATATCCGGATTCACCAACACAGGGATACTCTGCCAAATAGCCTGTCTAGCATCCTCTCTATCGTGTGTCTCAGGATCAGCAGTAAGGAGGGTGGCATAGAAATCTGAAGCTATGCGTAAAACATCATCAGGCTCTGTCTGTAAAACCCCATGTGAGTCAATAAGCTGGGATACACTCTCTCTACTATGTCTAGGGCCAAGAGTAGAGAAAAAGTGTTTATTGACTCTACCACCCATCTGAATCCAGAAGAACTCCTGTGCATGAAAGGCATACTCTGCTCTCTGATCAAGCAATAACTACAGATGAGCCCTTGCTGCAGCAAGGCGCTCCTGAATCTAAGCATCTGAAGGCCGTTTCTGCTCTTCCCTCTGCAAAGCTGCCAACTGCTGGCGAACACCAATCTCACGTCTGAGAATATCTCGTCTCCTGGTACAAGCCACTGAGCGGTAGAAGTTGCTAATACCAGAAAGGGCAGCGGCTACATGTGATGGATATGGCTGCCCACCCTGGACATGAGCAAACCATATCTGCAGGGCTGCCTCTGTAAGGTCCTCCTCTGTGTAGAAGGCATCTGGAATCCTAATGCTGGCAGACCGGCCTCTCAAGTGAGGCTCTGAGATAGCCAGCACAACAGGGAAGTGGTCTGAAGTGGAAACCCCCGCAGCAATGCATATCGATCCACCTCTGTCTAGTGCCCAGTCATCTACATAGAATCTGTCAATGCGTGCATGAATAGGCATCTATTGCCTCCTGTTCGACCAAGAGAACAGGAGGGACTGTGGCTGAATAAGAAAGGCATCATCACACCAAGTATCTCTGCCACAGAAATGGAAAAGGAAGGCATCCCAAGCTGCTCTCTCCAAAGAGTGAAGTCCGCCTTCTCTACCCCCTTTTTTGTCTAACGGTAACTCGACCATGTTAAAGTCACCTCCAATCACCCATGAATCCACAATGGGGGCCCAGGAGAGCAAAGTCTTCCACATAAGGACACGTTCCCCTCTAATGTTGGAGGCATAAAGGTTAAGGAAACCAACCTTATGCCCTCCAATCAAAAGAATAATCCACTGAGCTCTAGAGGGAATAATGACTCCGTGCCCAACAACTAAGGGGAGAACCGACTGCGAAACTGAAATAGAAGTGCCCCTCTTGGTGCCCAAGGCAGGCGACCAAAAAGTATGGCCAGAAAGCAACTTGCCTAACTTGGCACAATCTCTAGAATCCAGCTTGTGCTCTTGAATAAATAATTTATCAATGGAACCCCCAGTAACACCTGGATGAAGCTGATGCTGTCTACGGCGGCGATGTGGGACGCCACCTAGGCCCTGTATGTTCCAACTAATAATCCTCATCGACGGGAGGATGTAGAGTGGAACACCTTACCCGACCTAGTGGCGGAAACAAACCCCTCAACAGGGGAAGACCTCCTGCTCGAGGGGGGAGGGATGGAACCAAGTGGTGGAAAATCAACAGGGGAAAGAATCCTGGCACCTGAAGAAGAAGCCCTGTCAACAGGAAACCCAAACACTGGCTCCCCAAAAGTAGCGGGTAAAACTCCTCCTCTGGGAAATCTGAACCCTCTGCCAAGGCTGGAAACGAGTTCCTGTGGAGCAAGCCAGACACCGGAGTGCGAAGGATCCCTTGTGAGGGAAGAGGATCAATAGTGTAAGCTATCCCCTTCCCCCTATCCAAGGGAGGAAGTGAGGAATGCTCTCTATCCTGTGTCTGCCCACCCACGGAGATCTCTCCTGCCTCAAGAAGAGCATCTGGCACCGCTGGATCTAAGGAGGAAGCTACAACCGGGGAGGAGGTCAAAACTTCAGCGTCTCGGACTGTGCATGGTGAGACTAGAGGGATAGCTCAAGGTGAAGCAGAGTCCACTAAGGTACCCTCGTGAACTGAAAGAGGGACCTGCACACGTACCGGAACCCACTGTAGAGCGTCGCGTGTGCCTGAGGAAGGTGGGGGTCGAGGAGCAGATGAAGGACCT
Organism: Dipteris shenzhenensis; assembly: GCF_047967505.1. Taxonomy (NCBI): domain Eukaryota; kingdom Viridiplantae; phylum Streptophyta; class Polypodiopsida; order Gleicheniales; family Dipteridaceae; genus Dipteris; species Dipteris shenzhenensis. The sequence continues at coordinate 49,426,738 of NC_141606.1, forward strand.
GTACCACCCCCCTGTCGAGGCCGAGGAGCAAGCACTGGACCTGTACCACCACCTAACTGAGGAGGACCGCCATGCGAAGGTCAAGGAGCAGGAGCTGGACCTGTACCACCCCTCTGTCGAGGTCGAGGAGCAAGTGCTGGATCTATACCACCCCCCTGTCCCCCCTGTCGAGGCCATGGGGCGGTAGCTGTATTAGAGGGCTTCTTGGGCCTTTTCTTCTTCCTGGGGCAATCCCTGGCAAAGTGTCCAGAGGTCCTGCAAATCCTGCACTGGTCCTGCCTGCCTGAAATCTCTACTCTCTAACGAAAAAAGGAACCATTCGGGCGCTGGATCATAACGTGATCCATCTTGAGGTTAGGATCCTTGCAAAGGACCCTAACTCTAGGAACCCCATCAGCCTTGGTCGCCTCTGCTGCAGTCAATGGCAACCCAGGGAGGGGTGGGATCTCAGCAACTGCCCCAAAATGCTCCCCAATAACAGAAAGAAGACGATGGTAAACCTGGGGAAGCCCGGGGAACCTGATGAAGAGCGAGAAGATTTTCTTATCTACCTCCACTAAGTCGAAACCAATATGAAAGGCTTCAAAGAAGATCTTCCTGTGTCCCAGGTGTAAAAACTCAGCCTTGAGCACAATGCTCGCAGCCTCTGGAGTGTAAAAAAAAACCTGGAAAAAACCTCATCCCAGAAGACGGACATCTAACAATCGTGGAGTGAGGTCTGGGGGGAGAGCCGCAAGCATCCAGTCTCTGGCTTGGGATCTGGAAGGGTGAAACCCGAAGGTGCGTGCTAGCAGTGTGGTAGAGCATTCCATCTCTACATCCTTCTTGAGCTGCTACAACTCGTCTTTAGAAAAAGTGATAGTTTTCACGGCCGGTGGAGGTGGAGTAGGATTGGCTGACGGAGTATCCATCGCCAATCGAGGTGAGGAGGCCGACTCCAACAAATTAAAGGCTCCTTCCGTTCCAAAAAAGCTGCGGGAGTGCCCAAACACTTCACTTTTCTTTTTCATAAAATACACCCAAACTTTTCTGCTGAAGTCATCAATGAAAGTGACAAAATAGTGGCAGCCTCCAATAGATGCAGCTTTAGTAGTCCACACATCAGAGTGGATTAATTCCAATGGCTTTTTACTCTCTTGAACATGCCTAGGAAATGGTTTCCTTGCCTGTTTTCCAAATTGACAGGCTTCACAAACCTTATGCATTTTTGCAACCTTAAATTTTGGCAATCCTGCAACAATATTTTGGCCTTGCATTGATTTAAGTCGCTGTATATTAACATGACCAATGCGTTTATGCCAGATATCAATATCTGCAACTACACCGGTCCCATGTGCAAACATTGCTGCACTCAATTCAAACATGTCCGCATCCAACATAAACATCCTGCCTTTCTTCTTTCCTTTTGCTATCAAGCGACCATTATTTTTCATATCCTCAACAAAGCATCCATGAGGATTAAATCTGACCTGCAAGCCCTGCTCAACCATTTGACCAACAGAAACCAGGTTCTTGGTGATGTTTGGGACATGAAATACATCAGACAAGTATTTCTTTTTCCCATCCTGCATAGACAAAGGAATTTTACCAATCTGCACAATAGGATGTGCAGTATCATCACCAGTCTCCACAAATCCTAGTTTTTCCATTTTCCTTGCATCCTGCATCCATTTTGCATGACCTGTCATGTGGTTTGACGCACCTGAGTCAACATACCACACATCATTTTGTTCTTCTGCACTTGTCACAGAATTGGTCATGTGCTGCATCATAAATAGATGCTCATTTATGTCATCACCCTGTCTACTAGAAGATGCATAATTGCCTTGCTGCAATTTTCCATTCATAATGTCATTTTGCTTTTTGTAGCAATCCTTAGCCATATGACCCATTTTACCACAGTAGTAGCATTCAACATTGTTATTTGCATTTTGGCCTCTCTGCCATCCACCATGGCCTCTTTGGCTCCCCCTGCCTCTAGAGTTACCACGTCCTCCTCCATAGGACTGGTTTTCTTGAGTTTGCTGCATATTCTGATTTCTACCACGGCCTGCAGATCGGCCCCCTCTTCCTCTGCCTCTACCTCTTTCAGCATTTGAGTAGAAGACAGTTTCTTTTGAAGTTCCTCCTGAAGAAGATGCACCCCCATTTCTATGCTCTTCAGAAATTAGAAGAGCAAACAACTCTTCAAAATTAGGAAATTTTTCACGGACGGCAATGGATGTCCGGAACTGTGCATAATCCTTTCCTAAACCATTCAAGGTCACAGAAACTAGATCATCATCTTCCACTGGCGACCCAATGGAAGCAAGTGCATCTGCAATTTTCTTCACCTTCATGTGGTAGTCATTTATGCTCAAATTTTCTCTCTGCACATTGTGCAACTTCTGTTTGAGTTGCATTTTCCTGGCTTGCGTATTTGTGCTGTACATTTTTGCCAAAGTATCCCATGCCTCCTTTGGCGTACTTGCATCTTGAATATGCACAATCATAGAATCCGAAATATTGATAGACAACCAGTACATAACTTCTTTGGCTCTCTCATGCCATCCTGTAAATGCCTGCATTTCCTGTTGATTGGGAACATTAGGAAGAACTGGTTCTTCTTCATTTCCTGTAATGAACTCCCAATAGCCTTTTCCCATAAGGAAATTCGTCATTCTAAACTTCCATGCCTGGAAGTTGTTCTTGTCAAGCTTTTCAGTGACAATCTGTGAAAGAGAATCAGACGCCATTACAGAACACTGCAAAATATTTTGTCACTGCGAAAACACACCTTTTGCCTCACACGGGCAGATCTTCAAAACTGACGAAAGTGGTATTTGATTACACAGTCACTTCCTAGTGACGATTTTGCATCAACAGGCAACAAGCATGATTCTGCAACTCCCAATATCTCTGTACACAGGCATACGATGCAATTTCTACGGCAACTTTTCATCGACTAGCCGAGCAGTGGTCGCACAGCAAAAACAGGCCTTTTTCAGAGTGCCTGCGAAGAACTTCCGCCTTCAAAAAGGGCCTCAAAATGGCCTTGAATCAGAAAAATAATGTCACCAAGGGCATCGCCCCTTTTCCGCAGCATATATTGCGCTCTCGCCACACCGCGAAGGGCGTCTCAATCTGAGACAGTGCACTCTTGCACTTCTGGCTGTGCTACCTGCAGTGATTTGCTCCCAAACTCGAAATAGGAAAGCAACACTGGTCCTCTTACCAGGACACCGCGAACTTGGTTTGCTTTCTTGAGCTCCTTACCACGAACAAGGCTTTGATACCATGTGAAGATAGTGGGAGAGAGGGAAGGAGTCTCACTTGCGGCATTCTCACTTACACAATGGGGATTCACACACAGGTGGAGGCTGAAAACAGTTTTCCTCTTCTTAGTTATGAAAGCCAAAAGAACTCTAGTACAAAGAAATAGAAGAACCCTATATGTGGGTTTCAAACCAAACTCAACTAACTAAGGTGGCATACTAACTGAGCCACAAACTAGAGTAGATAAGGATAGCTGTCATCCAGCTATTATTCGTGGGCGGTGTACCAACCGCATCTGCAGCTAACAAGTCGGTGACATAAATGCACAACGGTCACCCTGGCATATCGCGAGTGAAGCTCGATATCTCAACAATGCTGGTATAAACCAGTAAATGTGATTGATGACGTAGATGCACAAAATGGTAATGCTGCATAGAATTCACAGTAGTAATCACAAAATATTAGTGGACCTGCAATGTCCTCTAGCAGTGGTTCACATACTTCGCCATGGACAAGCAGATTGCGATCAGGAGAATCTCCTCAAAGCAATGCAGATAGTGGTACGCAGGTAACACGAAAAGGAAAAGAGAAGGTAGATCAGCCCATGTTTGATGTGAACGCAGGTCACTCTTATGTGGATGGTGAATCCAATGGCTCAGAACAGAGCATTGATGATGAGTTGGGTATTCCTTCTGTTGTTACACCTGGAGTAAGGAAGACCAGGGATGTTTTGAGAGCACCTAGAAGTGAGCCTATTTTGCGCAGGTCTACCAGAGCTAGGTATCTTGTGAATAGGCTGAAATATGATGGATTTACAGCCATTCACTATGCCTATATAGTCAAGGTCACAGGAACTAGAACCCACTTCCTTTGAGCAAGCCATGGGAAAAGAAAAATGGGAGAAAGCCATGGATGAAGAAATGGATGCCTTGGAAGCAAATGCTACATGGGAATTGGTGCCTTTGCGTAAAGACAAGAATGCAATTGGCTGTAAGTGGGTTTATAAGGTGAAGCACAATGCAGATGGTTCTGTGAATAGATACAAGGCAAGATTAGTAGTCAAGGGGTATGCACAGACATATGGCATTGATTATGAAGAAACATTCAGTCCGGTTGCAAGGATGGCAACCGTAAGAGCAGTCATTGCTATGGCTGCATCAAAGGGATGGTCTTTACATCAGATGGATGTAAAGAATGCCTTCTTGCATGGTGATTTGCAAGAAGAGGTCTTTATGGAGCGACCACCAGGTTGCTGTTCATCTTGAGTTTGTTTGCAGGTTAAAGAAAGCCTTGTATGGCTTGAAGCAAGCACCTAGAGCATGGTCTGACAAGATAGGATAGTATCTTGTCACTATTGGCTTTCAGATTTCCAAGGCAGATTTCTCACTTTATGTGAGAAAAACAGAGAAAGGTATTATGCTGCTTGTCATTTATGTTGATGATTTGATCATCACAGGTGATAGTGATGAAGACATCCTTCACGTGAAAATGCTATTGAAGCAAAAGTTTGAGATGAAGGATTTGGGAGAGCTTCGTTATTTCTTGGGCATTGAGGTGATTAGATCACCAAGTGGGATACAGCTCCTGCAGAGGCAGTATGGATTGGACATGCTGACCAAATATGGGATGACAGGCTGTAAGCCTATTTCAGTCCCTTTGGAGCAGAATGTGAAGTTGAGCGCAGATGCAGGTGAGCTTCTGGAAGACCCTACTATGTACAGACGCATAGTAGGAAGTTTGATTTATATGACTATTACCAGGCCAGATTTGAGCTATGCTGTTGGATTGGTAAGTCAGTTTATGCAGGCTCCAAGGAAACCGCATTTGGATGTGACTAGACGCATACTCAGGTATGTGAAATCCACATTGCAGTATGGACTATTTTAAGACTGGGGTTCAAATACAGTTGCATGGATACACTGATGCTGATTGGGCTGGTAGTATTTCTAATAGACAATCTACCAGTGGATATATATTCTCTTTTGGGAGTGCTGCAGTCACTTGGAGCAGTAAGAAACAGCCTACAATTGCCTTGTCGAGCACAGAGGCTGAGGGGTGCAGCAATGGCTGCATGTGAGGTAGCTTGGTTGCATAAGCTACTCTATGATATGCATCAGTCTACAGATGGGTCAGTTGTCATTTATTGTGACAACATGAGTAGTATACACTTGGCAAATAGCCCACTCTATCATGCTAGAACAAAGCACATTGAGGTGCATTATCACTATGTGCGGGAAAAGGTTTTACTAGGTCTTATTGATCTAGTTTATGTCAGCACACAGGATCACGTAGGTGACATATTCACGAAGGCATTGGGCGCAGAGAAGCTGCGCAAGTTCAGAGACCTGCTTGGTGTGCAAGAATTGGGATTGAGCTCGAGGGGGAGTGTTGAGATATCGAGCTCCACTCATGATATGCCAGGGTGACCGTTGTGCATTTATGTCACCGACTTGTTAGCTGTAGATGCAGTTGGTACACCGCCCACGAATAATAGCTGGATGACAGCTATCCTTATGTACTCTAGTTTGTGGCTCAGTTAGTATGCCACCTAAGTTAGCTGAGTTTGGTTTGAGACCCACATATAGGGTTCTTCTATTTCTTTGTACTAGAGTTCTTTTGGCTTTCACAACTAAGAAGAGGAAAACTGTTTTCAGCCTCCACCTTTGGGTGTATTCCCCTATTGTGCATGTGAGAAAGCCGCAAGTGAGACTCCTGCCCTCTCTCCCACTATCTTCACACCCCTCGCCTCCTCTCCCTCTCAGCCTGCCCCCTCCCCTCTCAGCCCGCTCCTCCTTGTGCTACTCCCCCGCTCCCTCTACCCCGGTCCCTGCTCCCTCTACCCCTCTACCCTGCTCCCTCTACCCCTCTCAGCCCGCTCCTCCTCGACCCCTCTCAGCCTGCTCCTCCTCTACCCTGCTCCTCCGCTCCCTCTTCCCTACTCCCCCGCTCCCTCTACCCTGCTCGCCCCACCCCGGCCTCTACCCTTGCCCCCGCCTCTATCTCTCCCCCGCTCCCCTCTCCCCCGCCGCCTCTAGCCTTCCCCCCGCCTCCTCCCTCCCCCTACCCTTCTTCCGCCTCTACCCCTTCCCCCCGCCTCTACACGCCGCCTCTACCCTTCCCCCCCGCCTCTACACCCGTCCCCTCTACCCGCTCCCTACCCCCGCCTCTACCCCCCGTCTCTACTTCCCTCTCCTCTATCTCCTCCTTCCCTCTCCCGCTCAGCTGTCCCCTCCCCTCTCAGCCCACTTCCCCTTCCTCGCTCTCCTGCTCACTCTACCCTGCTCCCTCCCCCCGCGTCTACCTCATTCCTCCTTCTACTCTGCTCGCTACCCCTGCCTTTTTTTTCTTCTTCCTGTCTCCCCCCTCTTCCTTCTCCCGCAGCGTTTTTTGGAGCGGAAGGAGCCCCAAAAATGTCAGAGTCGGCCTCCTCACCTCGATTGGCGATGGATATTGTGTCAACCAATCCTACTCCACCTCCACCGGCCGCGAAAACTATTACTTTTTCTAAAGACGAGTTGCAGCAGCTCAAGAAGGACGTAGAGATTGAATGCTCTACCACGTTGCTAGCACGCATCTTTGGGTCTCACCCTTCCAGATCCCAAGCCAGAGACTAGATGCTTGCGACTCTCCCCCCATACCTCACTCCATAGTTTATCCAGTCATCTACATGCTACTCACCACATGTTATCTACCCCCACAACTCACCATTTGTCATCTACCCACAGCTCACCATTTGTCATCTCTCCACCTGTGATCTATGCATAGCTCTCCCGTTGTCATCTACCCACAGCTCACCATTTATCATCTCTCCACCTGTGATCTATGCATAGCTCTCCCGCTGTAATCTAGATTTGTAACCACTGCGCTAATGTTATCTTGGTACGACAACCATGCTGGTTCTTGGAGGTGGTTATAGTAGCTACTAACCAAAAAAAATGTATTCACATTAACTGGTTGGGTCATGTGAGTCTAATCCTAAATCAAGAAAACTGTATTTCCTTGTGCAAGCACCATGTTGGTTCTATTTTAGTGCGGTTTGTTAATTAATCCTAAACAAACAATTCAACTGAGCAGTAGAGGTTGGATTCCCTTCAGAGCACCCCATTGGGATAGCTTCTTCATCACTGCAGATTTGCGTAGGAATTTCTGGAGGAGGCTCTGGAAATACCTTAGAAATAGAAAGATCACTCTTTTCTTTTGGCTTTCTATTCATGGAGGGATTGCGGTGAACCTGTGGAGATCATGATTTGGGGCTGATCGCACTTTCCCTCGCTGTCATTTTGCAGAGGAGTCAATGTGACATTGCCTTTGGGACTGCAATATTTGGAAAGGAGTTGCTCGGATACTCAGCATTTTCCATACTTCCCCTTTCTTCATGACTTGGGGCTCGGTTGCATAGTTATCCCTTACTGGGCCCCAGGTGTTTTATGAGGGTGAGCCTTCTTCTTGGGCACTCTCGATCCACCGACAGGTATAGAGCCTTGCTCTCTTCAGGATGTACCACATATTCCTTTCAGAGCTTCACATGTTTCAGTGGACACCTCTTGGGAGATTTTGGCTAGCATTTCCTCTTGGCATATTTGGAGAGCCAGATGCACAGAGGCCTTGGACGACACCCAGATACACCCATCACAGGTGTTCATGGGTATTTGGAGTGACACAATTCACACTTTGATAGCCATATGGGCTAGCATGCAGGGCCCTTCACAGGCAGCCTCTTCTAGGAGGACTGTATTTCTTCGAGTTTGGAGGGGTTCTCCCTTTTTCTCGGAGGTTGCTACCGGATTGATATGGCACTATCAGCCCCAATCCTTTCTTTTTGGCTCTTGAGCTTTTCATGCATTGCATGGTGTATCCCGTATTCCCGTATGGAGCTTGCTCTAACGGTTTTCTTTAATACTTAATAGAAGTCTCTTTTTTGCCCCCAAAAAAAAAAGAAGCCAACTCAACCATGTAGAAGTCTCATCAAAGAAGAGTGAGTCTCTCCAATCTCTGAGAAGAGTAACTCTCCTGGAGGAGGCTGCTCGAGATGATCCTTGCATGGTCGCCCAAATGGCCATCAGAGTGTGTACCGTATCTGTCCAAGTACTGGCCAAAATCTGAGAGGGGTGAACTGTGTAACGAAAGGAGATGCCCTTCTCTCGGTGCCCTTCATCTATCCATTCCCATTCCCCAAGGTCCCACTGCAAAAACTTAATTGGGACACCTCCATAGAGCCACAACCTCCATGAGCCCAGGGCGATGAGAAGCGGGTCAGGATCCAAATACCACTGTAAAAGAGAGCAATGCTCCATGAAGCCTACTATCCTAACTTGCTGAAACGGTACCTCTAACAAGATATTGTCTGTGGATCTGGACAGCCTGCCCCTCGAAGAAACATCAAAGACTAAGGCATCCTCATGTGTGCCATGAAAAGCAATCACCTGTAAAGGAACTCCCAATCTAGAAAATGCCCCCACCTAGGTGGAGCAAGTAATAGGCATGTCATTGTTGGCTCTTTCCTACAGCTTTCATAGAAAGAGCTGGGTTTTCTCAGTATGCAGGGTTCCGAGGCTTTTTGTCACCTACATATACATTATAGTTGTCGATTGTAGTATACGTGTAGCTTAGGACTTCGAGTCGTGTTCCGGTGAGAGACGTAGGCTTAAGTGTGATAAGCAAACAAAGTGCATGCATGTGTAAAAGAAACGTGTATCATCTTTGTTAAGGTAATGAAGGCTTTTGCCTTCATTGGGGGTTGTATGGTTTAGAAGGAGTTTAAGGCTTAGAAGGAGGTTCCAGGGTTCAAAATGAGGTTCCAGGGTTTAGAAGGAGGTTCCAAGGTTTAGAAGGAGTCCAGGGTTAGAAGGAGGTTCCGGGGTTTGGAAGGAGTTCCAGGGTTTAGAAAGAGGTTCCAAGGTTCAGTGTAGAGTACGTGGTGGAGAACTCATCTCCCTCGTAGATCATGGAGTTTTTAGGGTTGAGGAACAAAGGGTTTAGAGGGAGCATAGGAGTGGGAGAGGAAGAAGGTGTAAGAGCATGGGGAAAAGAAGAGAGAGGAGGGAGGAGGAGGAGGGAGGAGGAGGAGAGAGGAGGAGGAGAAGGAGGGAGGAGGAGGAGGAGGAGGACGTGGGTTGCAAGGTTGGAGGAGAGGGGAGGAGGAGTTGTAAGGTTAGGACATGCTTTTGGACGTGGAGTGCAAGGAAGCATGGACACTTGAGACAAATGCTTGGAATACCAAAGTAGACTCAACACAATGCCCCAAAGAGTGTGGTCTTCATTCCATTATGGGGTATTTATACAAGTTGGAGAGCTTCTCTCTCTACATGTAGGAATTGTAACACAAAGTTGTATCACAAAGTTGTAACACAAAGTTGTAACACATTCTCTTTCTACATGTAGAAGTTGTAACACAAAGTTGTATCACAAAGTTGTAACACATTCTCTTTCTACATGTAGAAGTTGTAACACAAAGGTGTATCACAAAGTTGTAACACAAAGTTGTATCACAAAGTTGTAACATAAAGTTGTATCACAAAGTTGTAACACATTCTCTTTCTACATAAGTTCATGGTGGCACAGAGTCAACATACTCCCGGATCCATTTGATTACCCGTCCTCGGGTTATGGCTTATTGCGATCACGTACCTGGGTTGCCATGTTTTTAGTCCAGTGGCTGTGGAACTTGTGTCGTGCCAGTTGATCCTGTTGTAAAGCCTTAGCACCATACAATTCTTACGCAGTTTCCAGGTAGCCTGTATCCACCATTTGCTCAAGCAGAGATATGTGGCATGCCTCTAAGAAGATCACTCTTTGATAGAGCCGGCTTGTAATCTGAGCATCAATCCTTTCATTGGGATTAAAGCTGAGTGAAGGCAACTGGGAATCAAGGTAACATGGGACCTCCAGAATGAATTCCAATGTTTTACAGAATATGGCACTTTGGCGAAGGAAGCTATCAATGTTGCCGCGCATTATTTGTTCATGCTGCTGAAGTGCTCAGACCATGGTGCCTTGGATATTCCATTCTACACTAGAGTAGGGTTCGATCATTGGCCAATTAATGACTCGATCTTCAGCGAAAGTGTGTATGTTGGCTTCCCATTTTTTACGCCGTGGAACTGCATAGAACTTGGGATGGGTTCTGAGACATGGAGGTGCTCGTAAGTACTCCTTTAAGAAGATTACATCAAAGAGCTTGGGATGGCGCCAATCAGGTTGTGGATCCAACTTGCTAATCCAACCTTCACTAATTTGACGCTGACGAAGGTTGGAAGGAAAGTTGTCTAGGATCCATCCACCTCGAGTTTTTATATTAAGATATTTGCTCCAAAATTCCTTGATGGGGTTACTGGGAAGTGGTATCTCATCAAAATCATACCCATCATTGGAACTTGGCATGGGCGTACGAATTGGATTATCTGGATCCTGATATTCAAAATCAAATACTGTGTTATTTTCTACTGATGGAAGCACCAGAAGTGTCGAAGGTGATGACGGAGCAGGGAGAGAATCGGGGGACATTGGGGAGAAATATGGCAGGTAATAGTGGCAGAAGGGGGAGCAGAGGGGAGGGGGGGAAGAACTGGGCAAATGGTTTGAGCAGCTTGGTAATCCTCAAGGGTAGGATTAGCAAGGGAGGGAAAAAAGCTAGGTGCGAGCGGCTCGTAAGTTTGTGAGTGTTGGGTTAGTTGAAAATGGTGAGAGGCATGAGCAAAGAGACGATGGAGGGAATAGATGTTAGGATGGAGCTCGGGGAAGGTTAAGAGGGTGGTAGCAGCAAGGGGAAGTGAGGTTATGATGTTGGCAGAAAGAGTGGTTAGATATGGAAAGTTGGATGTGAGATAGGCCTTGTCATCTTCCGACACTTCTTTTTGCTGGTGCGATGGGATGATCAGCTGCATGGGTGGGATGTCGGTTATGTCGTGCCGTGCAAATAATAGGGATGGCCGTTATAGCAATGGCAACAAACCTGCAATAACCCTAAGGGGAGGACTACCCATGAGGCAGACATATGCAATGAAAGCATCCGTCCTGAGTGTCATGTACCCGGCATGTGTACCCGGCATGTGTAGACAGGCAGAAGATATTTTTCTCATCTTCAAACAAGTCTTGGCAAATTATGCATAGGGTTTTAGTCCCGATGGAACGTTCCCAGTTGATTGTTGGATGAGCAGATATGATCCTGATTTGGAGTTGCTTCCATTGGATAAGCACGCGTGCATTGAGGTGATCTTCCACTTGTAGTGCAGCCACAAGCTCTTGGTACACCATGGTTGTGCATTGTAGTGGGGCGTCATTCGTGTTGTCTTCCAATGCCTCATTGTTATGCACTAGCAATTGGAGTTCAAGCTTGGAGATTATTATTTTTTGGGAGTGCATCTCATTCGTTTTTTCTTTGTATTGATGGTAGATGGTTGTGTATGCCTCCTTAAGCTTTCTCATTTGCAAGGTGATCTTTGCCTGTTGAGGAATGTCTTCAGTGGTATTGGACCATTGGTCCAAGACTTGGACTTATGAAAAGCTGTGAACGGTAGCAAGTTGGTCTTTTAAGATTCGGCATTCCCTTGTAAGCTCATCAATGCTGAAGGCACGTACTACCAAAGATTGTTTCATGTCTTCAAGCTTGTCTTTGCAATCTTGGAGCTCCTCTTCTTTGTGAATTAGAGTGAGTCGAGCTTGTGCCACTACCTCCGTCTATTGCGCATGTGCAGATGTCAAGGAGTTATAGTAGGTCTTTAGGATTGCCGTTGCTTCTACTACCGCAGTCAGCTGTGTTTGACTTTAATGGAGGTTGGAGGTCACATCCCTTGCTGCCTTCTCTTGAGCTTAGAGAGCTTGGTTCATTCGCACTTCTTCTACCTCCTTCACATCTATCTTTGCCCGAAGTGTCTTGACCTCTATGGCAATTGCCTGGAATTGGTCTTCGATTTCTGATGCAGTCTACCTTTCCAATTCTCTTGCATATTCTTTTTTTGCCAAGCTAGTGAATAGTTCTGACATTTGGATCATTTGGCTAGCTTAATGTTGAAGAATGACAGACGGTGATGAGGTCTGACGATATTGCTGATACAAGTGGTGCCCATGTAGCCATCCCGATGATTCTGTAGTACTTGGGAGAGGTTGTTTCAATGAAATTTCAGTCCCTTGTGTACAATAGTCATACTGTTGATCTGGCACTAGCTCCCCTTGTGGCTCATCGATTGGCATGGCGTCGATGGGCGGTTCGAGTGCCGATGTAGTCTCAGGCTCTGGTGCCAATCTTTCCTCAGGTTCAGGTGCCGATCTTGTCTCGAGCTCGGGTTGGTGCTGTACATCTGCACTTATCAATGTGATAGTTGGAGAAGTTGGTGACGGCTCCCATACTGGTGAGAAGGGTATGTCCAACTCCTCAATTGGTTTTGGTGATTGGGACAGAGTCATTTCTCTTTCTTGTAGTTCTTTTTTGATGATTATAGCCAATAAGTGTGGAATTTTACATTTTTGGCCTGAAGAACCATCGAGTTTCTTGGTAAAGAAAATGACGAAGTGCTCGCGACCCAGTCTTGTTTTAGCTTCCTACTCAGCAAAACAAATGTGCGGAGTGGAAGGGAGCGATCTTTGCCGTACTTAATTCCCAGGATTGTGGATAGGAATTGTGCTGCTCCCTTGAGGCGATGGTCAAGGATCGTGCGAAGCAATATGCCATCTCTATGGATCAGTGTGCCCTTGGTGAGGAGAGACTGTACTTCGATAAACTTTGCATCAGCAAACCGTTTAGGGTATTTGCCACCTTGTTTTGGCAGTGAGAAAGCCCTTTGAATGGCTGTACTGTCGAGGATAATGTTGAGTGGGCTCTGCTGTACAGTGATTGTACCGTACTTACCATCCTTTGCATTGCTGGAGTAGTAAGAATGGAGGAAGTCCTTGATGTAGGTAGTTAGGGTAGGACTATCCTCCAAGGATTTAAGGCTCTCATGCAAACTGCCTAGACCCCGTTGCTCTAAGTAAGATGTTGCTTCCTAGGAAAGAGCATAAGTCGATGTAGGTGGCCAGACAAGTTCCAGTGATTGGGCCTTGTTAATGGTTGTGTAGGCCGGTTGTGACTGGGGTGGCATTTGTTCTGCTTGGTCATGCACTGAATCTTCTTCGGAGCTATTGCTTTGGACCACGAATGCCTGTGGTCTTCGTGGTTGAGAGGGTGTAGATGGCTGCGAACTCTGGAGGGGGTCCCGTGGTTGAGGCGGTGGGCTCTTTCTGCGCATCCTCTTTAGTGTTTTTCGGAGCTATCGCTTTGGACCATGAATGCTGTGGTCTCTGTGGTTGAGAGGATGTAGATGGCTGCGAACTCTGGAGGGGGTCCCGTGGTTGAGGCGATGGGCTCTTTTTGCCGCATCCTCTTTAATGGCGGCATCTTTTCTGAACCTGCATCCATGTGCATGTAGTGTACCATTGATCATTAGATTGATTAGCATGCCGGTATGACCTTTCTGTGTGTGTGAGAGAGAGAGAGATCTTTTTTTATACATGCTTTGAGAGTGTGGAATGAAAGTGTGTGGTACAATTATTCATGCAATCATCTATGTGTCTAAGCGAAAGCGTGTGAGTGCACGTGACCTAGTAGCTAGGTAGGGACTAACTATATGTTTTTTTGCTGGGATTTTCATAGGGCAGCTAGAACTCATTCATCACTTCTGAGCCCTAGGTAAAATCAATTGATGCTACCTATTATGTGCGAAGACGTACATATGCAAGTGAGTGCTCGTGATACAATCTAATCCTAACTAAGAAAGACTTGGTTTTTCAAATCTTCGTTTTTGTTGGGAATGGCTTACGTGTTGATGTAGTAGCGCTTCAGTCGGCTCCCGTTTATTGTTGTGTTGAATTGGACTCCATCCAATGTTTCTAGCAGCACAGCTCCGATGGGATTCATCTTTCGTACTCGGTATGGTCCTTGACCTAGATACTTCAGTTTCCCCTTGTGTACTTTGGCATTGTATAACAGAACTAAGTCGCCTTCTTTGATGTCTTTAGCTTTAAGGTTTCTGTCAAACGATGCCTTTCTTCTGCGTTTTTCTATTGTCATGGCATGGTAGGCGACTAGTCTTGTCTCTGTATGCTTTTCCAACTGATAGAGCCTTTCTTTCAAGGATTCATGGGCTCCCATGTGTTCCTGTACTGCGATGCATAGACTTGGTATTACAAATTCGAGTGGGACCACAGCTTCAAGGCCGTACACCAATTGAAAAGGTGTGTTCCCTGTACTAACCTTGAATGTGGTTCTGTATGCCCATAAGGCAGCATTCAGTTTCTTTGCCCAATCAGAACGCTGTGGTTCTACTATCTTGGTGAGGATAATGCATATTATTTTGTTGGTGGATTCTGCTAGTCCATTCCCTTGGGGGTAGTAGGGTGTGCTTTTTCTATGGATTACCATGAAGCCAGACAAGAGTTCTTGGATTACCTCATTGACAAAATGTGTGCCTCTATCCGACACAATTTCAATGGGACATCCAAATCGGGTGATCACATTTTCGTATAAGAATCTTGCTGTGCTTCTGGCATCTACCTTTCTGACTGCTTTAGCTTCAGCCCATTTTGTAAAGTAATCAATGGCCACAATGATGTAGCGTGCCTGTGTTCCTTTTGCTGCTGGATGTATGGGACCCACATAGTCAATCCCCCATTTTTCAAATGGTTTTTGTCCAACAATTGGTGTTAGGGGATTGAAGTCTTTGTATTGTGGTTTAATAGTCCATTGGCATACATCACAGCCTTTTACATATTCATAGGCATCTGCCCACAGTGTTGGCCACCAGTAGCCTGCAAGGAGAACTTTTCTTGCTGTGGTTTCCCCTTGGAAGTGTCCTCCTGCAATGCCTTCATGGACTTCACTTAGGATTCGCATGATCTCATGAAGCATTACACATCTTCTTAATATCTGGTCCTTGCCCATCTTGTACAGTGGTCCTGCAATGAGTTAATAGGGTGCAGCCTTTAGAATCAATTTTATGGCATCTACTGCTTTCATGTTAGGGGGTGGTCTTCCTGCCATCAAGTACCCAATGATATCTCCACACCACTCTGGAACAGCATCTATTTGAAATAGTGTGGCATCTGGTAAGTCGTCTTCTACTCCAGTAGCTTCTTCTCCTGAGTTGACCCGAGACGTGTGATCGGCAATGTAGTGTTGGGCACCTTTGCGGACCACGATTTTGAAGTTGAATTCTTGTAGCAAGAGAAGCCATCTGGTTATTCTTCTCGTGGTACACGGACGGTTCACAAGATAAAGCAATGCTTGATGGTCGGTGTAGAAGACAAAATCATTTGCC
The DNA here is from genome assembly GCF_047967505.1 of Dipteris shenzhenensis. NCBI lineage: Eukaryota > Viridiplantae > Streptophyta > Polypodiopsida > Gleicheniales > Dipteridaceae > Dipteris > Dipteris shenzhenensis. The sequence goes on from NC_141606.1 coordinate 49,442,283, forward strand.
AGTAGATAGTGCCGAAATTTCTTTACACTATACAACATTGCTAGGGCTTCTCTTTCTATGGTTGTATAGTTGCTAGGGCACTAGACTTTCCTATGCTCAGTCACTTGCTGGTACAGGTGTTACGAGGGTTAGACTCACTTCAGAGTTCCCCCCTCCTCGACCTTTGCCTATTTTGATTTCATACTCCACGGGAGATGGGGTCTAGATGCAGCAGAGGTTTTGTACGAGGGGCTTCCTGATCAATGTCTTTTCTGTCGGAAGAGAGGTCACTTTATTAGGGATTGCCCTAGTCGTAGGCCTCGATCAGAGATTCCGGATCCTTCTCACCCTACGAGAGACCCAGAGCCTTTAGTTTAGCCTCCAGGGATCTCTGAGCCTGCTTCAACTCATTCAGCAGAACGAGAGGAGACTCCTCTGGGTGGGCCTCCAGTGGAATCAGAGGACCTGGAGGTGCCTCCAGTGGAACAGCTTTCATGGAGAGCTCGGGGGAGACGGAGACAGAGGGAGAGAGCCAGCAGCACGAGCAGCCCCAGGTACGAGCTCACAGAGGGTAGAGAGTTGAGACCTATGTGCAGGAGACCCCAGAAAGGGGAGATGCAGGAGACCCACCATGCTCTAGGTGCTTGCTTCAAGCCATACAAGGCTTTCTTCAACCTGCAAACAAACTCAGGATGAACAACATGAACATAACCTAGTGGCTGCTCCATAAAGACCTCTTCTTACAAATCACCATGCAAGAAGGCATTCTTTACATCCATCTGATGTAAAGACCATCCCTTTGATGCAGCCATAGCAATGACTGCTCTTACGGTTCTCATCCTTGCAACCGGACTGAATGTTTCTTCATAATCAATGCCATATGTCTGTGCATACCCCTTGACAACTAATCTTGCCTTGTATCTGTTCACAGAACCATCTGCATTGTGCTTCACCTTATAAACCCATTTACAGCCAATTGCATTCTTGTCTTTAGGCAAAGGCACCAATTTCCATGTAGCATTTGCTTCCAAGGCATCCATTTCTTCATCCATGGCTTTCTCCCATTTTTCTTTTCCCATGGCTTGCTCAAAGCAAGTGGGTTCTGATTCCTGTATCACTTTGACTATATAGGCATAGTGAATGGCTGTAAATCCATCATATTTCAGCCTATCCACAGGATACCTAGCTCTGGTAGACCTGCGTAAAATAGGCTCACTTCCAGGTGCTCTCAAAACATCCCTGGTCTTCCTTACTCCAGGTGTAACAACAGAAGGAATACGCAACTCATCATCAATGCTCTATTCTGAGCCGCTGGATTCACCATCCACATAAGAGTGACCTGCATTCACATCAAACATGGACTGTACATTAACATGACCAATGCGTTTATGCCAGATATCAATATCTGCAACAACACCGGTCCCATGTGCAAACATTGCTGCACTCAATTCAGGATGTCAACATCCAATGTAAACATCCTGCCCTTCTTCTTTCCTTTTGCTATCAAGCAACCGTTATTTTTCATATCCTCAACAAAGCATCCATGAGGATTAAATCTGACCTGCAAGCCCTGCTCAACCATTTGACCAATAGAAACTAGGTTCTTGGTGATGTTCGGGACATGAAATACATCAGACAGGTATTTCTTTTTCCCATCCTGCATAGACAAAGAAATTTTACCAATTTGCACAATAGGATATGCAGTATCATCGCCAGTCTCCACAAATCCTGGTCTTTCCATTTTCCTTGCATCCTGCATCCATTCTGCATGACCTGTCATGTGGTTTGATGCACTTGAGTCAACATACCACACATCATTTCTTTCTTCTGCACTTGTCACAGAATTGGTCATGTGCTGCACCATAAATAGATGCTCATTTCTGTCATCACCCTGTCTACTAGAAGATGCATAATTGCCTTACTGCAATTTTCCATTCATAATGTCATTCTGCTTTTTGTAGCAGTCTTTAGCCATATGACCCATTTTACCACAGTAGTAGCATTCAACATTGCTGTTTGCATTTTGGCCTCTCTGCCATCCACCACGGCCTCTTTGGCTCCCCCTGGCTCTAGAGTTACCACGTCCTCCTCCAAAGGACTGGTTTTCCACGGACGGCAATGGATGTTCGGAACTGTGCATAATCCTTTCCTAGACCATTCAAGGTCACAGAAACTAGATCATCATTTTCCACTAGCGACCCAATGGAAGCAAGTGCATCTGCAATTTTCTTCACCTTCATGTGGTAGTCATTGATGCTCATATTTTCTCTTTGCACATTGTGCAACTTCTGCTTGAGTTGCATTTTCTTGGCTTGCGCATTTGTGCTGTACATTTTTGCCAAAGTATCCCATGCCTCCTTTGGCGTACTTGCATCTTGAATATGCACAATCATAGAATCCGAAATACTGATAGAAAGCCAGTACATAACTTTTCTGGCTCTCTCATGCGATCCTTTAAATGCCTGCATTTCCTGTTGATTGGGAACATTAGGAAGAACTGGTTCTACTTCATTTCCTATAATGAACTCCCAATAGCCTTTTCCCATAAGGAAATTCGTCATTCGAAACTTCCATGCTTGGAAGTTGGTCTTGTCAAGCTTTTCAGTGACAATTTGTGAAAGAGAATGAGAGGCCATTGTAGAACACTGCAAAATATTCTGTCACTGCAAAAAACACAGCTTCTGCCTCACACGCGCAAATCTGTAAAACTGACGAAAGTGGTATTTTACCACACAGTCACTTCCTAGTGACGATTTTGCATCAACAGGCAATAAGGATGATTCTGTAATTCCCAGTATCTCTGCGCACAGGCATACGATGCGATTTTCTGCGGCAACTTTTCACCGACCTGCAGAGCAGTGGTCGCACAGCAAAAACAGGGCCTTTTTCTGAGTGCCTGCGAAGAACTTGCGCCTCCAAAACGGGCCCCGAAACGGCCTCGAATCATATACTGCCCTCTCGCCACACCGCGAAGGGCGTCTCAATCTGAGACAGTGCAGCTAGATGCATACTGAGATATGTGAAGTCCACATCGCACTATGGACTATTTTATGAGACTGGGGTTCAGATACAGTTGCATGGATACATTGATGCTGATTGGGCTGGTAGTATTTTTTATAGACGATCTACCAGTGGATATGTGTTTTCTTTTGGGAGTGCTGCAGTCACTTGGAGCAGCAAGAAACAGCCTACAGTTGCCCTTCTGTCGAGCACAGAGGCTGAATACAGGGGTCCAGTAATGGATGCATGTGAGGCAGCTTGGTTGCATAAGCTACTATATGATATGCATCAGTCTACAGATGGGTCAGTTGTCATTTATTGTGACAACATGAGCAGTATACACTTGGCAAATAACCCAGTCTATCATGCTAGAACAAAGTACATTGAGGTGCATTATCACTATGTGCGGGAGAAGGTTTTACTAGGTCTTATTGATCTAGTTTATGTCAGCACAGAGGATCAGGTAGCTGACATATTCACGAAGGCATTGGGCGCAGAGAAGCTGTGCAAGTTCAGAGACCTGCTTGGTGTGCAGGAATTGGGATTGAGTTCGAGAGGGAGTGTTGAGATATCGAGCTCCACTCGTGATATGCCAGGGTGACCGTTGTGCATTTATGTCACCGACTTGTTAGCTGCAGATGCGGTTGGTACACCGCCCACGAATAATAGCTGGATGACAACTATCCTTATCTACTCTAGTTCGTGGCTCAGTTAGTATGCCACCTTAGTTAGCTGAGTTTGGTTTGAGACCCACATATAGGGTTCTTCTATTTCTTTGTACTTGAGTTCTTTTGGCTTTCACAACTAAGGAGAGGAAAACTGTTTTCAGCCTCCACCTTTGTGTGTATTCCCCCATTGTGTATGTGAGAAAGCCGCAAGTGAGGCTCCTTCCCTCTCTCCCACTATCTTCACACACCCGTCAAGGGGTGCCGTGCGTCTTGGTCTCCTGGATGAGGCTCGATGCAAGACCAGAGCCACCGTGACTCCCGTGGGACGTATCCTGGGTCTAAACAATGATGGAAGGTCCCCCAGAGTGAGTTGTGTGTCCCGTCGATGTCTCGTGTATTGTGTTGCAATCGTCGGGTCAGGGTCATTGTCACGTCTATGGCTAGAGACTGGACGATCAATGTCACTCGATGGGAAGCACTTTGTGATCCTGCTCTGAGAGGTGTCTGATTATGTGGCCAAGCCCCGTCGCCTGAGTAAGTACTCTCTGTGTTGGACCCGCTCATGAATGAAGGCCGCGAGGCATCTCTGATCTGGGTAGGCAAGGAATCTAGAAAGGAGCCCGGAGTTGTCTCTGAAGAGGCAGTGGTAGCGACCTCCGATCTCGTAGTACATTGGGCACCTGAAAATAAAATGCTCCTCCGACTCAACCTCTTGACAGTCACACAATATGCATAAGTGATGCTCCGTAGCAATCCCCTCTACTCTGCCGCTCTCTATGCGAAGGCAGTGTGATGATACCCGAAACTGTCCGATGGAGATCCGTAGTGAGTGAGGCATATGAAGCTCAGTGTACCCCGGTGGTGTGATGAATCCCTCCTCCGAAATACAAAGACAATAATCTCTGTAGAAACTCAGCTTCACTAGAAGCTCCCTCGGCTCCAACCAGGTCCTAAAGGTGTGTAGCTCCAGGAGATTCTCTCGAATGACCTGGTTGGTGTATGGCCTGATCGGGATGGTGGGTGGGAGTACCAGAGGGGCATCTAAACTGTAATGAAAAGGAGGTATCCTATCGATGTGGAACCCTAGTCTCACAAACCATCTGTGAGTCCGTGCATACCAGCATCGCTCGTCTCCCTCTGCTGCCAACCTCATGGAGGAATCGAGAGCCAACCATGGCAACCTCTGTCTCCCTGATGTGCAGTCCCCATATGATCTAACCCGGTGTAGATATGTGATGGTCTGAAAGGCTGCATCTAGCTGGAGTGGAGAAGCACCAAACTCGGCCTGAATGTTGTGGTGGTACAAATGGTGATAGGACAAAATATGTATTAAGTTTTTGAGCTCTGTAAATAGCTGTGGGTAGGCACATAGTTATACACATCTAGGGTAAAAGGTGTGGGCTTTTGGCATTTGTGGATTTTTCTTTCACAAGCATGATGGACTGATGAATAGTTTTTTGAGATAATAAAGTATGTTTTGCAGGGACTTCATGGGAAATGATGAAATGCAATGTGGTTGTACCAGACTTCCAGAGCAAGGGTGTCTAGTGTGTGGTCAAGCGAAATGTTTTTGGGGTCATGCAAGTCATGAAGAGTTTTTTTATATTTTCCTGAGTCAATGTGCAGTTGCATGTTACAGAAATTTGATATGTTATGGTGTCCATGTCAAAGGGCTTTTCATGTGTGTGTACGGGGTTGCATGGAAGCTTTAATGTGCATGCTAATGTGTGTGGGATTGTTTGACTAAAGGTCCAAAATGTGCATTTAATGTGATTCGGGGGAAATGTCTTGAGAGTGGTAAAATGTCACTGAGGAGGTGACAAATTAGGATGAGGTGGCTGGACTGATTGGGAAAGCATCCTGCTCATGCAAATGTGGCTACGTGAGGAAGAAGGGGAGCTTCTAGATAGCGACGTGGCGGCTAGGAGCTGAACGACGGGAGCTTGCTGGAAAGATCATTTGGCTGCATTTGACGAGGGGCTTCTAAAACAGTTGGTGGTGGGAACGACCAGACAGGTTGGAGAGGCTCACAATTGTTGATGGGAGGTCGTGCGTGAGCAGGAAGCTGAAACCTGTGCATGAGGACATCGTGTGTGCGACGAAGAGAGCTTTGTGAGCCAAGGAAGCTACGGTGGTGATTGTGTACGTGACGGGTGTGGGATTTCGACTGCAGGAACTTCGAGCATATGGGCTCCAGGTGCTTCGTGTTGACAAACTTTGTGGCACAGTTGGCTCTGCTAGTTGGAGTCTTGTAGCAAACTATGTGGCAGTTGCTTGAGGTGCTTCTGCCAGCTCGAGGTTCAGAGCGACGCAGAGGCTTGTGAGCGACAGAGAGTATGCACCATGCGCTTCTTGGTTTCGTGGGGAAGGCGTCGCTACTACACAGGCTGAAGGACCTTGAAGAGGCGTGAGCTCCATGAGCTCTATGAGCATGAGAGAAGTCGTGAAGGTGAAGATGAGCCACGAGCTGTAGCAAACTAGCGCGGAGAGCACTAGCTATTGCTCCTATTGGGAGCTGCTGGATTTGAGGAGGATGACTATGCGGGCAGTTTGTTTTGGAAGGAGCTATATGACTGTGATGTCATTTCTGCTAGCTGAAGGTCCTTGGACGGAGGCTGTGTGTGAGTAAGAGGGTGCTGCAATGTGCGCACGGGTTGGCTAGTTGTGGTGTGAGCACTCAGTTGCTTCAAAGCTGGAAATAGTGAGGCCTTTGGCCACAGGCGGGTGCCGGTGTTGCTGCAGAGACTTCAACTGATAGAATCTCCAGAGATGGCGGGCTGCATCATTGCTAGTGCTTGTGTTGAGAGTTGTGGTGCCATGAGCACTTGTAGAGCAAAGGTATGAGCAAAAGGTAAGCTGCCACATGGCATGGAGGAGATATCCCACATGTGAGCAAGCAAATGGATGTAAGTACCCTCACCTATAAAAGGGAGGTTCATTTGAAGTAATATCAATCAAGCACTTTGCACTATCTCAAGATTCTCTTTATGAGTCCAAGCTAATCTATCTTGGAACCTAATTGACTTGAGATACATGTCATGAGCACTCTCTTCATCATGTTTCCACATAGGTTCCATCCACCTTAGAGTGCTCCATAGATCCTGAGGCACACATGTTTTGTCATGGTATCAGAGCGTAGGTTTAGCTTTCCTAGTTTAGCTCATTAGTAGTTTACTAGGATTGCTTCCTAGATTAGTTGTAGGCATGTCTTAGGAGCTCATGTTTTTTCTCCTAGGTTACTTTTAGTTTTAGAATGAGAGAATTCCGTCCATGAGAATTTGAGATATTTCCATTCCTGGGAGAACTAGAATATTTTCTTTTTTCTTCTATGAGATATTGAGGTTCTTTTGAGTGTTCACTCAATTGGCTAAGAGAGAGATCTGAGTTCCATATTTGAGAAAGAAAGACACAAAGCATTTCTGTGAGGACTCGTGAGTTTTGAGGAAGAGAATCAATGGAGGGCTTAGGAGAAGTAAATGAGACTCTATGTGAGAGCTTATACAAAGAGCAAAAGAAAAACTAAGGCTCTATGGCCTTCCATCGACTTCAGCCGTTGCCATCTCTGAGCGCCCACGTTTTTCAGCAACACCAAGGCGAACGGGCTCCCACGCTACAACAGTCCTTAGCTTCAGCGCCAGTAACTTTCTTCACGCTACACCCTCAATAAGCTACCACCAAGAGCCTTGATTCCTCACCGCTGGCTCCAGCTCCATGCAAAGGAGCCACGCTCTGTGTAACCAGCTGCTCATGACTCCTAGCTGCTGGTGCAAGCCCAACTCCCACGGCCTAAGCTTCATCAACGACCAGTCTCTACAACAACTAAGGTATCCGCCTACAACGACCTTCTCATAACAGAGCCTACGCTCCACAGTTGGCTCCTGCTCTCCTACGTAGCAACGGCTCCAACAATTCATATGACGACAGGCTCTTGCATCATGGACGACTCCAACAATAGTCTACACCGGCTCAGCAAGCAAAGGCGACCCTCACAACCCTTTCCAGCAAAAAGGTCTCGCCGTCGCAGTCGCAGGTCTCGCCATCGCAGAGAAAGCTTCCAACTTTCTATCTTTCTTCCTAAGGTTGGACCTTAGGACACGTGGCAGCCAAAGACGAAGACACGTGGCAGATAAGCCACTAATCTACAAAGGGCCACGTGGCAAGATAAGGTGGTAATGTTAACTGTGGTTAAGTTAACTATTCAGGTCAGTTAAACCTTGGTACAGTCTAAGTAACTGTGGTTCACTAAACTGGGGTAATTGGTCACTACAGTGCCACCCAAGCACAGTCCCTTTATAAGCACAGTTTCAATTCTGCATTAGAATCCCTGTGCCACATCATCAAGGCCCCCTCTTCTTCACAAAAGCTTCAACAAGGCGTAACTTTCAATCCAAGAAGAATTTGTACATGCTCCAAAAAGGAAAAGTGATCGTCTTTTCGAGCTCTACGCGTTTGTCAGATCAGAATCATTGTATGCAATTAGACACTGCCAATATTGAATGAATTCAATTGGTAAGACCTTTGCAACAATTGGAAAAGCAAAGCATGAATGCAAACATCGATGTAAAAAGCAAGCCAAAAGCACAAGTGCATGAGATGACCATAGCAGGAAGCATGGCATCCACACATAAAGCATTAAGGCACATGGAAGAACAAAGCATCATGCATGAAGCTACACCAAGCAAAGAAGCCAACAGGATCATTATCAAGCCATGAGCAGAATGATAGGAACAACATGTATTGAAAAGCAAAAACCTTGCCAACCTTGCCTATGTTTTGTAAATCAAGCCTGACCACCTGAGAGTAGCTATGAAAGCACCCAGGGGAGGTATTGACATGTAAAAACCACACTTGACCACCTTAAGTAGCAATGTATGCACTAAGGGGAGGTGATGGATTTGTAACTCACATCTGACCACCTTGCAGTAGCCAAAGGATCATGGCACCAAGGGGAGGTGTTGAGAGTTGTGGTGCCATGAGCACTTGTAGAGCAAAGGTATGAGCAAAAGGTAAGCTGCCACATGGCATGGAGGAGATATCCCACATGTGAGCAAGCAAATGGATGTAAGTACCCTCACCTATAAAAGGGAGGTTCATTTGAAGTAATATCAATCAAGCACTTTGCACTATCTCAAGATTCTCTTTATGAGTCCAAGCTAATCTATCTTGGAACCTAATTGACTTGAGATACATGTCATGAGCACTCTCTTCATCATGTTTCCACATAGGTTCCATCCACCTTAGAGTGCTCCATAGATCCTGAGGCACACATGTTTTGTCAGCTTGATGATGATCTTGGGAAAGATACGATAAGATTAGCTTGTGGGTTGATATCTTGAAGAGTCACGAAGATAGCCTTCATGTGGGCTGTGGGTTCATAGTATTCTGAGGCTGACTATTTTCTGAGTTTTGGGGGGAAGTTCAATTCTAAGCTCGGTCTGTTTCGGGCTGTGTAGTCTTTTGTCTCTCTTTGAGTCTGTGTGATCCATGCTCAATTAGTTTTTTTTTTGGTGGGGGTTTGTCTCGGTGCCTATTACAAAGTCACATACTCTGGAATCTGGTTCATAAGCTCATCATCTACGAGCCCACATTGCAGCTGATCCCTATGAAGTCTCAGCTATTTGAAGTGGTGAAGCACATAATTCCTGGTTGTCTTTTCTTTTTTTCCTTATCAACGGTTTCCCCTGGATCATCCGTGAGAGCATGAGGATCTGCAGGCGCTCCACCCGTGTCCACTCTATCTCTGACATGTCAGGCCCTCCACAAGGGCTGCCATACATACTAGCTGGTCGGACCAAGGAGTCGAAGAGAAGAGCCTTGATCCGAGGGTCTTGGAAGTAGGAGTGGAAGCATTGTCTCTCTAGCCGACCCAGTGAGGCGTATCCCCTGCTCAGTTTGGCCTGCCATTGCTGGTCTCATCGTGAAGATGGGGCTGAAGAAGATGACCCCCAAGTAAGTGTATGAGGATATGATCTCAACTGGTGACCCACCAAAAGTAAAAGTAAACTGCTTCCGTTGCATGTTTGTTCGAAAGGTGTTAAAGATCATGACCTTGGTCTTGCCAAGGTTGACCTCCAAATCATGGGATAAACAAAAAGCCTGCAGTGCATCCAGGTGTCGGGAGCCCCTCGGGTGTGGATGACAAGAGTGCCACGTCATCTGCATAAAGAAGAATCTTGATGATGATCCCGGCAAGTGAGCAACTGGTCCCTCCGAACGCCCCCATGAAAGTCTCAAGCTCATCGATGTAGAGACCAAATAGGGTCGGTGATAAGGGACAACCCTGTTTGACCCCTATGGTACTCAAGATCTCATCTGTCCAACTTGTGCCTGTCCAAACTCGGCCTCTCATACAGTGCCATGATTGCCCAGATGATCTCCTGATCAAATCCTAGTGTCTGTAGGCGTGTGATGAGACGAGCTCGAGGTACTGTGTCAAAGGCTTTGCGAAAATCCACAAAGCAGCAATATACCCTCTCCTTCCGTGATCTGGCCTCCTCAATGTGAGTATGTGATCCATAGTCCCATGGTCTCGCCTGACCCTCTGCTCTGAGCCCTCTCATCTCTACGAGCAGGCTGACCGACGCATCCAATACAGCTAGCTGCATAGATCTTGGACATCACATGTCCAATCATGATAGTCCTGTAGTTACTTGGGTCCATGGGATCCCCTGCCTTGTGGATGGGAGTGATGGTGTTGAGTGTCCATGTGCGGGGGAAGCCAAGGCAAACAGCGTCATTAAATAGCTTTGCTAGGATCGGGGCTAACGTGTCGATCCCATATGCGATAAACTCAGTGCATAGCCCCTCGTGATCCTTAGCTCGGCCATTGTGCAGTTTCAATGTCGCGTCCTTGACTTTCTCTCTCGTGAACAACGTGCAAGTGGTGGGGCGAGGTGTGTGTATGATTTTTGGAGTGGGCTGGTATGGGACATCATAAAGATGGTGTGCATACGTGTGCCAGACTCTCGTGTCGGTGAGGGGTGATGGAGTACAAAGTGAAGATGCAAGACATGGAATGGAAAGGAAAAGCAAGACTAAGAAAGCATAATGGAAATGAAATAATGCGAGAAAGAAATGTACAACCAAGAAAAGACTTACATGATCAAGAAAGGCTTGAGGCTTGATGAATTTGACATGAGAAAGTTCAATGCCTTTATAGGATAGGCACACACACTCTAAGTGTCAAATGTATATGGGATAAGTCCCATAGTGACATGTGGCACTCTAGGATATAAAGTAGTATAGTACTACTCTAGAACACACTAAAAGTCACTCAAATTGACTACAGTTCCTAACACCCCCCCATGGAGGAAAGGTGAGGGACTACTGGAATGGAACCAAGAACAAAACATGACAATGACGGTTGTCCTCCATATGACCGAGCTTGTTGCAGTAAGTGCACTTGAATGGCTTGAATGTCTTTTCTCGTGCTAGTGGAGTCGATGGCCTAGGTCTCCATTTGCTGCTGAAGGCAAGAGCCTATGTAGTATCCGCCGATGAGTAGGATGGAGATTCTTTGTTGCAGTGATCCTTTTCAAGCATAAGATGGTATACCTCTCTACAGCCGGTAGGGAATGACATCATGGTAGCAGTCGGCAATGATGCAAAATGTCCAGCAAAAGGAAAAGATACGATTGCTCTCAAGTCAGATGGAGTTGTAAAACAATGGTCCGATGTTCTTTATTTGCCAAATATCAAGAGGAACTTGTTGTCCGTGTCTGTGATCACGGATCGGGACCTCAAAGTTCAATTCGATAAAAATGGTGCATATATCCTGGATCTTCAAGGAAAGGTCATCGGTAAAGGTACATGGCGCAACGCATCTCGTTTCTGTGTCTGTAGGAAGGCGACCCATTGTAGCTTGCTATGGGCCGAATTTACAAGAGTTATATAAATTGCATGCAATATGTAGTAAAACAAATAGAACAATACATTAAATGAGAAGAAGTAGACTTACCACGGTTGCCTCGAATGCCAACGGTCTGCCTACACAAAGTCCGAAGTACCTATGGAGTCCAACCGTCTCCTCGTAGCCCTCCTCTGACTCGAACAGTTCGGGATGGTCCCTGTACTGCTTCTTGAAAAAATTCAAGTCAGCTTTGTCTTCCCAGCTGGGTTTAGCCTTCCCCTTTGCGATGGAAGTACACAAGGTTGACCTACGATGCTTCAAGAGGACCTCCATGCACTCTTTCATGTAATCCGAATTGAACTTCCAATTTAGAGGGTTAGGATATTGTCTTTTCAATTCATCGATGACTGCCTGCTTCTTTCCCTCATCTTGGTACTGCCAGTCAGTAGCTATGCCGCTCCTGAAGTGGTGGCTTATCAACCACCTCATGGTGGCCATCACTGCTGAGCCCTTTTTATTTTCTATTATCTCTCCAACAACCGTGATTTCATAGGATAGGTCCTCGACCGGGTAATGAGGACTCATGGTAGTGGCAGAGTCAGAGTGAGTGGTGTTACTACGAGTGCTTACGGAGCGAGGAGTAGCAGTGGGAGTAGGAGAGGGCAAGGGACCTGACTGGTACTGGGTCTCAAGACCAAGTGGAGACCTGTAGGGATGTGAGTGTGCTGACTCATCTACATCTCCTGAGTCAGCACCATATCTTCAAATGTAGTCGATGCAATGCGAAGTACTTCAAGGACATTCTCAAAGCAAGAAATCCCTTCCATACTTGTCATGAGGATAGCCATTTTGTCCTCGTCATCCGGGCAACACTTCAAGTTAGAGAGTTGTTGAACTAAGATTAAAATTTTGCTATATGTGCACTCAAGGTATCAGACTCTTCCATTTTCAACTTATAAAATTGCATTTTCAGAAAAACCTTAGAGTTGGTGATCTTGTTACCAAATACATTCTCGAGGCGTGCCCAAATCTCCTTAGCCTTGGACTTGAAGTCCATGTGATGAATCCATGAATCATCTAGGCAAAGCCTGATGATTGCGATGACCCTCAAATTGTGTTTCTTCCAAATCTTGTGTGTTTGAGGCTCCGTTGATGCCTCAAGTGCTTCATCATCTTCAATGGCATCCCAAACATTGTCCTTCATGAGAAGGAGTTGCAGTTTTGTTGGCCATGTGGGGAATCCATCCCCCTTGAATTTGTCCACAAGGACAGAGTTGGTGGAAATCAAACCCATAAAGCTGGCAGCTAGGAGAGAGAAGAGTGATGGATAGAATGGAGGGCACAAGTGAGCTGAGGGAGAAATGGCGGGTTGAGGAAGAAATGGCGGGCACAAGCGAGCTGAGGAAGAAATGGTGGGCACAATGGAGATGTAGGAGAGAAAGAAATGGCGGGCACAATGGAGCTGTAGAAGGCGGACAGAACAGCAGCAGGTAGAGAAGAGGAGCGGGTGTACAGGCAGGCTGTACGGGCAGTCAACAGTCCTGTTGTATGGCGCAACAGTCCGTGCTGTTGTACGGCTATCTGTACAGCTGGTACGGGTAGAGAAGTGGACAGAGAAGTGGGCAGAATAGCGGGCTTGTTGCTTGCTGCGAGCTGGGCACTAGGCCGAGAGAATGGCACCTATGAGCAGAGCATGGGGCTGCCACGAATCATTGCAGCTAATGAACCATTGGAGTTGAGCTGCCACACGCCATTGGAGCTGCCACAAGCCATGAGTTGAGTTTCCATTGTTGGTGAGGCTCACGGTGGAGAGAGTAGAGCTCAAGATGGAATTGGAGAAGGCATTTCTCCAAGGGGAATGAGGGAGAGAGGCTTCAATGTCCTCAATCTCTTACCTCAACCTCTTGGAAGATAGCCTAGCTCTGATACCATATGAAGATGCAAGACATGGAATGGAAAGGAAAAGCAAGACTAGGAAAGCATAATGGAAATGAAATAATGTGAGAAATAAATGTACAACCAAGCAAAGTATTTACATGATCAAGAAAGGCTTGAGGCTTGATGAATTTGACATGAGAAAGTACGATGCCTTTATAGGATAGGCACACACACTCTTAAGTGTCAAATGTATATGGGATAAGTCCCATAGTGACATGTGGCACTCTAGGATATAAAGTAGTATAGTACTACTCTAGAACATACTAAAAGTCACTCAAATTGACTCCATTTCCTAACACAAAGCTGCAAATTCAGCCACTACGGAGTTAATGTGGTTAAGGAAGCTTTTGCATGACTTGCATCATGCACAGGATGGCGAAGCAAACTCTATCTTCTGTGACAGTCACAGATGCATTGCCGTAGCCAACTATCCTGTCTTTCATGCTTGCATGAAACACATTGAAAATCATTATCATTATGTACGGGATTGTATTTCTGATAGCTTCAATAATCTCATCTATTGTCCATCTGAGGACAATGTGGCGGATATCTTCACCAAAGCCCTGTCAGCAGATCTTCTCTTACGACATCGACATGGCTTGGGGATCAGAGACATTCTCACAATGTCAAGGGGGGTTGTGAAGTGATTCACAATGACATTGTTTTCTTGTACTCCCATAGGTTAGATATCCATTTGGATGAATTTGTGCAACCATGGTAATTTAGGTACTGTAGGGTAAACCTGAGACGTTTCCAGGGTACTTTCAGCCATATCTTTGAGGGGGGATTTGTAAGACATTACAAAGATATGGTGTTGTAGGCATAAAGTCAACCCTATGGTTGACCAGTAGTACTTGGATACTATATATACCAAGTACTTGTATTGTTTCATTTGAACATTTCTATTGGAGCTTTCTTGTGTGTGCACTCTTGCTCACTTGTGTTCACAACAACTTGTCTCCACTTTGTTCCTACACGAACATCCTTAAGTTGTGGGTTGAGGCTGGTGGTACATAAAGCTGCAAGCATCCAATCTCCAACTTGTAACCTAGAAGAATGAGATTCATAGATGTTTATGAGAGTGTAGTAGAGCTCTCAAACTCTATGTCCTTCTTGAATTGTTAACTCATCTTTTGAAAAAGTGATCGTTCCTGCAGCCGGTGGAAGCGGTCGAGGATTGTTGAATGGGAGTCCATTCGTCACAACCGAGGATGAAAAGTCTGATTCAAACACCAAGAAGCTCCGTCCGACAAACCCCTATTGCTACTACAAAGGGGAGGCGAGGATCATTTGAAAGGGGATCGCTAGACTTTTGAGCTTTTCTAAATAATCCTCGTCTCCCCTTTATGCATTCTCCTTTCTTCATGACCTAGGGCTCGGTAACATGGATCTCTCTTTCGGGGCCTCGAGTATTTTACAAGAGACATGACTCTTCTCAAGATCTTTCAATATTTGAATGGTTTCTAAGTGCACCCAGTCCACACATTGACTAGTATTTGGACAAACATGGTACACACCTACTAGTATTTGGACAAACATGGTACACACCTTGACAGCCATTTGGGGGACTATGCATGGACCTTCACGAGCAGCCTCTAGTCTGAGGAATGTTTTCTTGAGGGAGTGGAGTGGCTCCCCTTTCTTCTCAGAAACCCCCACAGGGTTGAGGTGGCATATCAGGCTCGACCTTGGTTATTTTCAAGCTCTTCTACTACAAAAGCTTGATTTTATATTTTGTTCTTTCATGGATGGCATGATGTACTTCTCCCTTGAGCCTTGCTCTTGGAGTTTCATTCACACTTAATAGAAGTATCTTTTTTTTGGGGGGGGGAAACCAATAAGATAGTTTGAACTCCTAAACTTTCTTCTATTTGAGAAACGAACTTTGAGTTTTTTTTTCCATAAAAAAGACTTCTATCAAACTTTGAGATTCCATCCTCAATAGCTTTAAAAAGGCAAGAATCTATTGAAGAGGACAATCTAAATTTCATACTTGATGTGCTAGCTCAGGATCCCATGGATAAGAAAGAATGAAGGAGGTAAAACCAAAAAAACATACAAAAAGATCACAATTTCGAGCCAACAATGGCAATTGTCTTGCATTACATCAAGTCAGGAAGTAGGGGAGTGGGATTTGCAGCAAATCACCGAAACATGGTCAAAGAAGTGGAGTCGTCCCATGACAAATTTGAAGCAAAAGAAACAGTTCAACATGTGCCTGAATTACAAGGTGTCCTCTTGGTAGTAGCACAACTCGGGAAATGCACGAAAAGCAAGAGAAATAGAAACAAGGAGAGGCAAACTAACACCCATATTTGTAGGAACTTGGGCAGCCTTTCCCCCATTGTTATGAGTGTTGGGTGTAAGAGAGCGATATGAAGCCAATGTTTATAGGAATTCGGGCAAAGAAAGGGGAGGAAACCCCTAGGTATTGAGGGATCCCAGCACGTATAAGTTTAGTGTGTGAGAGAGCAAGATGAAATGAAGCATGAACTGAAAACTCCCATTGTAACATAAGAAATGCCTTCAACATATGACCTCTTAAAAAACTAATGTTTGTAACTTCTGTACAAATCTTGGTAAAAATCGATGCATTTCAGAATAAATTCAATTTTTAGTATGTGTATTTGCTCCTAATGTTTGCTGGATTCCAGAGGACTGACCTTAACATATTTCAGGCTGTAGTTGATGAGAGCTTGTGTTTTGTGTAATTTTATACCGAATGGGTTCTGAAAATATAAGGTATCTCCATTTTCCCTTGTAAGATCCTTAGCACTGTCAATGACAAATATTGCATCCTCAGGTCCTACTCCCTAAGACATAGTGAATGAAATTTTGTGAGAAATGTATTTTTGTTTGTTTGAAGCATGGATTTAAATGACTTTTGAAAACCACTTCATCAAAGTTTCTTAAAACTTTAATCAGAGTTACTAGTTCACACCACAATCCTTATGGGTTGTGGTGTGACATAGAAGATCATACTCACCCAACTCCCATGTCCCAACTAATATATGATAAAATTAATACTTTCACTTGGTCATAAAACATGATATTTCATTTAAAAATCCTAGCCTCTAGCCCATTGATAAAGAAGTAATCGAGGGAGATCATTTTTTTCTCCATAAAAAAGACATCTATTAAGTATGAACAAAACCGGTCCATAGATGCATGCACAGCTCTGAAGGGTGAGGTAGGAACTTCAGCCAGAGATAAAGCACAAGAAGAGTAATGTCTCTCATAGAAGACCTGGCGATCTGAATAGAGAGAGCGAAGCAACGGAACCCCAAGTCATGAAGAAGGGGCAACGAATAAAGCACTAGAAATCCTGGCGTATCTGCAATCCCGTAGGCAAATGCTGAGCTTACTCCATAGCAGAAAGGCAACGAGGACAAGTTGGTCGGTCCCGAACTTGGATCTCCATAGGTTCATTGCGCCGGTGACTGGAAAGCCAAAAGAATAGAGTGATCTTTCTATTTTTGCCGGATTTACAGAGTCTCCTCCAAAAGGCCTTCTGTACATTAGAAGAAATCTCATAACTCTCCCAATGGGGTGCTCTAGAGAGCCTCCAACCTCTACAGTGTTAGAATATGAAGTCAAGATGAGTCAGTTTGGTGTGTTCTAGTGTGAGTTCTAGTCTAATGTGTCCTATGGATGCCACGTGTCACATTGGGAGTTATCCCATATGCATTGGTGTTCATATGTGTGTGTATGCTATATATAAGAGCTGTACTTGTCTATTGTGAAAACAATCAATAATCAAGCCTACAAGCTCTTTGGTCTACATGTGAATACTTTTGTTTGTTTGTTGATTAGTCATTTGATTTCCTTTTTTTTTTAAAACAGAAAATTACTTCATTAAGTATGAATGAAAACTGCGAGAGCAAGCTCAAATGTGGGAGTACATCATGCTATGCATGAGGGAAAAAAACAGCTCAAAAGGAGCTAATAAAAAACCAAGGCGGAGGCTGAAAACGCCACCTCAACCCTGAGGAAGACTTAGAGAAGAAAGGGGATCCTCTCCAAACTTTGAAAAAAATAACTCTCCTAGCAGTGGTGGCTGCTCTGGAGAATCCCTCCATGCTCGCCCAGATGGCCATCAGATACTATGTCGATCCAAATACTAGCCATAGCCTGGGAAGGGTGAACTTGGATATCCTCCATCGTGTCTATACATCTGGCTCTCCAAATATGCCAAGCTGCAATGCTAGCCAGAATCTCCCAAGATGTGTCTACTGAGGCATGAGTAGCTCTAAAAGGAGTGAAGGAAATATACTAGAGGAAACAAGACTCCACTGAGTGTCGCCGTACAATGAGAGCTGGATCTGGATCATGTCCATCGAAAAGCACCTGAGGGCCAGTAAGAGATAACCATGCTCCTGAACCCGAGGTCATATAGAAAGGTGTTGTATGAAAGATACTGAAAATCCTAGCAACACCTTTCCAGATTGTCCTCACCTGTCTGCAGTCCCAAAGGCAATGCTGTACTGACTCAACTGCAATGTGGTAACGAGGACAAGTAGGGTCAGCAGCCCCGAACCTGGATCTCCACAGGTTCACTACAATCCCTCCATGAATAGAAAGCCAAAAGAAAAGAGTGATCTTTCTATTCCTGAGGGATTCCCAGAGCCTACACCAAAAGTTTTTCCACACCACTGCGGAAATTTGAAAACTATCCGAATGAGGGGCTTTGGAGAGCCTCCAACCTCTATTGCTGAGCTGAAATCTCCAGGCATTTCTGACTGTATAGAGAAATAAGGGTAAGCTCTTCTCTTAGTGTCCCTCATCAATCCATTCCCACTCCCCGGGGTCCCACTGTAAGAACCTAATAGGGGAACCACCATATAACCAAAGTCTCCAAGATCCCAGCACAAGGAGAAGAGGATCTGGGTCAAGATACCCCTGTGAGTCCTTGCCCCACTCCATGAAACCTGCAATCCTGATAGGCTGAAAGGCAACCTCCAAAAGAATATCATCAGAAGATCTGGTAAGTCTGCTTCCCGAGTGAACATCCCGAGTGAACATCAAAGACTAGGGTATCCTCATGTGCATCCTGTAGGGCAATAATCTGTAACCGAATGCCCGCCGTCCCTGAGAACTCTCCCCACCAAGTGGACTCTGTGATCGGCATGTCATCTATGTCAATCCACTCTGCCGGAATGGCTGCCTCTATCTGCTATATCCTGACTGCACTCCCTCCTCTGAGGTGGCCAACTGTTAAAAGTTTCTGATTCTCTGGACGTCTCCTAAAGGCCTGCCAAGCGCCTACTATAGAAGCAGGTCCCCTCTCCCATCTAGACCACTACATATAGTGTGACACTCCAAGTGGCCTACCTTGGTCATCCAAAATCGAGTCATTCCGCCTGTGAATTTCATCCACGAGAGGTGGGTAGAACTCTGCGAAGAGTGTTTTTGAAGCTGCCCCAAGCTTTCAGAATAGCAGCCATGAGAGGGGAAGGGGGAGATTTGAGATGGTCTGAAGTCATGCTGTCCATCCAATCTCCCCAATGAGATGGAGTGCAAGAATGAATGCTGTGTGAGAAGAAATCTTTCCAGGGCTCCTGTCCAGGCATTAATCCATGTACTACGAACTTGCAGAGCAAGGCCATACACTACAAGTTCGGGTTCAATAATATTGAGACCTCCTTCTCCTGTGGGGAGAATGAGGGTCTCCCAAGCCACCCTGGCTACAACATCTGAGGTGCCATCTAAACCGCTTCATAGGAAGTTCTTGATATGTCTCATGAGCTGAGCGATACAACCTCTAGACCTGCACCAACAAGAGCAAACAAACCAGGCAGTGGCCAATAATACTTGGTTCACAACCACAACTCTGGATGCAAGGTTAAGTCTGGCTGAACTCCAAAAGATGAGTTTCCTCCTGATACTCTCCAACACGGGAGCAAACAGTTGTGCTGGAGGGATGCCCACCCCAACCTGGCATCCCAGATATCTGACGGAAATGCCCCTCTGAAACCAAGTGAACCCCATGTCATTCCCCCAGTATGGAGTGTCCTCATCACTGATCCAAAAGCCATTGGATTTGTTCCAATTAATGTGTGCACTTGCCACAATGCAAAACAAATCCAACACCGTCCTGAACGAAGTCAGTGTTGTCTGTGGAGTGGCATTTAAAAAAACAGCCATATGTGCCAACTCAATGTCTAAGAGCTCATCCTCCTGTCTCAAAGGAAGCCTGAGCCTTCCTACAATACCAGCTTGAGCTCTAATGTAATAGCTCATAGCTTCAGCCACAAATAAGAACAGAGGGGGCTAAAGGGCATCCCTGGCGGATTGATCTAGTAATTTCAAACCTGCTGTCCCCCCTGACTCCACCAATAAGAACTTGGCTGTGGATTGATCTATAGAGGGCTGACACCCCTCAGATCCATGCATCTGAGAAACCAAAGTGAGAAAGTGTGCCCTCCAGAAAGCCCCAGTCTACCCTGTCATAAGCTTTCCCAAAGTCCAAGAGTAGAATGGCCAGTAGCCTGTGGCCATCATGCATGGCCCAATCAAACAGCTCGCAAAATTAGAAGATGTTGTCAAAGATGCTCCTGCCCTGCATAAAGGTTGTCTGTGTATCATGGATAAGATCTGGAAGAAAGGGCTGCAGACGAAGGCTAATAGCTTTAGCTAAGATTTAATACAAAGTACCCAGCAAGCTAATCGGTCAAAACTGAGACACTAAATTCCTGCAAACCCCTTTCGGAATCAAATGAATGAGGCCCTCTGTAAGCGAGTCTGGCATCTCACCCAAGTTCCAAACACCCTGCAGGGCTAAAGTAATTTGATCCCCAATTTGATCCCAAAAAGAAATAAAAAATAATAGGGTAAGTCCATCTGAACTAAGGCAGAGAGAGAAGTCCTGAACTCTAAGTTGGTGAAGGGTGCATCTAGTAAGACAATCATATCCCCAGTCACCAACCCAAGAAAGTGCTGCCAAATAACCACTCTAGCATCATCTGTGGCCTGAGTGTTAGGATCTGCTATAAGAAGGGAGGCATAGAAATCGGTGGCAACCTATAAGACGGCATCAGGATGTGTCTGAAGAACTCCGCCTGAGTCAACAAGCTGTGAGACGATCTCCCTACTATGTCTGGGGCCAAGAGTAGAGAAGAACTGCTTGTTGACCCTACCTCCCGTCTGAGGCCAAAATGACTCTCTGGCATGAAAGGCATACTCTACTCTCTGATCTAAAAGTGACTGCTGTTGGGCCCTTGCTGTAGCAAGGCGCTCCTGAATCCAAGCATTTGTAGGCCTCTTCTACTCCTCCCTCTGGAGGGAAGCCAAGTGCTGACGGATACCCATCTCATGCCTCAAGATCTCACCCCTCCTGATACGAGCAACTGAAAGATAAAAGTCGCTACTGCGGCTAACTTTGACGAAGAAAGCTGCCCATCATGCATATGAGATACCCAAGTTCTCAACATTGTCTCTGTAAGGCCCTCCTCTACATAAAAGGCATCTGGAATCCTAATACTGGCAGAGCGGCCCCTCACATGAGGATCTGAAACCATAAGAATCACTAGAAAATGATCCAAAGTGGATACCCCAACAGTACCATCTCTATCAAAAGCCCAATCATCTACATAAAATCTATCAATCCATGCATGGATAGGCATCTACAATCTCCTGCTCGAACAAGAAAACAGGAGAGAATGTGGCTGAGTGTGAAAAGCATCATCATGCCAAGCATCGGTGCCACTGTACTGA
Organism: Dipteris shenzhenensis; assembly: GCF_047967505.1. Taxonomy (NCBI): domain Eukaryota; kingdom Viridiplantae; phylum Streptophyta; class Polypodiopsida; order Gleicheniales; family Dipteridaceae; genus Dipteris; species Dipteris shenzhenensis. The sequence goes on from NC_141606.1 coordinate 49,463,430, forward strand.
AAAAGGAAGGCATCCCAAGCTGCTCTCTCTAAGGGGTGGATACCACCTTCCCTACCACCCCTTTTGTCTGAGGGCATTTCAACCATGTTGAAATCGCCCCCTATAATCCAAGCCTGTGCAATGTGTGACCAAGAGAGCAGTTCCTTCCACTGAGCTCTGAAAGGGACCATGATCTCATGTCCAATCACCAAGGGGAGTATAGAAGAAGAAATAGACATGCAAGTACCTCCCCTAGTGCCCAAGGCGGGTAACCAAAAAGTATGGCCTAAGAGTAGCTTACCCGAATCCCTGACATCCAATTTGTGTTCTTGGATCATAAGAATATCAATGGGTCCCCCAGTGACACCTGGATGAAGTTGGTTACGAATCAGCTGCTGCCTACGGTGGTGGTGGTGAGGTACACCCCGAGGCATTGAATGTTCCAACTGACAATCCTCATCTGCGAGAGGAAGAGGTCGGATGGAAGATCATACCCGACCTGGTAGCGGAGAAATCCCTCTCCTTCGAAAATTTCCTCCTATCAAGAAGGGAAGTCAACTGGGGATAGCACACCCACACCTGCTGAGGGGGAAACTCTGTTCCCATGGATGTCTGAAAGATGTGCTCCCCGAGCGTAGAGGGTACAAACTCCTCCTCTGTCTCAGGCAAGCTTGCCAGAATTGAAAATGAATTCCTGCAAAGTACCTCTGGCTCAGGAGTGCGAAGGAGCCATGTGGAACCAATGACCCCCTTACCTTTGTTAGGTGTAGATAGAAGTGCAAGAGAAGGGGGGGGGTGCTGCACGACCTCAGCAGCATGTTGCATGACCTCGGCCACGACTTTGGCGTTGTTCTCAAGTAAGGCACGGGTCTCTGCCATAAGGAACTCCCTAGGTGAGTGCTCCTGCACATGAGCACTTGAAGGAGCAAGAGTAGTCTCATCTGCACAAGGAACCAGGATAGGAATGTCTCTTGCCTGAAGTGACGGGTCGGCGGTGGTAGCCTTAGGTGGAACTGGCTCCCCAACTGTGACAGGCACCCAACAGGGGGCAACAAAAACATGTTGTGCTAACTGTCTTGCCCGCGCTGAAGAAGTACTAGGATGAGAGGCTGACGGTCTTGGTTGTGAGGTCGAAGGTCTATCAGCGCGGGAAGAGGTAGGAGCTGGTCATGAGGAAGGTCTAGGTCGGTTGGAGCTATGAGACGTACCCGTGGATCTTTTAGGTCTTTTCTTCTTCTTTTCCTTGGGCAATCTCTGGCAAAGTGCCCAAGGGTCCTGCAAATCCTACACTGATCCTGTCTCCCTGCTGCAATCTTGATTCTTTGTCTGAAGAAGGAGCCATTTGGACACTGAAGCATATAATGTGGTCATCTAAGATGTTAGGGTTAGAGACAATGACCCTAACACCCGGTACCCCATCCAACCTGATTGCCTCCACTGCTCAGGAAGGCATCCCAGGGAGAGGGGGGATCTCACTAACCATCCCAAGGTGGCTCCAATGGAATGCAAAAGTTGATGGTACACCTGAGAAAGGCCAGGAAATCTGATAAAGAATGACGTTGTCTGGCTATCCTCCTTGACAGGATCAAACCCCAAGAAGAAAAGGGTCAAAAAAATCATCTTGGAGCTCAATGCTAATGGGCTAGCCTGAAGCAATGTACTTGCTACCTCCGAGGAATAAAAAACAACCTAGAAGAATCCTCGCCCAGCAGACGAACATCTGTGAGGTGCCCTGAGAGGTCTCTAGGTAGATCGGAGAGCTTCTAGTCCCTAGCCTGTAATCTGGAAGGGTGGGGCCCATGGATGCAAGCAAAGAGTGAGGTTGAACTCTCTTGCTCTGCGTCTTTTTTAAGTTGCTGCTGCAGCTCGTCTTTTGAAAAAATCATTTTTTTTGCGGTCGGTGGAAGTGGACGGAGATTGGCACTGAAGGCAGGCGCAGAGCCATCGCCAAAATCGAGGTGGGTAAGGCCGACTCAAACACTTGAGATCCTTCTGCACTAAGTTGCCCGGGAAGGAAGGAGAAGGAGAATGAGAGAGAGGGCTGCTTGGAAGGGAGGTAGTCAATAGAGCGAGCGAGAAAAAGCGAGCAACAATTAGTTGAAGTGGTTGGAAAATCAAGCAAGCAAAGAAAGAACCTAAGTTTTTTATAAAATAATTATATATATATATATATATACCTTTGTAAGACTAGAATAAGTCCAATCATACAAATTTAAATTTTTTGTTGTTCGAAAGATCAAAAATCTACACAGAAAATAATTGCTTGAAGTACAAAGTATTCAAAAAGGTGGTTATGTGTTACAAAATTTATATTTTGATACACACAATTTTTTTAGATGGTGCAAAAAGGCATGATATTCATTTAAATCATGCCTTGTCATTTGATTTGATATGTAACATTATGCCATTTATATTTGACAATCAAAAGATGCATGGATGTTAAAAACTCATCTTTTAGGCTAAGACAATCAAATGTTGACATCTTGCCAAAATATAGGGATGTGAAAATGTCCTCTTTTGGGCCAAAACAGGGAGCGCATTAACTAACATGACCCTGTTTAGACTTGTAAATCAAAAGATACAGGGATGTGAAAATATCCTCTTTTAGGCTAAAACATGGAGCGCGTTAACTGATTGGATATGTAACATGACCCCATTTAGACTTGTAAATCAAAAGATACAGGGATGTGAAAATGTCCTCTTTTGGGCCAAAACAAGGAGCGCGTTAAAGAGGACATTTTCACATCCATGTATCTTTTGATTTACAAGTCTAAACGGGGTCATGTTACCTATCCAATCAAATGGCAAGGCATACTTTAGATGATTATCATGTCTTTGTGCACCATCTAGTAAAATTTAATGCACCAAAATATAAATTTGTGGTCAATTTGTTGCATTGGTAAGATTAGTGGGAGGTAAGAATAAATCATTAGGGAAGGATATTTTTGTAGTAACAAAGAAACATGGGTTTTATTCCAAGAGTGAACAGAGTTAAAAAAGCTAAGCATTTACATATGCATGGAATCTAGACTAATCCATGCAAGGAGTCCTTGGAAACACCCCACTTGTGTAGAAGGTTGCATTAATGATCTCAATTACTCTAGTGGAAAGAGAGAACTTGATTGCAGTAGGGTTTGTCTTCGATACAAACAATGACTTGGAAATTAAACATACAAACTCTCTCATGGATGATGTGAAATTTTATATGCATGTTTAACCTTCTAGCATTGAGGGAACATATGGACTTTTGAATAAGTTATTATTTTTTGCTACGAAAATGGGGGATTTATAAATCTTTTATTGTTTTTTATCGCTCGCTTTTTTTGGCTCGCTCGCTTTTTGGTAATCCTCCCTGGAAGGAGGAGGCCCGGGAGCAGGAGACGGAGAGGAAGGAGGGAGAAGGTGGCTGAGGGGCTGCCAAGGAGGAGAAGGCAGCTAGGAGGAGGAGACGGAGAGGAGGGAGGTGAAGGGAGAGGAAGCGGAGAGGGGGTAGGTGGAGAGGGGGTAGGGGGAGAAGAGGTGAGAAGAGGTAGGAAGGAGAGGGGGGGGAGGAGGAGGCAGGGAGGAGAGAGGAGGGAGGCGGGTAGAGGGGGGAGAGGAGGCAAGGAGGGAGAGGCCGGAAAGGGGAGGCAGGGAAGGGGGAGGCAGGGAAGGGGGAGGGAGGAAGGCAGGTAGAGGGGGAGAGGAGGTGGGGAGGAAGAGGGGGAGGCGGGAAAGGGGGAGGTGGGGAGGGAGAGGCCGGGAGAGGGAGGCGGGGAAGGGTGAGGCGGCGCGGGGAGAGAGGGGGGGAGGTGGCGAGGGGAGAGAGAGGGGGAGGCAGGGAGGGAGAGGCCGGAAGGGGGAGGCGGGGAAGGGAGGAAGGGGGAGGCGAAGAAGGGGCTGAGGGGAGGGCTGAGAGAAGGAGGGGCTGCAGCGGGGGGGCTGAGAGAGGGAGGGGAGGGCTGAGGGGGAGGGGCTGAAGGGAGAGGGAAGCTAGAGGGGGAGGAGCAGCAGCAGCCGTTGCACTTTGCTTTGAAGTCTTTCCATTCTCTCAGCCCGCCCCCTGTCAGCCTTCCTCCCCTCCCTCACCCCCTCTCCCTTTCTCCCACCTCCCCAAGCACATGGCCATGCATCAAGGGTCTGCATGTAACGTAGTCGACCTTTGCCAACTTTTGCAGACCTAACTTATAGGTGGCACAGATGTTTCATCTGGCGGTGCCTTGTCAGATACAGGGTGGCTGTAGGCGGTGCACATGGGGTAGTTACAACGCACCGACTCACAAGCTGACCGTTGTATAAGACATGAAGAGACTCAGCGTGGCAAATGGCTAAGGATGAGGAGACAACCAATAGAGGGGATTTACCAACCGGAAGGCGAGAGTGAAGAGGGGATTTACCAACCGGAAGGTGAGGGTGAAGAGGGGAGATGAGAGAGGGAGGGGATTTACCAACCAGAAGGCGAGGGTGAAGAGGGAAGATGAGGGGGATTGGATTCATTCAGCATTGTACGAGGATTGAGAGGGAGAAGGAGATCTCTACTTCAGAGAGATTGGTGTATGAGGATCCCTTCATTCTATGTTACGCACTTGCTTGCGTTACGCTATTGTCTACTGCTTTCTCCATTATCTGTCATCAGCGTTATTCCTTCTTATCTCCTTTCTGGGTTCGTTCTTCTTGTTTTGGTTCTAGTGCTCAACACTCCTAGTACCTTCGACTAGTGTTGTGTCATAGATTCACGCATCGTGCAATGTAGTGCAGTTGACGTAGAGTTGTGTCATAGGTCTACCCATCACCCACTTCACGCTTCTCACATCAGTGGTCTTAGGCCCCTGATAGCACCTCCGGGAGTGAAAGCGGACCTCCCCCTCAGACAGTTTATGGTGGTCACTGTGGGACACTGCTGGTGTTGAGTAGCACAAGTGAAGTGGTGCTCTAGGGTCCTAGAGAGAGGTCTTATACTGAGTAGTTCTGATTATTTTTATTTTTATTTATTTTTTGCAAGAAAGAGACTTCTATTAAGTAAGAAAGAAACTTGCTAGAGCAAGCTCTGAGAGGAAATACATCATGCTAAGCATATAATAAAAACACCTCAGAAAAATGAGGTAGAAAGAAACCAAGGCTAAAGCTGAAAATGCCAACTCAACCCTGTAGAAGTCTTAGCCAAGGAAGGGAGAGTCTCTCCAATCCCTGAGAAAAGTAACTCTCCTAGAGGAGGTTGCTCGAGAGGATCCGTGCATGGTCGCCCATATGGCCATCGGAGTGTGTACCGTATGTGTCCAAGTATTGGCCAAGATCTGTGAAGGGTGAACCTGAGAACCCTCCATAGCCTCAGTGCATCTAGCTCTCCAAATGTGCCATGCTGCAATGCTAGCTAAAACCTCCCATGGAGAGTCAACCGAGGAATGAGCAGCCCTGAAGAGAGTGGCCAGAACATCCTCTAAAGAGCACGACTCCACAAGGTGTCGTCGGATGTGTAGAGCCCAAGACAAGTCATGTCTCTCGAAGAGAACCTGGGCCCTAAAAGAGTGAGCCAAGCCACTGATCCCCAGGTCATATAGAAGGGGAGGCAAACAAAAGTGCTGAAAAGTCTTGCAATCCCCTTCCATATGATTCTCGCCTGTCTGCAATCCCAAAGGCAGTGTTGTGGAAATGTTGATGGACAAATTAGATTCTATCAACAAAAATCATGTAAGGTGTTCATCAAGCTGATCACGTCTTTTCGAGTTGCTGCTCCTCCCCGCTCCCTTGCTGCACCCTCTCCCTCAGCTCGTCCCTCCCTCTCTCCCTTGCCCTCAGCCCCTCCCTCTCCATCAGCCCCTCCCTCCCTTCTCCTCCTCCCCTTCAGCCCGCCCCCTTCCAGCCCGCTCCCTCTCCTCCCCCTCTCAGCCTGCTCCTCCGCCCCCTCCCTGCCTGCTCCCCCGCCCCCTCCCTCCCTGCTCCCCCGCCCCCTCCCTGCCTCTCCGCCCCCTCCCTGCCTCTCAGCCCGCCCCCTCCTCTCCCTCTCCTCCCCCTTCCCTTCACCCCCCGCTCCCTCTCCTCCCCCTCTTAGCCTGCTCCTCCGCCCCCTCCCTGCCTGCTGCTCCGCCCCCTCCCTGCCTCTTAGCCCGCCCCTTCCTCTCCCTCTCCTCTCCCTCTCAGCCCGCACCGCAATAAACCAAGCAGTGGCCAAAAGGACCTGGTTGACCACCACAACTCTAGAGGCAAGATCCAGCTTGGCTGAGCTCCAAAAGAGAAGCTTCCTTCTGATGCTCTCCAACACGGGAGCAAACTGCTGCGTGGTAGAAATACCCAAGCCGACCTGGCAGCCCAAATACCTGATAGGCACACCCCTCTGAACCCAAGTGAACCCTATGTCAAGCCCCCAAAATGGAGTGTCCTCATCACTGATCCAAAAGCCATTGGATTTATGCCAATTTATCTGCGCCCCTGCCGCCAAGCAAAATAAATCCAATGCTGTCCTGAAAGAAGTCAATGTCTGTGGAGAGGCATCCAAATAAATCGCTGTATCATCAGCCAACTCACTGTCAAGCAGCTCCTCTTCTCTTCTGATGGGAAGTCTCAGCCCAAAGATGTCAGCTTGAGATCTAACATAGATGCTCATAGCTTCGGCCACGAATAAAAAAAGGAAAGGAGCAAGGGGGCATCCCTGATGGACTGATCTCGAAATCTGAAATCTCTCAACCCTTACCCCACCAATAAGTACCTGGCTATGGGCTGATCTGTACAAAGAGGAAACACCTCTGATCCAAACATCAGTGAATCCAAAGCGTAGAAGGGTGCCCTCCAAAAACTCCAATCTACTCTGTCATAAGCTTTTTCAAAATCCAACAGTAGAATGGCAAGATTCTGGCCACTCTGCATGGCCCACTCTGAAGCTTCCCAGAAAGAAAAAATGTTATCAAAAATACTTCTGCCATGCACAAATCCCGTCTGAGTGTCATGAATAAGATCAGGGAGAAGTGGCTGCAATCGGAGGATGATAGCCTTGGCCAGAATCTTGTAACAAGTCCCCAGAAGTGTGATAGGCCTCCACTGGGACAATAAATTTCTGCTACCTCCTTTTGGGATAAGGTGGATGAGGCCCTCTGTAAGCGACTCAGGCATCTCGCCAGAGTCCCAAATGGCCTGCATGGCTGAAGTAATATAGTCTCCAATCACATCCCAAAATGCAATGAAAAAAGACGGGGTGAGGCCATCTAAACCTGGGCACTTGCCCTTGTGAAGGGCTTAAAGTGCAGTCCTGAACTCTGTGTTGGTGAAAGGTGCGTCAAGTAGAACATGCATATCCGGATTCACCAACACTGGGATACTCTGCCAAATAGCCTGTCTAGCATCCTCTATATCGTGTGTCTCAGGATCAGCAGTAAGGAGGGTGGCATAGAAATCTGAAGCTATGCGTAAGACGTCATCTGGCTCTGTCTGTAAAACCCCATGTGAGTCAATAAGCTGAGATACACTCTGTCTACTATGTCTAGGGCCAAGAGTAGAGAAAAAGTGTTTATTGACTCTACCACCCATCTGAATCCAGAAGGACTCCCGTGCATGAAAGGCATACTCTGCTCTCTGATCAAGCAATAACTGCAGATGAGCCCTCGCTGCAGCAAGGCGCTCCTGAATCCAAGCATCTGAAGGCCGTTTCTACTCTTCCCTCTGCAAAGCTGCTAACTGCTGGCGAACACCAATCTCACGTCTGAGAATATCTCGTCTCCTGGTAGAAGCAACTGAGCAGTAAAAGTCACTAATACCAGAGAGGGCAGCGGCTAAATGTGATGGATGTGGCTGCCCACCCTGGACATGAGCAAACCATATCCGTAGGGCTGCCTCCGTAAGGTCCTCCTCTGTGTAAAAGGCATCTGCAATCCTGATGCTGGCAGATCGGCCTCTCAAGTGAGGCTCTGAGATAGCCAGAACAACAGGGAAATGGTCTGAGGTGGAAACCCCCGCAGCAATGCATACCGATCCACCTCTGTCTAGTGCCCAGTCATCTACATAAAATCTGTCAATGCGTGCATGAATAGGCATCTGTTGCCTCCTGTTCGACCAAGAGAACAGGAGGGACTGTGGCTGAATAAGAAAGGCATCATCACACCAAGTATCTCTGCCACAGAAATGGAAAAGGAAGGCATCCCAAGCTGCTCTCTCCAAAGAGTGAAGTCCGCCTTCTCTATCCCCTTTTTTGTCTGAAGGTAACTCGACCATGTTAAAGTCACCTCCAATCACCCAAGAATCCACAATGGGGGCCCAGGAGAGCAAAGTCTTCCACATAAGGACACGTTCCCCTCTAATGTTGGAGGCATATAGGTTGAGGAAGCCAACCTTACGCCCTCCAATCAAAAGAATAATCCACTGAGCTCTAGAGGGGATAATGACTCCGTGCCCAACAACTAAGGGGAGAACCGACTGCGAAACTGAAATAGAAGTGCCTCCCCTAGTGCCCAATGCAGGCGACCAAAAAGTATGTCCTGAAAGCAACTTGCCTGACTTGGCACAATCTCTATAATCCAACTTGTGCTCTTGAATAAATAATATATTAATGGGACCCCCAGTAACACCTGGATGAAGCTGATCCCGGATCAGCTGTCTACGGCGGCAATGTGGGACGCCACCTAGGCCCTGTATGTTCCAACTGATAATCCTCATCGACGGGAGGATGTAGAGTGGAACACCTTACCCGACCTAGTGGCGGAAACAAACCCCTCAATAGGGGAAGACCTCCTGCTCGAGGAAGGAGGGAAGGAACCCAGTGGTGGAAAGTCAATAGGGGAAAGAATCCTGGCACCTGAAGAAGAAGCCCTGTCAATAGGAAACCCAACCACTAGCTCCCCAAAAGTAGCGGGCACAAACTCCTCCTCTGGGAAATCTGAACTCTCTGCCAAGGTTGAAAACGAGTTCCTGTGGAGCAATCCAGACACCGGAGTACGAAGGATCCCTTGTGAGGGAAGAGGATCAACAGTGTAAGCTATCCCCTTCCCCCTATCCAAGGGAGGGAGTGAGGAATACTCTCTACCCTGTGTCTGCCCAGCCGCGGAGATCTCTCCGTCCTCAAGAGGAACATCTGGCACTGCTGGATCTAAGGAAGAAGCTGCAACTGGGGAGGAGGTCGAAGCTTCAGCGTCTCGGACTGTGCAAGGTGAGACAGGAAGGACAGCTCGAGGTGAAGCAGAGTCTACTAAGGTACCCTCGTGAACTGAAGGAGGGACCTGCACACGTACTGGAACCCACTGTAAAGCGTCGCGTGTGCCTGAGGGAGGTGGGGGTCGAGGAGCAGGTGAAGGACCTGTACCACCCCCCTGTCGAGGCCGAGGAATAGGTATTGGACCTGTACCACCACTTGACTGAGCAGGACCGCCACGTGAAGAACGAGGAGCAGGAGCTGGACCTGTACCACCCCTCTGTCGAGGTCGAGGGGCAAGTGCCGGGTCTAATCCCCCCCCCTGTCCCCCCTGTCGATGTCCTGAGGCGGTAGCTGTACCAGAGGGCTTCTTAGGCCTTTTCTTCTTCCTGGGACAATCCCTGGCAAGTGTCCCGAGGTCCTACAAATCCTGCACTGGTCCTGCCTGCCTGAAATCTCCACTCTCTGGCGAAAAAAGGAACCATCCGGGCGCTGGATCATGACGTGGTCCATCTTGAGGTTAGGATCCTTGCAAAGGACCCTAACTCTAGGAACCCCATCAGCCTTGGTTGCCTCTGCTGCAGTCAATGGCAACCCAGGGAGGGGTGGGATCTCAGCAACTGTGCCAAAATGCTCCCCAATAACAGAAAGAAGTCGATGGTAAACCTGGGGAAGCCCGGGGAACCTGATGAAGAGCGAGAAGATTTTCTTATCTGCCTCTACTGGGTCGAAACCAAGGTGAAAGGCTTCAAAGAAGATCTTCCTGTGTCCCAGGTGTAAAAACTCGGCCTTGAGCACAGTGCTCGCAGCCTCTAGAGTGTCAAAAACAACCTGGAAAAAACCTCGTCCCAGAAGGCGAACATCTAACAATCGAGGAGTGAGGTCTGGGGGGAGAGCCGCAAGCATCCAGTCTCCGGCTTGGGATCTGGAAGGGTGAGACCCGAAGATGCGTGCTAGCAATGTGGTAGAGCACTCAATCTCTACATCCTTCTTGAGCTGCTGCAACTCGTCTTTAAAGAAAGTGATAGTTTTCGCGGCCGGTGGAGATGGAGTAGGATTGGCTGACGGGGTATCCATCGCCAATCAAGGTGAGCAGGCCGACTCGAACAGAATAAAAGCTCCTTCCGTTCCAAAAAAGCTGCGGGGGGCAAGGGAGGGGAAAGGAGGCAAGGAGGAAGCAGGGGGGAAGGGGAGGGAAGGAGGAGAGGGGCTGGGGCTGAGAGGGGAGAGGGGCAAGCTGAGAGGGAGGGAGGGGGAAAGGAGAGGAGAAGAAAGAGAGGAGTGAGAGGAAGAGAGGGGGCGGGAGAGCAAGCAGGGAGGGGGCGGGACAGCAGGGGGGAGGCGAGGGGCAAGCAAGGGAGGGGGCGGGACAGGGGGAAGGGGCGGAACAGCAAGGGGGAGGGGGCGGAGGCAGGAAGAGGGGGCGGAGCAGCAGGGGGGAGGGGGCGGAGGCAGGGGGGAGGGAGCGGAGCAGCAGGGGGGAGGGGGCGGAGGCAGGGAGAGGGGGCGGAGGCAGGGAGAGGGGGCGGGACAGCAGGGGGGAGGGGGCGGAAGCAGGGAGAGGGGGCGGAAGGACAGGGGGAGGGAACGAGGGACAGGCAGGTGGAGGGGGCGGAGCAGCAGGGGGGGAGGGGGGGGAGCAGCAGGGAGGGGCGAGGGACAGGCTGAGGGGAGAGAGAGACGGGCTGAGGGAGGGGGAGCAGCAGGGGAACGGGGAGGAGCAGCAGCTCGGAGGATGGGGTGTGATATTTCCGGCGAGGATGATTTGGATGGGGGTAGCCAGGATTTTCAGTCACTTTGCCCACTCCCCATTTTTTATGACATGGGGCTCAATGGCTTGGCTTTCTCTTACAGGACCTCAGGTTTTCTATGAGAGATTTGACTCCTCTCGGGCCATTTCGGTTCGACGTCATCGAACTGAGTCCTGTTCGTTGGATGTGGTACCACACCTTCCTTTTACAGCTTTACATGCCTCTGTGGATACTTCTTGGGAGATTCTAGCGAGCATAGCATCCTAGCATATCTGGAGAGCCAGATGCACAGAGGCCTTGGAGGGTACTCAGGTTCATCCCTCGCACACATTGGCTAGTATCTGGAGAGACACCATACATACTTTGATGGCCGTATGGACGGGTATGCAGGGAGACTCCCGTGCAGCCTCAGCTAGGAGGGCTTCTTTCTTCAGGGAATGGAAGGATTCTCCTTTCTTCTCTGAGACTACTACAGGGTTGAGGTGGCACTTTCAGCCTCAGCCTTGGTTGTTTTCCACCTCACTCTGAGGGGGTTTTTTATTTATCCTCATGATTTCATGATGTATTCCGCTTTGAGCTTGCTCTCGTGGGTTTTTTCTCTTACTTGATAGAAGTCTCTTTCTTGGGGAAAAAAAAAGGGCAGTGCTGTACTGTCTCCGAAGCAGAAAGGCAACGGGGGCAAGTAGGGTCAGCCCCAAACCTGGATCTCCAATGATTCACTGCTATCCCACCATGAATAGAAAGCCAAAAGAAGAGAGTGATTTTGTTTTGAAATGTTTGAAGGAGCTAGTGAGAGAACTAGGAGGTACTTGAGGAGAGTGGAGAAAAGACTTTGGCAGACCACCAAACTCGGTACAAGAAGCATTACGTGCGGCGAAAGTTCGCAAAGTCCTCAAGGCAAGCACAAAGTGATCCCATTGGAGTAGTAGCTAGAGCAAGGAACTTCATCGACACTCTCCTTGACTTGGATGAGCAAGAACCCTGGTGGTCAAATCTGGACTCCAAAGAAGAAAAAGTACAAAGCAGAGAACAGGTGAAAGAGGAAGGTACAAAGGATGAAGGCTGCTAAGGGACTCATCAAGATCAAGACATCCCCTCTCCTCCTCTTGCAATGATGTCTTCATCAACAACCACTTCTACCGGAGTGGTGACTTTCTCTGCTCCCGACTCGACCTCTATTGGTCAAGCTACTACCTCATCTGTTATGCATAGCTCCAGATTCCTAGCAAATCTTACTTCCACATCTATCCAATTTGGAGGTCCTTTTGCTCCGGCCATGCCTTTACCTACCATGAAGGTTTCATCTCCCTTTCCATCTACACCTATGCTACCTTTTCCACCACCTCCTTCCTTCCCTCTACTGCCTACTCATCCATGACTTCAACTCCCTTCCTCTCTGTCCCAACTGCTCTCACATCCTCTTTATTTTTTTTTTCCGAAAAAACAGTGCTGATTATATTACTTCGAAAACAAGATACATGAGGTCAGCTTTGCAACTGACGGGGCTGCGTTCACAAATCGGACGCAGCCCTAAAAGGAAACAAAAATGTAGAGCTCTCTCTCACGGAGGGATCAGGCGAGTGTGAATGAACAGCCAGAGAGGTGGTGAATAGCGCCACTAAAGGCCCTGCGAAGTATGCTCGAAGAAGAGGCCCTGCATATCCCAATCACGGAGGAAACGTCTCCACTTCTCCCGGCCAGCCCGGGAATCTCCCTGTATCTGGTCCCACTGGCCTTTGAGTGTGTGTATAATCTCACTCCAGATGTCGGTCATGACCTGGGCAGTCGAAAGAGAGGTGCCACCGAGGATCTGCGCGCAGCGCGAGGTCCAAATGTGCCATCCAGCGATGCTGCTAATAATCTCCCAGACTGGCTGCCTCTCCTGAGCTCCTGTGTCAGCCTCTGCCAGATGCGGCGAAATGCCCTCGAGCGGCCCCCAAGTCCCCTGTGTGATAAGGAACGTGGGGTCCTGCGGGCCTGCCTCGGACAACTGATGAAAGCCAGGTGCGGTGCTACACCAGCAGAACACGCCCCAAGTGATCAAACCTAGCTCCGGTGCTGCGCGAGTAAGGATCCCGAAGGTCCACCTCCACACTTCCTGGGCGCGAGTGCAGCTCCACAGGCAGTGTTTTGGTGACTCCTCGTCCTCATGACAGATCTGACAAAGTCAATCCTAACCAACCTGCCGCAACCAGCTCCCCACTGGAAGACCCTTGTGGGCGAGTAGCCAAAGGAAGTAGGAGATCTTCCGCGGCCGCCAGCTCTCCCACAAGGCCTTCCAGAAGGCCTGCAAAAATAGCCTGGAGATACCCTGAGCATACCAACTGGGCTGCTGGGTGGGCGGGCGGCTCTGCATCCTCCCGAGAACTCTCCTGCCCAATGTCGTGCTGTAAGCAAAGAAAGAGGTCGGCCCTTGGCCTGACACAACCTCTGGCCATCTCCACTCTCCTGGGTCCCAATCAAGCTCTGACAAGGCCCGCCCCTCCCAGAGCCAGAGTCACCATAACTGCAGTTGATCTTGCTCTATACTAGGATCGGTCCGCCAAACCTTCCCCACGAGGCCTACGACCCGAACCCGCTGCCACGGGAGAAGGGGGTCGATGAGCACATCCTCTCTCCTGAGTCGGCCGTCCCCCAAAACCGCGAAGAAGGAAACAGAGGTGTCATCCATCCGGCCTGCAACCACCAGTGGGATGCCACGGGGGGTGAACTGTCCCAGCCAACGGTCATCACCAGGCATGAGGATCTGAATCTCGGGTGGAACCAACCAACCGGCTGGAATCGCTCCGTCTATCTCTGTGCGTCTCGCCTGAGCTCCACGGGCACCTCCAGCTGCGGCTGCTAGAGCAACGGTCTCCAAGTGTCTGTACGTGTCCCTCCAAACTTGAGGAGACCGGGCTGGCCCCCGCATCCAACCGTCCCATATGATATGTGATCTCTCCCCCAGCTGAAGGCCCAAGGCATCTCTACCTGATTGTTCCAGATGAGCGGCTGGCAGTCGATCTCCTCCTGACAGCTAGGAGGGGACTGTATGAGACTGAGACGGAGCCGCCTCCAAACCATGAGAAGGCTACGAATGAGCGGGGAGCAGGGGTGAGTGAGCGGTGCAGAGGTGAAGATCCACCTGAGGGACAGTAGCCACTCTCCACCTCGGCGCGGGACGCAAGAACCGCTCCCCTGCTGAAGTAACATCTTCCACGTTTGCCCCCCCGGGGTCAAACCGCGGATAACCAACTTGCCCAGCAGGGCCTGACTCTGAAGCTCAGGATCGATGACCCCCAAGCCACCCTCAGCCTGCGGAAGAATGACTGTCTGCCAAGCTACCCTGGCTCTGGTATCTCTGAGACCATCTGCCTCAGACCACAAGAAATTCCGGACCAACCTCCTGAGCTGTGCCACGCTGGATCTCGAGAAACACCAACAAGAGGCCACATACCATGCCGTGGCCAGGAGAACCTGGTTGACTACAAGAGCACGACCTGCAAGAGAGAGCTTAGCAGTGCTCCAGAAAGCCTGCTTCCGTCGAATGGAATCTAGCACCGGGAGAAACTGCTGAGCTGGCGTGATGTCCAGGCCGAACCTGAAGCCGAGATATCTAGCTGTCTGTCCCCGCAGGATCCATCTGAAACCCAAAAACCTCTCCCACTGTGAGCACGCCCCAGGGTTTGTGGGAAAACCAACTGATTTGTTCCAGTTGATTTTCGCACCAGCTGCCGAACAGAAGACCTCTAAGGCCAGCCTCACCCTCTCCAGCATCATATCATCATCCTGAACGTACAGTGCTGTGTCATCTGCATACTCCGAGTCCAGGAGCTCCATGTCCTCCTTGATGGGAAGGCGAACACCCCGGCGACCTCGCCCGAAGGTAGTATGTCATGGCCTCGGCGAAGAAGAGAAACAGGTAAGGAGCGAGGGGGCAACCCTGACGCACTGATCTCTCCAAACGAAATCGCTCTCCCATCCTGCCACCGATGATGACCCTGCTGGAAGCTGTCCTGTATAACGCTGAAATACCCTGAATCCATCCTACTGGGAACCCTAGTCTCTCCAAAGTACCCTCCAGGAAGGACCAGTCCACTCGATCGTAGGCCTTCTCAAAGTCGAGAAGTAGGATGGCTAAATGTGACCCACTGTGCTGAGCCCACTCTGTCGCCTCTGAGAAGGTGAAGACATTATCCAGGATACTGCGATCCTGGACAAAGCCTGTCTGAGTGTCATGAATGAGGTCAGGAAGTAGAGGCCGAACTCTGGCGCTGATCATCTTGGCAAGGATTTTGTAGGCAGTGGTGAGGAGAGTGATCGGGCGCCACTGACGGATCTCCTGTCGATCTCCTCCCTTCGGGATGAGGCAAATCAGTCCCGAGGAGAGGCTCTCTGGCATATATCCGCTGCTGAAAATCCTCTGAAGGGCTGCTAGGAGGGGCTGATGGATCTGATCCCAGAAGGAGGTGAAGAACGCGCGAGAGAGCCCATCCTCACCAGGGCACTTCTGCCCATCGATGGCCATCAAGGCCTCCAGCATCTCGTCAGTAGTGAATGGTGCCATCAACGTCGCCTGCATGCTGGGCTGAACAAGGGCTGGAATGTGCCTCCACACCTCCTCGCAGGAACGTCGAGTACGAGGGGCAAGCTGCTCCTGCTAGAAAAGAGTCCTGTAGAAGTCGGTAGCCAACCCCAAGACCTCACCCGGATCAATAACGATGTGCCCCTCCGCTGTCCTAAGACTCTGTAGCTGATCACCTGCTGCTCTCTGGCCATGCGTCCTGAAGAACTCCCTGCTCATCCGATCGCCCTTCCGAGCCCAGTATGAGAGGGAGGCGTGATAGGAAAACTCTGAGCGGCGCTGGAGAGTGTCCTCAAGAAGGGCTCTGGCTCGAAGGGCCTGGATCCGAAGCTCCTCCGAGCCCGGGGCTGCCTGCTGGAGTCGCTGAATGGAGGCGAGGTCCCTACGAAGAGCTCTCTCTCTGCCCCACCACTCCTGGCGAACCTGAAGGGCTGCGAGCTGGCAAATCTGGTTGGACTCCTGCAAAGCCTGCGCCACCGAATCTACCAGATCCACGCACTCGCCCCAATCTCTGTCCCAAAGGCTACCAATACTACTGCTCACTCCTCCCTCGAGAAGATGGAATCGGGAATCCGGCACGAACGGGGGGAAAGGGACTGAGCTGCCGAGTCTAATGATAAGAGCACAGGCGCGTGGTCGGAGAGTGTCGTCCCTGGCACTATACCCGCCTGACCACCTCTGCTGATGGCCCAATCACTGACATAAAATCTATCCAGTCTCTCCAGGAGTTTGCCTCCTTCCCTGCGGAAGCCCCACGAGAAGTCCAAGCTCCCGTGCCAACGACGGAAGGACGGGTCTCTCCAGCTGTCCCTACCTCCTGTCGCGAAGATAAAGGAGTCCCAAGAGGACTGCTCTGCCTGAGCCATACCTGTAAACTCTGGTCCTCTGCCATGCTGGTCCTCCAAAGTCTCCAGATTGTTGAAGCCACCTCCAACAATCCAGGAATCCATGTCTGGGAGAATCCCTGTGAGTGTCCTCCAAAAAGTGGCTCTGCATCGGAGGTCTGTGGGAGCATAGATGTTGAGGATTCCTATTTTGGAACCCTCCAACTCTAGGCCAACCCAAAGTGCACGGCCCGGAATCAACGTACCATGACCAAAAACTCCCTGGGCAAACAGCTCGCACACGAAAGTACAGACACCGCCACTCCTCCCCTGTGCACCAATCGAGGGCTCCCAATAAGTGTGAGAGCATCCAGGGAGGATCTTCCCGCAGCTACGGGAAGATCTTGGAGCAGAAGTATATCCAAGCGACCAATCACTGCTGGCTGAAGTTCCTGTCTCAAGATGAGCTTCCTAGGACCACGGGTGCTAGAAGAATGAAACCCGTTCACGTTCCAGGAGACAAGGTGTAAGCTCATGGTGAGGACTGGTAGGCTGCGAACAACTGTCTGCTCGCGGCTAATGTCGATGAAGAAGCTGACATTTCGGAATGGAGGCGCTGACGCTTTTGAGAGGGTTTGGAGGGGGAGGCGGGGTCGTCCTGCCCGTTCTTCAAAACTTTTAGCAAAGGCGTGAGGCCTTTAGTGCCATGGACAAACGCTTTCTCCAGCCAACTCGAGATCTCTGATGTAGTCATCCCATAGAAGGCTCGGAGTTTCTGAAGAGTCAAGGCTCTGACATCCTGGGGAAGGGGCCATGACAGAGGGGGCCTGAGGATCACAATCAATCTGAAGCGCTTGGCGGTGCAGCGCCACTGCAGGCGCACGTCACCCTCGGACCACTGAGTCTCGAGAAGCTGTCCACCCGACGGGCCTATCCAGGAGCAAACCTGAGCGTGCGTCTGCTCTCTGAGAGCCTCCCAGACCGAGTCGTCTATCCAAGTCTCGGTGCCGTCGCTGAGAAATGTGAAAGCAAAGCTAGGGCCATCCCTCGGGGCCAAGGCTGCGATCTTCCCATCCGCCCCTTTACGGAGCAGGAAGATACTGATGTCGAGACAAGCAGGGAAGGTCCCAAGGTCGGCCACATCCAAGTAGTCCCAGGGGCCAGATCTGTAGAAGTCGCGAGGAAGCTCTCTCTCCTGAAGCTGAGGCCCGCCAGAGTCTGCAACTGAGGGGGTCGGGCTAGCAGACAGGGAAGACTGCTCCAGGGGTGGTGTAGACTCGGGGTGTCCTACCTGGGGTGGGGAAGGGGGAGGAGGCTGAGGGGTAGGCAACTCAGACTCCACGGAAGCGACTAGCGGGGGGGGCGGAGGAGGGGGAGTGGGGGCTGCCCGCGGCTAAGGAAGCATCGGTGCAGCTGACACTGCAGGGGAGCTGAGAGGGGCGGGGGGAGGGGGATGGGGCTGAAACTGGGACTGGGGCTGAGTAGGAAGAGGAGGGGGCTGAAGAGGAAGAGGCGGGGGCTGATGCTGCAGGTCGGGAAGAGGGGGGTGCGACTGGGGAGGGGGCTGGGGCTGAGTGGAAGGGGGCTGGGGAGCGGAAGAGAGGGACCTCGTTCAGCCGCCAGCCATCTCTGGACCGGGGACTCCGGCTGCCTCTGCTCAACCTGACGTGGCTGCCCGGAGGGGGGGGGAGGGGGCGGAGGGGAGGGGGGGGGCCGAGAGGAGCTGGAGAATCGTGGACAAATAGCAGCCAGGTGCCCAAAGCCGTGACACCTCAGGCACTGGCCTGGCTGTCCTGTGACTACCATGCTCTGGGTAATGCTGCCCGCGTCTATCACGATCTCAACCACTGTAGGGAGAGTCGTAGGGTCCGCCACATCCACACGAACTCGGGGGGCTCCTGCCGCAGTAACCGCGTCGACGAAAGTGTCATGCATTACCCAGCCAAAGTGGGAGCCCAGGTCTCTGACTATCGGCCGCAACTCAGCAGCAAGGCCTGGAAAAACTAGCGTCACTGGGTGGCAAGGTATGCGGAAACGAGCATCAAAATCTGCTGCGCTGAATCCACGGTACCAAGGGACTATCATGATGATCTTTCCATCCACAGATGTGGGGGAACCAGCAATCAGGTTGCTCGCAGCTTTCGCAGTGGAGAGTTTAAGCCAGAAGATGCCCCTTCCCATAAGGGCCACCTCCTCGATGTGGCTGTCCTCTAGCATGAGAGTGGACTGGAGCCAGTCCCTGATGGATGATCTGGAGGGAGAGTGTCCAATGACTCTGCCATAGACGGAAGTAAGGGCAAAGTCATTGGCAACCTCTTGTACCCGAGACGACTGTTGCTCTGTCAAGATAACGCGGTAGGCATCTGGAGAGGGAGGGTCCGGCTGGGCCTCCGGTTCCGGGCAGGGAGCCGCCATACCGCCAAGACAAACTGCGAGACCTCCGATGAAGAAGAGGCTGCCACCCAAAAAGGGAGGGAGATAGACGAGGGGGTGGAGCCTGGGTGTGACGAAGAAGGGTGAGGCGAGACGAAACGAAACGAGGCGGGTGGGGGAAGCGGAGGCGAAGGCGAGGGCGGAGGCGGAAGGCGGAAGGGTGGAGGGCGGATGGCGGAGGCGAGAGCGGAGGTGGAGGTTGAAGGCGAGGGGGAGGGACGGCGGTGGAAGCGAGGGCGGGGGGCGGAGGGGGAGGGGGAGGGAGGGCGAGGGGCGGGGGCGGAGGTCGGAGGGACAGAGGGGAGTGAAGGGCGAGGGCGGAGGGCGGGGGGGGGTGGAAGGCGAGGGGGCGGGGCGGAAGGGCGGAGGGGCGAGGGGCGGGCGAGAGGAGAGCGAGGCGAGGGGGCGGGGGCGGGGCGAGGGGCGTGGGGTGAGGCGGAGGGGCGAGGTAGGGGCGGGCGGAGGGCGCGGCGAGGGGCGAGACGAGAGGCGGGGGGTAAGGCGAGGGGCGAGGCGAGAGGTGAGGCGAGGGTCGAGGGACGGAGGGGCGAGGGGGTGAGGGCGTGGGGCGGGCTGAGGCGGGGGGTGTGCGGCGAGGGCGAGGGGGGTAGGCGAAAGCGAGGGGGGCGAGGGCGAGGGAGAGAGGTGAAGGAGGGTAGGGAGATAGAGGCTGCGGGAGGGAGGGAGGGGGGCTCGCAGGAGCTGAGTCGTGCTTGCTTGGATCTCTGAGTACACTCCTTCGACCCAGATGGGAATAGGGGGTATGATTTGTGTTTGACCTCTCACATCCTCTTTAACCCCCACATCTTCTATGTTCTCACCTTGGCCCTCTGCAACACCGAGGCCCACACCCCGTATGCAATACCATCTGTGTACACTTCCTCTATGGCTACATCAGTGTAGTGTCTTCCCCATTGTGGTCCTTAGTACAAGAGGTGTTGTCTCATCCTCTGGAGCACCCACACTCATTACAGCTCCATTGGAAGGCCCTCCAACACGTGCACCTGTTTCAGCCTTTGGTGTGGGGATGGTGGTTCTTAGTCCTACAGAAAAAGCTAGACTTCTTGAGTTACTCAACAAGGTCCATATGAAGACTGATAAGTTCAAAGGTCACCTCCATGAGGATGCGGAAGCTCATGTGAGGAAATTTCTCACGGCATGCAAAGCTAAAGGTGTGGAGAACATTGAGAGTGCACTTTTTGAGTGAGCTACTACTACTCCCTCTCGTTCAACCCTCTCCCTCTCCCTCTCCCTCTCAGGCTCCCTTGATTCCCCCTCCCTCTCCACCCTCCCTCTCAAGCCTCTCTTCACCCTCTCCCTCCCTCTCCCCTCCACCCTCTCCCTCCCCTCCCTCGTAGCCCCTCCTCCCTGTCCTCAGCCCCTTCCCTTCCCACACTTAGCCCCCCCCTTCCCACCTCCCACCCCACCTCTTCGATAACATCTTCTCATTCTAGGATGACTGGGCCATGCATAATGGCCATAGGCTTGCCATTCTACTCCTGGACTTTGAGAAAGCTTATGACAAAGTAGACCAGGGCTTTCTAGAGGGTACCCTCGTTTGCTGGATTCATAGATGCATGGATCAAAGGGGTGTTAACTCTCTACAGATCAGCCCATAGCTAGGTTCTTATTGGTGGAGTCAGGGGGGAGAAAGGTCCATATCTGTCCGTAAGGATGCCCTTCAGCCCCCTTTATCTTTTTATTTGTGGCCGGACCTATGAGCTATTACCTTAGAGCTCAAGCTGATATTATAGGGCTGAGACTTCCGTTGAGGTAGGAGGATGAGCTCTTGGATAGTGAGTTGGCAGATGACACAATTGTTTTTTTGGATGCCATACCACAAACTCTCACTTCATCTAGGATAGCCTTGGATTTGTTTTGCAGTGCAGCAGGGGCTCATATTAATTGAAACAAATCCAATGGCTTTTGGATTAGTGATGAGGACACGCCAGACTCGGGAAATGACATAGGATTCACTTGGATTCAGAGGGGTGTTTCCATCAGGTACCTAGGATGCCAAGTTGGGGTGGGCATCCTTTCAGCACAACAGTTTGCTCCCATATTGGAGAGCATCAAGAGGAAACTCATTTTTTGAAGTTCTGCCAAACTTGACCTTGCATCCACAGTAGTGGTTGTGAACCAGGTATTATTGGCTACTGCCTGGTGCATTTGCTGATGTTGGTGCAGATCTAAAGGTTGTATCTCTCAGCTCACGAGACCTATTAGGAACTTCCTATGGGGTGTATTACATGGCACCTCAAATGTTATAGAGCTAGGGTGGCTTGGGAGACCCTCATTCTCCCCACAGGGGAAGGAGGTCTCAATATTATTGATCCGAACTTGCAGTGTATGGCCTTGCTCTACAAGTTTGTAGTGAGATGATTGATGCCTGGATAGGATCCTTGGAAAGATTTTTTCTTACACAACATTCAGTCTTGTACACCTCATGGGGGAGATTGGATGGATAGCTTGAGATGGATTTTTACATCAGCCCATCTTAGATCTCCCTCTTCCCCTCTCATGGCTTCTATTCTAAAAGCTTGGGGCAGCTTTAGAGACACTCTTCAGAGAGTTACACCATCCTCTCGCAAAGAAATAGACAGGATTCCAGTCATGTGGAAGGAATCTATATTGGATGAGCATGGCAGATCACTAGGAGTGTCACATTATATGCGATGGTCTAGATGGGAGAGGGGACCTACATCCATAGTAGGTGCCTGGAAGACTTTTAGGAAGCTTCAAGAGGATTGTTACAATAGAGAAACCCCACGCAGTTGCTATCTTCAGGCGTTGACCACATGTCGACATGCATTGACCACATGTTGACCATGTGTCAACACATGTCAACCACACGACATGAAGGGTTGACCACATGTCAATCATGCGTGACACGTGTCAACCACGGGATCATCTAGAAGTACCATATCTAAGGCGACCATGCGTCGACACATGTCAACCACCATTGGTCAACCAAGATGACCATTCCCAAGGTGATCTCATCGAAGAGCTGCGCCTACGGAGAGCGAGCTCGAGCGAGAGAGAGGAGAGTCTGAGGAGAGATAGAGGCTAGAGCTACGAGCTCGCCAGATTCGTACAAGTTGCAGATCAAGAACAACAAATGTACAACGTTGCAAGAGGCCATGAATTACACGCGTATTTATGATGATACCATGGCCAGTGCAAAGGCAACTACAGTTTCCGACACGAGTGGGAAGAACAAACGAAAGTTCTTCTAGTCTACGACTGGTACCGGGGAGACGAAGTCTATAGACAATGCCTCCAAGAAACACTTGACTCAGGCGAAGAATGGTTGAGCCCGTTTCCTTCGTACCTGAAGCTTAAGAAGGAAGGACGTTGCTTCTACTGCGAGGAGCGGGGCCACACCAAGAATGAGTGTCTAAAGTGCAAGAATCAAAAGCAAGCGCTAGGACCAAAGCTCCAGGCGGGTCCAGGAACCAAAGCCAAGGGAGCGAACCAAGTTTTGATGACAGGTATTTCTATAAATGTCATTACCTGCCCACTTTCTTGTAATTGCACTTTCAATACTTCGTTATTTGGTTCCCATGATCTTTTCCGAGTTTATGGAGAAGTTAGGGACCAAAGAGTTCACATTCTCTTTGACCCGGGCAGCTCTCACAACTTTGTTAATTACAAATTTGTACAGAAGATGGGGCTGTCCACGATACCTAACGATCACACCTATGAGGTGCAGCTTCCAGCTGGGAAGCAGTTTTGGGATCGCAAGATTGAAGCGCTTCCTATCCGGATTCAAGCATACACAGGGACTCTTAAGTGCTATGTTATGCTCTTGGAGCATGTGGACTTGTTAATCGGAATAGAGTGGTTTAAAACCCACAATAT
The DNA here is from genome assembly GCF_047967505.1 of Dipteris shenzhenensis. NCBI lineage: Eukaryota > Viridiplantae > Streptophyta > Polypodiopsida > Gleicheniales > Dipteridaceae > Dipteris > Dipteris shenzhenensis. The sequence goes on from NC_141606.1 coordinate 49,485,933, forward strand.
TCGGATTGGATGGACAGAGCATACCCTTTCTTTTGTGGATAAGGACACCCAATTTTGTATTCAGTGTGATAATATCCCCTCTTCTCAGGGACCTATTGTATCTGCGATGCAGCTTCGGAATATATTAAACACTTCTCATTATGATTTCTATCAGTGTGTTTTGATTCCGCTTTCTTCATTTGTTGTCTCTGTAAATAACAAGAATGATTTAAGTGTGTTTGAACACCGTGAATTGAGAATGTTGTTAGATAGTTTCTAGGATGTATTCCCTGCTCAACTGCCGGAAGGTTTACCTCCAGAACGGACAGTAGATCATCGCATAGATTTAGTACCTGGCGCTCAACCTATTAGTGTACCACCATATAGGATGAGCTACCTTGAGGAGGATGAGCTAGCTATACAGCTACAGGATTACCTGAATATGGGCTATATTCGCCCAAGTATATCACCTTGGGGTGCACCTGTCCTCTTGAGGAAGAAGAAGAATTCTACATGGAGAATGTGTATAGATTATAAACGATTGAATAAAGTGACAATTAAGAATCGGTACCCTCTACCTCGTTCCGATGATCTAATAGACCGTTTGGCCGGAGCGAAGTATTTCACTAAGATTGATTTGCGTACGGGTTATCACCAAATTCGTATCTATGCTAAACACATAGATAGAACCGCATTCCGCACTAGGTATGGTCACTATGAGTTTCTTGTATTACCTTTTGGTTTGACCAATGCTCCAGCCACCTTTCAGCAGATGATGAACGATTTGTTCCGAGATTTTTTGGGCAAATTCATTGTCGTGTTCTTAGATGACATCTTGGTCTATAGCCGAACACTTGAGGATCACATAGGACACCTCCGGATTGTCTTAGTTATTCTAAGACAACATAAGCTCTATGCCAAGATGAGTAAATGTGACTTCTTTATGAAGGAGATCATTTACTTAGGACACAAGATTTCTTCTGAAGGTATCAGCATTGATCTGGATCGTATCCAAAAGGTTTTAGAATGGCCTATCCCTCAGACTGTGAAACGTTCTTTCCTAGGATTTACGGTATTTCTTTGGAAGTCTGTGCGTGATTATTCACATATCACGGCACCCCTGACAAACATATTGAAGGGTCGCGGACGTAGGTCTACCCAGCCGATCTCTTGGAATGATGCATTGAACAAGGCTTTTGAAACCTTGAAGTTTTCTATCAAGGAAGCACCCGTTCTTGCATTACCCGACCTTATGTTTTAGAGGCCGATGCGAGTGATTTTGCGATTGGGGCAGCTCTTTTCCAAGAGGACAGACCTGTAGCTTTTAAAAGTAAAAAGCTAGACGACACCCAATATTGTTGGCCCACACTAGAAAAGGAACTCTATGCTGTAGTGTATGCCCTGAAGGTTTGGAGACACTACTTGTATGGTTCGAAGTTTCTTGTATTGACTGATCATCAGTCAATTAAGTATGTGTGTGACGGATCTAAATTGAGGGGATGGAAAGCTAGATGGGCAGAATTAATGCAAGATTTTGATTTTGAAATACGTTATCAATAGGGTTCGTTGAATAGTGTGGCAGAGCCTAAGTCGAGTCAAGTTTGTAAATGCTATGTCATTTACGGAAATATCCTCAGACCTATTTCAATCCTTGAGAGGGCTATACGCAACTAATAGTCATTTCAGTTCTTATTGGCAAAAAGTCCAGGATGGGAGCTCCATGGTTGACCAGGACTCAGGGATTGTGCCACCTATCGTATAGGCGGCGGGAGGTCAATGGATGATTAGGAACGGCTTGCTGTTCCGGAATGGAAAGATTTGTGTGCCAAATGTTCTGGAACTTAGATCCAAGATTCTCTGGGAGTGTCATGATGCTCCTAGTGCTGGACATCCGGGTATACATCGGACTCTGTCTCTTGTGAAGCATACCTTTTATTGGCCTAAAATGCGTGCATTTATTGAGAACTATGTAGTAGGTTGCCGGGTTTGTCAGGTTACTAAGGCAGAACGCCTTAGAAGCGCGGGTTTACAGCCATTACAGATTCCAAGTAATAAATGGGAAAGTATTTCCATGGATTTTATTACTGGTTTGCCTCGAACGCGCAAGGGTCATGACTCCATTTGGGTCATAGTTGACCATTTGACAAAAATGGCTAGGTTCTTACCTACTCGCACAACTATTTCAGCTGTTCAGCTGGCTCACGAGTTTGTGGACCATTTGTTTAAGCTGTATGGTTTGCCATCTGACATAGTCAGTGACAGGGACTCAAAGTTTACAAGTACCTTTTGGACACTTGTTTTTGAGAAGTTAGAAACTACTCTGAGTATGAGTTCCTCAGATCATGCACAATCCGATGGTAGTACAGAGAAGGTCAACCAATTGGTTGAAGACATGCTTCAGGCATATGTATCTAAGAGACAGTCTTCATGGGAAGATTATCTCCCTATGATAGAATTTGCTTACAACAGTGCAAAGCATTCGAGTACTGGTTACAGTCCTTTTATGCTTATGTACGGGTTTCAATCTAAGTCACCAGTTATGGTTGGGTTAAAAGGGATTCAAAATGATGCTGCAAACAACTTCTTGCAAGACATGCAGGAAATGTTGCAATTTGCCAAGGAGTCTATTAGAAGTGCCCAAGATCGGGACAGATTTTATGCTAATAGACATCGTTCACCTAGAGAGTTCTCTGAAGGAACGATGGTATATTTGCGAATTCCCAAGGAATCCAAGAGCCTAAGTACTGGTTTGGTTCCGAAATTATCCCCCAGATACTATGGTCCGTTCAAGGTCATTAAAAGAATTGGACCAGTTGCATATCGACTAGAATTACCTCCTGATGTTAAAGTCCATCCAGTCTTTCATGTCAGTAGACTGAAAGAAGTATTGGGTGCGGATGATCAACTTGTTTCTCCTCAAGAGATAATAGAAGTTACAGATTTGACTTATATTCCACACGAACGTGAGTGTATTCTTGAATTTCGTGAAAGATAGATTCGAAATAGAACTATCACAGAATACAAGATCAAGTGGAAGGATCATGTTGAGGAGGATGCAACATTGGAGACATTACAAAACCTCCAAAGAACATTTCCGGGTTTCTTAGCGAACTCAGGAGTGAGTTCTTAGAAGAGGGGAAGTATGTCATGTGCACGGATTGGTATCTGACGTGTACTGGGTACACAAGACTAGCTCAGGTAGCCTGGGGAGGCTTGGAGCTAGGTAGAGGCTTGATTCTCAAGTTGAGTGGCAAGGGTACGAACCAGTTATAGGTCTTCGCTATTTTTGGCGCTTGGGGCCCGAGTCTATAAAAGGGGCCCAGGGGGTTCAGTTCTTAGTGCGCCGATGGGAGCAAGTTTCGTTCCCAAGTGCTAGGTCTGATCCTGGATTGAGTCGCGGACGCGCGCCTGCATCTTAGCGTAGCCCAAGGCCCAGTAGCAGATCCCAGGCTTAACAGTGCCACCTGGTGGTATGGGACACCAGGCTGGTTTGGATCTGGTTGGGAGTTCGTGCCAACAGCTCAGCTCGTGGCTCGGAGGAGACATCTCCTGATTCGAGATCACATCTCGTAGATGTCATGGTTGGGTGGTGAGCAGCCTGCTCAGTTTCTCACGTTGTGTGTGTTCTTGTGTTTGCTTGCAGATCAGAGGTTTCAGGAGTGCTGGGACGTGTCAGGAAGCTCCTTTTTTGGAGCTCAGCCAAGCTGGATCTTGCCTCTAGAGTTGTGGTGGTCAACCAGGTCCTCTTGGCCACGGCTTGGTTTGTTTGTTCATGCTGGTGCCGTTCTAGGGACTGCATCACTCAGCTCAGGAGACCGATCAGAAATTTTCTTTGGAGTGGGCTTGATGGCAGAGCAGATGCCTTAGCTAGGGTGGCTTGGGAGACCCTCATCCTCCCTACACAGGAAGGGGGTCTCAATATTATTGATCCAGATTTACAGTGCAGAGCTTTACTATGCAAGATGGTGGTGCGGGGACTTATGCCAGGGTAGGAACCATGGAAGGCCTTTCTTATTAGCACCATACAGAGGTGCACACCTTCTTTAGGAGGAGACTAGATGAGCAGTATTAGGTGGATCTTCACCACAACACACCTCAGATCACCTTCGTCCCCTCTCATGGTTGCCATTCTGAAAGCTTGGGCGAGTTTCAAAAGCACTCTTCGGAGGATTCCTCCTTCCTCTCGTGAAGAGATTGATAGGTAACCGATCATGTGGAATGACAGTATTTTAGATGATCATGGCAGACCACTTGGTCCCTCACTCTACATGCAGTGGTCTAGGTGGGAGAGGGGACCTGCATCATCTTTGGGGTCTTGGAAAGCTTTCCGCAGGCTTCCAGAGGAGACTAAATCTCAGTTGACAGGACATCTCAGAGGGAGTGCAGGGAGGATCTTGCAGATTGAGGCAGCCCTTCCAGAGGATTGGGTAGACACAGATGATATGCCACTCACTTGCTCCACTTGGGCAGGTACTTTTACAAGAGGTGGTGTTCCGCTTCAAGTTTTGGCCTTTCGAGATGCGCAGGAGGATGCTTTATTTTTTAGTGTGCAGGATGGTGGCAGATTGCTCAGGTCCATAGAGGACATCTTGCTTGAGTCGGCTTTTCAGCTTATCAGGGTTGTAGGTCTTTTGGTGTAGGGATCAGATTCAGAGTGGTTCCTTGACCCAAACCCCCGGCTACTCTCCACCAGGTCTTGGAGGCTTTGGCTCTACGGGGGAGTTCCCATCAGGTATTTGTAGTGGGACCCTTGAGAGTGGGAGTGGATTGACGCAGGGCATCGAGAGAAGAGCATCTCCTTCTTTTGTTACACAGTCAGTGATGCCAGGAGATTTCAGCTCAATAGTAGAGGTTGGAGACCTTCCAGAGTTCCTCATTGGGAGACACTTGATATCATTGCGGATCTGTAGAGATACTTCTGGAGGAGACTCTGGAAATCCCATAGGAATAGAAAGATCACTCTCTTCTTTTGGCTCTCTATCCATGGTGGGATTGCAGTGAACCTTTGGAGATCCAGGTTCGGAGCCGACCCTACTTGCCCTCGTTGCCTCTCTTCTTCGGAGACTATTCAACATTGCTTATGGGATTGCAGATAGGCGAGGATGATTTTTTTTTTTGGGCAAAAAAGAGACTTCTATTAAGTAAGAAAGAAACTCGCTAGAGCAAGCTCTCAGCGAAAATACAACATCATGAAATCACGAGGATAAATAAAACCCCCTCAATGTGAGGTGGAAAACAACCAAGGCTATGGCTGAAAGTGCCACCTCAACCGTGTAGGAGTCTTAGAGAAGAAAGGAGAATCCTTCCATTCCCTGAAGAAAGAAGCCCTCCTAGCTGAGGCTGCACAGGAGTCTCCCTGTATACTCATCCATATGGCCATCAAAGTATGTATGGTGTCTGTCTAGATATACTAGCCAAAGTGTGCGAGGGATGAACCTAAGTAACCTCCATAGCCTCTGTACATCTGGCCCTCCAGATATGCCAGGATGCTATGCTCGCTAAAATCTCCCAAGAAGGATCCACCGAGGCATGTACATCTGTAAAAGGAAGGTGTGGTACCACATCCAACGAAGGGACTCGATCTGATGACGTCGAACCAAAATGGCCCGAGAGGAGTCAAGTCTCTCATAGAATACCTGAGGCCCTGTAAGAGAAAGCCAAGCCACTGAGCCCCATGTCATAGAGAATGGGGAGTGAGCAAAGTGACTGAAAATCCTGGCTACCCCCATCCAAATCATCCTCGCCTGTCTGTAGTTCCATAAACAATGCTAAATAGTCTTCGAAGCAGAGAGGCAACGAGGGCAAGTAGGGTCGGCTCCGAACCTGGATCTCCAAAGGTTCACTGCAACCCCACCATGGATAGAAAGCCAAAAGAAAAGAGTGATATTTCTATTCCTGTGGGATTTCCAGAGTCTCCTCCAGAAGCACCTCTGCAGATCCGCAGTGATATCAAATGTCTCCCAATGAGGAACTCTGGAAGGTCTCCAACCTCTACCACTGAGCTGAAATCTCCTGGCATTATTGACCGTGTAACGAAAAAAGGGGATGCTCTTCTCTCGATGCCCTGCATCAATCCACTCCCACTCTCCAGGGTCCCACTGCAAATACCTAATGGGAACTCCCCCGTAAAGCCAAAGCCTCCAAAACCCAGTGGAGAGAAGCTAGGGGTCAGGGTCGAGGAACCATCCCTGCACCAAAAGACCTACAACCCTGATAGGCTGAAAAGCAAACTCAAGCAAGATGTCCTCTATGGATCTGAGCAATCTGCCACCATCCTACACAGTAAAAACTAAAGCATCCTCCTGTGCATCTCAAAAGGCCAAAACCTGAAGCGGGACAACGCCTCTCGTAAAAGTACCTGCCCAAGTGGAGCAAGTGAGTGGCATATCATCTGTGTCTACCCACTCCTCTGGAAGGGCTGCCTCAATCTGCAAGATCCTCCCTACACTCCCTCTGAGATGTCGTGTCAACTAAGACTTGGTCTCCTCTGGAAGCCTCCGGAAAGCTTTCCAAGTCCCCAAAGATGATGCAGGTCCCCTCTCCCACCTAGACCATTGCATGTAGAGTGAGGCACCAAGTGGTCTACCATGATCATCTAAAATACTGTCATTCCACATGATGGGTTGCCTATCAATCTCTTAACGAGAGGAAGGAGTCCTCCTCCGAAGAGTGCTCCTAAAACTGGCCCATGCTTTCAGAATGGCAACCATGAGAGGGGACGAAGGTGATCTGAGGTGTGCTGTGGTGAAGATCCACCTAATACTGCTCATCCAGTCTCCTCGTGAAGAAGGTGTGCACCTCTGTATGTTGCTAATAAGAAAGGCCTTCCACGGTTCCTGGCATAAGTCCCCGCACCACGATCTTGCAAAGTAAAGCTCTACACTGCAAATTTGGATAAATAATATTGAGACCCCCTTCCTGTGTAGGGAGGATGAGGGTCTCCCAAGCCACCCTGGCTAAGGTATCTGTTGTGCAAGGTATCTGCTGTGCCATCAAGCCCACTCCAAAGAAAATTTCTGATCGGTCTCCTGAGCTGAGTGATGCAGCCCCTAGAATAGCACCAGCAAGAACAAACAAACCAAGGCCATGGCCAAGAGGACCTGGTTGACCACCACAATTCTAGAGGCAAGATCCAGCTTGGCTGAGCTCCAAAAAAGGAGCTTCCTCCTGATGCTCTCCAACACGGGAGCAAATTGCTGCGTGGAAGAAATATCCAAGCCGACCTGGCAGCCCAGATATCTAACAGGCACACCCCTCTGAGCCCAAGTAAATCCTATGTCAAGCCCCCAAACTAGAGTGTCCTCATCGCTGATCCAAAAGCCATTGGATTTATGCCAATTTATATGCGCCCCCGCCGCCAAGCAAAATAAATCCAATGCTGTCCTGAAAGAAGTGAGCATCTGTGAAGTGGCATCCAGGTAACTGCTGTGTCATCCGCCAACTCACTGTCAAGTAACTCCTCTTCCCTTCTAATGGGAAGTCTCAGCCCAAAGATGTCAGCTTGAGATCGAACATAGATACTCATAGCTTTGGCCACAAACAAAAAAAGGAAAGGAGCAAGGAGACATCCCTGACGGACTGATCTAGAAATCTGAAATCTCTCACCCCTTACCCCACCAATAAGTACCTGACTGTGGGCTGATCTGTACAAGGAGGAAACACCTTTGATCCAAGAATCAGTAAAGCCAAAACATAGAAGGGTGCCCTCCAAAAAACCCCAATCTACTCTGTCATAAGCTTTCTCAAAATCCAAAAGTAGAATGGCTAGATTCTGGCCGCTCTGCCTGGCCCACTCTGAAGCTTCCCAGAAAGAGAAAATGTTATCAAAAATGCTTCTGCCATGCACAAATCACGTTTGAGTGTCATGAATAAGATCTAGGAGAAGGGGCTGCAATCGGAGGCTGATTGCCTTGGCCAGAATCTTGTAAGAAGTCCCCAGAAGTGTGATAGGCTTCCACTGGGACACTAAATTTCTGCAACCTCCTTTTGGGATAAGGTGGATGAGACCTTCTATAAGTGACCCGGGCATCTCACCAGAGTCCCAAATGCCCTGCAGGGCTGAAGTAATGTAGTCTCCAATCATATCCCAAAATGCAATGAAAAAAGAGGGGGTAAGGCCATCCGAACCTGGGCACTTGCCCTTGTGAAGGGCTGAAAGTGCAGTCCAGAACTCTGTGTTGGTGAAAGGTGCATCAAGCAAAACATGCATATCCGGTTTTACCAACAAAGGGATGCTCTGCCAAATAACTTGTCTAGCATCCTCTCTATCCCGTGTCTCAAGATGATTTGGATGATTTTTTTTTTTCATAAAAGAGACTTCAATTAAGGAAGAAAGAAACCCGCTAGAGCAAGCTCTGTGCGGAAATACACCATGCTAAGCCAGAGTGTGTATCGTATCTGTCCAAGTACTGGCCAAGATCTGAGAAGGGTGAACCTGAGAACCCTCCAAAGTCTCAGTGCATCTGGCTCTCCAAATGTGCCATGCTGCAATGCTAGCTAGGATTTCCCATGGATAGTCGACCGAGGAGTGAGCAGCCTTGAAAAGAGTGGCCAGAACATCCTCTAGAGCACGACTCCACAAGGTGTTGTCGGATGTGAAGAGCCCAAGAGAAATCAAGTCTCTCAAAAAATACCTGGGGCTTTGAAAGAGTAAGCCAAGCCACTGATCCCCAGGTCATATAAGGGTGCTATATTGTCTCCAAAGCAAAAAGGCAGCGAGGGCAAGAAGGGCCAGCTCCAAACCTGGATCTCCAATGGTTCACTGCTATCCCACCATAAATAGAAAGCCAAAAGAAGAGAGTGATTTTTCTATTCCGGTGGGATTTCCAGAGTCTCTGCCAAAAAAATTTCTGCAAGTCAGCAGGAATCTGAAAGTTCTCCCAATGATGAGCTCTGGTGGGCCTCCAACCCCTACAGCTGAGCTGGAATTCCTGGCATTACTGACCGTGTAACAAAAGAAGGGGATGCCCTTCTCTCGGTGCCCTTTATCTATCCATTCTCATTCCCCACGGTCCCACTGCAAAAACTTAATTGGGACACCTCCATAGAGCCACAGCCTCCATGAGCCAAGGGCGAGGAGAAGCGGGTCAGGATCCAAGTACCACTGTGAAAGAGAGCCATGCTCCATGAAGCCCACTATCCTGACTGGCTGAAACGGTACCTCCAACAAGATATCGTCTGAGGATCTGGACCAGCTAGCCCCCCGAAGAAACATCAAAAACTAAGGCATCCTCAAGTGTGTCAAGAAAAGCAATCACCTGTAAAGGAACTCCCAATCTGGAAAATGCCCCCATCCAGGTGGAGCAAGTAATAGGCATGTCATCTGTGTCCACCCAAACCAAGGGCAAGGCTGCATCAATCTGTTGGACTCTCCCTACACTCCCTCTGAGATTAAGAACCATCTGGGCCTGTCGGTCTACAGCAAGCTTCCTAAAGGCTTTCCATGCTCCCACTGTAGATGTAGGGTCCCTCTCCCATCTTGGCCACTGCATGTAAGGAGAAGCTCCAAGTGGTCTGCCAAGCTCATCCAAAATCCTGTCATTCCACATGATAGGCTGCCTTTCAATCTCTTCACGGGTGGATGGGGGAATCCTGCAAAGAGTACTCCTGAAGCTGGCCCATGCTTTCAGGATAGCAACCATAAGAGGGGAAGAGGGAGACCTGAGGTGGGCTGTGGTGAAAACCCATCTAGTACTGTGTGTCCAATCCTCTCCTGAAGTGGGCATGCGAGACTGTATGCATTTGATTAAAAAATCCTTCCAAGGCTCTTGCCCTGGCATAAGCCCTCTCACAACGAACTTGCAGAGTAAAGCTCTGCAATGTAGATCTGGGTCGATGATTTTCAAACCCCCTTCTCTTGTAGGAAGAATCAAGGTCTCCCAAGCCACCCTGGCTGTAACATCAGTTGTGCCATCTAGACCACTCCATAAAAAGTTTCGTACAGGCCTCTTAAGCTGAGTGATACAATCCCTAGAGTGGCACCAACAAGAGCATACAAACCATGCTGTGGCTAGAAGAACCTGGTTAACCACTACCACCCTGGAGGCCAAGTCAAGTTTGGCTGAGCTCCAGAAAAGGAGCTTTCTTCTGATGCTTTCCAACACCGGAGCAAACTGTTGTGAAGGAGAGATGCCCACCCCAACCTAGCAGCCCAAATATCTGAGGGAGACGCCCCTCTGTACCCAAGTGAAGCCAATATCATTACCCCAATCTGGGGTGTCATCCTCGCAAATCCAAAAACCACTGGATTTATGCCAATTAATGTGTGCACCTGCAGCCGTGTAAAACAAATCCAAGCCTCTGTCCGAAAGGAAGTGAGTGTCCTGGGGGAGGCATCCAAAAAAACGGCCGTGTCATCTGCCAACTCACTATCCAGGAGCTCTTCTTCCCGGCGGATAGGAAGCCTCAGCCCATAAATATCAGCTTGAGATCTAATGTAGATACTCATAGCTTCCACCACAAACATCAAAAGAAACAGGGCAAGAGGACATCCCTGGCAGACGGATCTGGAAATCTGAAACTTGTCCCCTCTTACCCCCTCAATGAGCAATTGGCTATGGGCTGATCTATAGAGAGAGGATACTCCTCTAATCCATGCATCTGAAAAACCAATGCGAGATAGAGTACCCTCTAGAAAATCCCAGTCTACTCTGTCGTAAGCTTTCTCAAAGTCCAAGAGTAGAATGGCCAATCTCTGGGTGCTCTGCATGGCCCATTCTGAGGCCTCCCAAAATGAGAAAATATTATCAAAAATACTTCTGCCATTACAAACCCTGTCTGCGTGTCATGAATCAAATCTGGAAGAAAAACCTGTAGCCGCAGACTGATGGCTTTCGCCAGAATCTTGTAAAAAGTGCCCAATAGAGTGATGGGTCTCCATTGAGACACAAGATTCCTATTACCCCCCTTTGGGATGAGATGAATGAGACCATCTGTAAGTGAGTCCGGCATCTCACCAGAGTCCCACACGCCCTGCAGGGATGATGCAATGTGATCACCAATCTGCTCCCAAAAAGTAATAGAAAAGGAGGGGCTAAGTCCATCTGAACCTGGGCACTTGCCCTTGTGAAGAGCAAGTAATGCAGTCTTGTATTCTGCATTGGTGAAAGGTGCATCCAGAGAAACATACATCTCATCCTTCACCAATACAGGGATACACTGCCAAATAACCTCTCTGGCATCATCAATGGCCTGTGTGCTTGGATCTACAGTAAGAAGGGATGCAAAAAAATTTGAAGCTACACTTATGACAGCATCAGGATCTGACTGTAACACCCTGTCTGAGTCAACAAGCTGCGAAACACTATCTCTACTATGTCTGGGCCCATGAGTAGAGAAAAAGTGTTTGTTGACCCTACCACCCATCTGAATCCAAAAGGATTCCCGTGCATGAAAGGCATATTCTGCTCTCTGATCCAACAATGTCTGCAAATGAGCCCTTGCTGCAGCAAGGCGCTCCTGAATCCAAGCATCTGTGGGCCTCTTCTGCTCTTCCCTCTGAAGGGATGCTAACTGTTGGCATATACCAATCTCACATCTGAGAATCTCACGTCTCCTAGAATCAGCGATTGTATGATAATAGTCACTAATTCCAGATAAGGCTGCAGCTACCTGAGATGGGTGGACAGCTCCACCTTATATGTGAGAAACCCAAATCTGTAAAATATCCTCCGTGAGGCTCTCCTCTGCATAAAAAGCATCCGGAATCTTGACACAGGCAAAGCGGCCTCTCCGATGAGGCTCAAGAATCTGCAACACCACTGGAAAATTATCTGAGGTGGAAACCCCAGCAGAAATGCATACAGATCCTCCTCTATCAAGTGCCCAATCATCTACATAAAATCTGTCAATCCGTGCATGAATGGGCATGTGTATTCTCCTGTTTGGCCAAGAGTATAGGAGTGACTGTGGCATAATATGAAAGGCATCATCCAACCAAGTGTCCCTGCCACTGAACTGAAAGAGGAAGGCATCCCAGGCTGCCCTCTCCAAAGAATGAATTCCACTCTATCTGCCTCCCTTTTTGTCTGAAGGCAACTCAACCATGTTGAAGTCGCCACCAATGATCCAAGAATCTGCAATAAGGGCCCAAGAGAGTAACTGCTTCCAAAAGGAGATCCGCTCCCCTCTGTTGTTGGGAGCATAAAGATTGAGAAGACCAATCTTACGCCCTCCAATCAAAATAATGATCCATTGAGCTCTAGAAGGGGAGATAATACCATGACCAGCAACCAAGGGGAGAATAGAAAGAGAGACCGAAATGCAAGTACCTCCCCTTGTGCCCATAGTAGGCGACCAGAAGGTATGTCCTGAAGCAGTTTACCAGACTTAGAGCAATCACTGGCATCCAACTTGTGCTCCTAGATAAAAAGGATATTAATAGCACCTCCAGTGACACCGGGATGAAGCTGGTTCCGGATCAGCTGCCTACGGTGATGATGTGGAACTCCGCCTAGGCCCTGTATGTTCTAGCTGACTATCCTCATCAACAGGAGGATGCTGGATGGAAAGGCTTACCCGACCTAGTAGACGAGACCAGCTTCCCCTAGGCCGAAACACTCCTGCTGAGGACAGGAAACTCAACAGGTGAAAGGATCCCCACACCTGCTGAAAGGGAGGCCCTGTCAGTAGGAATCCCAATGACAGGGACCCCTAAGGTGGAGGGCACAAACTCCTCATCATCCATGAAAGTCGCCGAATCTGCCAATGCCGAAAAAGAATTCCGGATAAGCAAGTATGGCCGAGGAGTGCAAAGAAGACCTGCACTCGTGGAAGATAAAGGAGAAGGACCTGCCAGGCCTCTATCAGCAGAAGTGAAGCTGGGGGTTGAGGAGGCCTATGGCTGGGGTGAAGAGGAATCAGGAGCCCTCATCTGCACCTACACTTTCTCAATTGTCCTGACTGTGGCAGGAACAGTTTGTGGGGAAGAAGTACCTGTAGCCCCCTTGTGGTCAGAAACCAAAGTGACTGGGGCTGGTGGATCTAAAGGCCCCTCCTGATGTGGAACTGTAGTGTTTGGGGCTGCAACAACATCCACCTCTGGAGTTTGGAAGGCATCTGTCTGAACAGGATCAAAAGTCTCCTCCTGAGGTAAGGGAGCCACTCTGATAGCTCTCCATCGTGGTAATGGGTGTGCTGCGGGCATTGGGTGCCCTGCTGCCCCTGGTGGTCCTGGGCGCGAAGCAGGGCGCCCTATTGCTCTTGGTGGTCCTGGAATGCGTGGTACAAGGTGCTGGGAGGTGTAGTCGTGGTAGTACGTGAAGGAGCCGCACTAGAAGACCTCTTGGGTATTTTTCTCTTCCTTGGGCAGTCTCTAGCAAAGTGTCCAAGGGTCCTACAAATCTTGCATTGGTCCTGTCTACCTGAAATCTCGACTCTCTGTCGAAAGAGAGAGCCGTTTGGACACTGAAGCATAATGTGGTCATCTGAGATGTTAGGGTCAGAGAGAATGACCCTAACACGAGGCACCCCGTCTGCACTGACTGCCTCTGGCGAGGAAGAAGGCATGCCAAGAAGGGAGGGGATCTCAGTGACCACTCCGAATGTGGCTCCAATAGTGGCAAGCAGTCGATGGTAGACCTGAGGAAGACCAAGAAATCTAATGAGTAGTGATGTAACCTGCCTGTCCTCCTCGACGGATCGAAGCCCAAGGTATAGGGTAAAAGAAAGATCCTCCTCGAACCCAAAGCCAAGGGATTAGCTTTGAGAACAAGGGCTGTGGACTCGTGGGAGTCGAAAACCACTTGGAAGAATCCACGTCCCAAAAGTCAAATATCCCTGAGGTGTGAAGCGAGGTCTCCTCGTAACGCCGTCAGCATCGAGTCTCTAGCCTATGATCTGGAAGGGTGTGACCCAAAGATGCGGGCGAAAAGTGATGTGGAGCCCTCTAATTCCACATCTTTCTTGAGCTGCTGCAACTCGTCTTCTAAAAAAATGGCGGTTCTCGCGGCTGGTGGAAGTGGACGGAGATTTGCTGAATGGGGATCCATTCGCCAATCGATGTGAAAAGGCCGATTCCAACACTGAAAAAGCTCCATCCATGAAACTACTGCCCAGGATGCCCTGAACGCGAATGCAAGAAGAAGGAGAAAGAGCAGGTAGGAGAGAATAGACTGAAGGGGGAGACGGAGGTAGGCTGAGGGGGAGGCGTGGGGAGCTGAGTTAGGAAGGAAGGGGGCGGGGAGGGAGAGGGAGAGGGAGGAGGTTTTTTTTTTTTTTTAATAAATAAAAGGGGTCTCCTTGGGGGGGAATAGGAGGGAGGGAAAGGGAGAGCAGGGGAGAGGAAGGAGGGGGAGGGGGAGAGGAAAGGAGGGTGGGTTAGGAGGGAGGGAAAGGGAGGGCGGGGGAGAGGAAAGGATGGGGGAGGGGGAGAGCAGCGGGGGGCGGAGAGGGAGGGCGAGGGAGGGAGGCGGGGGAGGAGAAGGGGGCCGGGGGGCTGGCGGGGGAGAGGGAGGGAGGAGGAGAAGGGGGCAGCGGGGAGGGGGGCAACGGGGGGGGGGAGAGGGGGCGGGGGAGGAGAAGGGGGGCGGGGGGGCTGACGGGTGGGGGAGAGGTAGGGCGGGGAGGGAGAGGTAGGGGCAGCAGGGAGGGAGAGGTAGGGGCAGCAGGGAGGGAGAGGTAGGGGGCAGCGGGGGGGGGAGACGGAGGGCGGGGAGGAGGAAGGGGAGAGGGAGGGTGAGGGAAGAGGGAGAGGGGGCTGGCAAGAGGGGAGGGAGAGGAGGAGCAGCGAAGGGGGGAGAGCGGGGGCAGCGAGGGAGAGGGAGAGGGAGAGAGGGCTGGCTGAGAGAGGGAGAGGGGGGGGGCAGTAGCTCACGGGGAGGAGCAGCAGCTCATGTTGATTTTCAAAATCTCTACAAGACGCATCTTTTTGATTTGGATGATTTGGATGGGGGTAGCCAGGATTTTCACTCACTTTGCCCAGTCCCCATTCTTTATGACATGGGGCTCAGTGGCTTGGCTTTCCCTTACAGAGCCTTAGGTATTCTATGAGAGATTTGACTCCTCTCGGGCCATTTTGGTTCGACGTCATCAGATTGAGTCCTGTTCGTTGGATGTGGTACCACACCTTCCTTTTACAGCTGTACATGCCTCTGTGGATACTTCTTGGGAGATTCTAGCGAGCATAGCATCTTGGCATATCTGGAGAGCCAGATGCACAGAGGCTTTGGAGGGTACTCAAGTTCATCCCTCACACACATTGGCTAGTATCTGGACAGACACCGTACATACTTTGATGGCCATATGGACGAGTATGCAGGGAGACTCCCGTGCAGCCTCAACTAGGAGGGCTTCTTTCTTCAAGAAATGGAAGGATTCTCCTTTCTTCTCTGAGACTCCTATAGGGTTGAGGTGGCACTTTCAGCCTCAGCCTTGGTTATTTTCCACCTCACTCTGAGAGGGTTTTACTTATTCTCATGATTTCATGATGTATTCCGCTTTGAGCTTGCTCTCACGGGTTTTTTCTCTTACTTAATAGAAGTCTCTTTCTTGAAAAAAATAATAATAATAAAGGTCCTCTGCTTTGGATAGTCCTCCTAAAATGATGTATTTCTTTTATATTTTTGGTGTGTGGCTCCATGTTGCTCATTAGTCTTTGGAGCCAGGTGGGGATGTACTGTGGGAGCCATGTGTTTTTGGCTTTGAGAGGTCTATTTGTTGGTGCATTGATCTCCTAGACCTCTGAGTTGATCATGCATCCATGCATGATGAGCCTCTGAGCCATGCTAGATGAGATTTCGATGTTATGCTCACTAGCCTCTGAGCCATGCTCACTTGCCTAAGAGATTGTGTGGGAGCCATGTCTAGTTCTAGACCGGCATGCACAGTTTTGATGACCATCATTGTCATGTGCTGTTCTTGGTTCCATTCCAGTAGTCCGTCACCTTTCCTCCATGGGGGGGTGTTAGGAAATGGAGTCAATTTGAGTGACTTTTAAAGTGTTCTAGAGTAGTACTATACTAGTTTATATCCTAGAGTGCCATGTGTCACTATGGGACTTATCCCATATACATTTGACACTTAGAGTGTGTGTGCCTATCCTATAAAGGCATTGTACTTTCATTGTCATTTTCATCAAGCCTCATGCCTTTCTTGATCATGTAAGTGTTGTCATATTGAGAGAGCCCAAGAGGAGTCGTGTAGACGAGTCAGGATACTCACATCCCTACAGGTCTCCACTTGGTCATGAGCTGCAAAACCTAACCCATCACATGAATTATCAAGATCACCCAAGAGCAAACAAACATCCTTCCCACCTAAAGAATGTTCAAACATATCAACACACTCTTTGCTATGCATCAGGTCTTCACTGACATCTTCATTCTCTGAATAGACATGAGATTTTCTTGTCATTACCAACCACACATGCAAAATCCATGAGAATATCATCAAGCAAATCATCTAGCTCATCATCAACCACACTATCACTATCATCCTGCTCAACATGCACACTGGTGTTTACATTCTTTTCCGAAGAGATCAATACTAACATATCATCCAGTGCATCATCAAGAATGCAATCCAGCTCATCATCTGAATCACCATCATCCTGTAAACATTGAATCTTAACCTCATCATACACATCAAAGTCCGCATGCACACAACCAACACTTGCAGGTCCCATCCAAACTAAGAGTTTTAACTGCGGGTCTTTTACTTTACCAGTAATAGCCACATCAGCCTCATCACTGTCAGACATGATTGAGCTCTCATCTTCACTGCTAGTTTCACTTTCTTCCTCACTTGCTGAACCTGAAATCTCAGCCCTTCGATATGCACAATCACAGTGTCAACCACGAACTAATTGCATTCTGCCATGTACTCCTTCCAAGCCTTGTCTTCAAGTGGCTGTGTATCTGCTGCAGCATGACCAGCCAGCATATGCGCATCATCACACAACACTGGAGCATGATCATCATCTACCACTACACACAGAGACTTATCCTTAGCTGCCTTTAATGGGTTCTCAACATTTCTGCCACCTATGTCAGCAACCCCTTCACTCAGGCTCTCCACTGCCACCTCATGCAGATCTGGCTAAGCAACACCCTCCTCCATAGCAACGGACAAGCCTCCATTCATAATAAGTGTAATGATTTCCAGCTCCCCTACATCATCAACACTATATGCATCCAGTTTCAATGACAATGAAGACAACTGACTCTCTTCCTCTGTCTCACACTCTGTCTCTTCGTCTGTGACTGTCTCCTCAGGTTCTTCTTCCAATTCCAGCCTATTCATCATATCAAATTGCATGGGTACAGACATAACCTCTGGTATGGTCTCCATTCTGATCAGGCTAATTGCCTTCTCCTTCCATTTGTCCTCCCACTTCACTCCACTGGTAGAGGGTTGATTTGGATCTTTCACCTCCATACTGTAATCACCTGTCAGGTAGACACCTCCCCCTGCCCTTTCTAGCTTATCACAGTGAGGGCTGATATGTCCCCACTCCCCACAATTCCAGCATTTGACATTACTGAAATAACCTCGTCATTTCCCTACACCAGCTGAACTTCCCTCTCCTCCGGGCCACAGTTTCTCTCCTATTATTCGGCACACCTCAGCCTCAGCCTCTTCCTCCATTCTCTATCCAATTTAGGCTGAGTGTTTTCATCAGCTTCATGCAAATCCTTTTTCAGAGCATCCTCTTGCACAAGAGTAGGCACTTCCTCCTCTGCATATGCCTTGATCATTTTTGGGGGGCTGCTGACCAGGGTTTTGGGCTCTTCATGCATGCCCAATTGCCTCAATTTCTTGACTTTCCACTCCTTCTCCCTAGACACTCTTACTGCATCCTTGAAGCTATCGTGATTCCTCAGCTCCGCCTTCAAATGGAGTGAAGGCTTCAGGCCTGAAATGAAGCAATCTCTCTTGATCATCTAAAGAGGCACCTCTGGCACAAGAGCTTCACAACAAGAGACTCCATAATCTCCCAAACTGAATCAAGTACTGGTCAAGCTCCTGCTCCTCCTCTTGCCTCACCTTGCATAGCTCCTTCCATACTTCATTCGGGTTCTTTGCTTGAGCAAACCTTGCCAGAAATGCAGCTCTTATCACTCCATATTCAGAATTCACATTCTGCTACTGTGGATGAGCAGTCCTGGAGGTAGCAATTGAGTCTGCAGCCACGCTTTAGCATCTCCTTGCAAACAATAACTCATGATTTGATACAAAATCTCAGGGGTTGCCCTATCTTTCATAGGTGCTGTAAATTCCATTTTTTCCAGGAACCTCACTGCATTCTCATACGGCATCCCCCAAAATTCTGGAAAGTCCTATGCCATCCTCACAATCCTACAACTGCCACAATCTCAACCACAACAAAAACTAGAAAGCAACAAAGCAAACACACTACTGAAGAAGCTCAGGGCATTCTTTCTTCTGCGGGCAAGCACTTTCAGAGCTCTCTGCACTCTGGCACGGAGTCAGATCACACGTAGCTAGACTTCGATACATCTGTCCTTCCTATGACCACACCCTCCACACCACTCACAGTGAATCACTCTCATGTGTGGATTCCTCCCTATTGCTTGCAACACAAGTTTGAACATCTGCTCTTTCAGTCTTGTAAACTGAAGTGAACTCCTCCGTGGAGGCACCAAAATGTGGATGAACTAAAACAGTAGAGCAATACACACCTTCATAACTCTCTACAACCACATTCCAAGCCACAAAAAACCAGAAACACATACAAAATGTACACTTTATTCAAAATTTTTCGAAGTCTTTGTCTGTACACAAGGCAATAGAATACAGCTCAAGACAAGTGGACTTCAGAACTGGACTTCCCTCAACAACTTAGAAAGCGCTCAGCTTCAAAATGCATCCAACCCACAACCCACATGAAGACTACCTTCATGACTTTTCAAGATAATCAACCCACAAAATGGCCACGGTCAGAGATCTTATTATACCTTCCTCCAAATCATCAACAAGCACAGCCCGCCATCTCTAAAGATTTTGTCAGTTGAGGTCTCTACAGCAACACCCGGCACCTGCTTGTGGCCAAAACCTTCTCTACTTCCAGCTTCAAAGCTTTTGTGTGCATCCAACGACTAGCCAGCCACCCTCATTGCCCATCTCCCTTATGTATTGATTCCCAGCACCGTGGCTTCCTAGCTCATGGAGCTTACAACCCGCAGACCTGCATAGTAGCAATGCCCATGGTTCTTCAGCGTCCTAGTAAGATTCCACCCCCATCCATCGTCACCACGTGAACAGGACTGTGCCATAGCATCTCCTTCACTGTCATCAAGCCTCATCACCCATAGCTCTCTTCAAAGACGGCAGCCCAACCTCTTATCACTCGCCCTCCTTAACGTAATGACACCCAACACTTGGCTATTTCTCACGGTATTTGCTCTCTGCTTCTCAAAGTGCTCCAATCGGCAATCAAGATCCCACAACCAAAAACAACAGCCCTTCTCCAGCCCGTATAGTCGAAACCATGGCCCAGCCTCAAGCAACAGCCTCGGCCTCTTCTTTTGCTCGTAGTGCATGCTCTCCCTCATTCGAAATGTTCTGCCCAAACCTCATAATAGCTACGCTTCTCACAGCCAAGAAAACTAGTAAGAGCAACAGCCCGTGACTCTTCACGCTAGTCCACTACACTTCATCGTTCATCTCCACTTCCACGTATCTCCTCATCCTCACAGAGCTCATGGAGTTCATGCATCTTCCCAAATAAACTGCCCGTGAAGTAGCAACACCTTTCCACGAGACCAAGAAGCGCAAGGTGCATACTCTCCGTCGCTTACAACCCTGTCCGGATACCAAACCAGACCCCTCAATCAAATAAACCTCAGGCTTCCATAGTAGAGACGCACCTCCAGAACCTGTCACCACAATGACCTTCACGCACAAGTTTCTGGCTCCCGCTCATGCACGACCTTTAGATCCCTCCCGTCAACTACGAGTCTCCCTCCGAGCAACAACGATCCTTCCAGCAACAATCACGTCCATCAGCTCCTAGCCGCCACCTCGCCATTCAGAAGCTCCTCGCCTTCATCCTCACGTAGCCACAATTCATGCATGCCTTTCTTGATTCCAGCCACGCCATCCTTGATTAGCCACCTCACTTCTGCCTTTTTACCACTCCCAAAGCTTCCCCACAAAACTTAGACCAAGGCACTTAATGCACCACACTTAGACTTTGTGCACACTAATGCACATCACAAGCACTTAGTACCTAATTTCGCACCGACTATCCACATGTAAGCCCAATCCCGACACACTAGAAAACTTACAAGATGCCCTCAACAAAAAAACTATCTCCCTCATACAAATATGGCTTGTGACAATCACAAGAAGCACATGTCATCCCACAATAAAACACTGTCACACATTGGATAGCATGCTCTGGGATGTCTGGTGCACCCACAATGTAAAAGACCGCAACCACAGCACACTATACAGCTCCCTGGTCACTCCAAGCACATCTCATGTACAACACACCGTATTTACATTTTTCGTCAGACAGCGGCTCCTGCAGGAACATCTTGTAACGCAACTGGGGTGACCCCAAGAACCAACCTAGAGCAGCTAAGCTACATTTTGGACTTGAGCTGAGTGGAGCAAGAGTACAAGCTCAAGCAGTAGATCAAGACGCTTGAGCATAGCGTGAGCGTCCTCTAGAAGAAGAGAGCATAGACACGGAGCCAAGGAAATTTGGATCCTTCGAAAGATGGCCTGGCCCATGAGTTGCCCTCTGCCCGACCAGTGTGAAGAAAGCTCTCCCCCTTCCACCGCAAAAGCGAGCGAAATAGCTTTCTCCCTCCAAGACGGTTCTACAGCAAGTGTAGGAGAAGCACAATAGAATGATAGCGATGGCCTGCATACTATAGACAAAACAACGATGACCTCCTGCTCGAGAAATAGCAACTCCAGTAGAATCTCAGCACTGCCTGGCAGCAATTGATATTCAACCGGCACATTGTTGATGATGCCTACATGGGTATCCAGTACCAGGCTTTGGAGCTGAAGGAACCTTTGCAATAAAATCCTGTGGCAGATGGAAATCTCCACGATGGGATGATCTCACTATTGAATTTTTCCTTGCATATTGGGATATCCTCAAGTCTACTTTACTGCATATGATCAATAGTGCTTGGCAAAACCAACAAATGCCGAATTCATGGAAGAAAGGGCTTGTCAGATTCTTCCCTTGAACTTGGTCATTGCGCCTAAGGATAGTTCAATCTATTTTGGTGGCATACATTCAGTTTTACCTGCCTTTGTTCATGTTTAACAAAGAAGATTTTACATACTTTATGTTAGCCATTATGGAAATTTTTTGACAATCCAAACATGGCCGGAAAAGTTTGAGATTGCTTTCAGTGCAACATCTCCGTTCACTAAAGTTGCATGGGGGTTTAAATATTCTCAACATTCACATGCATATCCTTGCTCACAAGGGAAAAATAATGCTGCAATTTATGCAAGGAGATCAACCTTGGGCTGCCAAGATGCGCTATTTGCTTTTGAAATCAACACCTCTGCTTTTGGTTATTGGCAGCCAACTCAGTAGGAATTCTTGCTTGGATGTATTGATGGCAGAATCAAAGGCTATCCTTTGGTCTCCAAAATGTTATTTGATTGGAAGCATATCCTTTCCCACTTGCAATCGCATGGCCGCGATGCCTTGTAGGGCAATTTTTTAAGGACTGAAAGTTTACATTGGTCGAAGGTCTTTGACCCTCTATCGGCTTTGCAGGAACCCATACGTTCGTACTTTATTAATTTCAAAGGGATTCACTCTATGGCTGATGTGATTCATGATGATGGGGTACCATGATGTCTTTTCCTTTGGTTGCTAGACAATATGGTTTAGGCATGCATTATTGTCCTCTATGGCAAAAGATTGCTCAAATGGTTGTGTCTTTTCTTCCAGTACCACCACTTGAGCTTCAGGATAGGCTTGAAGATTGGACTCTTCATTCCCTAGGTTCATCAGCCCATCCTTTGAGGCTGTCTCACATTATGGTATCTTCCTTGTATAAAGTCTTGCTGCCTCCACCTTGGGCTTCAGATAAGGCAAATCAACTCTGGCGCATGAATTGCCCACCAAAGTGGTGGAGGAAGAGATTGCAGCAGCTTTGGACTTCTAAAGTTCCTCTTCGATAGCAGGTTTTTTTGTGGCGGGTGATGCTGCGAGTTTTTCCGTTTGGACAGCTTTTGGCATGAGGACATATTGCTCCAGCCTCCACAGAAATCTTTGCCACATCTCCTTTAGCATTGTCCACACACCTGTGTTTTCTTGGGTCTGCTTCGGCAACGTTTGATAGCTAGATTTCCTACAGCTACATTTGGGAAGCATTTCTGGCTTTTTGGGGTTCACCCATGCAGACATGGGTTTGAGTTATTCTTCACTTGGGCTCATTACTGAGCACTTTGGACTCTATGAAACGATAGAATCATAGAGTCTTTGGTGATCCTACTTTTTCCACTTTCCCTTTTTTCAGATGCTCGCTGTAGGAATCTTTTTTTAATTGTCTACAAACCAATTACACAGACTATAATGTTTACTTGTCATATAGTGAGATCTTCAGCTATTGTACTTTTGAGATCCCCATTTAGGGGAAGCCACCACTGTGTAATATAAAGCATCAAGAATTTCACCCCAAAGATAGAAACCATAGAGCCTTTGGTGATCCTATGTTTTCTCCTTTTGTTTTCTTTCGTCATTCTTTGCAGCAATCACTCTTTGATTGTCTGCAAACTTACCACATAGACTATGATGTATATTTGTCTCTACACGGAGATTTTCTCTTAATGTACTTTTTCAGCTTCCCCGTTTTGAGATAACTACCTTGTAATATAAAGCATTCAAAGTTTTCACGCCCAAAAAGTGTGTGTTTTGCATGATGGTCTACATCTTGGCCAAATATGTGTTCATTCCCTGTGGACATATCACGGACAATGTTGTCAACACTTATGTTGGGATAGAATATGCAAAGTACATTCAACAAGGTGTACTTTTGCTACAAGTAGACATTGTTAAAGCCATTGACATCATTCAATGGGACATCATCTAGCAAACCATGCATTGTTTGGATTTTGGTAGAAAAATGGAGGATGTTATTTATTGGCAATAGTGTGATAGTAAACTGTTTGCATTTTGTCTAGGGAGCTTTTTTATCAATGGTCTCTCCATTGTTTGGTACGTTAATGCCCTCTTAGTCCATTACTATATGCAATACTCACTCATCCCATGCTTTGTTACATAGGATTATCTTGTGGCCATAGATACCTTCCATGGTTTGTAGATTCATGGAAGAAAGCCCATGATTGCACAAGCTTATGCTGATGATTCCTTCTTCACTACTAAGAATACTGGGATGGATCTTTCACAACTCATGCGTGCTTTATCATTGTATGGATTGGCTATTGTCCTACAAGTGAACTTTCACAAATCTAAGCTTTTGCCATTGCATGCTAAAGACTGGCATCATCTTTTGTGGCTTGGAGAAATTGTTTTGTCTAGTCACAGCTTGTTCACCATCAGGGTTATCCTTTGAGGTGGATGGCCACTCGGCACCAACGAAGGGATTGGATGCTCACAAGGGTTCAAAAGAAGTTGTAATATTGGAAGTTAGCTACTTGGCCACCATTGCATGTCCAACTTCATATAGCCCAACCAATTTTGGTTGCCTAAATATAGTTATATTTACCTTTGATGATGTTTGGCAAGAAAGATATTGCATGCTTCATGTCCTCTCTTATTGAGACCTTCTGGTGGTCCAAGCATGGATGTAATACTCTCGATGGAGCACCTCTGTTTGCCAAAGATGCATGGCGATCTAAATATTCTAAATATTCATATTCACAGTTTAGCACTTAAGGGAAAAATGATGCTGGAATTCATAAGGGGACCTGCCAATTGTTTTCGGACTGGAAGAAAATACTCTCATCTTAAATGGCGTGATCGTGATTCTCTTGATGGAAATTCCTTGCATGCTGAGAGTTTGCATTGGTCAAAGGTGTTGGCTCATCCATTGGCCTTAAAGGGATTCAGTTTGTGGGGGATGCGCTTCATGCTGATGGTACTTTGGTTGTTGCTGGGAGTTTGCATTGGTCAAAGGTGTATGCTCATCCACTAGCGTTGCAGGAGCCCAGAGCACATATTTTATTCGCCTTAAAGGGATTCAGTTTGTGGGAGATGCGCTTCATGCTGATGGTACTTTGCTATCTTTTCCTTCAGCAGCAGTTAGCAAGTAAGGTTTGGGACTGCATTATCGAACTCTGTAGCAATACCTTTCTCAGATGCTTCAATCTTTCCTACTGGTGCCCAAACTTGAGCTCATGGATCATCTCAAGGATTGGTCACTTCAATGCTACAGGGTTCAACCTGTCATCCCTATTGTTGGCTGACATTATAATTCACCTTGGTTTTCAGATCGAGTAAATCAGATTTGGTCTATCAATCATAATGCAAAGTGGTGGTGGAAAAGATTGCGACAGAATTGGAGCTACAAATTTTCTCTTTGTCAACAAGTTTTATTGTGGGTGATGCTTGAAGTTATTCCATTTGGCCAGCTCTTTTTTTCCTTTTAAAAAATAAAAATATATCTAGACTTATATTATAAAATAGGTTTTTACATAGTTTCCAACAAAACCCTCTAGTAGAGGTGATCAGCACAATGTTGTATAACTAGACTGTAGCCAGGAGATAAGATGTCTGTAACCAGGAGATAACAAGTCTGTAACAAGGAGCTATACTGTAGAATAGAGGAGATCTAGGAACAGTTGGAACACCTAAAGTCTTTAACAGCTGCCTGTAAGAAGAAGAATTCAAACCAACTCTTCTTTAACCTCAGGGCAATCAAATCCACTGTGTTTTGTTGTGCCTGCTCTTTCTCAATGATGTCTGTCTCCATGGTAGACTATGCTCATCTATTTTGGCATTGCCCAAAATCTCATGATTTCTTGTTATTTCTGTAGCAACGTCTACAAACACACTTTTTAACTGCTTGCTTTGGCAAGCTCTTCTGGTTGTTTGGGGCTCATCCTATCAGGCAGGGATATGATCTTTTCTTCTCTTGGGTTCGTTATTGGGCACTATAGACTCTATGGAAAAATCAAAACCATAGAGTCTTTGGTGATCTGTCACTTGCCCAATGTTTCTTTTTCAGGCCTCCTTACAGCAATCGGTCTTTCATTGTCTGTAGGCTCAGGATATTGATTATCCTGCGTTATTGTCTTTTATTGAGATCTTCTGATATCTTGTAGCTCAAAGTTCCATTTTCTGGTACTGATTTTTGTAATATAAGGCAATATAGTTTTCAAAACAAAAAAAGTGTGTATGATTGTATGAATGGAGGACATGGAGCAAACATTGAGTGAACCAAACGTCCCCCAAAAAAAAAAGTCCCTTTTTGAATTGTTATTCCACTATTGTCTACGCTCAGATCTCAGCCCGCTTCTCTCGTTTAACCCACCTGATCTTCTCTCAACACTCTCTCTGTGCTACCACAATGATGGCTTTACACAATGCTCCCACATAATTGCTCTTCCTCTCTTCTTTCTGGTAGTGTCTATCTCCAGTCCCTGAGCCAAATCCTTTTCCATTGATCCAATGAATCTCCTCCTCCTCTCCATTGGTCAAGAATGCTTTCTCTGCTGGCACCCAGTGATACCTCATAAAATGCTTCTGTCTTTTAAATCTTAGTCATGGTATAACGTAAACTCTTCCAACCCTTGAGAGGGGGGAAAGGTTATGATGATGATGATTGTATTGCCATCGGGGAGACCAAATATGGCACATGGGACCAAAACAGCTATGATTACAAGATAATGAAGTTGAGGCCATTACACAGTGATGGTCCTATATGTTACGTAAAGAATTTACTTTTGTTCTTCGTGGCCTGCAATTGGTTGCCCATGCTATGTGGGCGGTGGTCATCTTCCGTCTTTTTCACTTTGTGGCGATATTGTGCTAGTCGTATCATGCCGGGAATTTCCAAAGGAAGAAGCCTGAAATATTTATTTATCTTCTCTAACTCATTCCAGGCTGAGAGTGCGAGACTTCCTCCCCATCCATATAAGTGACGGGAAAGACCAAGATTCTGAACAGCTATTTCTTCAAATGCTAATTGTCTGCCTTCCTACACTCATTCTTGAATCTATGGTAGCCTTTCCATCCTGCTTCTAGCCCGTTTTGAAAACAGCCTTGCCACTTGTGAAAAGAGAGAGAGAGAGAGAGAGAGAGTTTTGGACCCTAGGGTAAAGCTATCTAAACATGAAAGACTCAATGGAAGAAGAAACGATGCACAAGATTTTAATTCATATGAACAGAGAGTCAAAAGAATCAACTGGAAGTCCGAACTGTCTGAAACTTTACTTCGTTTTCTTAAGCATGGCTCGAAGTACGATTTAAAAACTCCATTGGAATCCTATAACGAAAGCGAGGGCAAAGGGATTAACTTTTCTGCAAAGGGAGAGATAACACCCATGGAGAGGTCTGACAAACGTACCCAGCCCTGCCAACTTTCGATTTCCACGACCAATTTCCGAGAACATTGCAGGTCGCCCGTGACGCAAAGCTGAACTTCACTTTTCTGGAGCTCGAAATTAGCCCAGTCGCCGAGGGATGAGAGCAAGAACATGGTCAAGATCAGCAAAAGAGGCAAGGCAAGGGCGGAAGCAGGGCAAGGGGGGGGTGGACGCCTGGGGGGCAGCATGTGGGAGCAACCCATTTCCGAGCTGGGTTGGAGTGTTTACTGCACTGGCCACACTTCCCCTGCCACGGACACAAAAAGTTCGTTGTTAGTTACTCTCCTTCGGCCACGTCAGCTACCCATTCAAAGCCCGTCACTCTCTTGCTTCGGGAACATAAGCAACCTAGACAAGGTAAATCAATTTGGACTAAGCCTCGATGGAAAATCAAGGGAGTGGTGTAGGTCACTGAACCCTGAAGAAAAAATCAATAAGGATACGCTAAGAAAGTCATTCATAGTGGGGTTTTCCCCCATTGGTACCAAATGGATCCCTATTAACCAACTATATGAGGTTAAGTAGAAGGATATGGAATCTCTTTGCAACTATATTTCCTAGATCAAGCACCCAAATTTGCGGTGTGAGCCACTTGGAAGGATGAGTGACACTCAACTTTTGCTGCACTTCCTATGGGGCTGTGGGAGTCCAAACTTTACAACCATCGCTTTGCCATGAACCCCACATTCTTTGAGCTATGTAGCAAGATGATGGCTATACACCTAAGGGATAACATGAAAGAGAAGGACCAAGTAGAAAAGACACAAGTGGCTTCATTTGATTTGTCCCAAACTAACACAAGATCAATGTTACCCTTCTCTAATCTGGAAGCTAATTCTTCACCATCAAAGACCGCAAAGCTTGTGAATATGGCAGCCGAGCATGTGTCGCCACCATGGCAAGTGTTGACTACTACTTCCTGGCATTGCAAGGACTAATCGAGTGCAAAACCTATGATCACAGAGCGAATGAGTGTTGACTAGAAAAGTTATTGCAACATCTGCAACAACCATATAAGCCAC
Organism: Dipteris shenzhenensis; assembly: GCF_047967505.1. Lineage (NCBI taxonomy): Eukaryota > Viridiplantae > Streptophyta > Polypodiopsida > Gleicheniales > Dipteridaceae > Dipteris > Dipteris shenzhenensis. The sequence continues at coordinate 49,513,424 of NC_141606.1, forward strand.
ATGACCAAAGGCTTGGTTCAACAAACACAGGCATCCACCATGTGTAGCAAGAGACAGGAGGCCCTATCAAGGGAAAAGAACAAAGAGCAACAACATAGCATGCTACTTTTGTGGCAAAGAAGGCCATTGGACGAGCAAATGTTGGTAGTGATAATGACTCATCAAAATGGGAGTCATTAGATCAACAACCATAGAGGATCGACCAATGGGGTTGAATGAACAATAGAGGGCAACCAACCCTTAAGCAAAGACAAATCCAAAAGAATAGTGTTGGAAAAGACATATATCAACATAGACTATGTTGTGGTTACTATTGAGTGATGGTTGTGCCATGTAGACTGGTCTTGCGACCCCTGTCTGAGGTAATGCTTTCTATACAGTGGAAATTTTAGATTGACAAATGGCTGGAGGCTGTGTGGCTGTGTCTTCCAATCCTGTTGGTACAGTGGGGTTCACTCTAGAGGCTTAGCTATCATTTCTTTGGTGGCTCAAGAGACATGTCTGTTTGGTTGGAGAAATGTAAGCATGGCCTTTGTGTACGTTTGAGAGGAGTCTCAATAGAAGATTTATAAGCAGCCAAGTCACATCCCTTCTGTGCTCTCACTCTATCCACATCCTTTTCCATAATGATGTGGGTATGAATTTGTAATAATAAATATAGTTCTATTTTCATAACAAGCCATCTATCGCCTGAAAGTAAATATTTATATCATATGGTTCACTAATTGATAATGTGTGGTTTCTTTTAATGTTTTTAAATCTACACTATTCGATAAAATTATTTAAGTTCCAATGACAGCAATTTATATTTCATGCGATTGTGGAACTTTGATTGAAGTTACTTACTTGCCCCCCCATGTTTTTTGAGAACATGTGTGCAAATTTTTGGGGTGGCTAAGGCTCGGGGTTCAATGATCCACACTCCCACTTACATTTCCCTTCTCTATACTACCTTCCACTTTTTCCACCACCAAGAGTAGACCAACATTATGCTAACCTATAGCCCTCATGTTGACCTCAAGGCCACCCTTCTAGGATATGCGAGACCCCACTATGCTCTTCTTCCTCAAGAAATGGCTTTATGGAAACCTTCACCTCACCAGATATAGGAGGAGCTTCTACTAGTGACTAGGCATTTTATGTCCATGGCCATGGTTTGGGTAAATGTTGGAGTAAGTTAAGTGTTGTCATGGGTAGCTAGAGCGTCAATGCACCATAGGCCATGTATAACTCTAAAATGTTTTTTTTGGATGGTTACGAAGAAGAGTGCCATGTGACATAGGAGGAGTTATGCCACTCTCCACTCGAGTATTAGCTCACTTGAGTGGGACTTACCAACTTCCAAGCTAAAACCCCCAAGGTTTTGAGCTTTATAAAGGCCTAAAGGCCAAAGATGTTGGTTTTAATGATGGTTTTTACATACGTATAGGCATTGGAACCAAACATACCACCAAGTAGATTGGATTCAAATTTCATAATAATTTTCTAAGAAACAGGGAGGATTGCAAAAATGTTCAACCGCTCGAAACAAACTCACCACCACATAACACCCAAGTCCATTCTTCCCACTTAAAGAAATGACACAAACCATCAAATAAAGCCTCAGAATAATTGTAAATATTTCATATCACCATTTCTCAAAATGGCCACATTACCAACATGTACTAAAAAATATGCCATCGCATAAGCCCACTCTTTTATTTGCTTAAACACAAAGGGGCTAGGGAAGTTAAATGGTCCAGAACATGATACGCACACACATGATTTGTAGTAGCCTCCCTCAATACAAATAAAGAGGGGTCGAAACACTAGATGGAATATGATTTTGTTATCCAATGTAGAAGCCCATTATATCATTGCATTTTGTAAGAGGCCTCCATAGACCTCTTCCTTTGTGAAGGCACTTCGGGTTCAATTTATGATTGTTAGCATCCAATCCTAAATATTGTAAGTAGATATAATATAGTCATTTACATCTCATGCATCTATTTAAGTGGCATAACTTCCCCATGAATTCCTCACAAGTGCATCTAGGGAGGTCTAAGAATGAGTACTATGTACTCTAGCCCTCTTTTGACATGACAACTATAGCCACTATGAATTCTACATGCTCTCTACTTCTGATGATATTGATCCTTAGCACATCACAATCTAAAGCTGCCACTACTAGATCAATCCTCCCTCAATACAAATAAAGAGGGGTCAAAACACTAGATGGAATATGATTTTGTTATCCAATGTAGAAGCCCATTATATTATTGCATTTTGTAAGAGGCCTCCATAGACCTCTTGCTTTGTGAAGGCACTTGGGGTTCAATTTATGATTGTTAGCATCCAATCCTAAATATTGTAAGTAGATATAATATAGGCATTTACATCTCATGCATCTATTTAAGTGGCATAACTTCCCCATGAATTCCTCGCAAGTGCATCTAGGGAGGTCTAAGAATGAGTACTATGTACTCTAGCCCTCTTTTGACATGACAACTATAGCCAATATGAATTCTACATGCTCTCTAGTTCTGATGATATTGATCCTTAGCACATCACAATCTAAAGCTGCCACTACTAGATCAATCCTTCCTTGCATGTCCTTAGTAATTACTCTCTTATATGTAAGCTTTTTACTATCTATATGTTCTAGTCTATCTTCAAACTTTGAGTACATATGAATAAATTTTCTTTGGTTCCTTGGTCTCTCCTTGCCCAGTAGCCATTTACCAACCCCTTTTGTAAGCAAGCCACTCAAGAGGGGCTTGATCGTATGACCCCACAACTGCACTTGATGGAATCCAAGTTGGGTTAGTTGAGCTCTTACTTTGGAGAAGGCAATCTAGCCGAGCCCAAAGCCAAGAAGAAAATAGAAGATAGTGATGAGAAGGAAGAGTAAGCTCATCTATGGAGTCTAAGAAAGATGCCTTGATGGACTAATTCAAGAAGGCAATCTATGAGCTTGGCATCTAAGGAAGACCCAGTGCGGATGAAAAATGGTTCAAAAAGCACATATGAGACTATCATATTTGAGTATGGTGGATGGACAAAAAAGATAGAACTTAGCCCGCCTCCACACTGCACCCTCACCCACATTTAAAGCAACTGAACAACACAATCACAAGGTAAAGGCATTCATTCAGAATCCTCGTCTCCACACACCTCTACATTCAACACATACTATGGCCACATTTCCTCCGGAAGCCAAACAACCTCTTCCCACTCCCTCATGACTCACCTATATTACTATAGTAGTCCAATAATCACCATGGACCACAGACAGCAAAATTTCAACATTAAATCCTTCAAATGACAGACCACAAATCCCTGGCCCAAACTCCAGTTATACGATCATTTCTTTTTTTACTGTACAATAAAAGGATTTATGGCCAAGACCCAATGGGATCGGAGAAGTGTGGGTAGCTTATAGATGGAGCTATCTTGCAGCAACTAGAGCATGGATCCTTGAAATGGTAACCGAGACAAACCCCCATAAAAACTGACTGAAAACGGATCACACAAACTCAAAGAGAACCAAAAGACTACACAGCCTGAGACAAGTAGACTTAGAACTGAACTTCCCTCAACAACTTAGAGAACAATCAGCCTCATAAGGATACTATGAACCCACATCCCACATGAAGGTTATCTTCATGACTTTTCAAGACATCAACCCGATCCCACAATCAAAACTCCTAAGCTTCCATCAAGAACAACAGCTCGTAACTCTTCACATGATCTCATAAACTGCACCAAAGTATCTTCTTCTCAATCAACAAGCTCTAGCATTCCATAACTCTCCCCAAAGCTGCAGTTCACAAACCAAAGAGTGAAGAGAACTGGCTAACAGATCACATCAACCATCCCTGCTCTTTCACAACCACTTTTACTATTTATATCCTTCTCTTCCTCATAGAATACTCCAAGCTCATAGCTTCATGTCGCCAACAGTCCTTCAGCCAATAGAAAATGATACACAGCTATGCCTCAAGCTATAGCTCATCACCAACCACACACAAACCCACACTGAAAACACGTCCAGCAATAGCGCGCTTCCATATGATCTTAGCCAAACCACACATTCTCTGCACCGCTCCTATTATCACCCACCTTCCTTCCCATGACGTTAATATTTTGTAGCCTCTCTTGCACCAGCTCACGTGCAAACGATGATCATCTTGCCTGTGTGGTAGCCATGCTCAGCCAAATACAACAGCTCGCTATGTCTAGAGATCTCCAAAGCCAAGGTCTCCTCAGCCACACCAGCCACCTGCCTGGTCAAAGGCTTCTCTACCCTCAGCCTTGAAGCAATCATGTGCCCTGAATACCAGTCATTCCATGCTCTCGCTGTAGCACCCCCATCACCTGTCTCCTTCACGCAATGATATCTAGCACTGCAACTTCTCTACTCTCACAGAGCACACAAGCTCACGGACTCCCTTACATGAATATAACCAGCAGTGCCCGCAATGGCCCTTCTCTCCAGCTCGATCTCATTCACCACTTAGCTACTGTAAACCCGGAGCACCCAGAGCTTATCCTTTCCAAACCTGCACAATCAGGATTTTTCAAGAAGCTGTTGTATCCCCAGATCTAGATACGAGCGATGCCTCGGCCAATCTCTACAAGACTTCAATAAATGCCATCTGCACTATAGAGCTTGTCATCACGGGAGCACCTGGAGCCCATACACCCCCAGCTCCTTCACAACCCGTCATCTGCATTGGCCTTCACACAATATGAACGCCTTCCTCATGAAACCAAAAAACCCACAGTATATGCTCACTATCGCTCATAAGCTCCTCGAAGCAATCCTCGTCTCCCCGAGCTCACGTCCCCCTTCTCTATGTGTTTGCGATCCCCTTTTAGAACCCTCTTGCCAGCCACCAACTCACGTATCTGCCAACTCTCGTCCAGAAGCTCCTCTCCATCCTCACGTAGCCACATTTGCATGCATACCTTTCTTGATTTCAGCCATGTCATCTTGTTTAGCCACCTCATTTTTGCCTTTTTACCACTCCCAAGTTTCCCACAAAACTTAGACTAAGGCATTTAATGCACCACACTTAGACTTTGTGCACACTAATGCACACCATAAGCACTAAGACCTCATTACCTATTGACTATCCACATATAAACCCCGACACATGGGAAATTGGAAGACGCCCTCAACAAAAAAAAAACTATTGCCCTCATACACATATGACTCAGGACAATCACAAAGAGCACATGTCATCCCGTAACAAAACATTGTCGCACATTGGATACCATGCTCTGGGATGTCTGGTGCACCCACACTGCTCTCATCATTTCCCATGAGTCCCAGCAAAAGCATTTACAATCTCAAGAAAATATTTACATCAGTATAAAGTTTTGTGATGAGAGTATCCATAACCCAAAACTACCACCCACTAGCTATGTGCCTACCCTTCAACATGCAATAAGTGGAAAACTACAACGGCACTAGCTACTGCTATAATGAAATCTGTCTCAAATACTGACTTGACTACAAAAAGTGCTTATATAAAAACAAGTCAAGCTTTGATAACATTAGCCAAGTGTCCTATGTCCTAAGATGAGCAAGGTGAACAAGGACTAAGGAGCACTTAAATGCCAAGGTTGAGGTTGATCCCCATATGAGCAAAGAGAGCAAGCACTCATTCAAATTATCCAGATCAGGGGCAAATAAAAGTTTAAATGTTTTTTCTATGAGAAGAAAGGACATATCAAGAGTGATTGCAAGTTGTGGCAAGAGCATGTGAGACTCCTCCACATCAATAGTGAAACACATAAAGTTGACATGGAGGTAGAATGCAAAAGAGTGTTGATCGATATGATAGAAGCACCAGTAGCACAATTTTACACAATGACCTAATCACAAGGGATTTTCCCCAAGAAACCAAGGCATAGTATGATAAAGAAATTGATTGGATGGAGCAGATTGAGGCAATAACCCAATTCATCAAATATTCACAAGGCAAAGAATCCTTAGTAAAGACTACCCAAGAGAAACTAATGTTCAACCCTAGGAGGGATAGAGAGCACCAATACGAGGTTCTACAAGCATATACAAGAACAATCTAATTCTAGAATTGATCAACCAACACATACAAAAGAATAGCTTGACTCTAGAATTGCGCAAGACACTCCCAACTTGGCTTCACTATTGAGCATGCATTAACAAACAATCAATAAATGAGCCACAAATATATGATACCACAAATTCATGGGAGCTTTTTTGAGATCTCAAGATTAGCATCAACATAGAATGATTGCTTCAATGACATGTTCTTTGCTAATTAATTTATAGAAATGGAAAAATTGGCCCCACAGGCATAGTGGTTACCTTTGCCACAATTCTTGTCATAGACACACCAATAGTTGATGAGGCATGCCCATCATCAAAGTTAAACTCAAGAAGCACAACATGCAAGGATTCATAGTAGATGGTGGATCATGAAGGAACATTGTTTGAGCACCTAGCAAAAAATCTTAAGCTAAAGAATCTAAAGCCATCTCCTTTTGAAGTTTCTAACCCTTTTAAGCTAAAGAAAATTTTCCTTGAGTAACCTGTAAAGATGAAAGGGAACTACACGTAGAAAGATGAGGCAAACTGAGAAATTGGTTCACCTAAGGAAAAACTAACCAAGGCAAAGCACATGACCAAAGGCAAAAAAATAAGGCCAAAGTCAATGAGAGAGCATCTAGATGAGTTAGAAAGAATAATGTCAACCTAAATGCTCAGGTTGCAATTTTAGAGCACAAGTGGATAATTTAGCCTCCAACCAGGTACCTATCCCCCAAGAAAAGCTCAATGACCTATAGACAAAATTCCATGATTTTTAATGACATTCAGCACAACTGAGAGACAACCTCCAAGCTAGGGTAGAGAAGCTCCTAAAACTTTTGACAAAACCCACCAAGTGCTCTCAAACCAAGACGTGGAAAAAGGATGACAAAGATCCAGATTCAATCATTAGAGGTAAGTCAACTACAGTGACCCTAGAAACCTTTGCCAATAAAGGCCACCTCCATCAAACGAGCATCCATTAGCACAAGATAGTAGGCAATCGAGCCATCACACAAAATGATGATTGAGTGGTAGCAAATTGCTAAACTCTAAGCTCAAGAATCTAGCCAAATGATCAACCTTACCAATGACCCTAAGGACAACCCAAAGAATTTGAGGAGAAGCTAGGCATGAGACCCGAAATGAGGCATCACCCTTTGAAGCTAAAGATGAGGTGGTTGGAGTAACATGCAAAGAAAGAAGAGGGCCTAGCTATTGCAACCCAAAAGGAAGAGGAGGCAAATTGAAAAATTGGTCCGCCTAAATAAAAAATTGCCAAGGTAAAACACATGAGCCAAAGGCAAAAACATAAGGTCAATTCTATAGTAGAGCATCTACACTCATGTCACAATTTTGGAAGCACAAGTGGGTTGAGCCTCCCACAAGGTACAAGTCTCTCGACGAGAAAAGCTCTATAACCTATAAATACAATTCACAAATGAGGCATCTATGATTTTTTATGACATTTAGCACAATTAAGAGATGAGATCAAAACCAAAATGTTAATGGCATAGCCCATAGAAGATCGTGGGGAGGAAACCCAATTCTAATCCAAACACTACTTCCACCTTAGTGATTGGGGAGTGAAGAAAATGGAAAAGGGAGGTGAGGTAAGGTGATAAGGACAACTTGAAAGGAGGATAGGGTAAAAAGAATACATAAATAGGAGGATAGCATAATGAGAATAAAAAAATAGGGGTATTAAGGGAAACCTCCATTATTTTTAGTTCATATGCTCAATTCCCCATCACCATTTGGTTTCCCTTCAATAGCGACCCCCACCTTCGAGTTCTTTCTGTTAACATCTATCTGCATCACACTTGAGTATGAAAATTCACCAAGGACACTTCAAAAGTGAGTATCTTCAAGCATTGCATGGGTGGGTTAAGGGTTCACGAGTATTAAACACCAAGCACCCATAAAGTTAACCAAAGGGTAGTGAGCAAAACAAACCATCAACATTTACCGATCTTGTTGGGGAAGGGTTAATTGAATTTGAGTATTGACATGCTATTAGTTATGGAAGTTGAGTAGATTGAGTTTAGTACGCTTAAGATTGAGTGCACAGTCATTGAGAGAGATCTATGTTGACCAACGACTAATTGAAGCAATTGTTCAGTGTTGTGGGCTACTATAAGAAATACTTTCGAGTGACCATAGATGAGTGGCACAATATGGTGACGTGCTTGAAGACCAGATTGTGGGCTGCAAAGAGCATCCAGGCAGTCGATTAGCTAATTCATGACTTAGCCATTGTCTAACACACACTCAAAAAGAAGACACAGATACATGATCAAGCATGAAGAATACATGAGTCGAAGGGATTGGCTAATCTAACCATTAGAGCTAACGCGGTCTCAGAGCCAAAAGTGGTTTCTTAAGGGAGGCAGGTAGAACCATCAACTCTCCGAGAGACTCGGCCTTACTACCCCAAGGACGGAAGTTGATTATTACACAGAGCTAGAAGGAAGAGTTATTGATAATTGGCTTAGGCATTCCTGAAGACCAGCAAGTGACGGCTCATCATGGCAAATAGAGTCCAAGAATTCATCTACAAAGAGTTTGGACCTAGATCAGTTAGCCATTTTCTCTATTGATCCTTGACATGAGCTTGAGGATTCTGACAATGAAATAAGAAATTGGCTTCTTCGATACTCGACTGTTCCCCTGGAAGGACACCGTTAAGAAAAGACGTGATCAAGGAAGACTAGCTTTTGCAGATGGTCAAATAAGCAAAAAATTTGAAGCAAGACATGCTTCTGATGGAGATAGATGCCACTGAACACTAGAAGTGGTAAATATAGAGAAACTAAGGCAATTCAAATGAGTTCCTCTTCATATGGATAGAAGGCCTACCGCCTGAACCACTTAACTGGCCTTTAGCACATCTAAGGCCTGAAGGCAAACCACTTAACTGACCTTTAGCACATCTAAGGCCTGAAGTTATTTCTATGGATCACAACCATTGGGAGAATAAACTCACCACCACACTATGGCCCTGTCGCATGGCCCACAAGGTGGAGACAAATTGCACACCCTTTAGCCTCACACTTGTGGTGGAGGCAGTAATGCCCATGGAGTTTATTGTGCCTAGCCTTAGAGTGGCGGTTAGGGATCACATATCCAATGAAGCCATTCATGAGCGGTTAATCAAGCTTGAAAAGCGGATGAGACAAGGCTAAGGTCCCGCCTATGGCATGAAGGTGGAGAAGCTACCCTAAAAAAAATGGTCTGATCACAACTTGCACTATAAGAACTTAAAGGAAGGCGATCTCACTCTTTTGTATGGCATTAGAAACACCAAGCGCAAACTCAAATATTGCAGCATGGGTCCCTATGGGTAGTAGAAATAACACCACAAGGGTCCTACAAAATTGCCACTCTTGATGGAACGAAAATGGATGGCTACATTAATGGTAGTAAGCTTAAATGATATTACAGTCCCTTAACATTGCAAACCTTACAAGCTATCCATCAGGAAAGGGAGCTAAAATTAGAGGTTGCTCATATGAAACGGCAGGCCATACAAGAAGCCAAAGCATGTCAGGCTAAGGTGAATGATTTAGGACTTATGTCTATTTATAAAGCATCTGTGGAAGGGTTACATCCCATGGAAGACTTGACAATTGCTCCCACTAGGGTGCGAGCCAAATTCCAATTATGTAGGAAAACCATATGTTTAGCCAATGCATTCATTGATCCAAGTACCAATCATAATCTAATATGCTATGACATGTGCATGCAGCTCTTGACCTTCAAGGTAGCCTTGGAACCCACACCTCTTATGGTTCATGCTGTAAATGGTGAGATGAACGGGTAATTCCAAGGAGAACATGGTGTTGTGGATAGTCAATTTCCAGATTGGCTAGTGATAACAAAGGGCAACCCTAACCTATGATGGATGCACCTCGGTAATCCTGATCGATGCCAAGACTTCAACTACATCATCCTCTGAAGAGAGAAAGGCAAAAGAGTAGCCGATGGACCCCACGGTTCCTTGAGTTGTTCCCACCCACACCCAAGAAGGATGACATTCCAATTGCAAAAGCATCCTGGGAACATAGGCAAAAGTGCCCCTTCTAGCTACCAAAGGGCTCACAGATCGGTCCCTATTCCCAGGTTCTGCCTAGAAAGAGCAAAGATACAATTTAGGCTTTCCATTCTCCTATTATATCCATGAAAAATAAAGCTGCACGCCAAAAAAGAAATAGGACAAGCATATGCCAACAAACGAAAGGTCACACGAGCCACTTCAGATGGATACTGAAGCGATTATTGGAAATCAAGGGTTTCTATGAGGGCAGCACCTTCATATGGGTGCCCAAAGCATGTTACAAGAATCAGCGGGTCGAATACTGGCAAATACACAAGAACCTATCCCTAAAAAAGGGGTGGTAGTAGAAGAACCTATTGCACTCCATGCCAACATCAAAGCTCGATGGGTTCTGAGGCACCCTGCGCCATAATCAGCTTTCACATCAACGTCCAAAAAGCAACTTACATGGTGAATCCATCAAAACGTGTCGCTATTGATTCTATAGCACCACATCTGAGGCACATAGCAAGGCTCTAGTCGAGTCACCTAAAAACCAATGGATTCCTCAAGTCTATTTCGAACTCTAGGCAGTGCTCTAGTTACTGTAAGCCAATACCATCGAACATGCAACACCACTTGTATAGGATTCCTGCACACTCTTCACAGGTTCACAGGCGCACTAAACAAATATGCTGCCTAGAGAGATGCTAGGTATTTCCAGACTTAATGCTCCCAATCCACCTTCCATGCACAAGAGTCTAGGTGAAAATAGCAAGTTTGAATCTTAGGTGAAAGTAGAACAATTTGATTTTGGCTCTTGCCCAGACAAATGAAACAAGACCAGTAGCAAGAGCCAAAATCATCCGCCTAGCAGTCTATCATGCATACCAGATTTGATAGTTGGAGGGGAATCAATTGTACTATTCATGAACCCAAGAGATTTGTCAATAAAGGCGACCCCCACTAAATGAACGTTGCTTGTTGGGACCAAGCTAACTCAAGGGGAAGACCGATCAAGTCAGGCAATCAAGCCGACACATGAAATGATGATTGACTAGTAGCAAGTTGCTAAATATTGGCCCTTGGGTTAGGCCAAGACAAGTGGAACCCATGGAGAACTCACCAACATAGGCAAGAGCAAGTGGTGCCTACAGTTAGTGGACATGGAAGTAAATCATTGTCTAACTTCACTGAGCGGTGAGTGGACAACAGTAGTGAAGCTAAGGTGGTGACTCCGAGTCTAAGGAGGAGTCATCCTATAGCTAAGGGTGGCACACCAATTATGAGCATTGGTCTATTGAACCACCGAGTGTTAGGAATCTGGTGTTTACATCTTCTGTTAAAGAACCTCTCAGAACAACAGCATTAACCATATCAACTAAATCTCATCCCATGGTATCCCATGAAGAAAGAAAAAATTCAAACGCGAGGCCATCAGAGCCTGGTGCTCTCTCTTTTCTCATTGCTTTCACTGCAAAGTCCAGGCAGCTCATCTCTAGAGAACTGCACAGCTAAGATCTGCTGTCTCTGTGCAACTAAAATTCGATTGATGAAGACCCATTAAAGCCTTCTCCATTGCAGCATCCCAGTCTTCATTCTATTCCATAGGAGCAGCAACCAGCCCACTCAAATGTAATAGGAAAATCCTTGTAATATGCCAAAATCTCGTCTCCATATTGCCATTAGCATCCAATACTCTATCAATCACTTCCCTCTAATGATTTTGTTTTATTGTGTTGAAGAAGAACTTCAATGGACAATCACCTAACTTCAAAACTTCAATGGACAATCACCTAACTTCAACCATGTATCTCATCTCTGCACTCGAGCTAATTCAACCCCCTCCATCTCGCTGTTGCGTATCTCATTCTCCACCTCAACCAGAAGATTTATATTTATTGAATCATCCGACCTTTAGAGAGGTAGCTTTTGTTATATTTTCCTTTTATGACTTTAACTGTGTGGTGCTATCATAAGTGAGACGAGAAATATTGGTGAGGGCATGCATATGAATTGTGTTTCTTTTGGTTCTTGTCGCTTGATTGGTGGTTTTTCATTTTTTTAGTTAGGAGGTTTCAGACTAGTTCGCAGACGAGTAAAGCCCCCACAAACTTCGTCCACCTTAAATTGAGGCACTCGTCCACTTGCCTATTTACAACCGAGCAGACGTCTTTTTTACTTGTCCACTTGCCTATTCACAACCAAGCAGACGTCTTTTTTACAAGTATTAAATGCTCCACCTTTTTATCACAAAATAGGATTGTCCAAGTGGTAAAGCTCTCATGGCTTGCAGCAGGTGGTAGTCTTGCCGGTGCACGGAGTGGTGCAATTCACCCAGACATCATCTTGGGTGCCGTGTTGAGGCTGCCCATGAAAATCTTTTTTCTTGTCCGTGAGTCAGACGCCACGTCATTTTTGGCTAAAGACGGGCGAACATGTGTGAATCAATCTTCTGTGCGGCGCGGATTTTAATTGGTCGCCACTCAATCCACCCTTTTGTGGGCGGACGAGTGTGAAACGCACCTTACCCTTACACCTCTATTTAATTATTCTCGTTACGCTATCCTCTTATTTATTTAAAGTTGTTAGCCTATCCAGGCTTTCAAGTTGCCCTATCACCTTACCTCACTCATCTTCTTCTTGTGCAAACGCTTTCCCATTTAGCTACAATCAATGCAAAATCTACATCTCCTTCTTGTGCAAAGGCTTTGCCATTTAGCTATTATCGTGCGAAATCTACCATTAGAAGATTACAACAAAGTCCCCAACGACATGTTGAGAGTGATCCTACCTCTTGATCTCTTCTATCAAGCTCTTTCAAGATTCAAGGTGCTCTTCGTTAAGCTCTTTGTCTCTCTGCTCCGCTGATCTTTTGAGTTCAAGGTGTAGAGTTGTTGATCTTATATTCAGTTTATTTTCACACGATCCCCTTCTCCAGCCTTGATTCATGGTCTATTGCTTGGATTTCTTCTATAGTGGTATCTAGGCTGGGTTCATACCACCCACCTGCCATCCTCCAAAAGATGGTGTGAAGGGTTGCTGTCCTAGTTGGGCCAATAGGAGGGATGCACCGAGACACTAACACGAAGATTTGTGTTTGGCTCATGAATGTTGCCCACTCCATGGCCTCCTCCTCCAAGTGCTACATGATTGGCCCATTCCATCTCCTCCAACTGCTACACCAATCACAGGTTGGTGACATAAATCAACAATCTGATGATTGTCGCCTCCAAGGGCGGAGAGAGCCACATAGTTGAAGGAAGCCAACGGGAGAGAAGGAAAGGCGGATTCCCGGTGCCCACCAAGTTTAATGAGAAAGCGAAGGCCACGTGAGCGATCCGGAGGGGGGGATTGTGAGCCGTAGGATGGAAAATGGATCGGACGGAGGGAGGACGGGCAACATTTGTCCAATATAAACTTCCGTCATCTCTTCCGTCGAGCTCCGTTTAGATTTTCGTCACTCTGTCTGGTGATCTTGTGAGCTTGGAGGTGTTGAGAGCTATGGATGGCCGTGGTAAGTCATCAGGCAAGAAATCCACTTCCCGTAGCTCCAAAGCGGGCCTTCAATTCCCTGTCGGTCGTATCGCCGGCAAATATGCTCAGCGCGTCGGTGCCGGTGCCCTTGTCTACCTCGCTGCCGAGGTTCTCCATCACTCTTCCTCATTGCTCTTCTAATCGCCTGATTCTGGATCCCATCTCAGATGCTTCCTGCTGCTCGCTTACCTTGTTTCTCCGCTCCCAGGTCCTTGAGCTCGCTGGAAACGCCTCCCGCGACAACAAGAAGACCCGTCATATCCAGCTGGCTGTCCGCTACGACGACGAGCTGAGCAAGTTGTTGGGCCATGTTACGATTGCCACCGGCGGTGTTCTTCCAAATATTCACAATGTGCTGCTCCCTAACAAAGCCGGCAGTGGCGCTGCGTCCAAGGACGCTTCTACAGACGCCTAGTTCCGATTCTCAAAAGTTCTCTTGTAGGTGTTCGTAAACACCACCTCGGGGGATTACCTCAACTCTTTGCTCCATCTGAAACAGGCATCAGGTAGCTCTCTCACTACGTCACATGAGTCTTTCATCCAGGAGGGACCAAGACCATAAGCTCCCCTTGTTCTCTCTGCTGCAAAATTGAATAACGTTCGGTGACAACCTGACGACAGTTGAGTCGGGACTTGGATCCACCTTGAGATTGGTGATTTCATGTTAACACTAGGTTGTAATTGGCTATTAGCTCAGGAAGCTTCCATTGATTTCAAGACCAAATGTCTCCATCGACCCAACACTCCCCCGATCTTGTGGTTATACTCTCGGCTGACCTCATCGACTTCATCTTCTATGATCCAGGATGATCTCTTTCGCCAAGCTGAAGTCTAACGCCTCCTCACAAATTTTCCCACGGCCTTTGCCACAGGAGCCTCAACGACAACCACGGTCCGACATCACCCACGGAATTTTGACCGGAGATGCTCGCTCGATTGCATTTGCTCAACAACCCCGCTCCAACCACGAGGTGGATGTAATCGGACACAGGTTGAAGCTATGCTCAAAGACAACATCATCCGGCATTCCAAAAGCCCATGGGTCTCTGAACGGTATTTAGTCAACAAGCCGGACGGATCGTACCGATTTTGCGTCGACTTTCGGCCTCTAAATCGGGTCACAATCCGGGACCAATACCCCGTCTCGCGGCTGGACGACATCGTTGACTCTCTAGGCAAGTCCTGTTTCTTTACCACCTTGGATCTTAAATCGGGATACTGGCAGATTCCCATTCGCTCTGAGGATCGACCAAAGACTGCTTTTCGCACTCTTTTCGCACATCGTTCGAATTCAATGTAATGCCATTCGGTCTAAACAATGCCCTTGGCATGTTCCAACGCGTAATGAACTTTGTTCTTCATGACTTGATTGTGCAAGGCAAGGTTTTGGTGTATTTAGATGGTGTACTGCAACGTGGGAGGAACATAAGGACGTCCTACGACAAGTCCTACAACTGCTTCACAGCTTCAATCTCCGACAGAACCCAATCAAATGCAAGTGGGCGTACTGCAGCCTGAAATATTCGGGTTTCATCATCACAACAGAAGGCATGACACTGGATCCGCTAAGGTCAAAGCTTTACAACATTTTCCCGCTCCTACTAACGTCAAAGGTCTCCAACGTTTCTTGGGTATGGCAAGGTTCAGCTCTCGTTTTATCCCCGAACTTGTCGTTTTATCTGCACCTCTACGTCGCCTACTTCTGAAACGAGCCAAATTCATTTGGACTCCGAAATGCCAAACAACATTCAATGAAATGCGGCAGATTCTCACAGAGGATGCACTTCTCTGACACCCCGACATCGCCAAACCATTTCTCATTCGCCGAAGCTTGGCTTTCTGAAAGTCCTCACCAAGCTACGAGCCAAATTTTTTTTGCCAAAATTGCGACAATCGGTGCATCACTATCTTCGTTCTTGCCCAACTTGCCAGCGATTCAAATCTTTGACCATGAAGCCAACAGGCGAGATGAAGTCCATTTCTGTCACACGCCCATTCGAATTGGTGGCGTATGACATCACCAGCCCATTACCTACCTCGTCACACGACAAGAAGTACATCATCGTCCTCACAGATTATCTCATTCGGTGGACAATTGCACACTCTTTGCAATCAGCCAATGCCTCCGAAGTTGCAGAGTTTTTGATTCAGCACCTGATTTTGCCTCATGGATGCCCCGAGCACATCCTCTCCGACCAAGACTCTAACTTCAAATCGGAAGTGCTTTGCATCATCGCTGATCGCCTCAACATCAAGCAACAATGTGCCAGCCTGCATCATCTTGACTGCAATGGGTTAACCGAACGTCTGAACTGTACCATCAAACTCATGCTAGCCATGTATGTTAACCCCGCCCACACAGATTTATGTCGTTGCTGCGTACAATATAGCTATCCACGAATCTACAAGAGCCAGTCCATTCGAGATTCTTTATGGTCAACCCCCGGTTTTCCCCCCCCGAAGTTGGAGAGCCAGTCCATTCGAGATTCTTTATGGTCAACCCCCGGTTTCCCCCCCCCCAAGTTGGATTAATCAACCCAATGACCATCAAGGTGCAAGAAGCCCAAGAGAGGGCTGAGTTTTTAAAAGATGCTCTCAGTTATGTCTGACAAAACGCAGCTGAGCATCTTCGACAGGCACAAGGTCGTCAATAGTTACTATACAACAAAAGCCATCGACTAGTCAATTACCAGCCTAGTGACTTAGTCATGATCCACTACCCAATTTAAAAGAAAGGATTGTCAGAAAAGTTGCTTGCCAAATGGATTGGGCCGTATCAAATCATCAGACCAGTCGGCACAACCACTTACGCTGTTGAGCAATGTGGTCCTAAAACATTGCACATGTATCTCGCATAAAAAAATTTCATGCACGAGCTGTTCATTCCATAGGGGGGGATAGACATAATGGTAGTACATCCACGTAGTAGAAGAAGCAAGGTTCTTGGACAGAACGGTTGTTGTTCTTGTTCTTAATGATCTTGATGTATCGAAAGTAGTTGCAATTGATCTAATAAGAGGGCAGCACACAATGCAGAGACTAGCTTGGCCTGGATGTTTACCTGAGATCCCTAGCAGTCTTCCTCTCTGTCGTATACACATCCTCTGTCTGTCTACGGTTGTTACGATTTATAAAGACTTATAATCATGACTTAAATAAAGGAATTAAATAGTTGATTAATTCAACATAAAGGTGGTGTGAAGATACAAGATTTGTTGGAAACATGTGTTAGGTGAGATATACCATTTTTAGAATAAGGCATAGAATATGTTATTCTATTATTTTGAATCTTGTTCAAAGTCATCACATTCTAGTATTGTATTTTGCCTTAAAGTATCTAGTCTACTCATGATATTTAATATGTGTGCATTTTCACTTGAGGGATAAGTCTACTTAAATGATATTGCATTTAGACTTGAAGGATCAAGTCTACTTAAATTATATTTAATGTGTGCGGTGGCTAGTATTCACGATTGGGATACATTTTCCAAGATCAAATGCATGTTGGAGAAGACTCATTGCAAGATTTGAGGTTGAAAATTTGCTCATCCTCTTGTGCTCCCACTCCTAGTCTAGGGCCGAAAGGAAGATCCATGGCCTAGTCTAGGGGGTTAGATATTAGTTTGGAGTCTCTAATAAGCTAATCTTACTTAGAATGAACCATAGAAGGTACATCTTTGGCTATCATTCACCTTTGGTAGAAAGATCTACCAGGTTCTTGCTCTAGACTTGTTTTTTAATAAACAAAAGAATCGATCATAACTTTTGAGGGTTTTCTTAGATTAGTTTGAATTAAAAAGCATTAGAAGATGATTTATAATTTTATCTTTTGAGTCATAGCTAGATTTTTTCATTCGACAACCAGTAGGGTTGCAAGAAGGTGGGCTCCTTATAGATTGCCATTTTTTGTTTTGCAATGAGTGACATAACATTCGAGAAGCAACCTACCTATGCTATAATAGTAGCATCACCACCCCCTAACACTAGGCATAATGAAGTTATCCTTCATTTGTAATATTAGATTGTTCTTCTCAAGCAAGAGAAGACTGAGCGGAAAAATAGATTTTAAAAGCTAGAGTGAAAATTGTTGAGCTCAAGTTGAACATTTAAAAACTTCCCATAGTTTTAGATGAGGAGCTAGTCTCGACTCAAACGAAAAAGTTGCATGAGATGCTTAAGGGAGAGATTCAAGAGAAGTTTAAAGGAGAATTGAAGTCCCTTATGTATATTTATTTCTGTAAATTTTAGAAATAAAAAAAATCCTTCTGTTGAACTCACGTGATAGGGTTACATATGATGAGTGACCCCCCCCGAGAAATTTTCACTTTTAGAACAACAGAAAAGAAAGTGGATGCTTAAACACTCCAACAAGTTGAAAAGACTTTCAATCTGGATTGTAGTGAAACTCACAAAAACTCAGCTAAAGAGAAGAGTTTTAAAGCTTGCAAAGGTGAAGGCGGCTAGAAAAGAAGGCAAATGGCTTTGTCTATCGAGATGGCAAGGCGTTGATCAAGGACTTTAAAGCCAAATCGATAGACCCTCAGTCTATAATTGATTATGATCTCCATTTGTTTTCGCTCATATCTTTTTGAAATTTTTGAACTCCATTTGTTTTCTCTCATATCTTTTTGAAAATTTTGATGTATTGGTTGAACCAGTTGTAATCAAAACTGTAAGTGTACACTTCATGTCTTTTAAGACATACTACAACATTTTTTTTGCTCCAAAAAAAGATCATATCCATGGTTCTTTTTAAGGTTAAATTCTGGCAATGAATAATGCTACACAATTTCACCTTTATTAAATTCTTGTAGTTTGGAACTCATCACTCATGTACAATTGGTGGAGTTGTATTTCAACATCTTGCCCCAACCTCAAAATGAGCTTGCACATGATATAGACCCAAGGGTTGTTGGAAGTGTTCAAACTTCTCGTTCCTGAGGGTCTTTGTGAATAGGCCATCCAGTTTCTCATTGGTCTTCACATAGACCAAGTGTAATTCTCCATTGATGAGTGAAAACACACTTCAATATCCTTCATTCTTGCCTCATTCTTGCATGATATTTGGGGTTCTCTGCCACATATGATGCTACTAATGTTGTCACAGTAGATTGTGACACTTCCATTAATTTGCATCCCCAACTCACTGAGTAGTAATGTCAAACATGTGGGTCATTGTTTGCTTGGGTGTAGCCATTTTTGGTGAGGTTCAAGCACTTTTCTGTATATGGGTATCTTGCATGACCCATAACTTATGCATTGCTCAATGGAATTTAGCAAAATTTGTCTTCAAGTTGTAGTACACATTCCAAAATTGAACATGAGAGCAAAAAATTATGAAATAAGGATATGGAACGAGACCATTAAAGCATTACAAGTGCTATGTTGCATGTGAATCATGCATCCTAAAGACTATAGGATAATAGCAATTTTTTTAAAAACATCAAAATTTTATTCTATACATACATGCAACCAAGTAATCATTCTAAAGTACACTACATGAGCTTCTCCTCAACCCAAGGACACACCTAAATGAGATCATTATGCATGGGTTAATGGGCCTCCAATGTTGTACGAAAATGATGTATACCCATTCGAGGGCACGCTCCATAACTTTTCTTTGATTTGTTGAAAACCAAAATGGATTGAAAATTTGGAATCCAAGCTATTGGGACTAGTGCATGGTGGTCTTAAAACATTGATAGTTGTTGTTATTGGTATCTAAATTCACCCTAAAATGAAAGAAGTTAGAAAAGTGCAATTTGTGCATGTGCAAAGATATTTTAATAAATCCAACACTATTTATAATTTTGAACTGTTTCTTTTTCCATGCACTTGCTTGCTATATGGCTCATAAGCATGCCAAAGGTCATTACATTTAATAATACACAGCATCAAACCCGATAGCGTGCCCTTTGGCCTATTTGTGTTTTAAAGCATTAAAGGCCTTATTGCACTTGTTTGGGGTATCCAAGTTTGCTGACGTAGGCAGGTTTTGTAGTCTGAGGTCTTTGTGGGAGCCAGTGGTTTGTCTAAAGAAAGACTGTGAGTGGCATAGGATTGAATGCATTCACGACACATGCAAGCATTGTAGTTTGAAGCTAAAGAAGAAGACATTCAATGTTTGTCCAAATGAAATGAGGAAAGACAACCACGTTGCCCTAAAATGGAGGAGATTTGAAAATGTCAATGTTGAAGGATCCGATAAAAAGAGATGGCTACTATCATATAAGAGCACCCAACCAAGGGAGCTTGTAGGTCACGTGGCTCAATTCATCCCAAAATATGTGCACAATTTCATGGCCAGCTGGTAGGATAAGCAGTTCAAGACGTGCCTTGCCAATTTTCCCTATGACACTATTGTATCTGTCATAGATTTTGCATAAAATTATTCTTTTCAAGAACAAGATGAGATACAAAGTGCTCATTGGTACAACAAGTAGATAACAATTCTTGTGCATATCATATACAGTCATTTGCTTGATTCTTCCATGCCTAATGCCAATCTGCTTGCTGACTCATAGGAGTCCAGGTTAGTACAACACACTTACCATTTCTACATTTCAAATGATAGCGAACACAAGCGCAGTGCCAGCTCCTTATCTGTGTCAACACACAGTGCCAGATAGCGCCTCCACCAACCCCTCAATGATAGAGGTGACAACATTTGGTGGCTCTTCCACAACTTTAGCACCTCCAACAGCCTGAGAAATGGCTCTACAGCTCGGCAACACATTCTGCTTTGATCTATAGTAGATACTCTCGTAACGAGCGATCTCACAGCATGCCTCCGACTGGCCTCACCCTCAGCAAAGTAGACCTCCAATTCGACTAAGGCTACACCTATTTGAATTTAGATATACCCATGGAGAGGGATATACTCGAAGATAACTAGAGGAGATTACAAAACCCATTGAGAAGCGAGTTACGAAAAGTCTTGCCTTCTTTTTGTGCAATAGTTTGTGGCCAAATCTAGGTGGAGGAGCAGTGAGATGCTGGCTTTAGAACAGCAAGCTCCTCCAGTGGCTTAGGGAGAGCTGCGTCAACTCATCCCTCTCTGTGTATTGAGTTCTCTGTAAATAGGAACGTGGAAGGGGCCTACCACATTTGCGACTTCCTCCTATTAAGTTTCAGATGCAACCTATGCCACAACGAAAGAAGGGCAAGAGTGTCTTCAAATTGGATTTAGACATGCACGAGCATATGTTAGGGTGTCTTGGAGCAATGGATGAGGACGACTGAAATAGTACTAAGAAAATGTATGTAGTCTCATTGCAGGGAAACAATATGTCCACTTATCCTACAAAATAGAATTTGTATTGAGACTGCTTCTTTTTAGTATATCCCAAACAACCACCGTGCTGGTTTTATTAAATTGTTTTTATAAATCCCAAATGGTTAAATCCATGCTTGTTTTTAGTATATCCCAACAACCACCACGTTGGTTTCCCATAACAAATCCACACATCCTACAAATCCATTCATCCTGTAATAATAGAAGCAAACCACCGCATTGGTGGCTGTTAATATCCTAGTGCAAACCAATCACTGCACTAGCGATAACTTATCCTGCACTAATCCTACACTACTACCGTGCTATCCCTACACTACAGCCATGGTATTCTAAAATTTATTGCACAATGCTATACTAAAATAGTGCCCTTTAGATTGTTTATCATTTTATTAACCATCAGATTTCATCCCATGCTTGCTTTTTAGTTATCCCAACAACCACCACGCTGGTTTCCCATAATGAATCCGTTCATCTTGTAATAATAGAAGCAAACCACCACACTGGTGGCTGTTCATATCCTAGTGCAACCAACCACCGCACTAGCGATAACTTATCCTGCACTACTGTCGTGCTATCCCTACACTACTGTCGTGCTATCCTAAAATTTGTTGCATAGTGCTAGTGCCCTTTAGATTGGTTATAATTAACCATCAGATCTCAACCACCACGCTACTTAAAACATTTAAGTACTAACACGGAAGCAGGTTGATACAAAATCAGGTATTACGAGCACCATGAGAATATCCACAAGTTTTTTATTATTTCAAAATACAATGACATTTTTCTTTTTCAAGGAAATTCCAAACTCCCAACTATCTTGTGAACCTCTATATAGCAAGGATCTCCCAAATCTTAAGGCTAGTCTGCCAATGGCAGACCTCTTCACACACTCAAATTACACACTGCTTGCTTGACTCTGCCGACTTATACGCCCATAGTAACTCCTCCTTTCGCTAGGGTTCTTCTTCATCCTGGTCTTTGTGCTCTATACATCTTCGCACCTCTATCATGTCCTGCCAAAAGAAATCTACATCATGAGCTTGACAAGTACCTTAAAGGAGCACGAAAAACAGTAGCCAAGGAAATTAATATTCACTATCTGTGCCGACTCCAAGTAATACACCCACCACCAAAGCATGTCCTCCTTGCAACTACTTTCCTCCTTCTCTGGGTCTGTTTCTACGAGGATGCCATCCAACATCATTTTCAGATAGAACAAAAGCATTCCAAAGTCTTTTAGGTATGCCATAGATTCACAGTAGGTGGATCGGTGTATAGAGTTTTGGAGCTAGATTTCATAATGGGCTCTTAGTTGTGTCTACACTACACTTACATAGGGAGAGAGTTCATTGAGCCTAACCTTCTCATTCTTCAGTCTCATGTTAGTTGTTTAATCTAAATATTTTGTCTCACATTAGTTGTCTAATCAAAATCTTTCACATTAGGGGAGAATTGGGGTCTCAAAAGGGCCTCATAAGGAATGGATTAGGGAATGCTTAGTGGGCTAATGCAAGGGGCTTGGAGGGTCCCAAAGAGGCCTAACCAGCCCAACCTAGGCAGGTTAAGCCCACATTTGAGCCCACCTCTCCCCCCATCAATGAGGGGAGGGGGCCACTTTTTTAAATTTGAATTTCAAATTTCGAATCTCCCTCCCTCCCTCTCTCTCTCTCCCTCTCTCCCTCCCTCTCTCTCCCTCCCTCTTCCCTCCCTCCCTCCCTCCTCCTCCTCCCTCTCCCTCTCCCTCCCTCCCCCTCCCTCCTCCTCTCCCCTCCTCTGTCTTGCTCCTTCTTCTCCCTCCTCCCTCTCCCCTCCTCCTCCTCCTAGCTCCTCCTCCCTCCTTCCTCTCCCCTCCTTCTCCAGCCGCCCAGGCTCCCTCTCCTCTGCTCCTCCCTCCTGCAGAATCTCTCCCCTCCTCCTCCCTCTTGTAGCATCTCTCCCCTCCTCCTCCCTTCTACAGCAGCTCCTTCCCTCCCTTCTACACCTGTTGCCCTACTCTCCTCCTCCTCTTCCTCTTGCCCTCATCTGCTTCTCCTCCTCCCTCTTCCTTGCTACTCTCTCCCTCTCACTACTCCATCTTTGCCAACTCTCCCCTACATTTTAGCCTGCATCACTGATACCTCTCTTTGAGTACTCATGGCAGCATTCGAGGACATACCCAACAAGTACCATGTGAACCTACAACTGGAGGCAGAATATGCAAGCACACACTCTTTGGGATATAGTGGAACTCCTCAAAGTGTGCTCCACAATCTTCAATTGCAAGGAGAGAAGCATCTTGACCTTTGGGTAGATGGAAACTTGTATCCTTTAGACCCTGCCACCCAAAAGAGTCCTCCTTTTCATACAATGCATGATGTTGTTCAGTTTGTTGGCAAGGACATGCTGGATTGCTCGGTTATTGCAATCGATTGAACCATTCTCAGACATTGGCTATGTAAGCAAGCGAGGTGCAGAGAGCCCAAGCAGAAGAACTTGTACATTTGGGAAATATTATTATTGTGGTAATGCATAATAGTATGCAGGATCTCCAATTGTAAAACAAAGAACTCAGTGACAAAGCACATGCACTGGACTTGGAGTGACATGAATTGGAAGAATCACTCTAGAAGCTTGCTGAAAGCAAACAAGATTTGGAAAGGTCTATCCATGGCCAAGTTCAACGTGCTGTGGAGAAGGAACAGAACGAGTATAAAAGTTGAAGGGAACACCTTTGGGACTAAAGGAGAGGAAAAGACAATTGCAATCTATGGATGCATTGTCAACCAATAGTGGTGCCCGAAAGAGGAGAATACGGACTACAAGGTTAGTTCCCCAAATTTTCAATGAAATTTCTTACTCCAAAATATTTATGGTGTTGCATTCTTTCCACTAAGACTCATTTGTAATCTACTTTAGGAATTTCATAGAGGATGTGATGGGAACAATGGAAATGGATGATAGTGATCCTTCATATGTTCTAAGAAGTTTAATAAAGCCAAGTGATGTCATGGAAGTGTTGAAGGACCCTAGACAAAAGGGGCTACATGAACACGTTGCTAGAGAGGTAATGAAGGATTTCAAGGGCCTCATCCAAGCAAAGGAGTGCTTGGAGCTTGTGATGCTGCTGGTGTAAGTCGTGAAGCTTACAACTCTATTTTAAAAATTTCAAGTCTGCTATGGAGGAAAAGTATAAGATATCTATAATGCCATTGCCAACACCATGGTCTGTAAGGCTTGCATGTCAAGAAACAAACCAATGTGCTAGAGAAAGCTTGGAGGATACCATTGTGTAAGTGGCACAATGACTTGGAAGAGTAAAAAGAAATCTGGCATCCAAACGTTTGAGATGAATGCTTTCAATAATGTTTACATGGATGTAGAGAATTTGCAGAGAGCCATGGTCAAATTCTATGGGATGAGAGAAGAAGGTAAGAGAAATTCCCTCTTCACATTCAACTTTATTTCTTTTGATTTCTATATCTTTACTGTATTTCTCTTTCATTGTATAGATGGCAAGCTAGTATTTGTTATAAAAATGGATGAAGCTCAGTTGGTAAAAGAGCAAGCAACATCTTAGCAACATTGACTCGAAAAGCAAAGCATCTCTTCTATCACTTAGTCAAATGGCAATCAAATACAAATGGATGCATTTTACACACACACATGTTGCTTTGGTAGTAGGAATGATCCTAATCCCTACTTTATATGAGCTTTATATACACAACCTTCCTACTACATTCACGATAGGTAGTGCCCATTGCATTTACAATAATTCGCAGCTAGAGAGGGTGAGCATTTGTATTATGAACGATGCCTTGTGTTTTGCTCAAGGGGATGAGGAAGTTGAATAGGGTTTCTCAGTCCAATCTGAGAAGGACATATGGTGGCTTGCAACCTTTGAGACCCCAAAGGAGTGCCACGAGACATTGAAGTGGGTTTTGGAGAGAACTGGCATCCCATCGATTATTCGAAGATAAGAGGCAGGGTAAACATTAATAGTGGATGGGCATGGAACATTTCAAGTTGAATGGCATCTAGCTAGTGATTTGAAGACCCTCAAGTGCTTGTATGGTTGTGATACAGGTGCAGATGCAAAACGGACATGCTTGTATTGCACCCACTCTCAAAAGATGCAAAAGGGAAGCCTACAGTGGGAAAATGGCATCCTTTCTTGCAACCAAAGGGCAGCCCTTGATCGTCACAAAAAGGATCCTAAGTGGGACCCCATTCTACCAATTCCATTGGAGCGAGTACACATGTGTACTTTGCATGTTGAACTGCGTATACTTGATAAGTTACTCTATCTCTATCTAGTTTATGCTTGGAATTTGAGGCCACAACAAGTATCTACACAATAAATTGCAAAAGCTGAAGAACTACTCTCACTAAGGGGACTTCACGGAGGCAATGTGAAGCTTAAGTAGGACAAGAAACAATCAGGAAAGACACAAAATCTTCCTGCTAAAGTGTCCATGGGTGGAGGAAAGACAAGGAGGTTCTTGTCCAACCACAATGCTGATAAAGAAAAACATACATTGGCTCAAAGCACCCTAGGTTGGAGGTACTAGAAAGCTTTGTGTGAGTGCACCACAAATCAAGCTTCATATCCGCGAATTACTACTTTGAGAGCAAAACTATGGACAAAGATTGATGCATTTATAAAGTTGCTTAGACAAGGTCAAACAGATGAGCTTTATTATGAGAGATTCAAGACAGCATTGGGAGAATTCATATCATTGATGGTAGAAGCATGGGGGGAGTCACATATTACACATTACATAGTAATCCTCCTTAGGTTGAAATTTTGTGCTTTAAACTTGAGTCAGTTTATGTTTCTAATACAATGTTTTTCTTTACAGCATATTCTTTACGCACATGCACCATGGTTTGTGGAGCAATGGGGCCCTCTCTCCATTTGGAATACTCGAGGAATGGAGAAATCACACTACAAAGCAAAGGCAACATACTTCAAGAATACAAGTCATGGAGGTGATATCGCATGAAGCAATGCACTACATGAAATGTTCGATTGGTTTTATAGATGTCTAGAGGCCAGGACTCTCAAGCGCGATAAGGTAGAGGTCTCAAGTCTCACAAAAGCAGTTCAACATGTCAAGAAGACAAGGAGATGTGCTGCTTGGAAGTCCTCAACAAGGAGCCAAGGGGTTGTGCTTTGGTTGTAACATAGAGTCAGACAGGGGAGGCATTGGGTCCTAAGAGAGCCCTAAATGTAAAATGTTTGATGAATAAAGTTAACACTATTTTGAGTCAATTATAGATTCCAAATTCACAAATTTGTTTGGAAATTGCAGAATTGCATGTGCGACATGGCAGGGCAGAGGGGTGAGTGGGTTGGGAGGGAGGATAGTGAAGATTAAGTATTACCGAACTAGCAACAAAAGATTGGGGGGGAGGGGGTGCACTCAAAAAACCCTAATTTAAAAGAAAAACCCTAAAGTGCTTTTTAAAAGACTATATAAAGCACTTCAAAACCCTAAAATCCCTCATTTCTATGGCACGAGTTAAACAAACTGCTAGACCCATTGGATGCTGCTTAGACACTACCCGTTGTCCTCCTCACAATGCCATGGCCTCCAAACACACTGCAAGCCCTAGTGGCCAAGAGGGCAATGATCAGCAGGGATCTGAAGGCGGTTCTCATCATCGGGAGTCCAAGCAATGCGAGTCCCCACCATCCAACTCTCATGGGGGATCCCAGGGATCTCAGCACCATGAGGAATCCCAGCACGATAAAGGATCCAAGCACGATCAGAGGTCCTCTCAGTCCTTCCACACAACTAACCATGGAAGTAGAGAGGTCTCCCAAGAGGGACAAAATAGTCCAGTCAATCCTGATCAACTGCCCCTACCTCCTCCATGGGGTCCTGGCGTGGAGCATCTATACTAACAAGGGGAGCAAGAAAGGCAGAGAGAGGAGATGGAGAGATTACAGGGGCCACAACAAGAGGAAGTATTTGGCGGGCTCACAGATATAATGAACCTTGGCCCCAATCCTCCAACCAAGCAGACTGCACGGAAGAGCACCATCAACCCTCTATGCCTCGATATTATTAGATATGAGGAGCCTCTAGTACGAGCTGAGCAAGAGCCTTAGCATGCTGTCTCACAGCCTCATGAAAAGGAAAAGAGACCAAGGACAAAGTAGACCCCTAGGCGCGACAAACCACCTCGAAGGACCCACCAGACACAGGAAGAGGAGTCTGAAGAGGTGGTTGCAAGGGAGGAGAGGCGAAAGAAGTTCAAAGTGGACAAGCGGCCCTGGAGCCATGTCCAAAGGCTAGTGCAGGGTCCCCCAAAGATTAAGAGGCGCAAAAAATCAGGCGTGAAAGCACTTTAGGAGATCTACAAATTCCAAACCACTGTGGACAATCTCATTCCCCGTGTACCCTTCCAGTGTGTTGTACGTGAAATAGCACAACATTACAAGAGTGATGTGTGTTTCACTTCAGGCGCTATGGGAGCAATTCAAGAGGCAATGGAGCAAATGACAGTAGGTCTTTTTGAACACGTGAACCTCGACGTGAACTTATGTGCTATCCATGCCAAAAGAGCAACAGTGATGGACAAGGACCTTGCACTCACCAAGCGCATCCGCTCTGATCCCTCCCTTAGGCCATAGATGTTGTTTAGATTTATTTGGTGTAACCTGAATCATTTTGTAAATCTCTGCCCTTTGAGGCCAATGAATAAAAGATATTTTTATGTTCTATCACTGTTCTCGTGTTATTATACAGGTTACATGATGCTTTTCATCAGTTTATGCAAGTTCAGTGTGGATTTGAGTGGTCAAATGATGTTTTTTCACTGTGGTGTAGAAGGCAAATGTGTTTGGCATCACGCAGGGAGCCCAGAAATGCTAAAACCTGCTATGGCGCATATGGGGCCTGTTTGACAAGTCAAACAGGCCCCATACGCGCCATAGTGGGTTTTAGCATTGGTCAAACAGGCCCCATATGTACCATCACAAGTTTTAGCATTTCTGGGCTCCCTGCGTGATGCCAAACACATTTGCCTTCTGCCGTGTGGTGAGATTCTTACTAGATTGCTCATAAATGACCATTATAGCACAAATATTTATCTAATAGCATGCTTTTGATCAGAATAGTGAATGAAAATATTAATGCCAACAACAATTTAAGTTACAAAATACAATGATAGTATAAAATAAATTTTGTAAAAGAACACAAAATGGGGGACTGTATAAAAAGTATATCTGTATTCATATAAAATAAAATTTCTATACAATAAGGCCTCAAAGCCTTTCTCTCTTCTCTAAAACACTGAGAACATCGGGCTTTGAATTCCCAAATACAATCCTAGCTCTAAACCTAGTCGATAGAGAGTCAACGCTATTATCGTTGCTAGCCAGGGACATGGCTGCTGCCATCAATGCCATATCTTGAAAATTGGTTCCAAAGGCATTGAGGGCACCATGCAGTTCACCAAAATGACCTTGTCAGCACTCCGATTGATGTCAACATGACCAATCACTCATGACAAGGCCTTGCACTTCAGGAGGTCATTAGTGCCATGTGTAGAAAACTTTTTGTGGATAATCACAAAGCGCCCTTTTGCTTGGCCAAGGTAACGTGCCAGTGAGTGATCTCGGCCGAAGCTACTGCAAACAAGGCGTTGCCGAGATGAGAATAGGTCGACCTCAAATGCCTCTTGTAACAGTCCAACATTACATTAGAATTCCATTAAAGCAAAAGTATACCTATAACCAAAAGAGAAGAAATTCAAAGCTTATAGTTTCTTACCACTATGGAGTCATCATGCTCAATCCCTTCCTCTTTGTCAATGAGGATGGATCCAGAGGCCTCCTGCTATCTGGAGTGAGATGTGGAGGCTTCTTCTGGAACATTAGGTAGGTCAGAGACTCAGAGTAGATTGATGTCTCTACATCTTTGATTTGAGCCAGTGTTACTTGGTGACATCACATGGTGACATCACACTGCAACATTGTGATAGCGAAGAGAATGTTACAGACATCTTTACCAAACTACTCGGTAAAGAGCTTTTCGAGAAACACCGACAAGCTCTTAGTTTGACACAGAGGAAGGACATTCCCATTGAGGCAGTCTATGGCCCGAGCGATGAAAACCGAGCTAGCCTCATGAAGCGATCAATGAAAACCGAGCAAGAAAAATCAATATATGACATTTGACTTAACCCATCACATGCATCCAACAATTAGAAAGAAGAAATAGCCACAATTTGGCATAATGATTCAAGTAGTAGAATATCATGTGTAAGATGTCATAGTACTACCCATAGTCTTGCTTAATATCAATGTGATTTAAAGTAATCAAAGACCAAGTTAAAATATTACATTGACCAATATGACAAACTAATTTTCAATATACACATTGTTTAAGAAGAATATGAGTTCTAAAGCATGGCAAGTGACTTCTACATAAATAATAGTAGAATTTGTACTTCATATTATAATAGATATCGCTTTAATTTGGGAAATATCACCTGAGTGCATATATACATGAATCATATGGGTGTTTGAAAGGCTCAATAGTAAACTCATTACCATCCTAATCAACAAGATCCAATCGAGCTCTCTTGGCACTAGCAACCTACACAAGGGGCTCCCAACACTACCCTCAATCAAAGTATTATTATCAAAAGAGAAGCATGCATCCCATTTGTCAAGCATTCTCTGATGAGAGGTACAATACCACATCCCATCTCCATTCATAGTATTATTATCAAAAGAGAAGCATGCATGCCCATTTGTCAAGAATTCTATGATGAGAGGTGCAATAACACGTCCCATCTCCATTCATAGGCCACCTAGAGGATACAAAAGGATCAAAATACATTCAATGAAACTAGTGGATCCCTTGCTTTTTATTGAAAATGCATGGTGGATGATGCTCCAAGTTCCTTCTATACCTCAAGCCTAATAATGAGTCCACTAGTTACTCATTTGTTGTATATTTAACTTCTCAAAGATAAGTTCAATATATACACTAAATATTGGAGGTGTATGGCCTAAATGCATCATAAAACCAAGTATATTTGATCTCTTACATCACACAATGATTCAAAGGAGCTTTCTAAACAACATATCTTCTCCTTCTTATTTAGGTAACCATGTAGAATTTTATCTAGAACAACACACAATGATCCACTCCAATAATTGCATGCAAACATATCATTCCAACTATGTAATGCATGATCATTCATGGGAAAATTATACAATAGTCATATAGATAAAGAGCATCCATGCTTAAACTCTTAAATAGTATAGAACTACAATAAAGTATTTCCTACTGCTAATGGGCAAATAAAGACTAACCACCATCTGATCATCCAATATTGTCACAATCACAACTACGGCACACCTTAAGTGATCCTTTGTGAGATGATACCATGTAGGGATCCCATCTCCACACATCTCAAAGCCAGGGGGAAAGTCAAGTAGCACATTACTTGCATGTAAGCATCACGGTGAAAACATGGTAAGGTGGAAGGCTATTTTAGCTATGCAGCTATTTTAGCACATTACTTGCATGTAAGCATCAGGGTGAAAGCATGGTAAGGTGGAAGGCTATTTTAGCTATGTAGCATAAAAATAAAACAAAATATCTATAATTAGATATAAAATCTTTGACTTTATTGTACATTTTATAAAGTAAAGAGACTATAGAGTCTAAAAAGCACCTCTAAGTACTAGAAATTTATAGAAGACTCTAAATATTAGTGCTTTACTACTCAAATAGCAAGTGTCTGCCTAGGACATGCTATTTCTAGCCACCTTACAATGTTTTCATCCAACAAACGTTTTTTCACTAGCAAAGTCCAATCCCATTGCAATGTAATCCCCAACTATCAATTGAAAAGAAATTTGTCTCCATGACACACGATGATATCCATAGGTGAAAAAGGATAAAATATATAAGTGGTGATCTCTTCCACAACAACTCTCACTCCTATGATATTAGTAACGAAAATGTCATTTAATCTCACACTATTAGAAATAGAGAATCATCATTATTTTTAAATCATAAATATCCCAACAAAAAGGAGAAATTCCTTAAACCATGATCTTGATTGGTCCTCTCCTCATTTTCTTTATTAACATAAGGTGGACTCTCACCAAAAAATGATAAAATGAATCCCAACATTCAAACAATCAATAGTACTAATTGGTTCAAATTTAATAGTGAATCCTTTTTATATTAATCATCACGTTTAGGGTTAAGGATGTTGAGAACCTAAGGTCCCTAAGCACAGCCAAAATACTATGATAATTTCCATCAAAGAGCATAAAACTTAATAAGAAAAAAAAATTCGCATGCCATTCCCACTTTATCTACATAATTGTTGTACCCTTATGCACAACCAAAAATATATGCTAATTATTAAAATTTTACCTTTGAAGGTGTAGAAGAGCTTGAGTACTACAATTTTTTTTAAACATCATCTAGCTCGAAGGGCTGTAGCAAAAGTTATGGCCTTTGCGAGCAGAGATTCCATGTATTTTTGGACCATTTTGCACCGCATATTAATACTTGGTCTCTACCACCCCTCAATATTTATGATGAGATATGGATATGACCTTGGAATAGTGTAGATGAGCTTGAGTACTACAATTTTGGTTCTTACATCATCTCAATCAGAGGTCAGAAGAAAAAGTTATAGCCTCTACAAGCAAGATTTTGGGCCTTCTAGGACCATTCTGCACCGCGTATCAATACGCGGTCTCTACCAACCCTCAAGCTTAATGTTGAAATATTAACTTCTAGTGGTGTAGATGAGCTTGATTACTACAATTTTGGTTTTTAAATCATCTCGATCGGAGGTCTGTAGCAAGAGTTATGGCCTGTATAAGCAGAGATTCCGAGCCTTCTAGGACCATCTTTGCACAACATATTAATATGCTATCTCTACCACCCATAAAGTTCCATGTTGAAATTTGACCTTGAAGTGGTGTAGAGGATAAGGTGTACATGACTATGGATTCTAAGTAATTTTAAAAAAAATTGGATATCCTTAAAATAATACAAAATAATTCCCTCTAGTTTTTAATTTTATTTATGATGCAAAAGGCAAAGGAAAAATGTATTTTCAGAGTCATGCGAAGTTGGGTAAAAAGAGAAGAGGTTATGAGAAAAACATAAAGAATTGAGGTCTTTTGGTGCCGCTACCATTTGTTCTAAATGAGGAATAGGTGTAAAGAAATAGAGATTCCACTCCTAGAGGCAACAGGTAATAAAGAAAGGTAGCTACAATAGGCAATAGGAGGCCAGGAGACAAGAGAGGTGCCAACAACTTTCAATAAAGATTTTATATGTTGAGCAAAGGAGGAGGAAAATTAGACTTTGGTTATATTGATTAAGCTTCAATTAAATTTATGAATTGATAATGTCTCATATAATGGATCGTTTGCTCATTTTTCATCGCTCGGTTCAATTACTTTGCTCGGTTATTTCCGCTCGCTTTTTGGTAATCCTCATTCCCATTAAAGGGGTGTAATGGAATGTAATGTTTAGCTTTCCCAGAATCATCATCTTGAGGGAAGGCCTACTTCATGATGTTGATCTTGAGGGAAGGTGTTGAGAGACCACGCTCAACATCATGTGATTACATGTGAATAGCACTAACACATATAGAGTGCTATAAAGGAAAGGGTTAGATGCCCTAACCCTAAGTGGATTTGTAGATATTCTACATTTTCAACTAAATCTAGTGTACAGTTAGTCATTTTTGGTGTGCTCTCTAGCTGTGCCCTCTCGTAACAAACAAGGTCAATGGATTGTTTTGCAATGTCTTTTAAATGGAGAAATTTTGAGTTTTCCTCGATCTATAGCTATGACCTTTGGAAAAAGACACAAGCTTTGTCTCCCAAGTATGTTTTTTAGCATTATGCCCAATCACCTTATAGGGCTTGACGAGATCACTACTGGTATTACTTAATGTCCATCAATATGATGCATTCACTTAATTTGTGGGCTGATTATGCTTTCCTGCATTTAGATCATGTTCCACTTTGGTTACAACTATTTTTTATTGTCGAAAAAAAAGATGCTTATTATAAATAAAAGTATTCACAGCATGGGGCATATAAAGACTTGTTGAATCATGCTACTGCTCATCTATGGTCCCACTGCCATATAAAGATGTTGACTATGCATGGACTTCCTATGTTTTACGTGTACCTCAGCACGGTAGGACTTCTTCAACATGTTAGTCCAATTCTATTTTCTCATCAAGACAAGAAAATTGAAGTTCCCTTCACAGATAGAGAATTGAAAGATGCCATCCGATATGTTTAATCATGCTTCGGAAACACAAAACATTCCAAAAAGGTGGAAGAAAGGGTTCACTAAATATGCGCCAAGAAACATTTATGTTAGTCGATTGCAAATTGGAGTCCCATTACACTCATGAATGTCATATATAAGCCAGTTGCTAAGATGGTAGTGAGCCATATCAAAAATTCATTACATGAAGGATTACACCCTATCCAGTTTGGATTCATGTCCCATCGACATATTACAAATAAAATTCCTAATGCTAATGTAGGGATTGAATATGCAAAATACTCTAAGCAAGATCTTCTTTTACTTCAAGTGCATATTGTAAAATCCTTTGATATGGTACAATGGGGTTTCATCTCACAAGCCATGCAATTTTGGGGATTTGATGAAAAAATGCAACATCTCATTTATGGCTCTATCAAGAGTAATATTCATGGTATTTTGGTAGGTGATCTTATGGATAAATAGACCCTTTTTAATCAATATGTCAAGGTTGCCCGCTTAGTGCATTGTCTTACCCAATAAAGATCACTTAGTAGCTATATTGCGCTGCATGGGATGGAAATATTTAAAATAAGGCAACCAATTATGCAAGCATATGCTGATGACGACTCCTCCACTCCCCAAAACCCTTAAAAAAATCTTCGGTGCTCATGCATGCATTATTTTTACACGACTTTGAAACTGGCCTGCATGTGAATTTTTAAAATCGTAGGTCCATATGATAGCTCAGCATCACATTCTATGGCTGAAATTGTCATACTCATGGTCATACTCACATTTTATGGCTGAAATTGTCATACTCATGGAGTTCGTCTGTCATCTTCACCACCCTTTGGAATGGACCTAAGCAATAAATTGGTATTCCAACAACTAGCTACTTTGCCTTTACACATCCATTTTCGGATGGTCTTATTTGCTTTTGATGATGTTTTCTAAAAGCGATATTACATCTTGCATGTCCGCACTATCATGGAGCTTCTTTGGCATTCTCATCAAACGTAAAGCTCTCAAATTACTTTTATGGATCAACTATTACTTGTCGAAGATGCACGGGGGATTGAATCATTCGAATATTCATATACATATTGTTGCACATAAGGAGGAAATGATACTTTAATGCATTGGTGATCAACCATACATGACGCGTCACTTGATTACACTTTATCAACAAATACAATTGGTAACACATTGATGACAGAGTTAGGGGCTGTCTTGTCTGGAAGCATATACTTTTCTCATCTTAAATCTTTGAGTGAGTGCTTTCATTGGTCAAAAGTGTTTGCAATTCTTTTAGCCATGCAAGAGCCCCACTACTCATATTTTATTTGGTCTAAAGAATCATCCCTTGTGGATGCTGTGATTGATGATGTGTATATGGTGATCAACCATGGGTGTACATGACACATCACTTGATTTTACTTTATCTAGAAATTCAATTGGTAACGCATTGATGACAGAGTTAGGGTTGGAAGCATATACTTTTCTCATCTTAAATCTTTGAGTGAGTGCTTTCATTGGTCGAGAGTGTTTGACAATTCTTTTAGCCATGCAAGAGCCCCACTACTCATACTTTATTTGGTCTAAAGAATCATCCCTTGTGGATGCTGTGATTGATGATGCAGATATGGTGGTATCTTTTCCTCAAACCATCATACGATTTGGCATGGGACAACATTACAGATCCCTTTGAAACAAATTGTCATAATTACTTTATGCTTTTAAATAAATGCCTCATCTTGAGGTTATGAACCACCTCAAGGACTGGACCGTTATTTTGGATGATTCTGCTTGTCATTGTGGACTTCCAAACTTTCTTTTGGCGAGTTTAGCTTGGGATCCTTCCTTTGGACAAATCTTGGCATGTCGTCATGTTGCACCTACTCTTTGTCAACGATATCTGTCCTCATGAGAGACCACGGCCCATCCATCTTGTCATATATTGAGATTTTCTAATGTGATATAGCTAAATGTCTTTTTTTTTGGACACCCTTTACCCCAAAAATCTCTCTCTCTCTCTCTCTCTCTCTCTCTCTCTCTCTCTTTATATATATATATATACACTTTTTTTTGTGGGTGAAACCACTGAATTTATAATAAGAAAAACCTTTTACACGCACACACACACACACACATGATAATGATTATTCTACTTCCTTGTCATATTTTTCACCCCAAAAAAAAACTCCACACACACATATGTATATGAGACGATATGATTGTATTAAAGTCCACAAAAGACCCTTCACGATCTTTGGGACTGGCGATCGCTATCAATTAATAGTGATCCCTTACATCCAGTGAGAAAAAATCCAAACTTGTCATGTATTGTTACTTAATGGGCTAGCTTATGTGCTAGACCAAGTACCAAGTAGCTTCCTAGCTTTATGGCTGGCTGCTCCACACAAGCACATGTATGCACAGCAAGCAAAAACACCAGCACGTGCATGCGTCCACACAGATCTAAGCTTGTATGAGAGCAAGATCTAAGCTCCACTTAAAGCTTTATGGCCAATTCTTACACATTCACCTCTTAACCGCTCCAAGTTCCATTGAGAAATTCAAAACGTTTGAGCTCGATGGACTGACGGGTGTGCCTGTTGTTCGTGCGATTGCCACCATTAGCTTACATATGCACACGCTGAGCTATTATCCTCAGAAAACTCTTTACAATCTCATTTTTTCTGATGTGATAACGTTCTTCCTGTCGTTTAGCTCCAGCAAGGAGCTCATCCCGACTTTGAAAAGGTGGATATCTCCATTCTGTGTTGCAAAGTCGCTGTCATCACAACCCAAAGTTTCATATAGAGGACAAGAGCATCATCTAATAATAGCGAACGGTACTTGACAACTAACATTTTTTAATACGTCTCAAATATAACACTCCAATACGACAATACAGCCAACTTTATTCTGTTCTAGGATTTTTCATCAAGAAGAGCTTGTACGGCTTGTACACTGCCAAAAGCATATATAACTCCTGAACCCAAAGCAGAATGTACAGAATCCAGACGCCAATGACATTCCCCAAGGGCAATATGAAATACCAATCTATATAGAATACAGAAAACCAAATACAATAGCTCATGCTTAGCATATAACCGCAGTACCCCCATGATAGATGTGTGGACAGTATGATGTAGAAAAAAAAGCCTGCTTGTTATGAACTGTGGAAAAGCACATTTAGTCACTTGTAGATATAGGGAAGAAATCTTGCTGGAAGCATAAAATAAAACCCATAGACTAAATGCTATAGAAATCACCATGAGCATAGTCAGAGAATTCCAGTAAAGTCTATGAATTTCATAGACCACCAGAGGACAGACTTGATTTGATACAGCATGCTTACAAAAGGCCTGCAGCCATCCAGGCCTGCTGAAGTACATTTTGTTGTGACTTAGCTCAAATTATTACCATATCACAGAACAACACATCTTCCCTGCAGTTCAATATTATACAACTGAAACTGGAATTGGGTATGTCTGCAGGACAAGACATAACTAGGCCTGAAACAGACATATCCAATTCCAGGATCTTCCTTTGATGCAAAGGAAAAACCATTTGATCTGTCAGGTGGAATGCAAAGGAAAAAAACATGTGATCGATCAGGTGGCAACACAAGTAAATGCCACCTGTTTTATCCTTGTAACCATGCATTCCACAACAGCCAGCACAGATCCGTTCACATAAACATACCCTCTCAAGATGCATAATTGTATTCCAGGCACCAGGTCCGCAACATGATGCAGGGAGATTGAATTTCACCTCATTTTAGCATTCGTCTTTGGGCCTTTTCAATTCGCGGGGTCTACCCACCAGTGCTCCATACTTGTCTTTGTAATGACATAGCTCAGACTCCAATTCAGCAACCTGCTCAGAAACAATCTTTCATTACAATTTTTCCAGAGCAGGGATGTATGCAACTCTTGTTCTGCACAGTAACTAAACAGCCGTTCGGCACTTAATGTTTGTTGGCCATCCGCATCAGGGACCTGGTGGAAAAACCTGGCTAAAGTTCCCATTAATTTCTCTAAACAAGTTCCCTAAGTTTTAAAGAAGAAAATACATTTTAGCAATCTCACACCAACCCTAACACAATTTCTCACCATTATCTGTTTAAAGATGAAGGGATTCAAGAACATGTGACAATGTGATTTTAAAAAGCGTTTACGTATCTAACCGAGCAGGGAAACAGTTTTTGAATCTCACCTTTAACCTCAATTCCTCCTCTCTGCACTTGTAATCTGCACATCTGTTACCACAAATTATGTTCAGTAAGTCTGCCACCCAGAAATGCAAAAACCACACAGTCAACCTTATTTACCTTGCCCTCAGCTGCTCTAGCTCGTCAAGAATTTCTGCTACATTCAAACTAGAATTTGTTGATGCACTAACTACACCATGTTTAGCAGCCACAATTGTCTGCTGCAAACAGTTGTCCATAAACATAAAATGAGGGAATCAAGTTTTGACCGGAACTTTTAATAATGTATCACTGTTAAGTGAGCCTTCCAACTGATAAAATAAAATAGAGAATACCATCAGTATTGTTCCAGAAGGCTAATTCCTTACAGACACACTGACTCATTGCACTTAAACAAAGTTCAATACCTGACATCCAGGAGACGTGGATGTTTTGCTCACATGCATCTCCCCACCTACTGACATCACTTGACGCTTGGAGGATCCTGATAGATTTGGCTCAGCAGCTAATCTCTTCCGTAAAGCGGAATCCGGGACTTCAGCATCAGAAGCTACTCCCATTACACTATTATATTTATGGCCTACTGTAGGTCCTCGTGATTTAGCAGCCCCCTCAGCTGCATCATCAGCTACTATAGCACAAAGCTTTTGATCTAAACCTTTCGCAAAGAACATTGACTCGGACTGATTGCAGACTGTATCCGATCCTGGTTGGGGTGGAGTAGAAGGAGCTGAAGTTTCACCCTGCCTGCCATCATTTTGTGAGTTTAGGAGTCCGCTTCCCTCACAAGGGTTCGTTCCTGCTCTTTGTCATATCAAAAGACATTTCAGGTTAACCAGAAGCTGTACAGTATCCACCATACTGCTACGCACAAACAAGGAAGTAATCTCTCCTGCTATTGCAACCTCTAAAGCATCAAGTACATAACAAAATATATCATTCCACACCTGGAATTTCTATGGCCACCGTGTTTTGAGTGGTTGAAGGACCACGACCTTTGCTTGCATATTTTGGAGGTTGATAACCAATCAGCTCACAATGCAGATTCCTGCAACAGTTTCATTGTGCAGACAGTCAAAATTAGCTGTGAGGGCAGCAGCATAAGACATCGATGACAACTCCGGGACTGTGCTAGTATTCGCACACTAAAACAGAATCAGTAGGACAAAAAGATTGCCAATATTTTCTTCCTTCATGAGGACAATAAAGTGATGATCAGGAGGCGCACTCTTTTCCAAAAAGGGTTCCACAAAGAGATGAGAAAAATGCTGCTAACATTATTGGATTCTTTATTATTATATGTTTATAGCAGTGTTTGCACCACTGCTAAGTCCCTGCTTACAGATTCTCATAGAATCACAAGGATTTTGTAATGAGCAGAGAAAATTACAACATTTTCATATGGCCATAAAATGATAAGGGCACTATTTATCAACTTTTATATGAGTAACAAAATTAACCGTATAATTTGTCCTGTATAATTGGTGAAGTTAGGCGTGCCTGAAGGTCCATAGTTGGTGGTGTTGACTGGAATTCCTGAGCCCACGGCCAAGACTATTATAGGCTGACTAGTGTAGGCAGCTTGCCTTGGCATATCATGGGATGTTGTAGAAGAGACAAGACATAGACTAAGAAAAAATACATGCCGTAGGGTGTCATACAAGCTTGAGTTGACTAAGTTTAGACATTGATAGAACGTAATGGAGAGTTTAAGCAGGGAACTCTGCACCATGGGAAGGAAGTAGTTCCTTAACAAAGCCATTAGAGAGTTGAGACTAAGCCTTTAAAAGGCCCGCACAGTCTTACGCATTTAGGAGAGAGACTTGATAGCAACACACACCCAAGTATGAAGTTCAAGCTCTGATTGCAGTAACTAGAACAGTTAAGGTTTTGTCATGTGAAAGACAAAGGGCAAAATCCCCCCATTCACTTGCCAAACGCTTTTGTCAAACCTTCTATCATATTAGAATATAAACACTTAACCTCTTATTTCAGCATTGAATACTCTGAATTCCAACCATCGCCCAAGCCAAAGACAACCTTCCATTTCACTTGCCGAATGTTTTTGTCAAACCTTCTGTCACATAAGAATATAAACACTCAACCTCTCATTTCAGCATTGAACACTATGAATTCCCACCATTACCCAAGCCCATAGGATCACGTTTGAACAAGTGCACATGCAACGTCAGGTAACCTTGCAATTTAAAAAAGCATATCTGTTCCAAGAAGCTCAGATGACTAAACAGAGAGCCCCTTGAACTGCCAAAGTTAAAATCTGTTGTCTTCTGAAGTCCTAGATAAAAACATATTCTTATGTCGCTATAAACAGATAATAACCCACAAAGCTAAGGTAATAAGTATTGATCTTTCCGGCCTCATTGCAGGGTTAACTCTGCTTATGAAAGTATGATCCTTGGAGTATCTGTCCGGTGTGCTCTCATATGCTTAGCTCTTCAATGGAACTCTTCAGCACAACTCCTTTCTTTTATTTTCTTTTTCTTTTTCTTTTTCTTTTTCTTTTTTGCAAAGAAAGGAACCTTCTATTAAAGCTTGAAAAACTTCATACCAAACAGGAGCCCCGAAGGTGCTGAGTATGGGAAAAACCGATAAAGGCTGAAAGAAGAAACCAGCCTATTCCAAAGCAATCCAGCTCACTAACTGGAATTTCTAGTACAGGAGCTAACAGCCAGGTGGGGGGACTATGCAATCAGTGAATCCCTCGCGGAGTAAATATGTAGAAAACTCGCCTTGCAGAAACGTGCACGCCTCGCAACAGTCGCCCTAGAGCCCGGGGTCCCACACTCCCAAGTGGAGCGCAAGGTGTAAATGATATCCTGCTAGATGACGACCAAGGTAGCCGATGGTGGAACTGGATGCTCACCCATCACCAAACTACAGCGAGCAACCCAAATGTTTCACACCGTGACACTAGCTACTACCTTCCACACGCTATCCTCTTGAGGGGAATGAGGATCTAGACTAGCGGGAGGAACCGCCTCATGGAGCTCTATCCTCTGAATGCTCTGACCTTGTATCCGGTAAGCTAAAGAGACCTCATCAATCTGGAACGCGTGATCTCCCACAATCAACCAAGCCACCATCCCCCACGTGTAGTCCCTCTGAAGGCTCTACATGTGGGTCATAATCATGAGGGCTCCCATCCAGATCGTCACTGCGCTACAACAGCTCCAAAGGTAGTGAGGAATCGTCTCCAAAACTCCAACAGAGCAGCAATGACACTGCCCCTCCACCCGCATCTACTCCAACCATGGGCCTATGGGCAAGCCTCCATGGGCGGCCAGCCCGAAGTAGTAGGAAATCTTCCTTGGCCGCAAACTGGAGCATAGGCGTGTCCAAAAAAACGGACCTCCTGGGCCACCCAATGCCTCTCCCTCGAAGGGGTCCATGTCGAAGAGTCCATCGGAACCCTCCTACCAATCCGTGTGGTATCGAAAAAGGTCACCTCGTCCACTTGCTCCGTGAGGCCAACCCTAGAAGACCATAACCACTCTCCCGGATCCAACTGGACCTCCCTCAAGGGCCTCCTACCTTCCCAAAGCCAAAGGCGCCATCTGGGGGCATCCTGCTCTAGAATGCTGGGAGAATCGATGTGCCACTCCTTCCCCAATCGATTTTCTGAAATGTGTCCCCATTCCACCAAACACCTCCCAAAATTCATGTCAAACGATCCCCATTCACTCATGACCTTTGCTTGCACGAAAAGTGCTCCTCTTGTGTGTAGAATCCCACCAAACCTCTTCTCCCTCTCAACCTTCTCTCAAGCTCCTCCTCTCAACCTCTTTCGCTTTGCTTGCTCCCATTCTTTCTATGTTGGTGAAGCGCTCATCTTCTCCTAGACCAAACCTATCAATTCAATCTTGTATGTCACAATCTGCAGCACAAAAAGAGTCAAGGGAACCCCATTCCGAGAAAACTGACCCAACCAAATGTT
This sequence comes from Dipteris shenzhenensis, assembly GCF_047967505.1. Classification (NCBI taxonomy): domain Eukaryota; kingdom Viridiplantae; phylum Streptophyta; class Polypodiopsida; order Gleicheniales; family Dipteridaceae; genus Dipteris; species Dipteris shenzhenensis. The sequence goes on from NC_141606.1 coordinate 49,554,786, forward strand.
TTCCATCCACATACGGAGTCCCTCCACCAAGACTCAGGGATGGTGAGGTCAATCTCCCTCATCCGCTACCCTGCTCACGCATATGCGCTATGGCTCTAAGCCTCGCCTCTGCCACCATGGGTAATCAACTCCATCTGCCAAAGGAGCAAGGCAAGCCGCTATCCCATTGTGCACATCCAATGTGAGTCCGATGTCCCAACATACGTTCATCCTGATCCTTGATCTCCAATTGCCAAAGGAGAGGCTGACGCTCAAGCTCCTCTCTGCAACAGGACTAAGCACGGATGAGGCCACCTACTAATCTCTGCCAGACCCAATGTAGGCTCCTCATCATGGGGGAACCCTTCCACGTAATGGGAGCCTCTGAGGAGATCCATCGGTGCGATTGTTGTGACTGCCCACCAATGCGAGGTCCCCAGTGCGAGGGGTGTTCTTGAGAAGCCCTCACTGTAAGAGGAGCTTCCATGGCTCTGCACCAGGGGTGAGGCCACGCACAACTAACTTGCCCAAGAGGGAGACGCTCTGCATCTCCGTATCAATGATACCCAAGCCTCCCAATGCCTGCGGCATGATCACTGTCTGCCAAGCAACCCGGGCTCTAGTATTCCTTGTGCTGTCCCCGATCCTGCCTAAAGGAAATTTCAAACCAAACGTCGGAGCTGTCCAATGCACCCCCTGTGAAAGCACCATGAGGGATCAATGATACCCAAGCCTCCCAATGCCTGTGGCATGATCACTGCCAAGCAACCCGGGCTCTGGTATTCCTTGTGCTGTCCCCGATCCTGCCTAAAGAAAATTCCAAACCAAACGTCGGAGCTGTCCAATGCACCCCCTGTGAAAGCACCAAGAGGAGGCAATGTACCAGGCCGTGGCAAGAAGGACCTGGTTTGCCACTAAGGCATGGCCTGCAAGGGAGAGTTTGGTTGCAATAAGCTTGTGCCGAACACACTCCTTTAATATATTTATTTTCCTAATTCATGGATTACAAAAACTGCAACAGAGTGTAATTTCAATTTAGTTTTTGTTTCCAAATGCTCTTAGGACTTGTCTCAATTGACTTTTAAAATGATGTGATTCTTGACACACATCTTCAAGGGTTTTGAGCCCCCCGCCCCCCCCCCCCCCCTACTTTCTTCACTTTGTGCAGCGACATGAGAAACTTGGGGATATAACTCCATACACCCTTGAAACAAAAAGCCTTAATTGTGCACAAGGAATGTGATTAGAAGAGTACAGTCCATGTTCCTCCAAAATGAGCGGTCCTTCCACATGCCTCTTCAACCAACAATAGAAAATTAGGATTGGAACCCCTCCTCCTTAATTCACTTGATCAACCTCTAGGTACTTCCCCACACCTTTGGTGAAAAGCTAGTGTTGTCACCCTTACAAATGCAATCAGTCCCCATCTCAAACAAAATAATGCCACACAATCTAGCCCTCAAAAAAATCTAATGTGTCATCACAGAGTTAGTAAAGGAATGGAATGATGTGCTTCTACCATTGTTATGTGTAAATATATGCACAGTTTGCAGCTTTCAAGTACTACAAAGCTAAACGAGACATGTACACATTGAAGACCGCATGCTCTCGCTCTGGGCACAGCACAGCATGCTATGTATGACAAATTTACAAGCTCTAAATGCATGCAATAACCAATTGAGCTGCGGTTATACGATTAATCACTTGAGGAGTACAGTTTAGGAAAATGACTCAGTCCCACAGCCAAGACATGGTCTCAGCCTCTAGCTGCTGCAGGATCCTTAAATTTTATGCAAGGGGATCAAGCCTGAGAACACCCACCAATATAAGTCTACTAAGTCATACAACTGCAGGACAGCCTCCATCATGACCCACCATGGTCCGTAATTAATGAGCCCTTCCAAGATGGGGAAGGTGGGTGGTATGGGAATTTTTACCTTGCTTTCCGCCAAGTCAGCCAGAGTGGCCATATCAAAGTGAAGAGAGAGTCGAACTGAGAAGAGAGGGTGGATGGGAAAGAAGGTAGAGAAGGGGCTGGAAGAGGCTTGGGGCCTAGGCACCTTCACGCCTTTGCTGTCCCGACCCTTCAGAAAGGCACCTCACGCCTTCGCTGTCCCGACCCTTGAGAACACCTCCTTTAGGATCTGAAAACACCCTTCAAAGACACCACACCTTCCTTGACACCCGAACTGTCCAGATCTTCGCACACTCCTCTTTAAAAATACCTCCAAACAGCAGCCCTAATCTCCACACAGTTAGTTGGCGTGAGGCTCCCTCCACGTCTTGGGTCTCTAGCCAACCATAGGCTCTGATACCATGTGAAGTGCAGCGGAGACTGAACAGAAAGAGAGAGCAAACCAAACTACACAAACTGGACAAAGGAGAGAGAAAAAGAGAAGGAGAGACTGCAAGGGGTCTCAGGAAAAACCCTCTCTACCGCTGGGAAAACTCCACTAGGAGATGTAAAACAACAAGTGAGGGGGGCCTATAAATAGGCACTCCACCCCCCCAATCGGCTGGTACAGTAGGCTGACCAGAAGCCCTACATGGGCCGACCGGCATGCCTCTAGAGGGCCGACTACTGCCCTGCGTGGGCTGCCTAGATCTGCCCCAAAAGGGGCTGTCACACAGCCATAAAAGGGGCTTCCCCCTCTACCATACAGGGGCTGAACATCCAGCCTAGTTGCCGACCAGCGGGTCGGCCCACCTCAGCCAAATACCCATCTGTTGGGCCATAGTGGCACGAAACGGCGTGTCGCTCAGGCGAAACGGAAACGCCGGCCGTTTCAGAAACAGTGAAACAACATTTCCATTTCTCTGTTTTTTCTCAAAACCCTGAACAGGGTTTTTCGGCCGCTACTGCCCGCACCGTGCCTTCTTTCGCCGCCTGTTGCCTCCACTCCCCTACTCTCTCTCCTCTACCCTCTTCACGCTCCTATACTCTAGCCTCTCCACTCCCCTACCCTCTCCATCCTACTACCTCCACTCTCCTACCCTCTCCTACTCTAGCCTCTCCACTCTCCTACTCTAGCCTCTCCACTCTCCTTCCCTACCCTCTCCATCCTCCTACACCTCTCCTCATTCTCTTGCTCTCCCTCCTCTTTCTCCCCATACTCTCCCTCATCCTCCCGAATCCCCATATTCTCGTCCCCTCCTCCTCGTACTCTTTATATATAACATTGTACGAGTAGAATATATCCTCCTCCTCCTCATACTCTATATATATACCTTTGTACTCTTCCTCCTCATCGTCCTCTCCGCCCTCCTACTTGAGTCCTCCTACTCCTACTCCTCATACTCTCCCGCCGCCACCGCCTCCTCCTTTCCCTATCATCTACTCCTAAAAATTATACTATATTGCCGTTTCTCGTTCTTCCGTCCAGCAAACCCTCCTAGGAAGACCTGCCTACACTACGCCACCATGGGCTGCTCTGCAGCCAGCCATAGCTGCTCCAGGGATGGCTGAATCCACCACAAGAACCTCGCTATCCATCATAGGCGCCTGGCTAACCATATGCACACAGGTATGTCCCTAAACCTATCCTACCCTAGCCTCTCAAAGGACAGGCACAACCACAAGCAAAGCCCTCACTGTCTACCCTAACCATGGTACATCAGGAGATGCTGACCTCCAACAAAACAAAGCCTTCATATTCTCTAAGAGTGGATAATGTCAATGGGCATGCATACCCCCTGCCACTAGCGACTTATGAAATGTGATGTCAATTGGGCCTTAATTATATGAAAGGACTGTTGAAAAGATGCACAGTAGTATGGCATTCAAAAGATACTTGTCAATAAGAATTAGCTTGAGTACAAAAACCAGCCAATGCTGCTGCCATCTGCGTATAGAAGGCACAAACAACATTTTAAGAATGAGCATTCCTACACATTCATAGTGTACAAATAAGACTCAACTTTGTAAAAGACAAGTGCTTACCAGTATTCTATTGTCATTTGTTTTAGTCTTGTCTCTAGACGTTGTAAGATTGGTGTCCTCTCAAAGTCTTGCTTGTCATGCGCCGGTTCAATGAAGTTGGCTTCCAAGACACCTATTCATTTATTGGTTAAATATACTTACCACTCTCTCATTTTTTGACCAAAAATAACTCATATCACAGACATGTAAAACAAGTCAATTCGATAGTTTTCTGAAAAGCTTTTGTGTCAACAATTTCCAGCAGTTCAATTCTATAGCTTGACTTTTAAATACGTAGCTCTACAGTTTGCCTTCTAAATATGTACTGTGTACAGACCATGAGCACTCACCAACAACACCTCTTCCTCTGCTGCTATTCTCTTGAAAGACTTTCCAAAAAGGCTGCAACAAGCAAATTTGTTTTTCAGAAACAAGAAATCGTTGGTTTGAAGATGATGCCCACTAAAAAGAACATGTATCTAATACAAAACGACCTTCAAGAATTGGGGGGAAAAACTCAAGTACATATAGCTAGCTTCATTTGCATCGGGGCTTATATATGTAGTCAAATTAAAGTTAATGCAATTACCATGATGAGACGATTCTTATGGTACACATTGAATCCATGTACGCTGACCATTGGGGCTTCTTTAGCAAACCCTATTGTGGTAATGACAGAAACCTGTATACACCCAGAAAATCATTTTCATTACTCATACACTAATTAGATTCCAGGGTCAACAACTCCAATTTTATCCTACAATATTCATGGATTGCCATATGCTCAGCACCTAGAACATCGAAGTCAAAGTTACCCCTGACTCCAAAAAAGTAAGACAATCAATAGCTGGGATATCTTATAAGATAGCACTTACTATGATAGCTGCAACAGGGCATACTTTTAGAACAATGAATCAGTCAAAAATAACATCATCTCAAAGATGTACGCTTCAATTTGAGCCAATGTACCGAGTCCTCTCCTGTTACCATGTTCTCTCTGCCATAGCAGGCTCGTCAACACCCAAGCCCATATGCTTTGACATTCAAGCGAAGGATCGGTTCAGACTCACCCTTCAGAAGATTTTTCTATCAAAGAATCTTAACCCTTCCTGTTCTCTCTCTGAAATAGACCTGCACTTGTTCCCTTTTGAGTGATACAGCTGATGTGATTTTTATTTCATTCAACTTGTGGTATCCCCTTCTTGAGGCACATGATTTTTTCATCTTCTATATACCCCTCCTCATCCAGCCAGGGCAGTCCTCTTGCAGCCCCCAATGCATACGATTTTCTTATTTGTACTACAGCTTCCTGCTCTTTCACTTCTGCATCTGCTTTATTGATTCTGTATGGCCATGGATATCTGAGGAGGTCACTCCGACCCAGCTCAAACAAAGGAATACTAAACTTACTCAAGTGAAGGACACACGCAAAGCCGGGAAATGGGTGGTCTACTGAGATGGATTAGCGTTAATTAGAGATTTTAAATCTAAATCCAAAGACTCTCAGTCTTAAACAGGCATAATGAAGGCCACTTTAACTAAAATATAGATATGTGATTTAAATTTCGAGCTGAGATGCCATGTGCACTCCTCGACTCTCTGATACCCAAAGATGTAGTAGCTACTCTTTTTTGCTGTATACTTTGTCTCATAGGCCCCTGAGGCCTTTCTGAAGACGGTAGTATATCTCTTAATTCCCAATGGCCATCCTCAACTCATGCAGAATTGTGTTCCATATATTTTGACTATCTGTCAGCAATATATATGCTGTCCATCTGAGAATAATTTGCGACTATGGTGTCCTTACAAGTTCTCCTTTGTTAATCTATAGTAATTAGTGAGAGATGTAAGAAACAATTCCAAGAAAGAGTTGGTGCTCTCTCTCTCTCTCTCTCTCTCTCTCTCTCTCTCTCCCCATCCCAACTTGGGGTTTAGTTGGAGCACAGGTGCACTTAGATTTACGCAGGTGACTATGGATCTTTCCAAGATGAAGACATTTACCACTTCGACCCCAGTAAGCAAGCCCTCATTCTAAGCCATTGCAGCCCTATCGATACCGAACCCCTATGCAAAGATATACAAATGGAGGACCATCACACAGCAAGAAGTAAGAGAGCTCCAGCTTCAGCTTGCAGCCCTTGGGGTAAATGTGCAGGATATGGAAAGCAGGAAATCATTGCAAAAGTCATACACAAATGTAGTACATCTCCACCAGCACCAATGCTCGTCTCCACGGTCAAGGAGATGATCACCAATCAAGTGAGCTCAGTCAAGCAAGAAATGGCTGTTGATACAACCAATAAAGTCAATAGATCGGATCTTTATGTGGAAGTAAAAGAGCAGGAAGCCACAGTACAAAATAAGAGGATTCTACGCATTGGGGGACTGCGACATGGCTGCCTTGGTGACAAGTATGGATACACAAGATGAAAAAGTCACATGCCTCAAGAAGGAAATACCACTGGTTGAATGGGATGAAATTGAGATAACCTGTATCGCTCAAAAGGGAACAAGTTATTTTAGAGAGCGGGCCGCAAAAGTTACAATTCTCAGACAAACACACAAGCTGAAGGGTACAAGGATCTGGATATCTGAGGCGCTCACTCTGACCTAGCACAAACAAAGGAACACTGAACTCACTAAAGTGAAGGAGACGTGTAAAGCGGGTAAATGGGCGGTCAACTGAGATAGGCAAGCATTAATTAGGGATATCAAATCCAAACCCAAAGACTCTCAGTCTTAAACTGATGTAATGAAGGCCACTTTATGATAGGGCTAGAACATAGTTGTGTGCTATAATAACTTCGAGCTGAGATGCCATGTGCACTCCTCAACTCTTGATACTCAGAGATGTAATAGCTACTCTTTGTTGGTGTGTATAATACATTGAAAGGCGAGGCACAGCATAGTTGCTATAGTTTAAGCATGGTTGCAATATGGACTATAGAGCATCAGTGTGGATTTAGGAAGCGTTGAGGTGGGGAAAGTGGACTGCCTATCATGCCAATCAATTGCCACTCTGCAGACAACATAACCTACAGTACGTCATTGTCCCAGTTATCTCTGCTCACAATGTCCTATGGCATCTCATCCTCAGGCTGTTATCCTCCAGCTGTTACTGTCCAACTGACATAAAAAGGGTTTCTAAAATGAAAAATTAACATGCGTGGAAATGACCAAATCATACAGTAGCATAATATCATTGATTCTATCCCTGTAAGAAAACACCTTGAGAAGTCAACTTCATACTTACAAGCACTGAATATGCTCTCCCCCCCCCCCCCCCCCGCCCAAACCACACACACACACAAACGGAGAATTTCTAGAGTAATGGCATCAATTGAACAAGACAAGTTATGCATGTGTCATAGTAAAACATTCAGAGATGTGCACATTGCATACCTCTTTACAACTGGAATCCCTGGAATTCCCAACTTGAGGTTTATACAAAATGCGTTCTGCAAATTTCAGGTCATCTGCAATACTTAGATGCTCCACAACCTTCCCCCGTAAAATGATTTGAAAATTTGGAGGCATGCGCAAATATAATATTGATGCATAAGCCTGTGAACAGGGAGACAAACACTTATTCCTTGCAACATCTGTCAACAAAAAGGAGACAAACACTTATTCCCTGCAACATCTGTCAACTGCAACATCTGTCAACAAAAATGCACAAGACAGCTTTGAGAAAAGCCCCAAAGAATGAACGTACCCGCAAAGAGAAACGAAGGCAGTTTGCAATATGCTGATTTGATAACTGCTTTTGTAATGTGTCATTCTTATCCAATTTTGAAGTGCCCCTCACTTGGATATCCTAAAATACAACAATGCATTCAAAAATAAAATTCCTTAAAGTAGAGTATATACCTTGACTAGGCCTATTGTGATGCACCCTATGTGGGCTCAAACTCTTATTATCTAAAGCAATATTATACCCTTAAAATCAGCTCCAAAATATTTTAGCATAATTCTATTATTTTCATTACTGAACATCCATGAATAATCATCACGTCCCAAATCATAACAATGCATGATGTATGAAAGGCTACAGCTCTTCAAAGTTCTTACAAGAAATGTACAAGCAGAGTTTCAGGATGTTAAAAACAAATCCCAAAAAAAAAACCCGCTGATGAATGTCCAACTCAACTCCTCAAGTCAAAAGAAGCATGCTTAATCTCAATATTATGAGAGTCGAATTATGACCAATGTATATTCAGCCGGGTACAATTTCAGACATTTTTCCTCAGCATGCTGCATCCTTCCTTCTCTGCTCTCCCTTTGGCTCACTTTCTCCCCTTCTACTGCAGCCCTCCCCTCTTCCTCGTTGCTCCAACCACCCCATGGTCCCATCTTCATAATTGGATCGCTTCAACCAAGATTGATCTCCCCAACACTGATTGATCTCTCAAAGTTCAATTAGCTTAGGTTATTGAAGGGAAGGCTAAGCCCATCTCAAGTTGATGCTCTTGGAGAAGAACTGAAGGTCGAATTGCTAATAGTCATGAAATTGTGTCTCCTAGAACATTTCACATGAAGCCATGTTTAAAATAAGGTTTGGTGAGCACTTAGCAAATTCCAGCAAAGTTTGGTATCATTTGAATTGTCCTTGCAAAGTTATTTTATATTTTTTACATTTGGGAAATTTCTAAGACGTGCACACGACTTAATTCCCAAAATGAGTTTCAAGTAGTTCTATGGTGCCTAAACAGAGCCCATACAATAACTTCCTTAGCTCAGTTTTCAACTAATTGGAGTTGCGAAAATTTTGAGCTTACCAATGCAACAAATAGTTGATCACCGTCTTTGTCTTTCTCTCCCCCCCCCCCCCCCCCCTTTATATCAACTGTGATAAGCACAGCTTGCGCCAGCAAAGAGAGTTGGGAAGTTGATGAGTTCAAATGGATCCAACGAAGGCCATGCGAGAAAGGAGGTGCATAAGCAAGTGACAAGTGGAATCTGGATGCTCAATACATCTTTCTAATACAAAAAACCATTTGGATTAAGCCATTGTCCTTAATAGACACGTAACGAACAGTTGAGATCGCTAGTCCCGAAGGTTATCATCTTAGTTAATTCTTTCTTTTATTTTGTTAGCAGGAAAATAAGTTGGGAAAAGGAGAACAGTGTGTATAAGCCAGAGATACACCAGTGTGTATAAGCCACTAATGTCATTCAATATGCATCTTTTGTCAACAGGGCACTGGTACAACTGTTTTTTCTAGCACACATGGCACTGGTGCTTAATTGTCTTAGTTGCTAATATATGGAATGTGTCTTATGGTTCTACTTTCCGTCCTTCCAATGTCAAGCACATCCTAACCTTTCAACAACACCATACATCTCTGGTGTGTATCATGTATGGCATAGCATACTGATCCTTTTCCCCTTTTCTGCCAAGCGTGCTTTAAATGCATCTAGCAAAAATTCCCTCCCTCTATCTGTGCAGAGTGTTTGCACAATTCAGTTGATTCATTTTCAGCCATTGCAAACCGTTGAATAGTAAAAACTTTGCTTTGTATCTTTATATAGCAAGCATTGGCTCTCGATGCAACTTCATGAAAAACAGTCAAGGAGAAATTGAAAGGGGGGTAAACCCACGCAAGTCTGAAGAAATTGTCAATAAAGGTTACAAAATATAGATACTTTCCAAAAGACTGTGTCTACATGGGACCACACACATCACTAAGGATGAGCTAAGTTTCTTGACAGCTCTTGCTGAACCATCCTTTGGAAGAGCATTCTTGTACATTTTACCCAACATGCACCCTTCACACACGCGCTTTAGTGGCAGCTCTACATGAGGCATATTCTGTACCATACCGTCTTTCTACAGCAGCATTAGGCTGGCATAATTCACATGCCCAAACCTAGCATGCCAGATGTAGATGTTGTAGCAACCATATCTCAAAAGAATCCAAAAGATACAAGCCCTAGTACACTCATCCTGCACAGAGTTCATTGAGTGACTGCAGCAGTAGAGGAATCAAAAACCAAACCTTCTTTCAATTTATTTGACTTCTGTCCTGAGCAACCTTTACTGAAAAGCCTTGAATTTATGCCTTTGCCCTTGTCATGGGCAGCAAGTGCTTGATCGTTGCCACACATTGACGAAGATTTTATCTTGTTGCTTGTTCTTCGTGCGACAACAAACTCAATAACTCCTCAAAATTAAGGGACTGAGCATTACCCCTAAAAGACAAGGTAAGAGAAGTGTGGAAAGTCAAGTAGGTCCCTAGCAATGACAATGAAGTCCTAGAAATCAATTCCATCTCAGGAATGATTCCCTCAATATTAGGAGCTGCTCTTGAAGATCCTGGATCTCGGTAAATGACAGGCCTTGTTGTCACCTTCACGTATCTCCAAGCTTCTTTTGAAAAGAAACTCTTACCTCATTCTTAACCTGATACATAGTCTAGAGAATCTCCCATGCATGCTGCAAAATCTTGCATAAACGGATGTGAGGAATGATAGATTCCAGCTTCTCTGATCTTGTTTGGGAGCTGAAGGTCCTATAGTTTTCTGTCCAACATCTTGTTGTCCACTCCTGACAAGTGTAGCAGTGAAATATTTGCTCATCCCCATTACCATATTCCCAAATTATTTCCAACCAACACATTTTTTACCATAAAACTCCAGTTGGTTCCATCCAACTTGTAAATCTGTGCCCAAACCCCAAATGCATTTCCTCCTTGCTGACACATCATTCTCCAAACAAAAAATTCAAAAAATGCTCCAAACACAAATCACACTGAGTCCAATTCCCCCGCCCCCCCCCCCCCCCCCCCCCTCCAAGAAAGAGACTTCTATTAAGTAAGAGAAAAAACCCGCGAGAGCAAGCTCAAAGCGGAATACATCATGAAATCAATCATGAGGTTAAATAAACCCCCTCAAAGTGAGGTGGAAAACAACCAAGGCTGAGGCTGAAAGTGCCACCTCAACCCTGTAGGAGTCTCAAAGAAGAAAGGAGAATCCTTCCATTCCCTGAAGAAAGAAACCCTCCTAGCTGAGGCTGCACGGGAGTCTCCCTGCATACTCGTCCATACGGCCATCAAGGTATGTATGGTGTCTGTCCAGATACTAGCCAATGTGTGCGAGGGATGAGCCTGAGTTCCCTCCAATGCCTCTGTGCATCTGGCTCTCCAGATATGCCAGGCTGCTATGCTCGCTAGAATCTCCCAAGAGGTATCCACAGAGGCGTGTACAGCTGCAAAAGGAAGGTGTGGTATTGCATCCAAATAATAGGACTCAAACTGATGACGTAGAATCGAAATGGCCCGAGAGGAGTCAAGTCTCTCATAGAATACCTGAGGCCCTGTAAGAGAAAGCCAAGCCACTGAGCCCCATGTCATAAAGAATGGGGAGTGGGCAAAGAGACTGAAAATCCTGGCTACCCCCATCCAAAACATCCTCGCTTGTCTGCAATCCCATAAGCAATGCTGAATAGTCTCCAAAGTAGAGAGGCAACGAGGGCAAGTAGGATCGGCTCCCAACCTAGATCTCCAAAGGTTCACTGCAATCCCACCATGGATAGAAAGCCAAAAGAAAAGAGTGATCTTTCTATTCCTGTGGAAAGAGTCCAAATATTTGTAAAAATTGCAGACTCAAAAAGCTACAACAATATACCTAGATGGATCCAGGAATATTCCCAAACTCATCCTCTAAAAACACAACGTAGTGCAGTTTCAATCTCACGAGAGTCACTCATAAGATTGAAAACCATAAACTCATAAGATTCAAAAAGCTACAACAATAGCTTAAGCCCCAAAATGTCGACGAAAGAATCTACAAAACTCTAAATTTTTGCATAAGAATATGCAAAACTCTGAATCTACAAAATATTAGAAGGTCCTACAATGGGATTCGTATGGATAAGCTGCACAACAATGACTATACAGATAGGCTACGCTGTGGGATCGTATCGTTGTAGAAAGGAACAAGGGTACTGAGGTATGGCGACAAAGCAAGTTGGCACAGTACTAAGGCAACAACTGTACAGAGGAGGCAAGGCATAAGTCGTACCAACTCTCAGACGATAAAAAAACAAGGCGCATTTCATTGAGGTCAAGGCGCCATTTTTATATATTATCTCCCAAACCAAAACGAATGGTTACGTATGACGAACAAAGCGAGGCACATTCCACGGGTGATGGCATTGATTACTTAATTTTCTATATTTTCTCCTGAACCCAGATGAATGGTTGTAGACAACGAATAGATCAAGACGCATTGCACTGAGGTCAACACCAATGTCTTCTCGTTTTTATCTATTTTCTCTTGTAATTTGTTCTCGTAAAACCAAACAAATGGGTGCATCAACAACCAAAAGCCACTCCCACCCTTTCTTCATTGTGCATCGGGTCAACTCCCATGTTCACCCGTCAACAAGCATCCTTGAAAGGAAGATGCTTTGCTAAAGGACCTTCTCCTAAGACAGAACTAGCTTGAGCTAGTAGTAGAGCAAGGCTTTGATACCATATGTTGGAAACGGATGTGAGAGGACCCCAAATGTCAAGATGTGTGGAGAATGATGAGTTGTCTTATTGAGAATTATGAACAACCAAAATTCAAAAATATATCCTCTTCAAAGGAAGCTAGCTCTAACACTAACCCTACCCCCAAGGGTTCGTTCGCACCACACTACTTTATCGTACCAACCTTGGGAGAAAAAAGCTCATACTTGAAGGGAAAAGTGCCCTCGCGGGTACATCCACATCACACTACACAAAATGGAGATTATGGTCGGTTCAAGGTACACCTCTTTTTAGGCTATGATGGGATCGACCACTATAACGTGTGCTCACAAATGGTTCAATCTTTCTAGAATGCCATCAAGATTGAATATAAGATCCTTTGGGAATCGCAAAAATATTAATCTAATAGTTATTAGTATAAGATCAATCATGGTATCTTTGAGGACACATTCGCAACTCACTAGCATTATGTCTAGGAGACAATCAAAGAAAACAAGATATATGTTCACCCTCACTAACTCAACATGGAGGCATTGAAATGGGCACATGATAAACAAGGATCGCCGAATCCTTGGTTGTCTGTGTTACCTTTGTCAAAACGAGATTGCTTATAAGTTATTGGCAATACCAACTTGATATTTGCTCTAACTAGATCGATCATGGTATATCTTAGGCCAAGATGTCAACTCACTGGCATCATTTCTCATGTATAGCGCACGCAAGAGAGAGAGAGAGAGAGAGAGAGAGAGAGAGAGAGGCCAATCTAAGAGTTTATGCAGGTGCTTTATGAGTTTATGCAGCAAGCAGGTGCTTCTCGAGCAAGTGCTTTATGAGTTTTTGCAACAAGCCACTATTAAATTTGAGGCAAAGCCCTTTGAATGTACCTTCTCCACCATGAAACAGCTGTGCTTGAGCGCTAAGAGTTGTATGTAGAGTAGGATAACAGACAAAACTGTGCACAATTCACCATATAAAATAGATGCTTCTCGACAACAGCTGCTAGGATTCTAATAGACAAGTGATGTCTATTTCTGTAATGTACTTCCCTGATCTTCGATAATCAAAGTAACATGAACTATCCTTATTTTCAGGACTAACAGCTTCAGAAGTACTGACACAAAACTTGACGCTTTGAAGAAGCGCAACTGCAGAACAAATACAGTTTTTTGACCAACTATTACATTACAAACATTTACTAAGGTAACCTTCTAATTAAAAGCAAAGTGGAAGTCACATTACTGCACCTGTTTATCTGTGTCAAAATCCAACTCCAGTTCACCATCATCATTCATCCACAAGTTGTATACAATAATTTTTGTCCCATGCCATCCAATGTCATCAAACTGCAAGTTGTTGACAACGTAACATGTACATTGAGTAAAGGTTTGTCAAAGAGTTCTGTAAATGCTTTGATACAAAGCTGTGTGCAACAACAAAAGTTCAACATCGTTATAGACAACATATTCTCACGTGGAGGAAATATTTTTACCTGCTTCAGAAGTGCAGATTCTGTGGTGTAAGGGGACCATTGCAGCACAGTGGACAAGTTATTTAACCAGTCATCTTTATTAGTCCGGACAAGCATCTTGGGCTCCCCATTGCTTTGTGATAATTCAAAATCAACCTTTAAATTAAATACATAGTATCAAAACCCTTTATTGGGACTCGATGAAGCAAGATAGATAACATTCAATATAACATATGATGCCACAAACTATACCATAGGAACCACAATATCTTCGTGCCCAGTAGCTCGAAGAAATGTGTAAGAAAGAAGACCTATGCTTTGTGTTGTGCACCTGAAAATAAAGGGATAATAAGATTTATACATGATATGGAAGAAACCATGCCCATAAACTGTGAAGCAAAGACCATATTGATGCCTTCACATGTAATGCTAGAATCCAAAAGGAAAACAAAAGAGCGTGAAGGATAATGAGGCACAACATGAAAAACATAACATACTAAAGGGAAATCATATTCATTGGGAATCCAGTTGATGGTTCTAAAGTAGATGTAAGTATTGAAGCGAAAGTTCCAACATGTACATAGATATAATTTGAAAGATTTTGTGGCTCCAAGATAATAATCATGGCAACTAACCAGTTCAGCAACTACATTATATCAAGGTGATAGTTCCTACACAAGAAAAATTTTAGGAACACCCTTGTCGATCCCAAAAGACAGACTGAAATACATGAAGAAACAAAAGCCACACCTGACCGAAAGATAAAGGAGAGCAAAAGAAGCTATTCATCCATACACAATACCCTGCAAACATCTCTAGCCTGACAGAAAACACTTGACTTGAAAAAAAAGGTAGACCCCTCAAAGAAAGCCAGAGCTTTATTAAAGCAGGCAGCACCAATCAACTTGCCCATGACTGAGATTGCACGAAAAACCCATCACGATGAAACCAACTCACAATCGTTAGCAAAACTCCAAAAAGAGCATCCCCTCCAGCAATTGTATATGCTCCTTAAAGGAGAGGGTAGCTTCCCCTTCAGACTTGATCCGCAAGAGCTCAACCTAGACTGCCAGTCAGGTCAGTTGATTGGGCACTCATCCCTAGACAATTCAACGTCCTCCCAGGGCATTTTATATCAGTTTATTGGAACAAGCCAAAAACTCCTATTAAAAAAAAAGCAATGATCGTGCAATACAGAATGTGTAGAGCTTCTACAATAGAGAAGCAGCTTTTGGAGGGAAACCATAGATATGTGCCAAAAGGAGTAACGTTGCATAGGTGCTGTAGGATACAAGGCTTTGAGCAGCATGCCAAAAGCTTTGCGCAGCTTCAATGTGAGGAAGATTCACAGCCCAATGGAATGCTTGTGATTACTATCAGCAATCTGATGTGTCCCATTACATCGGATGTGTTGCATCAGGTATTTTCTCCTTTTGGGCATATTGAGAGGATTGTCATCCATCAGATTTCAAGAGGTCTCCAAGCTGAAATGCACTTTGCCTCAAGGACTAGTGTATTGCAAGCACGAATTGCATTGCATGGTCGGGATATATATGATGGTTGGTGTACCTTACATATCCAGCTGTTAGATTTGACCGAGATGTCCTTCTATGCTAAATGTGGAGATACAAATGCCATAGAGCAACCAGTTGTTGGAGCTATGATGCCGAAGGGGAGTTATCCCAAAGGCTATACAAGCCTATAAAAGCAGAAACCCAACATCTGTGGAGAATGCAGTCATGCCTATGATGGTAATGCAGCCAGCACAGCCCAGCCATGCTATGCCTCTCCTTAGTTTCAAGGCAATTGACAATGTCTCCATATGCAGGAAAAAATTTTGGTTGTTTTTAGGCTGCAAACACAAGAGGGTTTTGTGGGGATATGTCACGAGGACGTGAAAAGTGAAGTATTTTTGTAACTCAACCCACGCTTAACCAAGGGTTAACCGTGGTTAAGTTTAGTAATAGTTTGGCCATAAGGGACTGGCTAGAGGAAGTGCAAACTTCCTAGAAGTCCCTAGGGGCAAAGTCTAGGTGCACCACTAGGCCTAGGGGCAAGGCAAGGCACTAGAGAGGAGTCTAAAAGTTAGACCCAAGGACAACCAACGTTGTCCTTGGTCAATTGGGAGCTTTAAAGAAGGGCCAAGTGTAATGCATGTAGGTGCATGCCCTTCTCCGACCAGAGGTTGTTGTACGGATTCTTTAGCACGCTTTCCCCAACAATCGCAGTTCTCGAGGTGGCCAGTGGATGGTTGATAGCGAGGTTCCAAGCCTGGATCCCAAGGTCGAGGCTTTGGCGCAGCTGAAGCTGGAAGTCACCTACACCCTGCTGGAGCCTGACAGAGGATAGGCGTGAGGAACAGAGCTCACCCCTCTGCCACAGACAGTGGGTATTTGGATTTGGACTTCCTTTTGTTTGTTTTTCTTGATTTGAAGCATTTTGCAGTGCATGTATGGTGTTTTGCAGTCCCTTCTCGTCTCATTCAGGTTCTAGCAAGCACCGAGAGGCAAGGGTGTTCTTGGGGAAAGGCTTAAGGACAGTGTGGATCCATGTGATAGCCTTGAGGCTGCTTGGGTACAGTTTGCTAGTGGTTTGGATGCTAGGATGCCTTTCCGTTGGGTCAGATCAGAAGTAGATGCCTAAGACTACCTTGCCAGTTGGATTCTAATGGTGCACTTGGATCAGATGCCCAGAAGACTGCTAGAGGATTTGCAGAGAAGAACAGTGCAGGGGTGAACCCCTGATGTAAAGCATTTTCCATTCAGAAGCATTAAATAAATACCGAAAGGGGCACCAAGGCATTTGGGGCCAGTGGGTGTTTTGTGTACTGTTTTCACTGAGTAGGGGCATTCTAGCCTCCCCATTGTTGTTGTTAAAATTTATTAGTAAGTATTGTTAAGTGAATGAAGTGACTAAAGCTTGCATTGTGGCTATTTATGGGGTTTACGATTGAGTAGACGATGATTACTGCCCTTTAGTTCTTTGAAGGACGGTTACAGGATCGCTGCTCAAATACAAACAAAAGCCCACATAATGGAAACAATAATGGACAGCAAGAGAAGGGTTGTTATGCCAGTTTGAAGGAACGATACATCGCTCCAAATGATGACTTGGAAGTACCTATATGCAGGGTGATGGAACAAGCCTACATAACAGTGACAATGAAGCAGGCTTGATGAGTAAAAAGATATACGATGACCCAAGCAATGATGAGCAAATCTGTTGACCCGCAAGGTAGGATGTGGATGCACTTACACTTGGTACATTTAGGCATGCAAACTTTGAGGACAAAGTTTCGAGGAGGAATTGAGTATCGAGCATTTATGGTCTCCATAAAGGAAGAAAATATAGAAGACCACACAAATGATAGCAAGGATGATGCTCTTATGTTGACCAGCCACTAGGTTTCCTCTGTGTTGGCAACTCCTACAAAAGGCCAACTCCATTTAACGACACCAATGGAAGAGACAGCTTATCCCTTGGTTTTGGGTGATTCCATGGACAAAGTAAGATTCTAGCCACTAATACCAAACACGAGCTCATCACCATTGGCATGGAAAAGCATGATGCATTGACCAAAATCAGTGGGTATGGGATGAATGCCTATTCAAATAATGCTACTAGACTCCCACAAGGTTGTCAAAGACACAGCCCTACAGCTGATGCTTATATATATGTTCATGACCACTGCCAGTAACAAAAGCTGCACGTACATGTACAACCTATAAATGACAGCAAAAATTATGAAGACAATGGACAGCAAAAGAATGATGGCTGTTACAACAATTTAGAAAATGATGGCGAGAAGCCCTTGCACAACCACATTGATCTAAATAGTTACTGCTGTCCCCAGCAGTACATTAGTGCACAGCAGCAAGGTAATGCAGATATGCAACTTGATGGAAAAGATGCACATGGAAGTGCTATTGCAGGAGACCAAGGTAAGTCTATAGTTGGGGATGAGGAAAACTTACCACAACAGAAGTTGAGGATCGTGAAGGACAAGGGCAATCAGCTTCTTTCCATGGAGAATTATTTTATAGCACATCCGGTTTGGTAGAGCACCAAGGTACACTAATGCGTGGGGATTCTACTGCAATCCCACACAAGATGCAAGGTGGGCTTTTAAAAGGCAGAATATATATTACACAACCAGCCAAATCTTTCCATCTTTGGAAAGCTTATTAGTGAGCAGTCCACTATGATCTTGCCCATGGAGAACTTCAGCCAGAGACTTCCACCAGTGACACTTCCAATGGATGATATCCTTGAGTTACGTGCAGGGGATAGAGGCCGGTATCCACAACCGCCATTTGGCACATCTCAACCTCGTGTGGATCTCAATCAGATCAGAGGCTCTACATAAAGTCGAGACCACCTCAAATGCAGCCTGGACAGATATATGTGGAAGGATGCCATATGCCCAATACGCACATGAGTTTGCAGGCTGAGTGGGACATTGATGTTGCCTTGTCAAATCAGCACCATGCCTATGTGGGCGTACAACCTGAGATCAAGAATAATTTATCTCCATTTCCCCAGGTTTGCCATTTCCCTTCTCTTTCTCTGTTTCTTAGACCATGTGGGAGGGTCCAAGCTGGAAGGATAAAGTGGAGGGGAGAGTGTCCACTTATTACATGTTCTGATGTCTCAACTCACCATCCCGGGGGCACAATAGGGAGGGTAGGTGAGGAAGAATGCAACAGAAGGAGTGACAGGCTGTTTTCTAGCCATTTGGAGAGGCGAACAGGTAGAATGCTAACGTGAGAGAATGCTAACAGCCCAAAAATCAAGCCAGAAGTAGATTGCAATGTAGAACAGATAGCAATGGAGAGGCAATGGTGGTCAATATGGAGAGGCGTCAAGGGAGGAGTGACAGGTGTGGATGGGCCTGCGATGTAGATGGAGAGGTGGTCGGGGAGAAGTAGCAGGTAGGCAGGTAGGGTAGGGAGGGTTGAGGCAAGCTTGAGGAGCTCAAGCGGGATGAGAGAGTGCAAGCAAAGAGACAGTTTTTTTGTTTTTTTTTGGGGGGGGGGGGGGTTCTCAAGCACCGAGGGAGAGACCAGGGCAGAGAGGCAAAATAGGGAGGGGGAGCTCAGGTGGGGCGGGAGGTAATAGAGAAAATATGATGAGCTCAAGTGGGGAGGGACGGAGCAAGGTGGGGAGGCAAGGCGGGCTGGGGAGAAAGGGGCCGGGGGGAGGCAAGGCAAGGGGGGGTAAGGAGAGAGAGGTCTGAAAGTGGCATTCATTGAGAGAGAGGGACAAAGAAAGAAAGTTTATTAAAGTCTTCAGAAGACCGATGGGTCTATGAGACTGCGAAAAAAACCTGAATACAATGAGCTGTGGTAGTGGAGCTACTAAACGAGCATTCACACCAATGCAGAATGCAAAAAAATGCAAAATGGCAGTACTAAGTCCTAAGTACAACATAGTCATATCCCGACTATATATATATATATATATATATATAATTAGCAAGACCCCTTCAACAAGATGACTAAACACAAGAAGCCATCAATTGGCTGTCAAAACCTCAATATGAAAGTAACAACAATCAAACACAAAAACATTAGCAACAATCCTTTCAAGGGGGGGGGCGGGGGGCGGGGAGGGGGAAGCTCAGGTGGGCAGGAGGTAGCAGAACAATAAGATGAGCTCAAGTGGGGAGGGAGGAAGCAAGGTGGGGAGGTAGGACGGCGGGCTGGAGGAAAAGGGGCCTGGGGGAGAGGCAAGGCAAGAGGGAGGGACGGGGGGGTAGGGGGGGGAGAGAGAGAGAGAGAGAGAGAGAGAGAGAGAGAGAGGCTTGAGAGTGGCAATAATTTAAATAAATAAAATTAGCAAGACCCCTTATCAAACAAGATGATTAAACACAAGAAGCCAACCATAAAATCTCAATATGAAAACATTAACAACAATCCTCTTCATATGTAGAAACTTTCCTTAAGAAACTTATTGAAATGAAAAAGCAGAAAAAAACCTGTTTCGAGAGCAGCGGCTGAAAACAATAACATCAGCACCCAATCTCATTGTGCTAGTCTTAAAACCATTGCCATCTGAAAACATCCAAATAAACATTTGTCAAACCTTTCCAAAACCACATTTGAGACCCTGAAATATGATTCATATCCATTTGACTCTGCACACTTTTGCTCTATCTTCCAAAAAAGAGCAAACCCAACTGCCCAATGAAGTCTTAACTTACTCAAATTTCAACCATAGTTCAAAATGCATGACTGGACAGGCTGCTCAAACACCAAAATACAACCATGGACACCCCCAATTGTCCAATGAAGTAAGCACAAGGTAAAAACATCGATAGCATATGGGAATTACATTGGTGTTCAAAATTTCTCTACATAATGCTTGACGCAAAACTTGGTAAACCATAGAAAATTGAGAGGTTTTAATACTAAGGATGTTGCATGACCAAACTATATAAGCTAGCAAAACAATAGCATGAAAATGTCCCTCTCCACCCTCGCAAAAAAGCAAAAGTATATAAAGCACCTACTATCATAACTTCAACCAATGATCATTTTGGGTCATACTATTGGGCTAGTCATCTAGTCATGCTAGTACATTAACAGTATTATGATTAAAGCATTTCCCATATTGCTTGCAAAATCCATGTCTTATCTACACCGGGATGAGAGAAGAAGATACAACATTTGTAACAACCTAGGATAACGTTACCTCTTACCAGCTAGCACCAATTCTCATGCCCACAAATCTTGTCACTAAATCTCCTCTACATCTACCCTACAACACATCATAAATAGAAAAAAACTTCACAACACATCGAATGGGCATAACTCTCCACAATAGGACACCCTTTGTGTTGGAGTACGACTCCTCACAAGAAAGGTGCATGTCCTTCACGCACAAGGTAGTTCTTGTATGCCTACCCTACAGCGCTACAGAACTTCCTGTACAAAACAATACAGCATGTTCCATACTGTACAGTACGTGTACAGTTTTTGTAGGGGTGAAGTTTAATTTAAATTTTTTAATTTCAAAAAAGAAGTGTGGTTCAAACGTGTCCCTGTTCCTTTCAATGCATCCTGTAATTATAACGCATACCTGAAAATCCTTTTGCCGCTTTAAATTGATTTGGCACTTGTTTGTGTGCATTTGCCACCTCCGCCCTTCTCATCCCATCTCAAGGCCGATTGCTGCCCCTTCCTTCAGCACACACAACCCCCTCTGCACATCCTCCTCTTCCAAGCTGTAGCCAGTCCCATGGTCCACACAACCGTGTAAATATAAATATAGAGTGAAGACTATATGTTGTGACTCGTTGCTCTAGTATGTTCTACAATCTCGATCTAGTAGTCGGTTTAAACTTTGAGGTAGTCCATCAATAGTCACGTATGGTAGAATCTATGAGATTGTTGATTGTGATTAATCATTGCATTCTATGGACTATAGATGGTTTGTAGACGCCGCAGGATCTTGTTACATAGGGGACGTACTCGCCGCTTCATCTCCAGACGATCCAGGATGATGGCAGCTTTTCGGAGGAGACTTACTCATGGAGATCTCGCCCTACCAGCCGCTCACCTCACTTTTGCTCAGATTTGTACTCTCATAGCAGGAGGCAGAGTCGATGGACAGGATTTCCAGTATTATTTTGGTTCTCAGACTCCGTGATACATGGACTTGTATCTTTGCATTGACATATTGTACTCATCCCCCCATTTTGCACCCAGGGGCGGTTTCCTTGCATCTAGCTTACTTTGTATTTAGGCTCGGATTTGACATTATGTACTTTCACTTGCATTGTATTGCGTAGCACTTAGATGATATTCGACGATGCCTCTTCTTTGTGGCACGTTGATTTTGTGCTATCTTGTACGTAGAGTTCTTGATGTCCCATGGGCCCATTTTGGCCTTTGGTGGACAATAATACACTTTCTTTCTTTCTTTCCCCCTTCCCTACTTCTCTAGGGAAGAAAATAATAATATACAAAGGGGACATACATGACGCATCTTCAATCTTTTATCCATACAATGCCTCATGCCATACATATGGTACCTAACATACGATACCACCTTGTTCACACACTTATATTGCCCCTCCAAGGGAACTCCTCTCTTCATTCATGAAAAATTAGTGATTTACCATATTGTCCCCTCCAATAAAACTCCTCTCTTCATTCATGAAAAATTAGTTATTTGCATCTACTAATGAATGAGTACGAAATGGGTGTGCCTTTCAACGATTAGGTATAACTCATATCACAAGGGTGCACCTCTTCACATCACACTACTCTTCATGCCCACATACATGCTAAATTCTACATTCAATTGGGTGGTTTCAACATAGCATTCTTGAGTTCTTCTAAACGGTATCAATTCCATCTTCAACCCATTGTGGAGATGTTCCAAAATACAAATCTGCCATAAAGATGAATGGCATAAGCAAATTGTACTAAACCTGAATTTCAAAAATCAGGAAAATGGTACTTCCATTTTCTGTCACCTACAATGGCATTTGCATCTTGAGATGGCCACGTTCCAAGTTCACCTCGGCTTCAAGATAGGAAGCCGAAGGGGAAAACCTACCCCTAGATGTCGACAAAAAACTAATGAGAGCAAAGAGACGATTTGCACCTAGCTGGCCTAAATCTCTTGATTTCTCACCCAAGAGACAATTTGCAATGCATCTCCAACCAATCATTAGCTTTGGGAAATCCTCTAACTCACTGGTTTTCTTATGGACACAATCCAAAGAAAGGCAACCTTGCACATAAATGGGACAAAAGAATGAAGGGGGTATATAGTATCTATTTAGATGGAAAAGATGCAGAAGAAGCTTACGGGAGAGTTTTCGTGAGAAGTTTAAAAAGAAGTAATGACACGTCCCAGCACTCCTGAAACCCCTGATCTGCAAAACAACCACACACAACATCAGAACTGAGCAGGCTGCTCACCACCCAACCGTGACATCTACGGGATGTGATCCCGAATCAGAAGATGTCCCCTCCGAGCCACGAGCTGAGCTACTGGCACGAACTCCCAATCAGATCCAAACCAACCTGGTGTCCCATACCACCAGGTGGCGCTGTGAAGCCCTGGATCTGCCACTGGGCCTTGGGCTACGCTAAGATGCAGGCGCGCGTCCGCGACACAATCCAGGATCAGACCTAGCACCTGGGAACGAGACTTGCTCCCAACTGCACACTGAGAACTGAACCCCCTGGGCCTCTTTTATAGACTCGGGCCCCGGCGCCAAAAATAGCGCGAAGACCTATAAATAGTTCGTAACCTTGCCACTCAACCCGAGAATCAAGCCTACCTAGCTCTAAGCCTCCCCAGGCTAACCTAAGCTAGTTCTGTGTACCTAGTACACGTCAGATACCAATCCGTGCACATGACATACTCCCCCTCCTCTAAGAACTCACTCCTGAGTTCGCTAAGAAATCTGGAAATGTTCTTTGGAGGTTTTGTAATGTCTCCCATGTTGCATCCTCCTCAACACGATCCTTCCACTTGATCTTGTATTCCGTGATAGTACGATTATGAATCTGTCGTTCACAAAATTCAAGAATACACTCAGGTTCGTGAGGAATATGTAAACTACTCGGTGCTTTCTATCAATTCAAACAACGGATTTTGCAGAGGCATTTGAATGAGATGATTGCGAGTTGCCAAACACATATACTTGAACTTAAGAGTTTGCAATTAAGCTGGAATTAAGACTTATACAGCTTAAACTCAAAGTGACATCATTGGAGAATGCAATATGATTGAGGGGCCAAGACGGGGCCCCCCCCTTATCCAGGCTCACTTTATTCTTGAAAATGGAGATACAAGACCAAGGTGCAATGCACCTTCCAAACTGATGAACTCAGTGAAAACCTAGGACCTAGATACAAGACTCAAGAGCATATGTACAAGGTAGACAACAAAAAGGAGGACTCCAAGCTCAGGTTTCAGCTCTTGGCTTGCCCAATCCACAAGGAAGAAGCCTGCAACAATCACCACTTACATCCAACATTAGAGACAAACACTAGTTTCTAGAAAGATAGTAGAAACAACATGAAATAGTGCTGTAAATGAGATAAACTTGACAATACAAGCTCCCTTCGTGACTTGGCCTTTTTGTAGATGAAGTCCTTGATGCCTCTGAAGCTACCTTGGGTGAGGAGAGTGTGGAAATGGGGCTGGAATGAGAACAGCTTAGAAAAACAGCCTGTAGGCTAGAAAGAGAAAGCTTTTATGGAGTGTGAGCTGTAGAGAGAGAGTGCCAATGCTGATCCCAAGGGAGGAGATGTAAGAGAGGAGCTGCTGCTGTTCCAGAGGTGCACAGAAAGGCAGATTTCTGCAAGGGAAATGGGCTGGAACAGTAGAGAGAGAAATTCTGCAGTAGAGAGAGAAAGACTGCAGCAGGAGAGAGAAAGGGGCTGTGGCTGCTCCAGGCTAGGTGAAGGAGAGAGGATGCTGCTGCTGTTCCAGAAGAGCTGAGAGGGGGCAGATTTCTGGAGAGGAGGGGCTGGAACTGTAGAGAGAGAATGTGCTGTTGTAGAGAGAGAAAGTGCTGCTGAGGTGAGAGAATGGCCTGGGGAGAAGCTGGCTGCACCCAAGGAGCTGGAGAGGTTCTGCTGCATCATCTAAAAGGAGGGAGAAGAAAAGTGACGAAATTTTCATGTGAGGAATGAAGGGGAGAGGTCTTCTTTTATAGGCTCAGCCCCCCTCCTAGGCCTAGAGTGGAAGGTGGACACTTGTCCCAGATTTTTGGTGGGCTGCAGTCCCAAAGAGGACAGCCCACCACTTGCCCTAAATCTACCAGATTTGGGGCCAAACACTTGGCCTGCATGCCCTGCCACTTGCCATGCATGCTGCCACATGTGTGGGACAGGTGGACTGACCTGCCAGCTCAGATTCCAAGTGGCAGTCTGCCACGTGTCAGCTGCCACGTCACTCCCAAAAACCCTAAAATTTCAAAGTTGTCAGAATTTAATTCTGATCGCACCCACGGGTTCCTAACAGCTTAGACTATCTATTGACGTACTCTAAGGTCATAACTGAGCCATACTGAGCTCATTTGTTTGTCGTCTTATCTTGTATCTCCATTACTCTTGGCATGCTGCCAGGCCCACACCCAAAGCTCAGGGAACATTCTCTTGAATGGTTCCTAGGTCGGTATGCAATCTGTGCATTTGATTGGTCCCATGTTTGGGTACTCAGGTGGGGTGTGGTTTCTAGATGTCCCTCTCAAAGAGAGGCCATCATTCTTGTGGGTCACTAATGCCCATAACCCCAAGCAAGGGGGTCCACCCTCAAATGCTAGACCTAGTCCCCATTGTCCGTAACTGAACAGAAGGAAAACATTTCATTTCTTAATAAGCATACTATTGAAAAACAAAAAGAAATAGTACCAAGCAAGTGGATACATGTTGAAGCAGGATGACATTCCCTCCGTCTTTCATTCGGTTGTCCGCAACTGAAATGCTTCCTCATAAGCATCCAGGATTTCAGGACACTCCTGAAATGTAGCTCTGTCCACCCATTGGGCATCGGTGGATGGGAGCCCTCTGAACTTCAAAAGGTACATTTTGCGAGTCGTGCCTCGACGTCCCGTAGTGAAGTTATGCAAAATAATTTGCTCTGGGATCAACAAGATCTCAGTGTCCTCTACTTCAGGTGCATCGTCCAGTGTGGGCTCTTGAGGTGGTTCCCCAATGAAGGGTTTCACCAAGCTTACATGGAAGACATTGTGGATCTTCCAATGCTCTGGAAGTCTCAATCGGACCGAGACATCATTTATTACCTGCAACACCTGAAAAGGACCATAATATCGAAAGGATAGCTTGAAGTAGATGCGCTTTTTGCCCACTTTGGTTTTTAACCGGGCTTTCTCAAATTTCAATAAGACCCATTGGCCTTCTTTCACTGCAAACGCCCTCCGTCTTTTATTTGCAGCTGCTCTTTGTTTCTCCTGTGCCTTTTGAATGGCTGCTCGAACCGTGGCATAAGCAGAGTCATAATCCTCCACGAATTGATCAGCGGCAAAGATTTTCTCTTTTGTTTGCATGAGTGGAGTTGGTAAAGATCTACCATATACAATTTCGAAAGGAGCTTTTCCAGTGGAGGAATGAATTGTGTTGTTATAAGCAAACTCCACAAGAGGAAGGAATTTCTCCCAAAAGGTTTGCTGGTCATGCACATAAAATTTCAGCAAATCCAAGAGTGTACTATTCGTAACTTCAGTTTGGCCATCCGTTTGAGGATGAAAAGCTGAGGAGAAACTTAGAAGAGTTCCAAGGTTCTCAAACAAAGCCTGCCAGAAGTTACTAGTGAACTTTGAGTCTCTATCTGATACTATAGACTTGGGCATGCCGTGGTGTCTAAAGATGTGTCTAATAAATAAATGGGCAGCTTCAGGTGCCTTGAGATTCTTTCTGCAAGGAATGAAGTGGGCTTGCTTGCTGAATCGATCTACTATCACCCAAATCATGTCATGATTTTGATTGGTCCTGGGAATTCCTGTAATGAAGTCCATGGTGATGTGTTCCCATGGTCTCTCAGGAATGGGTAGGGGCTGAAGTAAACCCTTGGGTTTTCCTCTCTCATACTTAGCTTTTTGACATGCGAGACAAGCTAAAATGTAGGCAGCAGTGTCCTTTTTCATGTTAGGCCAGTAGAAAAATTTATCCATGGCTGAAAAGGTGGCCACAATACCCCTATGACCAGCATAGGGTGGGTTATGGCTTTCTCCATCACTTTAGATCTAAGCTGCTTTGTGATACATAGTTTGTTCTCCATGAATAAATAGCCATCCCTGATGTGGTAGGCATGATGGGTGCCTCCATCTTTCAAATGTGCCCATGGCTGAGCAAAATCAGCATCTCCCTCATAGAATTCTTTGAGGGTTGTTAGCTCATCATGATAGGGAACTGAAATATGGTGAAGCCGTGGTCTACGAGAAAGGGCATCAGCCACTACATTCTCTTTTCCAGGAGTATATTGTATCTGAAAATGAAATGATTGCAGAAAGGTAGACCATTTCATATGTCTCTCTCTGATCAGAGGTTGAGTTAGAAAATATTTAAGACTTTCATGATCAGTTTTTACAAGAAAATCTATCCCTAAAAGATAATGTTTCCAAAGTTTGAGAGCATGAATTACAGCTAAGAGTTCTTTTTCATAGATATCATAATGAAGTTCAGCATCTCTTAGCCGTCGGCTTTCAAAGGCCACAGCATGACCATCCTGGGTAAGAGAAGCCCCAAGGCAATCGCCACTGGCATCAGCTGCTACTAGGAATGGTTTCCTTAAGTCAGGAATGATAAGTACAGGAGCTGTAGTCAGGGCATGCTTTAGAGCATTAAAAGAGTCCTTTTCTTTTTGGGTCCATCTGAACTTCAGATTTTTCTTAGTGAGATCATGTAGAGGGGCTGCAAGTTCAGCAAAATGCCAAATAAACCTTCGGTAATATGAGCATAGGCCTAGAAAAGACCTTACCTCATGGGCATTCTTCAAGTAAGGCCACTCTACAATTGTCTGTATCTTGGCTGGGTCCATACGGACACCTTCTCGTGAGATAATGTGACCAAGATAGTGAATCTCAGGAAGAAAGAACTCACTTTTCTTCTCATTGATGTAAAGAGCATTTTCAGCTAAGATTTGAAATACAATCTTTAGATGTTCCTTATGCTCTTCCTCATTCTTGCTGAAAATGAGGATGTCATCAAAGAAGACGGCAGTGAACTGTCTATAGTTCCTGAACAACCGTTCCATCAGTCGATTGAACATGGCTGGGGCATTAGTAAGGCCAAATGGCATTACCATATATTCATACAGTCCAAATGTGGTTCGGAAGGCTGTTTTATGAATGTCCTCAGGTACAACTCGTACCTGATGGTAGCCACTCTTAAGATCTATGCGGCTGAAAATTTCAAATCCTCCTAAACGATCAAAGATATCGTCTATACGAGGAATTGGGAAACGATTCTTAACCGTCTGTTTGTTTAAGGCTCTATAGTCTATGCACATCCCGAAGGTTTTATCCTTCTTTTGGACTAGTAAGACAGGAGAGCAAAAAGAAGAACTACTGGGTTGGATCAATCCCTTGTCCAAGAGTTCTTGGACTTGCTTGAAGATTTCATCTTGTTGAGATTGACTAACTCTATATGGGGGTCTATTTGGAGGTGAAGACCCTGGAACTATGTCAATTTTGTGATCCTCTGGTCTCTCAGGAGGGAGGTGACTAGGAAGTTCCTGAGAGAAGCAACTAGAGAATTCCTGAAGGAAATCTAATCTTTCTTTTGTGAGAGGATCTGACTTTTCTTCACTTGGTTGCTTATTACGTACAAACACTAGAAAAGAACATACTCCTTTCTTAAGCAAATTGGGAGATCGTGCATGACTTACCATAGGAATGGTGTTTCCTGAAACTCCCGCTGTAATGCTCACATCTCTATCCTTATGTTGGAGGGTTAGAATATTCTTCACATAATCGATTCGGGGGTTGACTTGCTTATGCCAGGGCATGCCGAGAATGACATCTGATCCTTGAAGTGGTGCCACCATGATCTCCTTCATAAAGAAGTCACATTTACTCATCTTGGCATAAAGCTTATGCTGTCTTAGAACAAGTAAGACAACCCGGAGGTGTCCTATATGATCCTCAAGCGTTTTACTATATACCAAGATATCATCTAAGAACACTACAACAAATTTGCCCAGATAATCTCTGAACAAATCGTTCATCATCTGCTGAAAAGTAGCAGGAGCATTGGTCAAACCAAAAGGTAATACGAGGAACTCGTAATGACCGGAATGCGGTCCTATCTATGTGTTTAGCATAGATACGGATTTGGTGATAACCCGTGCGCAAATCAATCTTACTGAAATACTTCGCTCCGGCCAAACGGTCAATCAAATCATCGGAACGAGGTAAAGGATAGCGGTTCTTAATTGTGACTTTATTTAATCGTTTATAATCTATACACATTCTCCAGGAAGAATCTTTCTTCTTTCTTAAGAGGACAGGTGCACCCCAGGGTGATTTACTTGGGCGGATATAGCCCATATTCAGGTAATCCTGAAGCTATAAAGCTAACTCATCCTCCTCTACCTGGCTCATCCTATAAGGTGGTACACTGATAGGTTGAGCCCCTGGGACTAAGTCTATGCGATGATCTACTGCCCGTTCTGGAGGTAAACCTTCTGGCAGTTGAGCTGGGAATACGTCCTTAAAATTATCTAACAACATTCTCAATTCACGGTGTTCAAACATACTTAATTCATTCTTGTTAATTACCGAAACAACAAATGAAGAAAGTGGAATCAGAACACACTGATAGACATCATAATGAGAATTGTTTAATATATTCCGAAGCTGCATCGCAGATACAATAGGCCCCTTTGATCACACTGAATACAAAATTGGGTGTCCTTATCTACAAAAGAAAGCGTGTGCTCCGTCCATCCGATCTGAATATTGTGGGTTTTAAACCACTCTATCCCGATCAACAAGTCTACATGCTCCAGATGCATAACATAACATGTAAGAGCTCCCGTGTAGGCCTGAATCCGGATAGGAAGCGCTTCAACCTTGCGATCCCAAAACTGCTTCCCAGCTGGAAGCTGCACCTCATAGGTGTGGTCGCTAGGTACTGTGGACAGCCCCATCTTCTGCACAAATTTGTAGTTAACAAAATTGTGAGAGCTGCCCGGATTAAAAAGAATGTGAACCTGTTGGTCCCTAACTTCTCCATAAACTCGGAAAAGATCATGGGAACCAAACAACGAAGTATTGAAAGTACAATTACAAGAGAGTGGGCAGGTAATGACATTTACTGAAATACCTGTCATCGCGACTTGGTTTGCTTCCTTGGCTGCGGTACGTGGACCCGCCTGGAGCTTCGGTCCTAGCACCAACTTTTGGTTCTTCCGCTTAGGACACTCATTCTTTGTGTGGCCCCGCTCCTCGCAATAGAAGCATCGCCCTTCTTTCTTGAGCCTCAGAGTGCGAAGGAAATGGGCTTTACCATTCTTTGCTGGAGTTAAGCTTTTCCTGGAGGCGTTGTCCGTAGACTTCGTCTCCGCAATACCAGTCGTATGCTGAAAGAACTTGCGTTTGTTCTTTCCACTCGTATCGGTAACTGTGGTTGCTTTGGTACCGGCCATGGTATCATCATATATGCGGGCATATGTCATGGCCTCCTGCAACGTTGTGCACTTGTTGTTCTTTATCTGCAACTTGTAGGAGTCTGGCAAACCATCCACGAAGAAACCTAACAAGGTCACTGGATCCATTTTAGTGGCCCTGGTTTGCAGAGCCCTAAATCTTTGAAGATAAACTTCAAAAGTTAAATTCAATTTTGACATATCAAGGGCCTTGAGCTTGCCGACGATATCGTAGTCATCTTCCTTCTTCAGGAACTCCTTCCTGAAGATGCCCTCAAAATCGGTCCAAGTATCAGGCTTAGGCTGGAGTTCTTTCCACCAAAGCAAGGCTTTACCTGACATAAACCCTGCTGCAAGCTGAATCTTTTTCTCATCTGGATAGGGGTGAAATTGGAAGTGTACTTGCCACTTGTGCAACCAAGTGTCAACTACCTCCTTTGTTCTTGATTTTTGGTCACCTGGAAAAGGATCCGGAGTGATATTCGGGCCTAGCACGGAAGCCATGGCATCCACATGCGTGAGTGCCTGAACCGTGCTAGCCAGAAGAGTCAGAGTTGCTTGTATCCCTTGGAGTTGCTGTGACAACCCCGATTGATTAGCGTTGACCTGCTCAAATTTACCATCAAGAGCAGTCGTAAACTCACTGAAGGCTTTCTTAGTTATCAGGTCGTCATAGAGACCCTGATCATCCTCTCCCACTGGAATGTAATCTAAGTCCTGCTCTCCCATAGTGAACTCGGGATTTGGAGCATCAGACATGGCTGAAAACTGATTTGATTACAAACGGAGAGAAATAACTAACTAAAACGAAGCACAGAAGAAGATGGAGCAGAAGAAAACCGTCCCGTAAGAAGCTGACGGAAGGAGATACTGGAATCTGGCGAATCGGAAGCCCACGAATCCCGAGACCTCTCCGAACCCGCAACCGGATGCACGCGCTGCTGAAGTGGCTGTACGGTCTGCTGACGTGGCTGTACGGATGCTGACGGAGGCCGTACAGTTGCTGACGTGGCTGTACGGCGTCCGTACAGTCTGCAGGTACAGGTGCACAGACAGGGTTCGCAGCAGCAAATGCAGGGCTGACGCAGCTTGTACGGTGCTGTTGCAGGGCTGGCGCAGGTATTCCGTACAATTCCGTACGGTGCTGATGCAGAGCCTACGATGGCTGTCGCAGGCTGACGCTGGCAGGGTACGGATGCTGCAGACTGCACGATGCAGGGCAGCGCTGGCGCAGGCAGGGACGGCTGACGCAGGCTGGCGCTCAAATCGAGGCGCTGCTTCGAAGCTCTAGGCTGGCTTGTGGGTAGGCTGGTACCCTGCCCCCACCTATATAGGGTGCAGGGCAGCCTTATTTGGAAGCTGTGCTTCCAAAAAAGGCCAAGCCCCCCTAGCTTTGGAGGGGTGCTTTTTCGAAAAAAGCACCCCCTGCGCAGGCTGCACACAGCCCTTTGCGCAGGCTGTAATCAGCCTTCTGCGCAGGCTGTACGCAGCCTGTTCGCCGCCCCAAGAGCCACTCTTTGCCCCCAGACTGTTCCGTACAATCCCAGGCGCCTCTTCCACGCCTCCCTTGCAGCTTTTTTTCGCCACTCTCTCCTGCTTTCTGCTCTCTCTCCCCTTCCTCTAGCCTTCTCTCACAGGCCTTCAGAGATCTCGATTTTTCTCTCTCCTTTTCTTCTTCCTTTTCCCGGATATCTCTCCACCCCTCCTATCCCAGGTATCCAGCAAAAACGCAGCAACAGATTTCGAAATTTAGGGCATACCTGGAGGAAAAACTCGTCAAAAGTTCTCGCATCAGAAGTTCCTACCTCAGGAGTTGGCTCTGATACCAACTGACACATCCCAGCACTCCTGAAACCCCTGATCTGCAAAACAACCACACACAACATCAGAACTGAGCAGGCTGCTCACCACCCAACCGTGACATCTACGGGATGTGATCCCGAATCAGAAGATGTCCCCTCCGAGCCACGAGCTGAGCTACTGGCACGAACTCCCAATCAGATCCAAACCAGCCTGGTGTCCCATACCACCAGGTGGCGCTGTGAAGCCCTGGATCTGCCACTGGGCCTTGGGCTACGCTAAGATGCAGGCGCGCGTCCGCGACACAATCCAGGATCAGACCTAGCACCTGGGAACGAGACTTGCTCCCAACTGCACACTGAGAACTGAACCCCCTGGGCCTCTTTTATAGACTCGGGCCCCGGCGCCAAAAATAGCGAAGACCTATAAATAGTTCGTACCCTTGCCACTCAACTCGAGAATCAAGCAGCTCTAAGCCTCCCCAGGCTAACCTAAGCTAGTAGAAGCTTCTTGGAAAGAAACCTACAAAACCTCAACAAAGCTTTACCACGCATTGAGTAGGCTTATGGAATTCTTACTTTAAAGTCAAGAGCTGAAAGAATGCAAATTCCTAGACAAACCGAGAACTTGAAAGGACTACCAGTATGGATTGCCGAGGAACTCACAAAAACTCATCCGAAGAACAAACGTCAAGTAAAGGCGGCTAGAACAAAACGCAAATGGGTTGTCTATCAAGATGGCCAAGCATTGATCCAAGACTTCAAAGCTAAACCAATGGACCCTCACTCTATAACTTATGTATGACCTCCATTTTTTTCCTTTCGTTCTTAGCCTTTTGGCTTTTTAGCTAAGCTGAATGAACCAATTGTAATCATAACCTTAGGTGGTTATCTTATGTTTAAGACATAATCCTCCAAAAAATTTTACATCCCCCAAAATAAGTTAACACACTCGTTATACCACAAAAGGATCGAATATCAAGCTCACCTCCCAACCATAGAGCCAAAGAACATCGTTCTTGAGCCATACACATTCAACTGTGGTTGTGAAAGCTACCCTGTACTCAACTTCACAAAATGAAGTGAAAAGATATGCAACGTTCTAATGTGTAGGACAATAGATCATAACCTCTCTCTGACATAATGATACGCGATCTCAATGTGTTTCATGCGTACATGAACACAGGATTCTGTGCCACTGCAATAACACTGTCAGTGAGTATATGGCTGCAAACCACCACGAAGATCTTCCCTCAATCTCTTGAGCCACACATTCAACTGTGGCTGTGAAAGCTACCTTGTACTCAACTTCACAAAATGAAGTTTCCATAGTGGATTGTTTCTTGCTCAACCAAGAAAGGCTTTGCGAAAAGCTATAAATTTCCTCTGGAGAGAGCCTTGGTGAAAAGATATGCAACGTTCTAATGTGTAGGACAATAGATCATAACCTCTCTCTGACATAATGATAAGCGATCTCAATGTGTTTCATGCGTGCACGAACATGGGATTCTGTGCCACTACAATAACACTGTCAGTGAGTGTATGGCTGCAAACCACCACGAAATCTTTCCTCAATCTCTTGAGCCATACACATTCAACTATGGTTGTGAAAGCTACCCTGTACTCAACTTCACAAAATGAAGTTTCCATAGTGGATTGCATAGTGGATTGTTTCTTGTTCAACCAAGAAAGGCATCAACTACCAATAAAGAAACAACTTTCACTCATGGAATATCCAATGTCATAGTCACCAATTCAATCTGAATCACTCAAAGTATGCAAGTCAGTGTCAACTCCCCTAGCATAGAGCACATCAAGAGAGTGAGTATCTTGCAAATATATGGACACACACTTTGCTGCTATGTCTTTGAGCTGTGCATATATCTTCACAAAATGAAGTGAAAAGATATGCAACGTTCTAATGTGTAGGACAATAGATCATAACCTCTCTCTGACATAATGATAAGCGATCTCAATGTGTTTCATGCGTGCATGAACACAGGATTCTGTGCCACTGCAATAACACTGTCAGTGAGTATATGGCAACAAACCACCACGAAGATCTTCCCTCAATCTCTTGAGCCATACACATTCAACTGTGGTTGTGAAAGCTACCCTGTACTCAACTTCACAAAATGAAGTTTCCATAGTGGATTGTTTCTTGCTCAACCAAGAAAGGCTTTGCGAAAAGTTTTAAATTTTCTCTAGAGAGAAAAAGCCTTGGTGAAAAGATATGCAACGTTCTAATGTGAAAAGATATGCAACGTTCTAATATGTAGGACAATAGATCATAACCTCTCTCTGACATAATGATAAGCGATCTCAATGTGTTTCATGCGCGCACGAACACAGGATTCTGTGCCACTACAATAACACTGTCAGTGAGTGTATGGCTGCAAACCACCACAAAATCTTTTCTCAATCTCTTGAGCCATATACATTCAACTATGGTTGAGTGAAAGCTACCCTATACTCAACTTCACAAAATGAAGTTTCCATAGTGAATTGTTTCTTGTTCAACCAAGAAAGGCATCAACTACCAATAAAGAAACAACTTTCACTCGTGGAATGTCCAGTGTCATAGTCACCAATCCAATCTGAATCACTCAAAGTATGCAAGTCAGTGTCAACTCCCCTGGCATAGAGTAGACCAAGAGAGTGAGTACCTTGCAAATATATGGACACTCACTTTGTTGCTGTGTCGTTGGGCTGTGCATATATCTGCTGTGTACTCAACTTCACAAAATGAAGTTTCCATAGTGGATTGTTTCTTGTTCAACCAAGAAAGGCATCAACTATCAATAAAGAAACAATTTTCACTGGTGGACCACTACTCTCGTTTGCATCTCATGCATTCGAACCTGAAACTACCATTCTCGCTTCCTTCTTTTTTCGTTCTTTCTCCAATCTTTTCCAGATTCATTGATGTGGTGTCCAGGCTTCGCTGAATCACTACTCTCGTTTGCATCTCATGCATTCGAGCCTGAAACTACCATTCTAGCTTCCTTCTTTTTCCATTCTTTCTCCAACCTTTTCCAGCATTCATTGATGTGGTGTCCAGGCTTCTTGCAATAATGGCATTTACCCTTTTTCTTGGACTGACTTGCATTTCTAAATTTTTCTTTGTTGGCTGATTTGAATCAGTCCTAGACTGAAAGCCACCAAAATTAGACTTATACCATCATGATTATCAACAGGTTTGACATATTTATCCTTGTCTGTTCTTCCTACAACTTTAGTCCCACAAGTTCTTGAAAAGTAAGTTGAACTGTACTATCCTCCTGGACAAATTCAGAGAAGTATGAGAATACAAAGAAGTCTCTGGCAAAGAATTCAAAGTTGTAGATATGACTATTAGGTACAAATTAGAGAGCTACCAAAATGAGCCTTATTTCTACCTTTAGCCAACAAGGCTTGATCACCATCATGCATATTAATAGACATATTTTCCCTTGTACGTTCTTCTTGTAACAATAGCCCCATAAGTTCCTGAAAAGTCAGTGGAGTTGTTTATATCAGTTCACTATCAGATATAACTTCATCAATGTTCAGCAACTATTCTCTAAACCATAGATCTTAGTCAAATGATCTGAAATCAAATCACCCTTCAGCATCTTGGCATCATCAATTTGTCTTTTCAAGGAAGAAATAATGACCTCATTCGTTGCCTAATGCATATCTTCAAGCTTGCTTGGAAGTCCTGGAGAACATATATGAGGTATGATGAGCCTCTTAAGAGACAAGACAATAAGTGACAAAACCTACGCATCTAAAGGATCCAATATCTGATTCTAAGTAGAGGCGGCAGCCTTATCTGTGCATGTTCTCTATCACAGGGATCATCTCCTTGCTAAGGTATACCAGGAGCAATGGCTGCATCTCCTGGACAAGCGTCTTCACTAGTACCAAAAGGTAACAAAACCCCATAGACTCTTTGCAACCAAAACATCATTGACCATCCAGAATGAGTGCAATGTCGCTGATTTTGTCAGAAAATCTCTGTTTTTAGAGCTGCAAAACACTTGAAACTTGGTTGGCTAGCTTCAAATAAGAGGCAGCCTGATGAGCACAGCAAGTATACACAAAAGTACTGCAGGTCCAGCACAAGTACAGTAGGTACAGCAGTGAACTGCTGTGAAACACCTAAAAATGTTTGTGCCCCCAAATGGCGCCTCTGGCTTTGGGAGGGTAGGCCCTTGAGGGAGGTCCAGTGGGATCCAAGAGAGTGGTTCTGGCCCTCCAAGGGAGGCCTTGCCAAGCACGTGGACGAGGTGCCCTTCTACACCACCACACGGATTGGCAAAAGGCTTCAGATGGACTCTTCGACGTGGACCCCTTCGAGGAATAGGCATTGGGTGATCCAGCGAGTGCCCCGGGATGTTTGTTCCAGGTTTTGGACGCATTTATGGTCCAGTTTGTGGCCGAGGAAGATCTCCTACTTCTGGCTAGTCGCCCACGAAGGCTTGCCCATCGGCCCGTGGTTGGAGCAGATGCGGGTGGAGGAGCAATGTCATTGTTGTTTTGCTGGTTTTCTAGAGACGATCCCTCACTGCCTTTGAAGCTGGCATAGCGCAACGAGGATTTGGATGGGAGCCCTTAGGATTATGACCCATATGCAGAGCCTTCAGAGGGACTACACTTGGGGGATGGTGGCTTGGTTGACTGAGGGAGGACACGCATTGCAAATTGATGAGATCTCCCCAGCTTACCGGATATAGGGTCAAAGCATTCAAAGGATAGAACTCCATGAGGCGGTCCCTCCTGATAACCTCGCTCCTCCTCCGCCGAAAGACAGCATATGGGAGGTAGTAGCCAGTATTACTGCGTGGAACATTTGGGTTGCTCGCTGCAGTCTGGAGATGAATGAGCATCCGGTTCCACCCTCGACTACCTTGGTCACCATCTGACAGGATATCATCTACACCCTCCGCTCCACCTGGGAGCGTGGGACCCCACGCTCTAGGACGACTGTCGTGATGCGTGCTTGATTCTGCAAGGCTTGGCTTGAAGGAGTTTTTTACATTTTCACTCCGCGAGGGATTCGCTGGTTGTATAGTCCCCCCACCTGGCTGTAAGGCTTGGCTTGAAGGAGTTTTTTACATTTTCACTCCGCGAGGGATTCGCTGGTTGTATAGTCCCCCCACCTGGCTGTTAGGCCCAATACCAGAGATCCCCCCTAGGCAACGAGCTGGGTTTCTCTGGAACAGACCAGTTTCTCTTTCAGCCTTTTCCCAGTTTTTTCCATACTCAGCACCTGCACCTGCAGGGCTGCTGTTTTGTATGAAGTCTTTCAAGCATTAAAAGAAGGTTCTTTTCTTTGACCCCAAAAAAAAAAGGTCCCAAATCAGGCCCGAAATCCTCCTGCAAAACCCTGAAAACAGTCCGAAAACGGTCGCCTAGCAAACAGCTGTTTTCAGCAGATGTGTACAGAGCTTCAGCCCCAAGAGCTTGCACAAATGCTTCCAAAAGCAGCTCCAAAACAGACACCTACTAGGCAACTTCAAAACAGAGCCTTTCCAGCCCTTCCTGCAAACCCTGACTACTCAGAATGGCGTACAGGAGGTACACCTGTCAGAACACAATCCAGAGTGCCTTGGATTCGCCCATCAAATAGGCACTGCCACACAGCCTGCACTTGGAAATGTGCTGACAGTGACTCGAAATTCAAATTTTCTCCTCCAAAACATGTCAACTAAGGGCAGAACAAGTACAACAGGGGTCAAGAACCTCCAAATGCTGGTTGGTTGAGTTTAAAATAGTAGCAGCAGATCGAGATCAGAGATTTCTCTTCCAAAAAATGGTCGCCCAGGTTCTAAATAGAAGTAGCACTGCTCTATAAGTGGCGCCCAGCTCCGGAACACTGTAAAAGGTGGAGTGTAATTAAAAAACGGGCTGGACAGCAAAGGTTTTCGTGATAAAATCACAGTTCTTCATGACAAAAGTGAGCCAATGAAACCTCTCATTTTCTCTCCCTCTCTCCCTCTCTCAACAGACAGCTAGGGCCCAGGACAACATGTCGGGCTGGACCCCCCCAAAGGTATTTTATTTCTTGAGAGAAAGTGAATACACAGTTCAGCGTAGAGCTGCTCATACATAATCCAAATGTGAATGAAATTACATGAGCTCTTAGGCTCTCTTTCTTGGCAACAAGCCACTAGTCAATTTCTACATTACTTTCCTAATTACATGCCCTAAGGACAACTCTAGAGTCTTCGAAGCACTTGGTCACGCGAACCGCCTCCTAGACTCTTGTTAGGCTCAATTGCGCTTAGGAAAATCACTCTTCCTAGTACCTGCAACAATTAATTAAAGCGCACCACCATGGCACCCATTAATTGTTAACACACTGTGGACTAATTCTAGTCACGGTGGGCCTCCCCACTGAACACATGTGCACACATAACAAATATAAAATATATATATTTATTCTCTGGTTGAC
This sequence comes from Dipteris shenzhenensis, assembly GCF_047967505.1. Classification (NCBI taxonomy): domain Eukaryota; kingdom Viridiplantae; phylum Streptophyta; class Polypodiopsida; order Gleicheniales; family Dipteridaceae; genus Dipteris; species Dipteris shenzhenensis. Next base: position 49,593,001 of record NC_141606.1, read on the forward strand.
CCAAGTCAACGCTCTTGATCATAATTAAGGGGCTTTGACCAAGGGTCGAGGCACCTTAATTATAGTCAAGTCTCTCCAACCGAAGTTGGCACATCTTGGTTAACCGTAGTTAACCCTCTTGGCGCATGCCAAGTCTCGTTGACCGAAGTCAACACTCTCTGACCGTAGTCAGCTCTGTAGTTCTCTTGTTAGGCTCCATTGCGCTTAGGAAAATCACTCTTCCTAGTACCTGCAACAATTAATTCAAGCGCACCACCTTGGCACCCATTAATTGTTAACACACTGTGGACTAATTCTAGTGACGGTGGGCCTCCCCGCTGAACACATGTGCACACATTACAAATATAAAAAATATATATTTATTCTCTGGTTGACCAAAGTCAACGCTCTTGATCATAATTAAGGGGCTTTGACCAAGGGTCGAGGCACCTTAATTATAGTCAAGTCTCTCCAACCGAAGTTGGCACAACTCTCCAACCGAAGTTGGCACATCTTGGTTAACCGTAGTTAACCCTCTTGGCGCATGCCAAATCTCGTTGACTGAAGTCAACACTCTCTGACCGTAGTCAGCTCTGTAGTTCTCTGGTTAACCGCAGTAACCCTCTTCGTAATAAACCAAGTCTCCCCGACCGAAGTCAGGTTTACTTGACCAGAGTCAAGTATCTTTGACCATTAAAAAAAACTCTTTTGACCATAATTAACCCAGATGGAAAACTCTTTAATTATGATCAAATAAATGGTCAACTATACTTTGACTTAGGATATTTACATTGTGGTGACATCCCCTCGGCTTCTATTCAGTTGACCTCAACTGAAAAGCTTCCTTGTAAACATCCAAAAGCTGTGGACGATCGGACAACATGTCTTCATCCATCCACTTGGCATCCAATGCCGTATAATTCTTTAATTTTACAAGATATCTGTAAAACTCTTTGCCCTGAGGGCCTTTGCGTACAGTATAGTACACAATCTACTCTGGCTGAAGGACCTCCTCCAGCTCATCCACTTCTAGTGGATCCTCTGATACTGGCTCTGTAGGCTCTGGCCCCTGGAATTTCTTTAGAAGACTCACATGGAATGCATTGTGAATCCTCCAATGCTCTGGCAATGCTAACCTGTATGCGACCTCATTTATTCTTTCTGTAACCCTGAAAGGGCCATAGTACCTGGGAGATAACTTTGCATACACTTTCTCTTTGCCTTTAAACTTACGAAGCCTAGCTTTCTCGAACTTCAAAAGTACCCAATCCCCTTTCTTAAGATCTAACTGTCTCCTATGCTTATCTGCAGCTCTTTTATGTTTCTCTTGAGACCTTTCGATTGCTGTCCGGACTTGGCTATAAGCTGTTTGGAGGTCTCTCACAAACTGATCAGCTGCAAATATTTCATCCTTGGTCTTCATGATAGGTGGCAAAATCACCTTCCCATAAATGACCTCAAAGGTTTTCCCTATAGAGCTGTGTACTGTATTATTGTAAGCAAACTCTATTAATGGTAGGTACTTTTCCCAGTCTGAACCTTGGTCACCCACGTAGCATTTCAGCATATCCAATGCTGTAGAATTTGCTACTTCACTTTGACCATCTATCTGGGGATGGAAAGAAAAAGAAAAATTCAGATTCGTCCCCATATTATCAAATAAAGCTCTCCAAAATAGACTCGTCATTTTGGGATCTCGATCACTAACAATGGACTTAGGCATACCATGGTGATTAAAGATCTGTGCCATGAAAAGCTTAGCCATATGACCTGCCTTTATGGTTTTGCGAACCGGAATGAAATGAGCTTGCTTGCTGAATCTATCAATGATAGTCCAAATCCCATCATTCCTTGACTTTGATCTTGGCAAATCAAAAATGAAGTCCATTGTAATACTTTCCCACGGTGCCCGAGACACGGGAAGAGGCATAAGTAGGCCAGGTGCCTTCCGTCTATCATACTTCACTTTCTGGCACGTAAGGCATTCAGTAACAAACTGATGTATATCTTTTCGCATTCCTGGCCAAAAGAAATACCTCTCTAGTGCTAGAGTTGTTGCTGTAATTCCTCTATGTCCAGCATAAGGAGGTGCATGGCATTCCTCCAAAATCTTTTTTCTCATCTCTTGGGTGATGCATAGGCAGTCATCTTTCATTAGATACCCGTCTTTCAGGGAATTGTGACTGGTGGACGGCCCCTCTTGCATTTGCTGTAAAATCTCGCCAAAGTCTGCATCATTAGCATATTGCTCCCTCATGCCTTCCAAGTCCTGATGATAAGCAAGAAAATATCTCAAACTTTGGTGATCTGTTTTAACGGTAAAATCTGCACCCAAAAGATAGCGCTTCCATGTGTTCATAGCATGAACTAACAGCCAACAATTCTTTTTCATAGATTCCCAGATATCTTTCAGCATCACGCAATCTTCGGCTCTCATATGCTACTACATGTCCATTCTGATGTAATGCAGCCCCAACACACTCTCCACAAGCATCACAATCAACATCAAAGGTTGATAAGTTCTAGGACTACAAGAATAGGCTCTGCAGCAACTTCTCCTTGAGTGTATTGAATGCTTTCTTTTGTGATATTCCCCATGTGAAGGCTGCATTTTTCTTAGTAAGGTCATGTAATGGAGCCGCGATATCAGCAAAATGCCTGATGAATCTCTTGTAATAGGAGCAAAGTCCCAAAAAACTACGGACTTCATGCAGCCCAACACACTCTCCACAAGCATCGCAATCAACATCAAAAGGTTGATAAGTTCCAAGACTACAAGAATAGGCTCTGCAGTCAACTTCTCCTTGAGTGTATTGAATGCTTTCTTTTGTGATATTCCCCATGTGAAGGCTGCATTTTTCTTAGTAAGGTCATGTAATGGAGCCGCGATATCAGCAAAATGCCTGATGAATCTCCTGTAATAGGAGCAAAGTCCCAAAAAACTACGGACTTCATGCACAGTTTTCAACTCAAGCCATTCTTGGATGGCTCGGATTTTTGCAAGATCCATCTGTATCCCATTCTTGGATATTATATGCCCCAGATAATGGATCTCTTCCAAAAAGAATTCACTTTTCTTGCTATTGGCAAAAAGCTGATGATTTCGAAGTTCTTGAAATACCAAAGCAAGATGTTCCCTGTGCTCTTCTTCTGTCTTTGAAAAGACTAGGATATCATTAAAGAAAGTACCCGTGAAATGCCTGTACTTTCGGAAGATGCGATCCATCATTCTATTGAATGTGGCTGGAGCATTTGTCAACCCAAAAGGCATCACTAAGTATTCATACAACCCGAATGTAGTGCGAAAAGCTGTCTTATGCACATCTTGTGATTGTATCATGACTTGATGATAGCCATTCTTCAAGTCTATCCTGCTGAAAACTATTGCTCCTTTGAGCTGGTCAAGCACGTCATCTGTGCGTGGTATCGGAAATCTATTTTTGATGGTCATCTTATTCAATGCACGATAATCAATGCACATTCGAAAAGAACCATCTTTCTTCTGTACTAGAAGTACTCGTGAGCAAAAAGGAGACGAGCTGGGCTGAATCAACCCTTTGGACAACAAGTCCTGCACCTAAGCCATAATCTCCTCTTTCTAAGTCGCACTGACTCTATAAGGTGGTCTATTTGGTGGCTCACTACCAGGCATTAACTCTATCTAATAATCTTCTAGTCTCTCTGGGGGTAATTCCCTTGACAAAGCATCGGAAAAGCAATCTTTAAAGTTTACAAGAAACTGAAATTTATCTTCGTTTGCATCATTTATTTCAGCATGCATATCATTCTCTTTTTCTTTCACAAAAACCATGTACGCGGAAATTGCAGGCTTTATTGCTTTACCACATGTAACATCAGATACAATGGGGATAGTCTCCCTTTATTCCTCGCAACTAAACGCTGGTTTTTCTTTCTTTCTTTCTTTCTTTCTGCCTAAGCTCTTCAGTTTTTATCCCTAATCTCAGGGCTAAATCTTCAGATATGAAATTGTCTGTAGACCCTGGATCAAACAGATCTTGTGAATCCCACTGAGCCATTTTCTTCAACTCGTCTAAGATCTACGAGTTTCTCACACACACTGCGTATGCAACTGATGCACGCAACCTTTGCTTTTCAAAGAGAAAAATTACCTCAACAAGAGGGGTCTTGCATTCACAATCTATGCCAGTACTGGGCTGTCAACTCAAGGCATATACCCACAAGGTTGCCAAAGCATCAACGACTGTGTTGCCCCTTTCCTGGTTGCTGCAAAAAGCACTCAGAATTCCTGTGCACAAAGGCATGCATTTTCTCTTTTTCTGCAAATCTCTGATTTTCTCTGATTTCTGCTTTTTCTGACAGAAAATAATGTCTCTAACAAACAAAGAAAACTGTCAGTAATTCTGCTCTGTCATACTCTTTTTTTTTTTACAGTAACTGGATTTGTAACCGGCTAGTTACACTAACTGGACTGACCTTTTTTTTCTGGTCTGGTTAATTGAGCAGGCCAGTTAGTCTGTAACTGAGAGTAACTAAATACAGTTGAGTAGACCAAGCTTACACCACCCAGTTTGGTTTGGTTGGCCCACTTACTGAACCTCTAACTAGAGTCCAACTAACCAGGGTTAGTCTAGCCACTAGTTTGCCATCTCAGCAGTCCAGCTGGCTGCCACATCAGCAGCTGACTTGTCTGCCATGTGTCAGTGCCATGTCAGCTTCCTGTCAGCCCTGCCACGTGTCCTGCCTACTGGACTGCCACGTGTCACACAAGCATGCACCGCCACGTCATCTGCTGCGCTGGGTGTGCAACATCACACGTCAGCGCCTGAGCTGGGCGCCTCCCCAAATCTTCACGTGCCTTCACAAAGATTTTTTGACGGCAAAACCTTCCGTTAGTACTCAGCGTCACCAGCCCGGCCAACCATGGGGTCATCTTCTCCAACCATACACGCCTTCCATCACTTACACCAACAAATGACGAAAGCAACCAGAGTCAAGTATCTTTGACCGTAGTCAATTCTTTAACCATTAAAAAAAACTCTTTTGACCATAATTAACCCAAATGGAAAACTCTTTAATTATGATCAAATAAATGGTCAACTGTACTTTGACTTAGGATATTTACATTGTGGTGACAGCCAAAGTGGGCTCCAAGCTTAGAATGGGACGGGGAGGGGCTGAAGAGAAATGGTGCAACCTGCTCTAATACCAAATGTGAGGATTGGAGAAGGTGCAGAGTGCGGAAACGTAAAACTCAGTTGCAAGAATAACAAGAGGGCTGGCTATCAATGTGATAAAACCCTAAAACCCTAGGGCGAGCCTTAAAACTCACTCAAACTACTGGCAGCCTGCTTGCTGCCCACATGGCAGCTCCATTCCATCCCCTAGATGTGCCCATGCGGCATCTATGACATATGCCCACATGACACATTCCGCATCCATCATGACATAGGTGTCGAGCCACTTTGTCCTCCTCATTTGGGTCATATCCATTACTTCCTACTATACCCCATCCCCTTGACCATTATGCATTTTCTTATCATTACAAACAAATGCTATCCTAAATATCCACCTCTAGCCTATTCTCAACATTATGACACCGATTATGTCCATCCATAAATTACAATGCAAGCCATATCATGGCAATCATTATTCATGTTTATATCAACCATGTAGAAATCCCCAAATGTGCAAAGCCGAAGCTAAATAAAACCTGCACGGAACTCTTCAGCAAAAGTAGGTTGCCTGATGTCTTCATACTTTTGTGTTGGTTTGAGGTTTCTTGCATCAAAATCTATATGGAAGAGATAAGGAGACATATCTATGAACATTGTTGCATTTCTAATTGGATTAAATAAGATGCTTTACGCAAACTAGGGGAAAAGCGATCTAACTAAGCAATGGCAATTGAGTAGAAGACACATTTATGCACTCTATGCAAGCAATCCGTAAACTATCTCATGAGAAACAAGATTTTTAAGAAGCCTTTAAAAAGTAGCAGCAAAATCATAATAAAAATACTAATAGCAATTCATTTTTAATTTCCTCTAGTCAATTCACTCCTCATTAGAAACAAGATTTTTAAAACGTAAGCCTAACTCAAGCGAAACAACTAGCAGCATAATAATATTTAACATCAAATATATGATAAATATGTTTCAACTATCATCGTTGTCGTGCACGCATGTGTGTGTACTTCACTGACACCTTAACATACTAAGCCTGGTTTCATTTTGCTGCCATGCATGCTCTCCTCCTCTCTTATTGACACATAATCCAAGAACATGCTCATCCTCGAATAGTGATGTTTGAATCTTGGTAACCATGAACCCCACTAGCAAGGGCTACTATGACCCTAACAATGTTAGCACCCCACAGTAGGTGTAGACCATAGTGAAAACATATGCTCTAACACTTGATATCCACACACAACACATACTTGAGCATCCATCTATTGTCTTACAAGACAAAAACCAAACAAAACTGTACAAAAGCTTATGAAGAGATTCATTACGCACTTTTCTCTCTTTCTAAAGACCTTGGCTCGTTTAGAATCTAAACCTCAACAATGCAAATGAGAACAACAACTAGATCACTCATGCATTTAAAAAACCACCCGAACGGCGAATCGGAATTAACCTAGAATTTCAAAAAAAGAGGAAGATGTATACATTGCCCAATTGTTGCGTTTGAAGACTTTCGAGAATACCCTAAACTCATGCAATGCCTCATGCTTTCAGGATCCATGCCCCCTCCATCATCTGCAAACCACGATTTGTGAGCCATAAACAACTCCTACCATAAAAGCAACATTTTTTGACTTGTAAGCTACAAAGTTCACATAAGATCTATGAAGATTGTGATATCATCCAAACAAGATGAAAGTGTACCTTGAACAAGTAATGCAGGACTGTTGTCAAGAGGATTTGTCACCTTATCCACGCTCACAAAAGTGGCCCCGTTTAAAACCTTCAAGATAGGAAGCCATGAGAATACAATCATGCTTAAGTTAAAATTGATGCTTGAACGACAATCATGCCCAAATACAATGCCGTGTTGGCAGCTATGTTAATACTGTGTAATATAAAATCGCACCTCATCAATAGCATTGTCAAGCAGCTCCGCTATTGCTGTCAAGGAAATAAGAAGCAGAAAATGTATCAATCTCTCTCTCTCTCTCTCTCTCTCTCTCTCTCTCTCTCTCTCAGGAAGAGGATTCTACGACAATCCTATAAGCTGAAGGGGACAAAGATATGGATTGCTGAGGAGCTTACAAGAACCCAACTGAAGGACAAAGCTCTCTCTCTCTCTCTCCCCCCCCGCGCTACCCTATGCTACCCCCCCGCTCAGCCCTCCGCCACCCAACTGAAGGACAAAGCTACCGAGCTTGCTAAGGTTCGGGCAGCCAGGGAAGCAGGAAAATGGGCCGTCTATCGTGACGGTCTTGCAGTGATTAGAAAATTTAAGACAAAACCTAAAGACCCTCAGTCTTAAACTGACGTAATGGCCACCCCATAGCCTAGTACCTAGTTTTATGTTCTATGTTTTTAGGTTCTATGTGTTTTTGTTTTTTGGAGGAACCTAATGATACTCCCAGGGAGGTTGCCTATGGCCCTCTCTATACTGATGTATAAGCAGGTCTCTTTTGTCCCATAGACCTTTTAGGTCTCCAGTGGACATTAATAAACTTTCTTTCTCTCTCTCTCTCTCTCTCTCTCTCTCTCTCTCTCTCTCTCTCTCTCCCCCCCCCCGCGCTACCCTATGCTACCCCCCCGCTCAGCCCTCTGCTACCCCCCGCTCAGCCCTCCGCTACCCCCCCGCCAGCCTCGCTCAGCCCCCCCGCTACCCCCCTGCTCAGCTCTCTGATACCCCCCCGCTCAGCCCTCCGCTACCCCCCCGCTCAGCCCCCCCGCTACTCCGCCGCCACCCTCGCTGCTCCCTCGCGACCCCTTTTCTACCCCTCCGCCACCCTCGCTCAGCCCCCCCGCTACTCCTCCGCCACCCTCACTGCTCCCTCGCGACCCCTTTGCTACCCCTCCGCCATGACCCCGCTACCCCTCCGCCACCCTCGCTGCTCCCTTGCCACCCTCTGCTCAGCCCCCCCGCTACTCCGCCGCCACCCTCGCTGCTCCCTCGCGACCCCTTTTCTACCCCTCCGCCCAGCCCCCGCTACCCCTGCGCCACCCTCGCTCAGCGCCCCCGCTACTCCTCCACCACCCTCACTGCTCCCTCGCGACCCCTTTGCTACCCCTCCGCCATGCCCCCGCTACCCCTCCGCCACCCTCACTGCTCCCTCGCCACCCTCTGCTACCCCCTTGCCACCCGTGCTGCTACCTCACCACCCCTTCGTTACTCCTCTGCCCCCCCCCCTCCCTTTTTTTTTTTTTGGGCCCCCCGCTTGCAGCTCCGACCTCCTGCAATCCCTTCTTTGCCCGCTGTTGCCTCCCCCATAATGAAGGGAACAGGGGGATGAGGACAGGAGACTAGGCAGGAGACCCTTCGGTCCAGATTTACATACGCGTGGAGATGGGCAAGGGGAACGGTGACAAGGGGAAAACACAAAAGCAACTCAGTCTGGAGGACTTCAACAAACGCAGCAACCGGAGTGGTTTGACAGTGGACAGCACCGTGGCCCAGAAGAAAGGGGCCCACTCAAAGCCCATGCCACTCACCACATCCTCGACCTCTATGGTTACCACCACTATTTCACCACCATCATCCACCTCATCATCTACGCCACCTCTCTCCTCCCCCTCTCCTGCATCATCATCACAGGTCTCCTCTCCAGTAGCCTCACCACTGCCCCCACCCGCCACAGCTCCACAGTACTTTCCCCTCGTATCACCTCTACCTCTCAGTCAGCCACCCTTCATCACCTCGTCCGGCCTCGCTACTCCTACATACCACTCCCCCTCCCAGATCATGCTGTCCCCATCCTCAGTACAACCTCAGCAGTCCACCTTCATTCCAACCCCTCTCGAGATCCAATTCCCCTCTGAACCAAGACATCTTAGGCCCCCACCAGATCCGGCACTCCCTTCTTTGCCCGCTGTTGCCTCCTCGATAATGAAGGGAACAGGGGGATGAGGACAGGAGACTAGGCGGGAGACCCTTCGGTCCAGATTTACATACGCGTGGAGATGGGCAAGGAGAACGGTGACAAGGGGAAAACACAAAAGCAACTTAGTCTGGAGGACTTCAACAAACGCAGCAACCGGAGTGGTTTGACAGTGGACAGCACCGTGGCCCAGAAGAAAGGGGCCCACCCAAAGCCCATCCCACTCACCACATCCTCGACCTCTATGGTCACCACCACTATTTCACCAACATCATCCGCCTCATCATCTACGCCACCTCTCTCCTCCCCCTCTCCTGCATCACCATCATAGGTCTCCTCTCCAGTAGCCTCACCACTGCCCCCACCGGCCACAGCTCCACAGTACTTTCCCCTCGTATCACCTCTACCTCTCAGTCAACCACCCTTCATCACCTCGTCCGGCCTCGCTACTCCTACATACCACTCCCCCGCCCAGATCATGCTGTCCCCATCCTCAGTACAACCTCAGCAGTCCACCTTCATTCCAACCCCTCTTAAGATCCAGTTCCCACCTGAACCAGGACATCTTAGGCCCCCACCAGATGCTTGGGACTCCCTATTGGCTGAGATACACAGCATCCGGGCCCGTCAAGCAGAGCTGACACATTACACTCAGGAGCAGGTCCGATACACCCAAGAGCAAACCCGCATTATACACGAGCAGGGCACCCTTATCCAAGGGCTCAGACACGACATCACAACTTCGAGAGGAGCTCGAGACCCTCAGAGCAGCGCCTGGAGGGTCTCGAGCCAGCGCACTACCTCCACCGGCCACAGCTCCACAGTACTTTCCCCTCGTATCACCTCTACCTCTCAATCAGCCACCCTTCATCACCTCGTCCGGCCTCGCTACTCCTACATACCACTCCCCCGCCCAGATCATGCTGTCCCCATCCTCAGTACAGCCTCAGCAGTCCACCTTCATTCCAACCCCTCTCAAGATCCAATTCCCACCTGAACCAAGACATCTTAGGCCCCCACCAGATGCTTGGGACTCTCTATTGGCTGAGATACACAGCATCCGGGCCCATCAAGCAAAGCTGACACATTACACTCAGGAGCAGGTCCGATACACCCAAGAGTAGACCCACATTATACACGAGAAGGGCACCCTTATCCAAGGGCTCAGACACGACATCACAACTTCGAGAGGAGCTCGAGACCCTCAGAGCAGCGCCTGAAGGGACCCCAGTCACAGAGATGGAGGCACAGATAGCCACGATACAGTCGGCTATAGCAGAGACGACTAGATGGGTGGACGTGGCGAAACGGGAGCCCGCAAAGGCAACCGTTTCAGCAGCCATACAAGAGCAGAGGTAGAGGGCTTCGAAGGCCCTCAACATCCGGATACGAGATAGCACCAACACCATTACGACGCCCATGGAGGAGGCGATCACCTTTGTGACCACCGACCATGGCATAGAGGGAGCATGGCGTGTTGGGAGAGACCCCAACCGAGAGCAACCCCTAGTCATTCACTTCAGAGATTCACATGCTCGACTAGCGACACTCCAATGCCGAGCTGCTCTACGAAAGCATCCCACCCTGTCCATGGACGAGGATTTGACACCACTACAGATTGAGGAGCGACGAGTTCTTTTGCAGCAGCGAGATGTTGCCCGCAAGGAGGGAAAATGGGCCGTAGTCCGAGATGGTAGGTTGTTGACCGGCACCCGTCGGGCTCTCACCCGTACCCCCTAGGGGGACAGGGCCTATGAGACTCAGGTTTCCGAGACCCTAGCCTGCACCATTTGGAGGTACCTTATGGTCAGACCCAGGGAACTTCTTGGAGTCTTATACAGGACGAGACATAGTCTTTTCCACGGAGACACACCAAAGCCCAGAGCGTCCACTACCGATAGTCAGTGGCTACGCATGGGAGTCAACCTTCAAGGAGGAGTCCGAGGATCGGGCGAGGTCGCAGTATTGTACAGGTCTTCCCTCGCTAGAACCATCTCCATTGAGAGGAAGGACGCAAACTCCCGATTCGTGTGGATCCGGATCCGACGCACAGACACCCGTGACCTTTTCATAGCAATATGCTACTTCCCGCCAGACACATCCCACTTTGCCAAAGTGGCACGAGAGGAAAAATGGGCCGTAGTCCGAGATGGTAGGTTGTTGACCGGCACCCGTCGGGCTCTCACCCGGTACGTACCCCCTAGGGGGACAGGGCCTATGAGACTCAGGTTTCCGAGACCCTAGCCTGCACCATTTGGAGGTACCTTATGGTCAGACCCAGGGAACTTCTTGGAGTCTTATACAAGACGAGACATAGTCTTTTCCACGGAGACACACCAAAGCCCAGAGCGTCCACTACCGATAGTCAGTGGCTACACATGGGAGTCAACCTTCAAGGAGGAGTCCGAGGATCGGGCGAGGTCGCAGTATTGTACAGGTCTTCCCTCGCTAGAACCATCTCCATTGAGAGGAAGGACGCAAACTCCCGATTCATGTGGATCCGGATCCGACGCACAGACACCCGTGACCTTTTCATAGCAATATGCTACTTCCCGCCAGACACATCCCACTTTGCCAAAGTGGCACGAGAGGAGGGTGAGACATCGCCATATGCACCCTTACATCAGGATATCCCAGACCTTTCAGCCCACGGGGAAGTTCTCCTTGTTAGGGACTTCAACGCCAAGACAAGCACGCGCCAGGCACCACTCCTGGACTTCCACGAAGACTCTATCATGCTACCAGACTCTATCCGGATCCGACGCACAGACACCCGTGACCTTTTCATAGCAATATGCTACTTCCCGCCAGACACATCCCACTTTGCCAAAGTGGCACGAGAGGAGGGTGAGACATCGCCATATGCACCCTTACATCAGGATATCCCAGACCTTTCAGCCCACGGGGAAGTTCTCCTTGTTAGGGACTTCAACGCCAAGACAAGCACGCGCCAGGCACCACTCCTGGACTTCCACGAAGACTCTATCATGCTACCAGACAAGGACCTAGACGGAGCAGGTATGACCAGGACCTCATCGAGCAGGTATGACCAGGACCTCACCACCCAACCATGACATCTACGGGATGTGATCCCAAATCAGTAGATGTCCCCTCCGAACCACGAGCTGAGCTACTGGCACGAACTCCCAGTCAGATCCAAACCAGCCTGGTGTCCCATACCACCAGGTGGCACTGTGAAGCCCTGGATCTGCCACTGGGCCTTGGGCTACGCTAAGATGCAGGCGCGCGTCCGCGACTCAATCCAGGAACAGACCTGGCACCTGGGAACGAAACTTGCTCCCAACTGCACACTGAGAACCCCCTGGGCCCCTTTTATAGACTTGGGCCCCAGCGCCAAAAATAGCGAAGACCTATAAATAGTCGGTCCCCTTGCCACTCAACCCGAGAATCAAGCCTGCCTAGCTCCTAGCCTCCCCAGGCTACCTGAGCTAGTCTTGTGTACCCAGTACACGTCAGATACCAATCCGTGCACATGACATACTCCCCCTCCTCTAAGAACTCACTCCTGAGTTCGCTAAAAAACCCGAAAATGTTCTTTGGAGGTTTTGTAATGTCTCCCATGTTGCATCCTCCTCAACACGATCCTTCCACTTGATCTTGTATTCCGTGATAGATCAATTACGAATCTGTTTGTCACGAAATTCAAGAATACACTCAGGTTCGTGTGGAATAAAAGTCAAATCAGTAACTTCTATTATCTCGTGAGGAGAAACAAGTTGATCATCCGCACCCAAAACTTCTTTCAGTCTACTGACGTGAAAGACTGGATGGACTTTAACATCAGGAGGCAATTCTAGTTGATATGCAACTGGTCCAATTCTTTTAAAGACCTTGAATGGGCCACAGTATCTGGGGAATAATTTCGGAACCAAACCAGTACTTAGGCTCTTGGATTCCTTGGGAACTCGCAAATATACCATCGTTCCTTCAGAGAACTCTCTAGGTGAACGATGTCTATTAGCATAAAATCTGTCCCGATCTTGGGCACTTCTAATAGACTCTTTGGCAAACTGCAACATTTCCTGCATGTCTAGCAAGAAGTTCTTAGCAGCATCATTTTGAACTCCTTTTAATCCAACCATAACTGGTGACTTAGGTTGAAACCCGTACATAAGCATAAAAGGACTGTAACCAGTACTAGAATGCTTTGCACTGTTGTAAGCAAATTCAATCATAGGTAGATAATCTTCCCATGAAGACTGTCTCTTAGATACATATGCACGAAGCATGTCTTCAACCAACTGGTTAACCTTCTCTGTACTGCCATCGGATTGTGCATGATCCGAGGAACTCATACTTAGAGTAGTTTCTAACTTCTGAAAAACAAGTGTCCAAAAGTTACTTGTAAACTTTGAGTCCCTGTCACTAACTATGTCAGATGGCAAACCATACAGCTTAAACAAGTGGTCCACAAACTCGTGAGCCAGCTAAACAACTGAAATAGTTGTTCTAGTAGGCAAGAATCTAGCCATTTTTGTCAAACGGTCTACTATGACCCAAATGGAGTCATGACCCTTGCGCATTCGAGGCAAACCAGTAATAAAATCCATGGAAATACTTTCCCATTTATTACCTGGAATCTGTAATGGCTGTAATAAACCCGCGCTTCTAAGGCGTTCTGCCTTAGTAACCTGACAAACTCGGCAACCTACTACATAGTTCTCAATGAATGCACGCATCTTTGGCCAATAGAAGGTATGCTTCACAAGAGACAGAGTCCTATGTATACCCGGATGTCCAGCACTAGGATCATCATGACACTCCCAGAGAATCTTGGATTTAAGGTCCAAAACATCTGGCACACAAATCTTTTCATTCCGGAACAGCAAGCCGTTCCTAATCATCCACTGACCTCCCGCCGCCTGTACCGTAGGTGGCACAATCCCTGAGTCCTGGTCAACCATGGAGCTCCCATCCTGGACTCTCTGCCAATAAGAACTGAAATGGATATCAGTTGCGTATAGCCCTCTCAAGGATTGAAATAGGTCTGAGGATATTTCCGTAAATGACAAAGCATTTACAAACTTAACTCGACTTAAGGCATCCGCCACACTATTCAACGAATCCTTACGATAACGTATTTCAAAATCAAAATCTTGCATTAATTCTGCCCATCTAGCTTTTCTTCCCCTCAATTCTGATCCATCACACACATACTTAATTGACCGATGATCAGTTAATACAAGGAACTTTGAACCATACAAGTAGTGTCTCCAAACCTTAAGAGCATACACTACAGCATAAAGTTCCTTCTCGAGTGTGGGCCAACGATATTGAGTGTCGTCTAGCTTCTTACTCTCGAAAGCTACAGGTCTGCCCTCTTGGAATAAAGCTGCCCCAATCGCATAATCACTCGCATCGGCCTCTAAAACATAAGGCCAGGTAGGATCAGGTAATGCAAGAACGGGTGCTTCCTTGATGGAAAACTTCAAGGTTTCAAAAGCCTTGTTCATTGCATCATTCCAAGAGATCGGCTGGGTAGACCTACGTCCACGACCTTTCAATATGTTTGTCAAGGGTGCCATGATATGTGAATAATCACGCACAGACTTCCGAAGAAATACCGTAAATCCTAGGAAAGAACGAAGTTGTTTCACAGTCTGAGGGATAGGCCATTCTAAAACCTTCTGGATACGATCCTGATCAATGCTAATACCTTCAAAAGAAATCTTGTGTCCTAAGTAAATAATCTCCTTCATAAAGAAGTCACATTTACTCATCTTGGCATAGAGCTTATGATGTCTTAGAATAACTAAGACAATCCGGAGGTGTTCTATGTGATCCTCAAGCGTTCGACTATATATCAAGATGTCATCTAAGAATACTACAACAAATTTGCCCAGAAAATCCCTGAACAAATCGTTCATCATCTGCTGAAAAGTAGCAGGAGCATTGGTCAAACCAAAAGGTAATACAAGAAACTCGTAATGACCATACCTAGTTCGGAATGCGATCCTATCTATGTGTTTAGCATAGATACGGATTTGATGATAACCCGTACGCAAATCAATCTTAGTGAAATACTTCGCTCCGGCCAAACGGTCTATCAAATCATCGGAACGAGGTAGAGGGTATCGATTCTTAATTGTCACTTTATTTAATCGTTTATAATCTATACACATTCTCCAGGAAGAATCTTTCTTCTTTCTTAGGAGGACAGGTGCACCCCAAGGTGATTTACTTGGGCGGATATAGCCCATATTCAGTTAATCCTGTAGCTGGGTAGCTAACTCATCCTCCTCTACCTGGCTCATCCTATAAGGTGGTACTTCGCTCCGGCCAAACGGTCTATCAAATCATCGGAACGAGGTAGAGGGTATCGATTCTTAATTGTCACTTTATTTAATCGTTTATAATCTATACACATTCTCCAGGAAGAATCTTTCTTCTTTCTTAGGAGGACAGGTGCACCCCAAGGTGATTTACTTGGGCGGATATAGCCCATATTCAGTTAATCCTGTAGCTGGGTAGCTAACTCATCCTCCTCTACCTGGCTCATCCTATAAGGTGGTACTTCGCTCCGGCCAAACGGTCTATCAAATCATCGGAACGAGGTAGAGGGTATCGATTCTTAATTGTCACTTTATTTAATCGTTTATAATCTATACACATTCTCCAGGAAGAATCTTTCTTCTTTCTTAGGAGGACAGGTGCACCCCAAGGTGATTTACTTGGGCGGATATAGCCCATATTCAGTTAATCCTGTAGCTGGGTAGCTAACTCATCCTCCTCTACCTGGCTCATCCTATAAGGTGGTACACTGATAGGAACGAGGTAGAGGGTATCGATTCTTAATTGTCACTTTATTTAATCGTTTATAATCTATACACATTCTCCAGGAAGAATCTTTCTTCTTTCTTAGGAGGACAGGTGCACCCCAAGGTGATTTACTTAGGCGGATATAGCCCATATTCAGGTAATCCTGTAGCTGGGTAGCTAACTCATCCTCCTCTACCTGGCTCATCCTATAAGATGGTACACTGATAGGTTGAGCCCGTGGGACTAAGTCTATGCGATGATCTACTGCCCGTTCTGGAGGTAAACCTTCCGGTAGTTGAGCAGGGAATACATCCTTAAAACTATCTAACAACATTCTCAATTCACGGTATTCAAACACACTTAAATCATTTTTGTTTATTACAGAGACAACAAATGAAGAAAGCGGAATCAAAACACACTAATAGACATCATAATGAGAAGTGTTTAATATATTCCGAAGCTGCATCGCAGATACAATAGGTCCCTGAGAAGAGGGAATTTCATCACACTGAATACAAAATTGGGTGTCCTTATCTACAAAAGAAAGTGTATGCTCCGTCCATCCAATCTGAATATTGTGGGTTTTAAACCACTCTATTCCGATCAACAAGTCTACATGCTCCAGGTGCATAACATAACATGTGAGAGCCCCTGTGTAGGCTTGAATCCGGATGGGAAGCGCTTCAACCTTGCGATCCCAAAACTGCTTCCCAGCTGGAAGCTGCACCTCATAGGTGTGATCGCTAGGTACTGTGGACAGCCCATCATGGGAACCAAACAACGAAGTATTGAAAGTACAATTACAAGAAAGTGGGCAGGTAATGACATTTACAGAAATACCTGTCATCGAGACTTGGTTCGCTCCCTTGGCTTTGGTACCTGTACCCGCCTGGAGCTTCGGTCCAAGCACCAACTTTTGATTCTTGCGCTTTGGACACTCATTCTTGGTGTGGCCCCGCTCCTCGCAATAGAAGCAACTTCCTTTCTTGAGCTTCAATGTGCGAAGGAAACGGGCTCGACCATTCTTTGCTTGAGTCAAGTTTTTCTTGGAGGAACCAAACAACGAAGTATTGAAAGTACAATTACAAGAAAGTGGGCAGGTAATGACATTTACAGAAATACCTGTCATCGAGACTTGGTTCGCTCCCTTGGCTTTGGTACCTGTACCCGCCTGGAGCTTCGGTCCAAGCACCAACTTTTGATTCTTGCGCTTTGGACACTCATTCTTGGTGTGGCCCCGCTCCTCGCAATAGAAGCAACTTCCTTTCTTGAGCTTCAATGTGCGAAGGAAACGGGCTCGACCATTCTTTGCTTGAGTCAAGTTTTTCTTGGAGGCGTTGTCCGTAGACTTCGTCTCCCCGTACCAGTCGTACGCTGAAAGAACTTGCGTTTGTCAGAAACTGTAGTTGCTTTGGCACTGGCCATGGTATCATCATGAATGCGCGCATAATTCATGGCCTCTTGCAACGTTGTGCATTTGTTGTTCTTTATTTGCAACTTGTATGAATCTGGCAAACCATCCACGAAGAAACCTAACAAGGTCACTGGATCCATCTTTGTGACTCTGGTTTGCAGATCCCGAAATCTTTGAAGATAAACTTCAAAGGACAAGTTTAGCTTTGACATATCGAGGGCTTTAAGCTTGCCAACGATATCATAATCGTCCTCCTTCTTCAGGAACTCCTTCCTGAAGACCCCTTCAAAATCTGTCCATGTATCTGGCTTAGGCTGGAGTTCCTTCCACCATAGCAACGCTTTACCTGACATGAAACCGGCTGCAAGCTGGATTTTCTTCTCATCTGGGTATGGGTGGAACTGAAAGTGTACCTGCCACTTGTGTAACCAAGTGTCAACTACCTCCTTCGTTCGAGACTTTTGATCTCCCAGAAAAGGGTCTGGAGTTATGTTCGGGCCTAGCACTGAAGCCATGGCATCCACATGCGTGAGTGCATGCACAGTGCTACCCAGAAGGGTGAGAGTCGCTTGAATCCCTTGGAGTTGCTGTGTCAACCCCGTTTGATTTGCATTAACCTGCTCGAATTTTCCATCCAGAGCAGTGGTGAATTCACTGAAGGCCTTTTTCGTAATCAGGTCATCATAAAGACCCTGATCCTCCTCTCCCACAGGAGTGTAATCCAAATCCTGCTCTCCCATGGTGAACTCGGGATTTGTAGAATCAGGCATAACTGAAATCTGATTTGAATATAAACTGAGAGAAATAACTGACTGAATCGAAGCGGAAAGGAGAATGGACCAGAGGAAAACCGTCCCAAGAGATGCTGACGGAAGGAGATACTGAAAACTGGCGAACCGGAGGCGCAATAATCCTGGAGTCTGGCTGAACTCAATGCCGGCTGCAGCGTACGGAATTCTGCAGCAATCCGTACCGTACGGTACCCTCTTGCTGATCGTGCAAGTGACGCAGCTGTACGGATGGCTGACGTGGCTGTACGGCTGCTGACGCGATCCGTACGGATGCTGACGCAGTCCGTACGGTCGATGACGTAAGCGTACGGCGGCTGACACAAGCAGTACGGTGGCTGACGCATGCAGTACGGTGATGTCGCAGGCTGTACGGCTGATGACGCAGGCTGTACGGCTGATGATGCAGCTGTACGGCCGCCTGGCGCAGGCTGTCCCGCAACTTGATGGCGCAGTCACTTCGTAGGACAGAGAGGGCTCTTTGCAAGGCTATGGCTGGGGCTGGAACCCTGCCCAACTATATAGGGAACAGGGCAGCCTAATTAGGAAGCCCTACTTCCAAAAAAGGCTCACCCTCCCAGCTTTGGAGGGGGGTGCTTTTTCGGAAAAAGCAACACCTCTCGCAGGGTAGCCGCACCCTGTTCCAGAGAGGGCTCTTTGCAAGGCTATGGCTGGGGCTGGAACCCTGCCCAACTATATAGGTAACAGGGCAGCCTAATTAGGAAGCCCTACTTCCAAAAAAGGCTCACCCTCCCAGCTTTGGAGGGGGGTGCTTTTTCGGAAAAAGCAACACCTCTCGCAGGGCAGCCGCACCCTGTTCCAGCTCCTTGCGCCTCTCCCTGCCCTAGCCGAAAATCGTACCAGCCATGGCGCACAATCACAGCCTCCACCGCAGCCCCGTCAGTCACTTCGCCTCTCTTTCCTTCTTCTCTGCTCTCTCCCAGCTGTGTTTCCCTTTCTCTCAGCACCCTTCAGGAATTTCGAAACTCTCTCCTTCTTCCTCCTACCTTTTCCCTACATCTTGACCACCCCTGATAACCCAGGAACCAAGCAGAATTTGCAGCAGCAAATTTCGAATTTTAGGGCATACCTGGAGGATGAAATCGTCAAAAATTCTCGCATCAGAAATTCCTACCTCAGAAGCTGGCTCTGATACCAACTGACACATCCCCGCACTCCTGAAACCTCTGATCTGCAAAACAAACACACACACCACGTGAGAACTGAGCAGGCTGCTCACCACCCAACCATGACATCTACGGGATGTGATCCCGAATCAGGAGATGTCCCCTCTGAGCCACGAGCTGAGCTACTGGCACGAACTCCCAATCAGATCCAAACCAGCCTGGTGTCCCATACCACCAGGTGGCGCTGTGAAGCCCTGGATCTGCCACTGGGCCTTGGGCTACGCTAAGATGCAGGCGCGCGTCCGCGACTCAATCCAGGAACAGACCTGGCACCTGGGAACGAAACTTGCTCCCAACTGCACACTGAGAACCCCCTGGGCCCCTTTTATATAGACTTGGGCCCCAGCGCCAAAAATAGCGAAGACCTATAAATACTCCGTACCCTTGCCACTCAACCCGAGAATCAAGCCTGCCTAGCTCCTAGCCTCCCCACGCTACCTGAGCTAGTCTTGTG